>NC_066619.1:12698331-13311545 GCF_025201925.1 Gopherus flavomarginatus | reverse complement strand
CATCCCCCAGGGCATCTATGGGCCCGCATGCTGGACAGCGGACAAGCATCTGCTGAAAGGCCACCGAAAAGTAGCATCACCAAGAGATGCTGTTGCCGAAATGCCACTGATTTTTGGCAGTGATGCCTCTTGATGCTATTTCGGCGGTGATGCCTCTTGACATTGCCGCTTCTTGGCATTTTGGCAAATGCTTGTCTGCCGGCCCCGGTCCTCGGTGGCTTGTCATCCAGCACCTGCCACCCGGAAAAGGTTGGGGACCACTGCCTTAACCAATCATTTTACTAAAATGTAACAAACCAAACATTGTAACATGATTATTTAACCAATTATATCCCATGACCTTAATTGGTTTACACCCAACAAAATTAATTATACAGCAGACAGAAACAATCACAGAACCAGACAGATTATACAGACAAACAATAGGAAAGTGAAGACTACAGTGATAGAACAATACAAAAATGAAGATTTCACATCCCAGCTATTGATAAGTAAGTTCTTGCCAGACAGGATGGTATTAAACTAAGTTTCCTTTTACATCTTCTTGGCTCTTCCCTTTCTCTGGAGGTGATAGGAATACAATCCTGTCCTGATATTCCTAACAGCCCAATAGCACCTTATTTCAATCTGACTAGTTTGGAATGTAAGGATGTGACCATACAGTTCCCAGCTTATGGCTGTCTTTTCTGCTTAGTCAAAGGCTTGGCCTACGAAAGAGGCCTCAGACCGTCGCAATAAGAGAAGGCCCTTACAGCGACAGACGGTGATTTTAATTTTCTTTTATACCTCTATAACTAGCTAAGTAAAAATAAACCTAAATTCTTAAAGTATAGGCCTTTGCAGACAGGCATGAATAGCTATATCCTAACACAAGTATTTTTTTGTTATTGTAGGGTCCGTAGCTGTGACAGGATTTATTGACATTTTTTCACTAGGAGCATTGGTGTATGTTGAGGTGTGTGCATCTTGTTTATAGGCTGGGAACCAGTGCACCGGTTCCCAGCCTATTTACTATTGTGGGCCACATATGCAGCTCTCTGTGTTACATGGGCTGCATCCATACAATATATATACTAGCTGTGTGGCCTGGAGGATGTTACATGGGCTGCAGCTGTGTGCTGATTGGGCCATGGGTTGAGAATCACTAGTCTGGTGTACAGTAAGATTGGGGGCTAAGGTAAGAATTTTACCCCCTGTTAAATGCTAATGTTGTCCAAAGGCATGCCAATGGTAGACACGTGTAAATTCTGGTTCCGCATGAAGATGGAGAACACTGCATATGAAGTAGGCACTAAGAGGCATACAAAAAATATAAGTTAAGACTTCTGAAAGGTTAACTGGAAAGTGAAGTGACATGCTTTGACCACATGATGGTGCTAGATCATTAACAATGCTGTTATCATGGAGGAGTACTGGCTCTGGAGAAACTCAGGATTGCTGAACACAATGTGGTGACAGCTTTGATTCACAAATTTGAGGATTCTCTCTCTTGTCTACACAGGGTGTTCATGCTCTCTCTGGATACTGGTATATAATCTTGAGCACCTATTGCATAAGAGGTGCTAGCAGACATACAAAAACTAAGGAACGCTTCTGAGAGGTTATCCATAAAGCCCTGTACAAGTATTAGACAAGACTCAACCTTGGGAATCAAATACCGCTGAAGAGCAAACTATTTTTTATCTCTGCAGTGGACTAAATTGCACTGCACTGCAGGAATCTTGAGAAGTGCCCTAGAGGCAACTGCTGGAACCTCCTCAGCTGTGTAAGACCTTGAACGCTGTCCAACTACCACTCTGAAAGGGGTAGTAATTGCTGTTAATAAGGTTGCAAAGCCATTTCCATTACAAACTCCTGTTGTATTCAGCACAGTTCTCAAGAACAAAGTATAAATGTCCTCAGCAAATGCACTGTTTGTCAAATGGTGTCATCTTGGTTACAACTGAGCAGCTTTGTTTCAGGAAAGGGAAAGATAAAGAGGCCTTCAGCCCTCCTCTGTGTGGACATGCATTTTTTGGCCCACAAAGGTTTATCTCAGACTTGGGTGACATGTTTTTAGGACCCCCTGGTTAAAGTATTGGCAGCATATCATGGCTGAATTCAAGTGGCAGGGATGAGGAACTATCAGGAACAGGTCATCTGAACACAATGCAGTGAGTCTAATCTCATGAAAATTGTTATGGCTTTGATTCATTGATGACCAACCAAGCATCATGTGCCTTCTCCTCCCCTTGTAGGGGAGAACTGATTTTTTAAATACCCAGCTGGAATTTCATGTAGTTGCTGATGATGACAGAGGTGAATTAGTCCTCAAACTTTCCATAGTTGCACAACAGAGCATACCTTATCCATCACTGCCTGCGAACTTGCTCAGTTTGACTAATTTCATTCTGCTTGCTGAAATTCCCCTGCCATTGCAGAGGGCAGTGGTGGTTTTCAGTTTCTGTTCTTGACTGTTGTGCTGTGGGTATATAGCTGTCATGTTCCACTCGAGAGGTGGCTGCATCTCACTAGTGAATGAAGTGATTCTCTGCAATGAATGGCATGGTATACATCTGCTATTTTTATTAAAGCTAGTTAACTGTGCTCTTTCTGGAGTTAGAGGCCCAAAACAGGATTGCGTGGCAATTCATCATAGAATATGAGATTGGAAGGAACTTCAGGAGATCATCTAGTCCAACCCCCTGCTCAAAGCAGGACCAATCCCCAAATGGGGCCCTCAAGGCTTGAGCTCATGACCCTGGGTTTAGCAGGCTAATAGTCAAGCCACTGAGCTATCCCTCCTCCCAATCAAAGAACTGCTTCTTAAAAGAAGCTTTGCTTGCCTCAGTTTCTCCATGTGGACTTGCCCTTGGACCACACTGGAATCCCAGGTACCTATGGTTATCAGTTCTCCCAATGCTGTGGCATTTGTGTCCTCTCTAAGGTTAGGGATTGAAAGAATAATGACTGGAAACTTATTGGAGAAGAAGTGGAGGTCTCAGCACAGTCAACACTATAGAGAGGAATGAGCAAAAGTGACACATCGTAGACACAAGATCCAGAGAAGACAGAAATGGAAAAGACCCAACAGGTCATAAAGTTCATCCGCTCTGCAAAGGCAGGACGTGTGCATTCCATTCATGCCATGACATCCAGTCAGTGTTTCCTTCATGAGCCTCTCCCTGTATCTCTACAAGACGTCAGGTGCTCCGAGAAGCAGCTTTTGGCTCTTGCCTGCATCCCGGCTTGTAGAACCAGAAGCCAAGTCTGTTGGCATCTTTTTAGTTCTCTGTGAAAGAGGAGGAAGAGAGGACTCGATCTTAGCTAATGCTTTGGAACATGCCAAAGGGAGGTTTTGATTAGATGACCCCCATTTTCTCAGTTAAACCAGCAACATACAATGTCATGCTAATTAGCAAGAACCAGATTGGGTCAGATATTCAGGCTGCTTTAGAGCACGCTGACCAGAAAGGACGATTCAGATTGGGTTTGCATAGCATTTAAATAGATTTTTTTGATTGTGGCATGAAATTATTCTTCTGTTTATGTTGTGACTTTCACCCCAAAGTGGATCTATAGTCAAAGATTTTAAGGTCAGAAGGGACCATTATGATCATCTAGTCTGACCACCTGCACAATGCAGGCCACAGAATCTCACCCACCTACTCCTGTAATTAACCCCTAACCTATGTCTGAGCTATTGAAGTCCTCAAATCATGGTTTAAAGACTTCAAGGTGCAGAGAAACCTCCAGGAAGTGACCTGTGTCCCACGCTGCAGAAGAAGGCGAAACCCCCCCAGGACCTCTGCCAATCTGCCCTGGTGGAAAATTCCTTCCCGACCCCAAATATGGCGATCAGTTAAACCCTGAGCATGTGGGCAAGACTCAGCAGCTGGACACCCAGGAAAGAATTCTCTGTAGTAACTCAGATCCCACCCCATCTAACATCCCATCACAGGCCATTGGGCATATTTACCGCTAATAGTCAAAGATCAATTCATTGCCCAAATTAGGCTATCCTGTCATACCATCTCTTCCATAAACTTATCAAGCTTAGTCTTGAAGCCAGATATGTCTTTTGCCCCCACTGCTCCCCTTGGAAAGCTGTTCCAGAACTTCACTCCTCTGATAGTTAGAAACCTTTGTCTAGATCAGGGATCGGCAACCTTTGGCACATGACTCGCCAGGGTAAGCACCCTGGCGGGCCAGGCCAGTTTGTTTACCTGCCGTGTCTGCAGGTTCAGCCTACTGTGGTTGCCACGGTTCACCTCCCCAGGCCAAGGGCAGGTGGCAGGAAGCGGTGGCCAGCACATCCTTCGACCTGTGGTGCTTCCCGTAGTCTCCCTTGACCTGGAGCAGCAAACCACGGCCAGTGGGAGCCGCGATCAGCCGAATCTGCGAACACGACAGCTAAACAAACCATCCTGTCCTGTCAGGGTGCTTACCCTGGTGAGCCACGTGCCAAACATTGCCGATCCCTGGTCTAGATCTTTACAAACTTAAATGTAGACACACACATCACTTCGTTCATGCTCTTTGGAGCTGTCATTTCCAGAGAGCAGCACTCAGCAGTGTAGGGCACAGCAGTGCTAGGGAAGGAGAGCACTCAGCAACTGGTGGGCAATGCAGGTGGGTAACTTCCATTGGCTTCAAAGGGAGGTGCTGTGCAGGGGGGCCTGGGCCCTATGTGTATTAAGGGGGATTAAGTGCAGCTTTTGAGACTGAAAGTCAGTTCTGAACCAACATAGGTGGGGCACTTAGACATCTTCGCAGAGTCTAAAATCCTGCTGAGTGCAGAGCAGAGCAAACTAACCCACCCCCAACCATGCCCTACACAGCTGGCTTGGAGGTGCCTGCCCGGCCCCTGACCGTGCTGAGCACATCGTAATGGACTATTTCACTAAAACGGTAACAGATGAGATCAACACAGGGAAGGCAATAGAGACCCAGCAGCTGGAGGGTTGGCTCCAGTGGATTCCCATGTGAAGTGATAGAGTAAAGCAGAGGAGCAATTCCTGTACCAAAATCTGGATGTCCATGACGGAAATCACTGCTGGCTGTACAGGGCTGTTACATATAAATGTGGTGCCTCTCTTAAAAGCAATTCTCCATTTCCTGGACACACTGAGAATCCGGCAGTAGAGCTCAGCACAGCTCTGAAGTCAAGGGAAAGACATTTTGCAACCTGATAGCTGCTTCCCTTCTGGAAGAGTACTCTGAACTCACAACCTAGTGCAAGGAAACAGGTCGCACAAATGCCTGGAGCATGAGATGTATTTGTTGCTTTCATCAGCCTCACACAGTAACATTCAAGTTTCTGGGGGGCCTGCAGATATGATCATTATTTATTTGTACTGCGGTAGCACTAAGGAGCCTCAGTCATGAACCAAGATCCTGCTGTGCTAGGAGCTGCACAAACACAAGAAAAAGCCAATCCTTGCCTCAAAGAGCTTACCGTCTACAAGCGAGAGACGATCCCTTATTGGGAGGATTTTTAAGACTTGTTTTTATTGTCGTATGTTCAGTGCAACTCACAAAAGAAACAGATCTCTGAACAACATTCTCAACTCCCTGACATATATATACCTTGAGGGGGAAAAACCTGATTGCCAGTATAGATTCGCTATATTTGTATTTCCTTGTCCAATAATAATTGACCAGTGGTTTGCACTGCTGTGGAGTTGTTCACCTGAGGCTCTCTCAGCACTTCACAAACAATAAGCAAGCCTCACAATGCCCCTTTTAGGTATAAAAGGATACAGAGAGGTCACTTTCCCCACAATGGAAATGCAGCCACCTCTGGGGTGGAACATGGTGGCATCCGCATTCTTTTATCGTATCGTTTAACCTGGTTTCTTATGTAAATAAATAAACCTCCTCAAGATACCACCTCTATTAAGAATGTACTGGTTATACTCATGAAGAAAATACTTGTATGCCTGAGCATTTTCAAGGATAGCTAATTCCTGTCAGTCACAAAAGCAATGTGTCTGGTGTGTTCCACCCCTTTCCAATTAATTAGTTATATAGCACCCAAAATAGACTAGAAACTTTACAGACCAATATACAAACAAGGCCCCTTCCCCAAAGTGTTTACAAACTTTGGCTGTGAGCCAGCATTCTCATCTTCGTGAGCAGATCCTTGTGCCTGAAGAGATCTGCATATCAGTCACTAAGTCAAGAGTCATCCCTCCTTTGGTGCAGGTCGGAATGATATTGTGGAAGTAGCTGAGTGGTGAAATTAGTGCACGGCTATAGTTAGGGTGACCAGACAGCAAATGTGAAAAATTGGGACAGGGGCTGGGGGGTAATAGGAGCCTATATAAAAAAAAGACCCAAAAATCGAGACTGTCCCTATAAAATTGGGACATCTGGTCACCCTAGCTATAGTGGACAGGTGAAACTACCCGGCAGAAGGCAATGACAAAATTAATTGACTTCAAGAGGGCCAGGATTTCACACTCATGTTTTTTGTTGTAGAGGTTTTTTTTATTTTAACTCAATTCTCAGATACTCTTTTCCATGCTGAGTGATGGATGCAAGTGCCTACACCTAAATAACTTCAGTAAATTTCACTGATTTTTTTTTAAATCAGTGAAAATATTGCATGGCAGTGGAATGGAGTTATTTCAAGACTGACTGTATGTTATTGATAAAAGTTCCCCACACAGATCTTCAATTTACTTTAATTTTATTTAACATAATTATTTTAGAAGCATTAACAAATGCACTTTCCTGTGCAATAACTTGTTTTAGCTCAGGAAAATGAGCACATAGTGATTAAGAGACTTGCACCAAGCCACAGAGATAATCAGTGTCAGAGCTGGAGCAGTTCTCAGCTCCCTATCCTGGGATCAGCTGACCAGACCAGGGTTTCTTGCAATAAACAGCACTGATTATAATAATTTAGAGACACAACAGTATTTCAGGACTGATAGACCTGCGGAAACAAAGCACAGAAAAGAAAAAAGGACAGTGAATCTTTAAAAATATGAGAAGTGGAAGTCTGCAGTAGCTAAGAATCATAGTTGCGAAACTAGGAAGGGACCAGACCGAGATTGCTTCATATGCACTAGCTGTTACAGTGACCTGACTCTCCCAATGGGGAAGGCATCCCTGTGACCTCACTTTGTCTTTTTCTAGCAAAAGACACATCAGCTCAGACTGGTTCCAGACTGGCACCATGAACGTTCTGTTTTGGAATACGCAGGCCACATTTTCTAGTTAACCTTTTTGTTGCCAGGCTGGCCAGAAACCTCACATCCAGCTGAAATGTCATGATTTGTTTGTTTTTGAGCTGCAGGGATTCTAAAGAGATGATCTTTTAAAGAGGATTAAAAGGCTTCTAAAATGACTTTGTCCCATTCGATTGAACATCTCCTTTTCATAGAGTTTCTTCATTTTCTTTCATCTATTCCCAAGCTTGCTTTTACCTTAACTTGCCCACTCACTAGCATTAATTTCCAGACAGTAATTCTTAGGTTTCATAATGTCACAACAGAGTTTATTGTTAAACCTGGATCTTCCCATCAGTGAGTTATACAGCACAGCCCACTCACTGCCTCCCAGTCTCACTATCTCCTTGAGGGCTGTATTAGTGCACTGTGATAGCTAGATGAATTTCAAGGCAAGGATTCTCTGTTGGGGGATTCAGGCATTATCATACTATAAATATTTACTTATGCTATTACCAATGTGTGATGTTCCCCTCTGGTGTTATCTAGACCGGAGGTCTGCTAGGTCACTCCAATCCTTGACTCTGGGAGCCAGCCTTACCCTGCTCTGCTGTGAGAACCCCAACTCTTGGGCTGTTCCCTCTGGCACGTAAGCTGCCTGGATTGTGCAACCGAATGACATTAGCCAATGTCTCTGGTACCAGACACAACCCTTGGAACCTCCGTCTTACAGTGTCCAGTTATGTCTGCTGGACGCTGCAAGCTTATATGAGTTTGTCAGTTTAACAAAGAAATTGATATGCACCAGGCTTGTTATCCCAAGGGGAGTCTCTGACACACTTCAAAGCAAACGCATTGCTTCAGGTAGAATAAACAAACATATTTATTAACTATAAAAGATAGATTTTAAGTGATTATAAGTCAAAGCACAAGAAGTTGGATTTGGTCAAATGAAATAAAAGCAAAACGCATTCTAAGCTGACCTTAACACTTTCAGTGCCCTTACAAACTTAGATGCTTCTCACCACAGGCTGACTGGTTGCTCTTCACCCTGGCTCTCCCCTTTGATCGGCACTTTAGTCACTTGGTGGTGGTGGTATCTGTAGATGGAGGTGGAAGAGAGAGAGCCTGGCAAATTTCTCTTCCTTTGCGCCCCCCCTCCCCACCCTTCAGGAACAGGTGAGCATTACCTCATTGTAGTCCCTGACTGACCAAGGGAACAGGAGTAAATCCAACAGATACTTTGTTGCTGCCAAGGCCAGTGTCCTTTGTTCCTGTGAGGTTGGGCTGGGTTTGTCCCATATATGCCCTGATGAGGTGTGAACTGCATCTCTGTTCATGGAGAGTTTTGCCTGGGCTTGTTTTAAGCCATGAGGACACATTTTCAGCCTCATAACTATATACTTGAAATTACAACCTATAACCTTACTATATCATTACTATAACAACAATGCTCAGTGGATCGTGAGCCTTCTGAAGACACCCGACATGACAAACTTTGCATTGGATACCACACAATCATATTATAAGGATGAGCAGGAGGGTGCAGGGTGTTCCCCTGAGATACAGAGTGTGACACAATGGATGAGACTTATTTTCTGCCCTGAAAAACTTGCACTGTCAATAAGGCAAGACAAGTCTCTGGTGAGCAGAGCTGATTTAAAAATTAAAATAAAATAAAAAAAATTGTGACCATTTTTGATCTAGAAGTTATTTTTTGTTTCACTGGGATTGAAAATGGCTAGTTTTCAGTGAGATTTTCCCCCTCACTTTTCTTTTATTAAAAATTCTATTGAAATCATTATTGGCATTCTAAATAATTCAATTACCATTTTGAAACGTTTTTGTTTACCAAAAAACCCTGGGGTTTTGGTAAACAAACCGTTTTGATTAAAAAAAATTTCAAAAATATTTTTTTTTAAATTGCAAACAAAAATGATAGTACTATTTTTTGCAAATGTTTTGATTGAAGAACTGTTTTTCAATTTAAAAAGAAAGTGTCATGAAAAATTTCAAGCTGTTCCATCCGCGAAGCACTTTGTGGGGATTGCTTAGCAGGCTGGGTCCCAGCAGGGTTCTGAAGGTGCAGAGAGTACCTGGTAGATGAAGACAGGCATGTGCTTTGGGAAGCGTGACAACAGAAAGGGGGAAAAGCAATGAAGTTCCAGTCCATGTTGGTATGAATGACTGATAGTTTTTTCCGCATCCCTATAGCACATTTCCGTTGAGTGACACTCCTTGCAGATGGCTCAACAGGGACCGTGAGTTGTGCAGTTAGTTTCCATGCAGAAGCAATGCAAGATCCTGGCTCTGTTTAACAGTAAATATTCAAGGGCCATTTCCCTGGCAGGGGCATGTAGCTGAAACAAGAAGAAGCACTGTCAAGGTGAGAATCTGAGCAGAAATGCTAAAGAAAAGGCAGAGGCCCGTCCTACATGATGAAAAAGAGGCTGTGTATTTCCCCACCAGTGGTAGCAATAGTGGAAGCTTCGTAGTGTAGTCAAAGTACAGTTAGATAACCAAACGCTAAAAACACCTGTGCTCTGTCTGGACTACAGCTTCTCCCAGTGTGACCACTAGGAGAGCTGCACCATTGAAAGATTACAAGTGTGAATTCTGACTAGGCAGGTGCAGCCAAGTTGGTAATTAGGAATTGCCAGCTGAAGTCAGACCAATGGCCCAGCTAGTCTCCAGCAGTAGCCATTGCTGCTGCTTCAAAGCAAGGCAAAGTCCCCCAGAATGCTCCTAATTTTGCAAGACTCGCCCATGGATGTTTTGACCAAGAATCTCAATGCACCTTTGATGCATTGATTAAAGTTCTCAGACAGACGGTATCAAAGTATTATTATCCTCATTTGATAGATAGGTCAGCTAAGGTGAAGTGACTTGTCCAAGGTGAAACAGTAAGCCAATGGTAGCCTAGAGGAAGGGTGACCAGACTTCCTGATCTTTGGGGCTTTGTCTTTTGTCACCCTCCGCCCCCCCAAAAAAGTGTCCCGATTTTTCGCACTTGCTATCTGGTCACCCTACTAGAGGTAGGAATAGAACCCAGGAGTCCTGATTTCCTATCTATAGGTACTACCCTGCCTCCTTAACAGAGAATATGGCAGTAACTGTTTCATATTAATAGCCTGACCTAGGTCCCACTAGCAAGGGGCTGCATACCCACTGCTACACCCTTCAGAGGATTCTTCATATTTCCCCCACACGCTGGTTCTGCTCCAATGCCATTAATTTTAATGGTGGTTGGATCAGGGCCTAACGGAGGATAAGCAATTTTTGCTTGAAACTGCAAGTACTAAATAGTATAGCAATGTACAGGAAGCGTGAATAGAAAATACACTATTTCAGTAGTAATCCTCCCCACCAGCACAGACCACATGGCCCAGTGGCTGGACACTAGCCAATGACCAGGGTTCAATTCCCTGCTCTGCCACAGACTTCCTGTATGACCTTAGGGCAAATCACTTAATCTCTCTGTGCCTCAGTTCCATGGGGACAATAATAGTAACTTGCCTCCTGGGGATGTTCTGAAGATAAATACATTAAAGATTGTAAAGTGCTTTGAGATCTAGTGATAATGTACTATATCAGAACTATGTAATATTACTATAGGATCACGATTGCTTGACTAGAAAAATACATTTAGCTCAGAAATACAACACGATCTGGACAGTAGATCTTGCAGCATGTACTGCATAAGCAAATTCTGATCTGTCGGGCTCTCTAATGTTCTGAGACAGGTAAAGAAAATGAACACTCTTGTCATATTGATCTCAGATGGAAAAATGACCTACAGTGGGTGGGTGAATATGACCCATTCGCTGAGTGCTCCAGAAAGGGCCACCAATCCACATGGTGTCCCTGTGCAATGGATGTAGCATTTGGAGTTGGAGCCGGCTGCTGGATGTCATATCTGAGATGTGCCTACACCAGGCATTTAAACCGAAGGACAGAGTTGGCACAAGAACAAATTGGTATAAACTGGCCATAAATCAATTTAGGCTGAAAATTAGAAGGAGATTCTGGATCACCCTCCCAATAGGAGTAGTAGGGGGCAAACAACCTAACTAGTTATAAAATGAAACTTGATACATTTTTGAGTGGGATTATATGCCAGGATTGTCTGCAGTGGCAGAGGACTGGACCTGATGATTCAGAAGGTCCTGTCTAGAGTGACCGTATTTTCCCAAAGAGAAAATGGGAGACCACACTGGGCTGGCCCAAGGCCCGCCTCCTGCCTCCCGCGAGCCCCCCCTCCAGCCCTCCCTGCCTCCTGCCTGTGCAGGGCTGGCCCGAGGCCCCCTTCTACCCCCTGCTCACTTGGGACCAGCCGAGTCCCCCCCTACCCTCTGCATGTGGGGCTGACTCAAGACCCCCTGCCACCAGCCTGCACAGGGCTGGCCTGGCCCAAACCGCTCTCCCGAGCCCTCCCTCCAGTGCAGGTCTGGCATTGCTGCTTGCCCCCTCCCTCCCCCCATTACTCTGCACCCCGCTAAGGGTCGCACCCCATTTTTTGGGCAAAACTGGGCATTTGTCCAGTTTGTTCTTGCCAGCTGACCATCAGTTGGCAAGAGCAAAAGGGACAACTGACAAGTTTTGCCCCAAAAGTCAGGATGGCTGGGACAGGGCTTAAAAAAAGGATGATCCTGGCCAAAATGGGACATATGGTCACCCTAGTCCTGTCCTATGACCCAATGAAGCCACGTGGCTCTCTATCAGTATTGCATCTGAGCAGGCTCTGATGGACGTTATTTGAACTGCAGCTCTGCAGATACCTATGCTCCTCCAGGAGGTGCACACCTACTGTTGCGGGGGTGAGAGGGCACTCAGGGACTGCAGTGTGTCTGGCTCTTACATGGGCTGCACAAGGACAGGAAGGTTCACCCATCTGCCCCATGTGCACAAGGGCCAGGCCCAGATCAGCTACTAAATGAAAGACATTGTCTGGTGCACTGAGGGCCTGTGACACCTGGGTCCCCACATCGCTGACTCTCTCTGTGGCCTGGGGATAACGCTGCTTCCACACCTCACAGAGGTGGTGAGGCTGAATTAGTTGAGTTTGTGAAAGCACAGAGCTGCTCCGTGGTGAGCGCTGAAGCTACTTCTCTGTAGCTACCCTGTGCCCAAATATCTCCTTCCCCCACCAGCTTTCCCAAGAATTAACCAATTCCCCTGGGATGTCACATGGGCCCCTCATTCTCCAGGAAGCTGGGGATGCCAGACAGTCAGTAAGTCCTAATTTTGGTCAAATAAGTTCAAAGTCTGCAATGTTGGAGGTGGGAAAAGGGTTATTTATTGACTAAAAACAAACTAGAAATTCTACTGAACCAATAATAGCCCAGAGATTAACTTGAGGAACCACAAAGCCAGAGCTTTCAGCAAGGGACAGCTCTGACCCTGAGGCTGAGCTGTGACCAGCTGGCTCTCCACCCATTCCACCCTCTCCTAGCTTCCAAGTGCTCTGGGCAACACAGCTCTCTCACGGGGAGATTTCCCTCACATGCTGCACTCAGTAAATAGGCTCCTAAACAAAGTCCTACCCAACAGCTACATAGTCTTGGGCAGAGGCATCATTTCAGGAAAATTGAGTGACCAGTCGAGGGAGTTTGCTTACCTAATGACCGCTTCCAAAGTTGATGAGTGGAGCGAAAGCATGGACAATACAGACCTATGAAAAGTAGGGGAGTGGCGGGGATGGGGGGAGCTGCCCCTCTTGCCCCATAGCAAATGACGTGCCTGCTTTTGGGAGGCTAATGGGGTGAGGGTGGAGAAAGGGGCCTCACCTGTCTCCATGGGAACTCTGCCCTCAGGGACTCTTGGACTGAGGCACAACAAGAACTGAGTCCCACCTCTCTGCTTTAAACTAGAACCCCTGGGGAATGGTAATATATTCTACCCAAGCATTTCAGCCCTGATGGAGGGTGGGTGCGCGCATGTGTGTGCAGAGGACCAGGAGAAGCACAGGGGGACATGGTTGGGATGAGGAGGGGAACCGTGTGATAAATTATAAAGCCAGAAGGGACCGTTCAATCATCTAATCTGATCTCCTTTAACCCACAAGCCAGAGAATTTCACCCAGTTACTCCAGTCCTAAGCTCAAGAACTGGTAAGGCGGAGGTTACTGGAGAGTGATGGATAAATACATGCCAAAAGGTAGAAGTTCTAAAATATTTGTAAGGAAAGTGTCATTTTGGGCAGGATGGGGGCAAGGGGGAGGCTGTGGGTCGTTAGCTGGACTCCATTGACTGACTTCAGTGGGATTTGTGGATGCTCTAACAGGTTTCAACCCACAGCCTGTCACCATAGTATCAGAGCACCAGCCACATAAAATCAATATCAACAGCAATGTCTGTATTGAATTCCATGGGGTATTTGGCACTTCTCTTTTGGATTACAAACTTTGGTAGAGGTAAGGCTTTTGCTTTTTAAAAATTTTATTTATTTGTGGTTGGTTGGGATTTGCTGGGCAGAAGAGTGCCAGTGGTGTGAGTTTCAGAGTAGCAGCCGTGTTAGTCTGTATCCACAAAAAGAACAGGAGTCCTTGTGGCACCTTAGAGACTAACAAATTTATTTGAGCATAAGCTTTTGTGGGCTACAGCCCACTTCATCGGATGCATAGAATGGAGCATATAGTAAGGAGATATACAGTATATATACATACAGAGAACATGAAAAGGTGGGAGTTATCCTACCAACTCTAAGAGGCTAATTAAGAGAAAAACTTTTGTAGTGATAATCAGGATAGCCCATTACAGACAGTTTGACAAGAGGTGGGAGAATACTTAACATGGGGAAATAGAGTATCCTTCGTATGGTGGAAAGGCCTTTTCAAAGAGGAAGGAAGACTTTAGGCAGTAACTTTTGCTGCCTTTGCAGGAACTGATCTAGTTTGATGATAACAGAAAGTCTTCTTTCTGAAGATTGTATCATCATCAGCATAACACTAGGCACATATAAAGTGTCTTCAAAGTGTTTAACAAACATTAATTAAGTTTTACAATCTTCTTATGAGGTAAGGAAGTATTATCACTTCTGTTTTACTGTTGGGGAACTGAGGCATAGAAAGATTTAAGTATTGTAATGTATTCAAGGCTACACAATTAACCAGTGTCAGAGGTAGGGTTTGAACTCAGAAGTTCCTGGTTTCCAGTTTTATGTTGATGGAGTAGCCTAATTTCTCCTAAGGCCCTTCATGTATGTTTTCCATGCAGCTTTTGGACTTAACTATGTTTGAGCCACACTTGATTCTGTATTTTTGTGCATAACATGCAACTATATAAATCTGTGGAGACATTTCCCATGGGATCACATGTCTCCAAACACCACCCCATGCTAGTGCTTGCCCTGCAGTGCCCCACCTATATGTGCTCCACAGACTACTCTGCTCTAGAACTACAGAACAGCTGAATCTTCCTGGTACTGATGTTCATACCTGTTCCACTGGCTCTGCTAGTTGGGATGGTGCATCAGAGCTGGCAGGTGCTGAGAGAAGGAGAGACATGGAGTTCTTTTGGAATAGCGTTGCCCTAATAGAAAAACCTATCTTCAAGGCAAGGGCACCCCAGATGCAGGTAAGAATCTTTGGTTGTGTTTGAGGTGGGCGAGGGGAAAGAGAAATGCCGCCCCCCCCCAGCAAAATGAGTGAAGTCCAGGGATAGTGATTGATTGCTGGTTTTCCAAATGCATTGGTCACCTGTGTCTGGCATGTATCTGAATGATAAAAGGAAGGTGCAAAATTAGTCAGTTCAAAACAAGAGACAAGAGTGTCACAAATAGCTACAGGCAGAGGTTCCAGTGGGAGAGTGATTTTGTGGTTATGACACAGGACTTGGTGTTAGGAGATGGGGGTTCTTCTCCTGCCTCTGCCATGTGACCTCAGCCAAATCACTTACCAACTCTCTGCTTCAGTTTCCCCACCTGTTCAGAGGGGGTGATAATATTTATCTACCTCGCAGGAGAAGAGGCAGGTTTTAGGATACATGCAGACCACGGGATCCCACTGCTTTTAGAGACCAAGAAATATTGAGATATATTTCAACCCCGCTCCTTGTGGACCCCTGACAGCCTAAACCAATGGGAACTGATAATTTTTGATGTTTCTGTGGTTTTCCCTGTAGATCCCCTGTAACCTACTGAGAGCAAAGGACAGCAGGGGGCTAATCTCAGCTCAATCACTGACTCCCTCTGTGGCTTTAGTCAAGTTACTTAGCATCTTTGCCTCAGTTTCCCCATATTTAAACCTGTGACGTGAATACTTACTTTATCTGCCTGTGACAATTAACTAGTTAATGATTGTATAACTCTAGTCATATATATGCTCAAATTCACCAGAATGCATCCATGTTCTCCGGTACCTAGCAGCCCCACAGCCTCAGTTCATTTGGAGGACAGTCCCTCAACTAACCTTTCTGAGAGCTGGTGATGATGGCTGCCCTCAGCTTGTAGCTAGGCTCCACGTCGGCTCGGAAGCTGATGATTATTGTTATTGTTTTATGGTGGCGCCTAGAGATGGCAATTGAGATCAGGACCCCATTGGGCTCAGCACTGCACATGCGCATAGAGAGAGGCAGACCCCACCCTGGCAAGCTTACAATATGCACAGATAAGACAACTGGACTGGGAGAAAGGAGGAACTTAGACTGTACGCTCTTTGGGGCAGGAACCATCCCTCTGTTGTGTGTTTGTAGTGTCTAGTACAATGGGGCTCTGATCCATGCCAGGGGCTCCTAGGCGCTATGGTAACATAAATCAGTAATAACATTGTTATCTCCATTTTACACCGAGAGACTAAGTGATTGGCCCAAGATCACAGAGGATGTCTGTGGCTGAACAGGGAACTGAACCTAGATCTCCTAAGTCCTAAGCCAGTACCTTAAGCACAAAACCATCTGTGCTGGGAAGGGTGTGTCTACCCCTTTGATAAACAACAAGTCAGATAAGTTTTGAGAAGCCCTAAATGCTTCTCTGGACGTGATAAGTAAGGAAATCTATTTCAGGTTCTCCTCCTCCTGGCAGCAGAGGGAGCTCTGCCTGTGATCGCGGTTCCCAAGAACCAGTGGCTTGGTGCATCTGTGTGAAAAATTGTTCTGTGGGCCTAATGCTAGCTCTGCAAACTCCGCAAGCAGTGAGGCTAAGTCCATGAATGCCCCCAGATAGATTCTTGGATGGGCATAATTTAACCAGGCAGGTGCAAGTGCTCTTCCACTGTGCACCGCCGAAGCTGGAGACAACATAGGTGGAGAGTCATTATTCCATTGCTCTTGGGACAGGAATTAGGGAACCTCATGAGTTCACAGTTTTCCTGCTGTTATTACTGAGCATGGAACATTATCTCTTCAAACATACTTCACGATGGGCAGCCTTTTGTTCTCTCAAAGAGGCCAGTCAGACATCGGCATGTTAAACTGTACAAATATCCCTTGCCTAGGGATTCTGCAGACACTCAACCTGTATCAGCGGAGAAAGAAACCCCATTAGGAGGAATTAATCAGACTGGTGCCTGCCATTGTCCCATTTCAAAACAGACAAATCTCTATGCATGGAGGACTGACCTGACCCAAAGCTTTCCTTATCTTTACCCTGAATAGAAAGGGAGACCAATGGACTTAATTATCATTCTCAACAGCCCTGCTTCCTGATCCAGCTCTGAATCAGGGTTATGTGACATCCGCATGTATATTACATGGCAATAGAGCAGGAACCTGTTTTATTTTTCTCATCAACAGCAGAGTTATTCTTAGTAACTTGACAGGGCGGATTCATTGAAGGAACAGCCAGGTCTTTCTGCTGTTGTGGGATGTTAATGAACAAATGACATTGCTAATTGTTATGTAGCTACTTAAAGCCTGTAATGAACAACCCTGAGTGCTCATTCCTCCTTCCACATGGTGTTCTCCCCTCCCGCCTCTTCATGCACCTTATTACTAGGGTGTGGCAGCTGCAGCTCCTGTTGCCCTCTCCACAACAGAATGGCAAGCGCTGCTCAAGTATTTATGACTATGTCATCTTCAAGTGGCTGGCCCAGACATCATAAGAAAGTTACATGCTCCCCCTCCTCTTCTAGATAGAAGCCTTGGTATTTTGGAGCTGAATGGTATGATGTCCATCTAGCATTGGGCAAATCTTGGTGGTTTGCATGGGGTCCCCAGCTCCAACTCCCATTCCTTGCTTTTGTGTCCTGCAAAGGACAAGAGATGATTCTTTGAGCTTTTCAAGTAGAAGGGCCTATTTCCTCCAAGCTTTCCACTTGGGTTTAGATGGCAACTCACAACAACAACACAGGATGCATATTGACACGCTTTCATTCTGAAGGATCCCAACACACTTTGCAAGCTAAGGTCTGGATGATTCCATGCAGAGGGGACCCCTTACTCACGTGGAAAATATGGATAGCTGCCTTTATAGCAGAATCTTTCCCGATCCTGGGAGCTCGTGGTATACCCTCCAGGGCTGGGGATATGTGCATCATCGTCCCTGCTAAGCTGCTGTCCTTTGAAAAGTAAATTCAGTCTATGCAGCCATATTAAGTAGTTGACATGAACAGTGTTGCCGGGAAGCTGGAAATGGCTAGGGTCCCTGGAGCCAATGCAGCCACAAGGGGCCTTTGCACACAGTGACGTGGCCTCCAGCAGATTCTCATTTTACCTCTAGATCGTTCCTCATGGGGACAACATTCTCCCGCTGTGGAGTGATTTGGGTTTACCTTGTTAATTACAGTGTGTAATAAACCACGTAGACAGCTGCACGTTGACATTGCAACGTTAACCCAGGCTCTTCCCCAGGTTTTAGCCCAACTCTCCCATCCACACGGTGTACCTGGATTGGGAGGTGCTTTAAAGCTGGGCTGATCTTATGGGAGCATAGATTAGACCCCAGGCTCTGCTTCAAGTTGGGCTGGAACCTGCCCACTTTGCAGTGTGGACGTAGGCTAAATCACTTCAGTGCTGATAGTCCTCCAATGCCTTACCGTGATGCCTTCTGAATAGTTCTCTCACTATTGAGTGGGAAAGAATCCTAGAGTGTCTCAGCACAAAGAACCATGGGCTGTACCCTCCAGCAACACATGAGGGAGTGCAGAAACAGTGAGGACACAGTAATGCCGCTAGTACGACTTTGCAGTATGGCTGCTCAGACCCAGGCAAGATTAAAACCCAGGTGCCAATCGCCCAAGTTAACTTAACCTGAATGAGATCTGCCACCTTCTTTTGCCTCTTTGTGGGAAGAAGCATTAGTAACTGACTGGTGACAGCAAATATTACCCTAGGATACGCTGATTTTCTGCAGGTTTTGGTTACCCAGTGGCTGAAAAGCAGCCATGAGACTGACTAATTCTAGACTGTGTTTGATTAGTCAGATGTCAGTAAATGGACCTGCAGGTTCACGTCAGAAGGTTCTTGCTGGCAGCAGTGCTTATTACTAAAGTAAGGCGTTGGCTATATGGAAAATAATCAGATGCATGCAGGGAAAGCAGCACTGTCTAGCGATTAGTAGGACAAAGCTTGGGTTATCATCCTGGCAATGCTCCTAGCTCGCTGTATGACACTAGGGTCAAAGTCCCCCATAAATTGCCCTACTGAGGGGCTCTGTCCTCCCTTAGGCTCAAAAGTGGGCACTAATTTTGGGTGTCCAACTTGAGACACCATTAGCGTCTGATTTTCTGAGGTGATGAGCAATCCTAGGGCGAGGTTTCCGGTCTACTGGAGGTCAGACTAGATGATCACAATGAACCCTCCGGCCTTGGAATCCATTAATGATCTAATCAGAGGGGAAATTCACACACACCTTGTGGGAATGCTGTACAGCCAGTTGCACTGAACTAATTGTGCCCGTTGCCTGTTAGCACGCATGCAGTGAAACTGTGCCTACACCCCAAGGATTCCAAGAAACCTTGTTTATTTGCTGTTGTGGTACTGGGGGCCAGGGAGGGATGGCTCAGTGGTTTGAGCATTGTCTTGCTAAACCCAGGGTTGTGAGTTTAATCCTTAAGGGGACTATTTAGGGATCTGGGGCAAAAAAAAAAATTCTGGCAGGGACAGTACTTGGCCCTGCTAGTGAAAATAGCAGACTGGACTCAATAACCTTTGGTCCCTTCCAGCTCTATGAGATAGGTATATCTCCCTATATTATTTATTTGATGGTGGTTACCAGTGGACAGTGATTACTGGTGGTGTTTTCCCCTCTTTCTCTTGGTATTTCCATTCTGCCCTTGGGTTATTCCTCACCCTCAGCCCTGGAAATAGCTGTGTGTGTTACAGATCATTAACTTGGAAAGGCCCAGTCCCATCCAGGACCAGTCATGGGCACTGAGCAATTGAGAATCTGGCCCCACATCATTCTTGACCATGTTCTCTGCCTTATAATGCTTTACAGCTGTACATGCATCAGCAATTTATCAAATGATTATTAATCATACTGCCTAACTCTTACAGCTATTTTCATCAGTAGCACTCAGCGCACTTTACAAAGGAGGTCAGTATCATTAATTAACTCCATTTTTAGATGGGGAAACCGAGGCACAGAGAGTTACTTGCCTAAGGTCACCCTGCAGTCCAGTAGCAGAGCTGGGATTAGAGCTCTAGTCCCCTGAGCCCTAGCCCAGTGCTCACTCCACTAGGCCACACTGATTTGAAGCAGCATCTTGACCCATAATTTTGTAATCTGCTGTAGTTATTAAGTAGCCTAGGGAGGAAACATCCAGCTAGGTATGCTCTTGCTGGGCCCTTCCCTCCTAAAGCCCAGACTTTCTCCATGCCTTGCCCTTCTTCCCCAAGAAAAGAGCCACTGAAAAGGAAACAAGCCCAGAAATGCAGGGAGGTAGGGAGAAAGTCCTGCTGAGCCCTGAAATCCCGGGCAGATAATCGCTGGCTTGGCAGGGAGGAGCGGAGAAAGCAGGGTGGCTGCTTGCTTGCTTTGGGGTTTAGGACCCAGAGGAGCCAGCGGCAGGCACCAGGGATCGAGGAGGAACTAAAAAGTTGTGGCTGGGGTGGGTCAGACTCTGTGCAGCCTGGGGCGCTGGGAGACTCTGCTGCAGCTCGTCCTGCATCATGAAGGAGACTCTGTTCAAGGGGAACTTCTGGGTGAGAGGGGAGCTGGGTGGGAGGTGTTGGGGGGACAGCTGGCCTGGGGAAAGAGGAGCTGGAATGAAGCCAGCCCCCAACTGGGCTTTTCTGGATTCCCAAGAGCCTTTTTCTCTCTCTAAGGAGAAGCTTAATTCCCTGGGCTGGAGCTCCCGGCTTGTCCCAGCTTTTCTGATCCTGCTTTCCTTCTGCCTCCCCTCAGCTGGAGTAGGCTGGCTGCTGCGCTGGCTCCAGGGCAGCCCCTTTAATGCATGTCAGGAGCCGATTGCCAGGGTTTGCGTGGCTGATAAATAATGTTCATGGTTAAAATTGCCTGCCTGCCTGCCAGGCAGTAACTGCGGCTGGCTGGTCCTCTGTGACGTTTGGATACCATATGCTGCAGCTTTCCTCGGACGGGGTGCTCTTCGCTTACCGTTTGTGTGGTTTTGTTGTGTGCTGTCCAGCCGTGGCAGTGTGGCACCCCAGAAGTGGCTGCAGTTCTGTGGTGAGCGACACCATCCCTCTGCGTATGCACTTGGGGTGACATTCTGGCCCCACTGAAAACAATGGGAGTTTTGTTGTTAACTTCTCTGGGGCCAGGATTTCAACCTATAGGGGGAAGGGGCAGAGCATGCAGGGTCAAATGCCCTGCCAGTTTGCCCTGCAGGGAGAGAGAAGGGCTCTGTCCTCCTGCTGGGCCTGCCTGCTGGCACCCTGGGCCCCTATCCCTGGCAGCTGGGACCGGCAGGGAGTGGAAAGGACAGGACAAGCTATAGTTACATAGCACTTCTATGGCCCCGATCCTACAAGCTGCTCCGCAAGCCAGATCCAATCGCTCCTGTAAGTGTCTCCCCGCTGAGGACAGGATGCAGTCAGTTGGGCTTGGTGTGGCTGAGTGCACGAAGTAACTTGCAGGCACAGGGTAGATGACGGAAACTGACTTTCTGGTCCCTTGACATAGTCTGATCACAGGGGTAGGACCTAGACACTCTTGTGTTTGATTCTCAGCTCTTACACTAAATTGGTGTGTGATCTTTAGGAAAGTCACTTGGGCCTGGATTTCTCCGCTGTCTTTGAATTCCTTAATTTTTGGGTGCCCAAGTGCGGGGTGGCTCTGGCTCCAGTGAAAGGCAGTCAGAGCAAGTGGGTATGCAGCACCTATGAAAATCCAGGTGCCTGGATCTGGACACTCTAATACTGAGGCACCCAAAATCGGTGGCCACTTCTGAAAATGTCTTCCTTGGTCTTTTGGTGCTGCCATTCCCTAGCTGTAAAATGGGGCTAATGATGCCTCCCCTACCTCGCAAGAATGTTAGCCTGACTGAGAAGCACAAAGCAGCCTCCCTGAAGACTGTGCCGGGGTTGGCTGGATTAGCTGAATGTGACTGTGGTGGTTTGCAATGTGAGGTGTAAATGCTGAGTGTTGTAGTGGGTCTGTTGTCTCGGTCTGCAGCATGGCACAATCGACATGCAAATACAAGATACATATTGGAAAAAAGTATGAAAATAAGCATTGGTTCGTGCCTTGCCTCTGTTTTTCAGCATAAATGACACCCATTTTTATCTTTGCTCTGTTTTGTAGACGTGCTACAGAACTTCATCTGTAGGGAAGAAGCCCTGTGAGATCCAGGGCTGTGTGTTTAAAAACCAAACCAACCAACCTCTGAAAACTGTAAATTCAAGGCCCTCCTTACCCCTAGGATTTTAGAAAGGGTGGGCGGGGGGAGGGCGGAGGAGAAGGGGTGTGTGAATGAGCCATGTGTAGGGAAAGTATTAGAGAGGTTTGAAAAAGCTGCCTCTGAGCAGTTTGCCTGTCTCTGATGTCATTGTGGACTAAGGGGATGTCTTGACTCAAACTTACTTTGTGGTCACCTACAGTCAAGTTAGCTAGTTTGAGCGATGGTGGCCCTACTGCAAAATAACCCAGATGGGTTGGATTAGCCACACAGAGCAGCTGCATTCCTTCTGCCGTACTTGCTTGAGCGTCAGCAGCACTCAAGCTTCCCCACCAGCCCTGTGACAGGCCAGCTACCTCAAGTTTAACGCAACACCTAACCCAAGCTAGAGATTTTTGTGTGTAGACAGGGGTCAGGTTAGGGGCAGTGCTCGTTATACCTTGAGCTAGTGCTGCAGTGGAGACAAGCCCTTAAGTTAAGTGGGGCATCAGATCATCCCCTCCCATTTTGAAAAGCTGCAGGAGGGGTCTTCATGGGAGAAAATCTCTAAATGGAGTCACCTCCTCCCCCCCTTCCCCAAACCTAGTTTGAAGCGCCAGGATCATCTTCTCAGAGGCCCTGTGTCTCTGGTCTTGGCTGGGCAGCCCTCTGCTTCCTGGCTCCGTTGGAGTGCTGATAGTGTGTGTGTCTGTGTCCCCAGAGAGGCTATGCAGGAAAGGTTGGGGGCTGAAATATCTTAAGGTCCTCAGAGGCCAAAGGAGAATGATGTATGTCTCTTCCCCTGCCACTCTCCCCACCCTACGAGACCCCCCAGCATGGAGTGTCCTCTACTACAGTGACAGGGGAAAGGGTATCACAAGAGGGGCTGATCCTCCCTTCTGCATGGAGAAGGGGAAATCCGTGCATGGAAGGTGCTCATGGTATTCATATAGCCCAGGGGGAGGTTTTTTGAGGCCAAGAGAAAACGCTGTGTAAACCCGCGTGCCTTGACACCCAAGGAAAATACAACAGAATCTCTCAAGTTCCCTCCTCCCCCTGGCCATACACTGCTCGCTCTCCCTCCCCTGTCTCAGGAAGGATTTACAAAACATCTCCACTGATGCTGGCTGAAAATTTTAAGCCAAAACTTTTTCCCCCAGAGAGCAAAGCTGCTTTGGCGACACTGAAATGATTTGGAGTTTGTGTATCGTTTCTGAATTGTTTAGTTACAAAGAAACCTGAAAGAAAAAAATCTGATATTCGCACAGCTCTAATTGGGAGGCCTCAGGTCTTGGGTGTCCAGCTTGAGACCACCGAAGGCCTATTTTTCAGAAGAGCTGCCAGAAGTAAGCCTGTGCTCCAACCCCACACCCCAACCCCCTGCCCCAGCCCTGAGCACCCCCCCAAGCCTGGAGCCCCATCCTGCACCTAAACCCCTCATCCCTGGCCCCACCCCAGAGCCTGCACCCCCAGCCCCGCATCCCAACCTCCTGCCCCAGCCCAGAGCCCTCCCAAACCTGGAGCCCCCTCCTGCACCCCAAACCCCTCATTCCCAGCCCCATCCCAGAGCCTGCACCCCCAGCCCAGAGCCCTGACCCCCTCCTGTATTCCAACTCCCAGCCCAGAGCCCCCTCTCACATGAACCCCTCATTCCCGGCCCCATTCCGCAGCCCTCACCCCTGCACCCCAACTCTCTGCCCCAGCCCTGAGCCCCTCATCTCCAGCTCCACTGGGTCACGGGCATCAACAATTCTCTTCAACTGGGTCACCAGAATAAAGGTTGAAAACCATTGCTGTAGGAGTGTGTGTGTGTCTGTCATAAGTAATCTTTTGTTTCTTGGAGAAGACCTGTTGCAGTTAAGTTAGGAAGTATCCTAAATGAATAAAGCTAATCAATGGAGGTAGTGGGGGAAAGAGAAATACATTTTGTAAAATATTTTGAAAGAAATGAAAAGAATTAATTTCATTTGAAATTTCCAGTCAATTTTTTTTAAATGAAAATGTCATGTATTTTCAACTTTTGAAACAAAGCTTTTTGAAATTTTCAAATACTTAAAAAAAAATTTTCATTTGTCAACAGGACAAAACCATCTTTCCCCCACCCTTCTACTAGAGTGATGGAGGGTGGGGTATAAAAAGTGCATATTCTACCCTGGTCCCCCACAAAAAACAAAACCTTCCCCCAAAATTTCAAAACTTTTTTTTTGTGTGTGCGTGTAAAATCCACACATCTAATTTTGGTTGAAATTTTGTGTGTGTGCGCGTGCGTATGCGCAAGTTTTCATTTTGGTCAAAAAGATAATTTTCCATGGTGGGGGGAAAAAAGTTCAACATAAAATTTTTGTTTGGTTTGACTACCCCACACATGTCAAAATGAAAGAGTATAGAATCTCGTATGGTGCATGAGCCTTGTTCATTTGTGAATCATGCAGGGCCTGATCCGGTCAGCACTTATGTCTGTGTGTTAGTCAGATCATGTGGGTGGTACCATGGAATTCAATGGCACTATTCACTCCAGTAAAGTTACCCTCACGCTGCGTCTACAGTGGCACAGCTGCAGCGTTTCAGTGTACACACTCGGTGTAGTGACGGGAGTGGTTCTCTCATTCCTGTCATTAATCCACCACCCTGGGAGGTGGTAGCTAGGTCGACAGAAAAATTCTTCCATCATCCTAGTGCTGTTTATACCGGGGGCTAGGTTGGCATAGCTCAGGGGTGAGCCTGAGGAGCCAGAATTTACCAGTGTACATTGCCAAAGAACCACAGTAATTTGTCAGCAGCCTCCCATCAGGTCTCCCTCCTTCCTCCTGCCAGTTCCCAGCGCCTCCCACCCACTGGCAGCCCTGCCGATCAGAACCTCTCCCTCCCTCCCCACTGTTTCCTGGCGTGCAGGAGGATCTGGGGGGCAGGGGGAGATAAAAGGGCATGGCAGGCTCAGGGAAGGGGTGCAGTGGGGGCAGGGCCTGTGGCAGACCAAGTGGTTGAGCAGCGAGCACCCCCCCCCCCGGCACATTAGAAAGTTGGTGCTGGTAGCGCCAGCCCCGGAGTCGGTGCCTATGCAAGGAGCCGCATATTAACTTCTGAAGAGCCACAGGCTGGCCACCCCTGCATAGCTAGAGCTCTCAGTGGCGTGGATTTTTCACACTGTTGAGAGACGCAGCTTTGTCGATGTCAGTTTTCATTGAAGATCTGTCCTCAGTCTTGTGTGTTGACAGGATTGGGCTCTGATTTGATTGCAGTAGTACTTGCGATTATTAGTCCTCATCCCCCTCCTGTTTCAAAATGCTCCAGTTCCAGGATATTGCTGACCCCTTTCAGCCTAGTGGGAAGTTTTACTGTGGGTTCTGAACACCTGAATGTCAAGGCTGGTAATGGACATGCAGCTAGATTCTTAATCCTGCTATTTATGGCACTTTACGAACAGGCCGAAAGAGATGGAATCTACCCTAGGATGCCTACAGTCGGGTGTGTGTGTGTGTGTGTGGTTTTTTGGTTTGGCTTTTTAACTATTTCTATATTTAGGAAGTTTTTACAGGTGTGCATATCCTAGCCATGTAAATATCAGAGCCTATACAGTAATCATTACAACAGCGAGCTTTTCTTTAGAGAAACATTATACGGTATTATAATCGCTGGATCTCTTTATTTGACAGGGAGTTAGCCGGCTACAGAGTGAGCATTTTTACACTGCCCGGGACATGGCATTTCTAGTGATTTGATTAAATTGAGTGAAATCTCTGATGATGTATTTAACAACCAGGCACATCTCTCAACAGTTAAGATTCAAGTTCATCAGACGGGTGTGCTGGGTTTTTTTGCTGGTGGATGTACGTGGTTTGAGTCTTGAATAAATAGTAACCAAATATCTAAGTATCCATTTGTCCTCTGTCTGTTTTGTAGGGTACATCATTGGTGCATTAATTTTTCAGTGACAGTCACCTTTGTTTGAACCATTCCTCTAGAGTTGGACTATTTTTCTTTTTCTAACCAGAGGCTATCAGAAGCTTATCAGCTACTAGCAGATAAGAGATTAATTCCTCATTTCCTTGTGTGTGACCATTTCTGGTGGGAAGCCCCAGTGGTTTGCCAAAGGATCATTTGGTAATTAATATCAAATAATTTGTGATAGCTGATTATAAATTTCATTCAGTACCCCCTAATGACTGCAGATGTCCACCATATCTGTATAAAATATCCTCATTTCCCCAACATTTATCCCCCTAATTTGCAGTTTTTCATTTGGTAGAACTTCCAGTGTAGTAAAGATGACAGGTTGAGCTGAGGATTAAAGGATTGCAGTGCATTATTATTTATTTGGATTTGTGTTGTGGTAGTACCTAGAAGTGTCATTCAAGGATCGGGGCCCCTTTGTGCTAGGCTCACAGGGTGAGAAAACAGTCTGTGCCCCAAAGAGCTTATGATCTAAGTACTAACGACTGTTGATTGGCCAGGGGTGCAGATGGGTGGGGAGGGGAATGAGTGATGGAAGGAGAAGCCAACGAAGTAAGTTTAAAGAGGGTTTTGGTTTTAGGTTCTCACGACTTGGCTTCAGCAGGTATCTGTGTATGGTTGCTGTGCTAGCTGTTGCATGCAGCAGATAGAGCTCCAACTTCCTCCTTTAATTTTTTCCGCTTTGCTTACGGAAAAAGCAAGAGGAAGAAGAGCTTTTCTTCACTAAATCTACTGACCATCGTGTGCACGATGAGGCTGATACCACAGGAGAGTAAGAACTCATCTGTCAGGCTGTGTCTGCACTGGGAAACTTGGTAGCTATATTTCTCCACCCGTGTTAGCAAGGGTGGACTCTGTAGGGTCAACCAACATCATGGCTGGTGGGTAGAAAAGGGTTAACTGGGCTAGGCAACACATTGGCTAAAAATAACAAAACCAAAGTCTGAGTCCTGTTCCTACTGGAGTTGCATTGATGGTAAATTATGACAACAGAGTTTCTTAGTTTAGACCAGTCTGAACCCGTCACCACTGAATGACAACAGGCACAGCTGTGGATGCTGATTGTCCAAAGCTGCATTCTGATTGGCTGGTGGGGCCTTCTTCATGTCACAGGTGTTTACCAATTTCCAGCTGTACTCAGTTAGGACCTTCTGGTTCATTTATTCAAAAAATCCCTATGACCATTGTGGTAAAGGAGGAAAATGTTACGGTGCTTCACTGATAAAGAACAGAAGGTCAGTGAGTTCTTCAAAGTCACTGTACCTTGTTAACCAAGCTAACCAACTTCCAGTTCATTTTGATCTGAACTGCTTATTTTGTATCCCCATCTGTCTGCCTGCATTGATACTCTTGCGTGACATTAGAATTCAAAGAGCTGCTGCAGTAAGTTATTTATGTATTGTTTTCATCTGAAAAATAGCAGCCAGAGGTGTCAGATTAGGTGGATACTATAAATTTACTAGTAAACACAGTTCAGATCATGCAACCATCCCTTGTTACCCGGCCTCACAGTCTCATCCTGTTTCCAGTCTCATGCACATGTTCCCTTGTCCATATGCTTTTCTTCTCTCCCCTTTGTTCTTCATGCTTTTTTCTTCACCTCTGTTCTCACAACTTTTCTCCAAGTATTGTCACTGTAGCTTATAAACAAACATTTTAAGAGTGCAGCTCCTTCAAGATGATTTGTTATTCATGCATCTTGAAAGATGCTGGCAAAGTGCGTGTGATGTGCCCCTTTTGTGGCTGACTTATAGAGGATAAGAGTCTGCTACTGCTACTAGCTAATGAAGGCTCTCCTTTAGGTACAGTGATAGAGGCCTATGCTTTGAGAGTGAATGTCTCGGGTTTGCTCCTTGCTGGCGGAATTGTGGAGGGGATTGTTGCAAAACCAACCACATGATGTTATTTTCATTACCCCTTCACTCCCGCCTTGTTTATCGCTTGTCCTGTTAGGTCTAAACTTAGCTTGTAAACTTTATAGGGCAGAGTGGTCTTTTGTCTCTAAAGCGCCATATTCACTGCAGGCATTGTAGACCTAAGCTGTGTAATAAATTCTTAGTTATGCCCTTCACTGAGTGACCCTCCAAGTCCAGAGGCAAAAGGTCAGTTATTAATGTAAAGCTGTCTCTACAAATGGAACATACATGGAAAAGAAACCTGCTGAAGACCATTTTTTCCCCATCCTTCTATTTCCTGTTGGTCTTTCCTGAAGCAATTGCTGCCAATTGAGCAAGCAAAGTTTTTGCAACGTGTCATTTTCATCTCGTATTGTTAAGCCTCTTCTTTTATTTATTTTTTAATCACTTCCTGAATTTCTTCTTCTCCTCGCACCAGTTTCTTTCCCCCCACACCCTGAATATTTCAGGTAATTTGGCAGGCAGGACTCTTGGCTCCTAACTGGACATTAATTATGGTCTTGGGTGCCTGTAAATCAAAGCAGCAAGAAGAACAATGATTAAATTGCTATAAAACAGACAAAGGAGGACATAGTGGAATGCAATCCTGAACCTTGAAAGCAGGGTTTTTTGTCCTCTTGCTTTGCATGTATGGGAAAATGCTGGAGTAGGAGAGGTCTGGGAAAATTTTCAAATGTGCATATGTCTAACTTTCCAAACAGCTCTGTATATGTGGAATATTGCAGACCTGGATGCTAGGTGCCCTCCACTCAGATTGGTAAATGGCTCCTTGCTGCTTGGGGCCCTTAGGGGGCATGTTTTGAAATGGCTGAAATGTGAGTTTCCATTTGTTTGGAGTCCTGTGTAACTTTTGCAGAATCTGGAAACATCAGCTGCTGATTTGTCACCTTGAACTTGTTTGTTTAGAGTTTCCGTGGATAACACTGTAAAGCGTTTCTGGGTTTCTGTTAATAGCTCGAGCAGAGAGCGAAGAAGGTGGTTGAGGGGTAAGAACTGAACTTGTGCTATATTAAGGCTCCCTGTATATATCATACAAGATTTTGTGAACAAAAACATTTCCCATCACGCACTTGTTAGTTTACTTAGGAATTCAGGTCTTATCTGCCTTGGAAAACTTGCTGCTGGGAAACTAGTAAAATTGTTTCAAACCAAGGGGCCAAGGATGAAATGCTGGCCCTATTGAACTCGATGACAAATGACCCATTGACTTGAATGGGGTAGAGTTTCACCTTGAGTTGAATTATTGACGGTGGAAGGGATTTATAGTTATGCTTTTTAAAACTGATTTTCACACCCATTAAATTCCAGTGCCTAATAAACATGAAGGAGAAAGAACATCATTGTTAAATATGTACCACCTCTGCCCCTTACTAAGGTGCCAGAGCTCTCAGTACTGATCTCTGAGAGCCCCAAGAGGTCCTTTAGTAGAACTAGGGAAGACCAGACTTGACTTCCCTGATAGTTGTAAAGTTTACAGATAACCAAAAAATTCTCCTGTGCCCCCCACCACAAACAACAACAAGCCTTTCAGGGTTCCTTTATTCATTGATAGCCCCCTTCATCCACAAATTCACCTCCTCTTCCGTCTTCCCATTCCTCCTTGAAGCTCTCCTTTGCTGTGGCACCTTCCAAAACTTTGACTTTTTTTACTTTTTTGAGTCATATCAGCACTGTATTAATTTTTTTAAAAAGCAGCATTTGTACAGGAGTCGGTCATTGATCACACAGTAATTACAAGAATGGCCGTCATGAGTTAACAGGAAAAAACTAAACATAGGCCAAGCTGCTTTTAAAGTTTACTTTGTTAGGCAGCTGGTGGACTGAGACCACTGCCTGTCAGCTTTGTCTCATGGTTTCCTTGTGCTCCCCATCTCTCTGGCTATCTGCCCCTGCTCTCTCTTGTCTTCGGGTTTATCTGTGTGCAGACCTGCACTGGTTATGTTAAATTAGTTAAATCAGTTCAGATCCCGCCAGGGCCTCTCTTACTTCAGTTGAATGTCTCTGGTTTAATTTAAACTGGTTCATGACTAACTCCAGATCAAATGGAAACAACCCCACTCTTATAATGGAACAGGAGTGTCCTGCCCAGGGATTTGCACCAGTTTAACTATGCTGGTTTAAATTCACATTTAAGGCTCTACTGGCAAAGCCTTATACTTGCATTGGGGCAGGGACCATCTTTTTTGTTCTGTGTTTTCATCGCACCCAGCACAGTGGGATTATTGCAATAAAAATAATAAGAATCATAAATAATCAGGTAAAAAAACAAGACAGAGGCACCCTTTGCATATCACCTTTAAAATAATCCTGAATGACGATAAGAACGGCCATACTGGGTCAGACCAATCGTCATCTAGCCCAGTATCCTGTTTACCGACAGTGGCCAACACCGGATGCTTCAGAGGAGATGGTATGATGAGATTGCCTACAGTAGCATCTGGCCCATCAGCGACTGCTAGTAGCAAAAATCCCCAACTGTGGGAGACAGGACACTAAAAGGGGAGGGCTCTGAGTTACTGCAGAGAATTATTCCAGGTAGTGGTAGGTCTTGCCCACATGCTCGGTGTCTAACTGATCACCATATTTGGGATCAGGAAGGAATTTCCCCCTAGTTTAGATTGGCAGGGACCCTGGGGGGGTTTCGCCACCTTCTGCATCATGGGGCATGGGTCATTTGCAGGTTTAAACTAGTGTAAATAGTGAATTCTTGTAACTTGGTCTTTAAAGCATGATTTGAGGACTTCAGTAACTCAGCCAGAGCTTAGGGGTCTGTTACAGGAGAGGGTGAGATTCTGTGGCCTGCGATGTACAGGAGGTCAGACTAGGTGATCACGATGGTCTCTTCTGACCTTAAAGATGATGAGTCGACAACAGAACAGGCAATCGTTGAGTGATCCATCCCCTGTTGTCCACTCCCAGCTTCTGGCAGTGAAGTGTGAAGTCCCCCCTCTCTGCCTTGCTTCATTTTAGGTGCCTCCCTTTTCACCCACTCTTCTGTTTCTGGTCTGTGACTCTTGCCTTTGATCCCCTTTGGCTGTTCAGAGGGGTCGGATTCCTGAATCTGAGCCTGACCATACAGCTTTGATTCTGGGTTGGATACAAAACCAGACAGAGCTTTTTTTGTTGGTTTTGGTTCAGAAGGAGCCAAACTATCCTGCAAAAGAGCTCAGGAGACTTGAATCCAGCCTGCACCTGAATTCGGACCCCTAGCGCTAACCTAATCTGCATCTGAGTCCTGCTACTATCTTGCCTCTCGTTCTAATATCCAGGGTGTTTTAATCCCTCTAAATGGCTCTATTATATTTTTACCACATACAAAACAGAGTACAGAGTTGGTAGTGATTAGGGGGAGGGGTGGGAGTGTGTCATAACGAACCATTCAGGAGGTCAGAGGAAAATATTTCTAGCTCTTGTGTCAAATCCTCTTTGAAATGACAGACATTATTCATCTGACTTTGCTTCCGTAGATCTCTGTATTCAGCTTGGGAGAAGGGGAATTCTGCGGCTCTCTGCCCCATATATGGGATGCAATGGACAGGGCACTGGGCTGGGAACCAGAAGACCTAGGTTCTGTTCCTACCTCTGTCACTGGCAAACACTCAGATATCAAATGTACATCACCTGCTGTGGCAAAAATCCTGCAGTCCTCAGCTGAACAGTGCTGGAGAGACAGAAACCAGGCCTGAGTGGGGGACCTTCCCATTTCTTCTTTCAGTATCATGTCTCCGTAATGTGGGGTGCTGGTAATAGGTGCTTACTGTTCTGTTTCTGGCATACTGCAGAGAAGTCAGATAAAAAACATAAATTACTCTTGCTGGAAGGTTGCAACATAACACTGTTTGAGAATCCAGAACAAAAACAGACCATAACCAAAACCAGAGAGAGACAAAGCAGGCTACTCCCTAAGGCAGAGAGACACAGCTCACCCCACTGTTTTAAGCTAGCTCTTTCCAGACTGACTTTGGTTGTGTGCTTTCCTGCAGAGCCCCCCGTACTGGGAAGCAGGACCAGTAAACCCCGTACTAATTAAGGTAACAGCCTACAATTCCAACATAGTTTTCAAATACACCACCCCTCCATTGTGACTCCAGTCACTCAAAGGAGAGTTCCGGAGACATCTGTGTCCCAGCCTCAAGGAAGATATTGCAGTCCTGTTACGTTTCCAGTAGGTTAGAAATTCTAGCTCCAATGCATTCTCGCCCCACTAGTTGAACCCATATTGCTTTCAGTGAACTCTGCACCGAGCACAAACTCGCGGAGTCTCTATCTGCAAAGCCAGAGATGACTTGACCTTATTTAAGTGCAAACAGAGTTCAGCATTGAATGAACTCGGTGCTCTACAGAGAAACGCAATTTCTGTGTAACTTGCTGAACTGCTATGGAGCTGGGCCTGGAACCGGGATCCTTTCAGCTATACCCTCCCCCAACCTCTACTATTTGAGAACTCCTCTCTAGCAGGTCCCATACCCTCACTGTGGGCCAGCCACTGGAGAGCTAGCCAGACCTCATAAACCTAGTATGGGGGTGGCCAGCCTGTGGCTCCGGAGCCACATGAGACTTCTCAGAAGTTAATATGCAGCTCCTTGTAGAGGCACCGACTCTGTGGTTGGAGCTACAGGTGCCAACTTTCCAATGTGCTGGGGGTGGGGGGTGCTCACTGCTCAACCCCTGGCTGTGCCACAGGCCCTGCCCCCAGTCCACCCCTTCCCGCCCCTCCCTGAGCCCGCCCTGCCCTCGCACCTCCCCTGCCTTCCCAGAGCCTCCTGCATGCCACGAAACAGCTGAAGGGGGGAGGGTGAGGTGCTGATCGGCAGGGCTGCCAGTGGGCGGCAGGCACTAGGAGCAGGTGGGGGGGGGAGCTTATGGGGAGGCTGCTGACGTGTTACTGTGGCTCTTTGGCAATGTACACTGGTAAATTCTGGCTTCTTCTCCAGCTCAGGTTGGCCACCCCGACCTAGTACGTTACAAGGGGACCATGCTTAAGGCTTGCTGTTTTTCAGTCCAAGAAGCAGTGCCTGGTTTTACTTTTCTTACTCCTACCATAAGGGATGTGACTTAAACGGAAACGGCTTACGCAAATGCCAGGTTACCATGAAATAGGAAGCACTCACTAGTGGGGCTGGCCGCTGTCATCCAGGCCTGCAATGACACTTGCATGTGACTCAGAGATGTGGGCAACTGGTTTGGCCAGATTTAGAATTCACTTGAAAATCAGTCTCTCTGAGTTTACAGCGGCACTTTGGAGCTTCTGAGGGTCAAGATTTTGTGTTTGGCACTAGGCAAGTTCTGGGCCGCTGCAGTTTTTGAATTTATCTTATTTCCCTGGAATTCTAGCAGCACAGCAACTTTCAAACGAGAATTTTGCTTGCGTAATACAGGCTTCTCTTTCGTTAGATGTTTTGAAAAAATGTAGCCTGCCCTTGGAAAGTAGCGTCTGTACATGAAGTGTGTATGTGGGTTGTTGGGGGGGCGAAGAATGTTTTTATGACATCCCAACCCCACTCAAGCTTCTCCGGTTCTCAAATCTCTGAATCAGATACCCACCCTGGGAGAGCCCAGTTGCCGTCCCCAGTTAGTTAATCAGTGTAAACCCTGAGTAACTTGGGAGTCAACCATTGCTGGGGGTTGACATGGATGTAAACTGAGGCCAGATTTTTATCCGAGTCCATCACCGGCCTGTAATGTGCCTGGCTACTCTGCATACCGTCTCTCTTACCTAGCAGGATACCTGAAGATGAAGACACCGGAGGCTGACATGCTGCTCTGCAGGTAACTCTTATACAGACTGTAGGCAACCGCCAGACTACCACAGGCACTCAGCAAAGCTGCATCCTCATTGTGCTTCTTAGCAAGTTCATAAGGAAATATTAAAAAAAAAAACCCAACCCTTTTTTGTAAACAAGTCAACAACGACAGGAAATATCTCGCTGTGGCTGTGGCTATGGATTGCCGCTGCTAAGTAGCCAACCGCAGATAGTAATGTTTCCATGTTCTTCAAACTGCTTCTGAGCATGCTGTCACAGTGAAAGCCTGTCTAGATGGTTGTCCTGTCTAACGCATGTCCTTTCCCGGCAGCCAGCCTTCGGTGATCATTCAGTTTGGTGCTTAGAATTCTGTGTTGGTATGGTTGAAAAGCTGGCAGTGCTACTCCTACGTGGCTGTGTTCTTGTTAATAAGTACACCTTCTCCGTGGAAAGTCCTTTGGTTATTGACAAATTGATTTAAAAATCTTGCCATAGCAAATCCTTCTCTGCAGAGGAGATTTTACACAACAGGAGATCTCAGCCCACGTGGCTCTGAAAAGCAATCACCCAGATCCCCGAACAGGAGAGGAAAATGGAGCTCAGATGCAGATGATGAGGATTCCTGAGCTTGCTGGCATTAACGAGGCCAGTAACAGCAGTATCATAGCGTTATCTGAATAACGCCACTGGAAGCCGACAGTTACTCTGGATTTACCCCAACGTTACCGGACTTTTATCTGACTGCTCCCAGTGGCAGTGTAATCAGGGTATGCTGGGCATATCCTGCAGTCTTCTTACAGGAGCTTATCATCTCAGTTGTCACGGCATTCCAGTTGCCTTCAGTATGTAGCATAGACCTTATGATGTGCCAGCCTACCTTTTGGTCAGCACACGCAGCTTGTCCCTTACCTGCCTGAGTCTACCCCAAGACACCAGGAGGAATTTGACTTCACTAACCTTTGATTAGAACCCAAATTCATCCAGGTCTTGCATGAAACCATCAACGGTGATATTTTATTAGTGTGTAGTGGCAATAATGGCTCCTGATGCAGGGCTGATAAATTCTGTATCTCAAATTGAGTATTTGTTATAACCTTTGAGATCCCTTGGGCTAACCGCTAGCACAAACGGCCTCTCAAGATGAAAAGGGAAGGTGTATGAATTTGTGTTTGTGGGCACACAGGGCCTTTCCTGAGAACTAATTGTGGGCATGTTGATCTGGATCGTTGTGATGGGTTGCATGTATCTAGTGGATCTGTCCTGGCTCCAGTGCCATTCAATATTTTCATTAACAACTTGGATAATGGAGTGGAGTGTATGCTTATAATATTTGTGGATGACACCAAGCTGGGAGAAGTTGCAAGCACTGTGGAGGACAGGATTGGAATTCAAAATAACCTCGACAAATTAGAGAATTGGTCTGAATCAATAAGATGAAATTTAATAAAGATAAGTGAGAAGTACTACACTTAGGAAGGGAAAATCAAATGCACAGCGACAAGGAATAACTGGCTAGTTGGCAGTTCTAGGGGTTACAGTGGATCACAAATTGAGTCAACAGTGTGATGCAGTTGCAAAAAAAAAGCTAATATGTTGGGGTGTACTAACAGGAGTGTCATATGTAGGACAAAGTAGGTGATGGTTCCCCTGTACTTGGCACTGGTAAGGCCTCAGCTGTGTCCTGTTGTGGGCACCACACTTTAGGAAAGATGAGGACAAATTGGAGAGAGTTCAGAGGAGAGCAACAAAAATGATAAAAGGTTTAGCAAACCTGACTGTGACATCCTGCTGGTACGCAGGAGTGGGATAAAAGGCTGAAGAGAAGAACTTATTCCCAAATGAAGCTGCAGACCACAAATCCCTCTTTTAAAAAAAACAACAACAACCCAGAAAACGTTTTCAATTTTAAAAAAAATGGTCGTTGTGAAAACATATATTTTTGTGACTGTTAATGTGTTTTTAAAGTCGTGCCTTTGCTGTTTTTCTGTTCCCGCCCGACGTTCTACTGAAATCTATTTAGACACACCACACAGCTTTACCCCCAAACAGTTCCAATGAAATCTGCCCTGACTTTTCGACTTCGAGTGATCACTTGCAGAAGTGGTGACTCATCACAATTGGAAATTCCCCTTTTGTGTTTGGAGGTTTTTAAGAACAGATTAAACAATGATGGAAATTCCACTATGGCCCCTGGAAGTCTTCCAATGCTTAAAACTATCCTTATAATTCAAGGTTTTCCTAATAACTAACCTAAAACTCTGCCGCAGATTAAGCCCATTATTTCTTCTCCAATCTTCAGTGGACTTGGAGGACAATTGATCACCATCCCATTTATAGCAGCCCTTAACATATTTGTAGAGTCTTCTCAGGTCTACCCTCAGTCTTCTTTCCTCAGGACTACACATGGCCAGTTTTTTTTTAACCTTTCCTCATTGGTCAGTGGAACAGAATAAACCCTTGCATTCACACCCTACACCACTGAAATCATCTTTGTACAGTGTACGCCTTGGAAGGTATCACCTGAAAGCTCATAATTTGTTGATCAACATTGTCATAGTAAAATATATGTGGCAACATTGTAGGTGAAGTTATAAAATTCCCTGTACAATGTTATTAACACGCGCCAAACCCCACAGCCCTGCCCAAACTAAGGCTGACAAACAGGTCTGTCCTAAACAATGGAATGTGTACTCTGCTTAACTTGCATTTAAGCAGTAAACACACTCATCAAGCAGGAAAGGAAACAAACAAAGCTCAAACAGGTGAGGAAAAGCCAGCAGGGAACATCCCTCCACATAGACTCTGTCTCCTGGTGCACATCTGGAAATGTTTTTAAGAGGGGGACTGAAACTATAAAAAGGATGGATAAAACACCCCAAGGGACCCCTTCTCTCCTCTCTCTCTCTCTCTCTCTCTCTGCCCGTCACATTCACTGCACCTGAAAGGACAAAGAAAGCATTCATGGGACAATATGGGGAGGGGTCCTGACCTACAGGGTTTGGTCAGTAGCACTACTGAAAGCGTGTGGTGAGAAACTTGGCTTGAATCTAATACAATTTAAGTCAGGTATTAGTAAACGTTTTATCTTTTATTTTCCTTGTAGCCATTTCTGATTTCTATGCCTCGTTACTTGTACTCATTGAAAATCTCTCTCTTTGTAGTTAATAAACTTGTTTTATTGTTTTATCTAATCCAACCTGTTCAAGTTCAAGTGTCTCAATTTGGAGCGACAAGTTGTGTACATATTAGGCCAGTCTATACCGGGGGTGGGTGAGGGGAGAGCGATCTAAGTCACGCAACTTCAGCTACATGAATAACGTAGCTGAAGTCGACGTACTTAGATTGACTTACTGTGCTGTCTTCACTGTGGTGAGTCGACTGCTGCCGCTCCCCCGTCGACTCTGCCTGCCTGTGGAGCTGGAGTACAGGAGTCGATGGGAGAGTGCTCGGGAGTCGATTTATTGTGTTTAGACTAGACGCAATAAATCGACACCCCCCCCCCCCCCGCTGGCTCGATTGCTGCCCGCCCATCCGGGGGGTAGTATAGACATACCCTTAGTCCGTTAAAGGAATAACGGACTCAAAAGATTTGTACTGTCCAGGAGAGGGCTGGGCAATACAGGACATACATTGTTTGGAGGAAAATCTGAGATGGGGGGTGTGTTGAGGTCATCCTGAAGTATGACCGAAGCTGGTGAGAGCCCAGAGTGTAACCCAAGTGTGGCTGGCAGGCTGCAGTTACACACAAACACTCAGGATGTGGGTTGCATGCTGTTAGGCTGTTTGTGAGCGGCCCCGATGGGAGCTACTTCAGCAAGGCATTGTAAGGCTTCCAAAGTTGCTGGGCATGGATGACACAGCTGCTCATTAGTCTTAAAACATAGATTTGCTCTGAATGTAAAGATTTATAGAAAAAGTATGCTTGTCTCAGCTCCAGCCCCTGCAGCAAATATCTGGTCTCCTTGAGTTTGTAATGAGAAACCCACATGGCTGGAATAGGAGCAAACAGGGCCACAGTGACTGCTGAAGTTTACATCAGGGATGGGTTTGGTTCACTGATTGTAGAGTATATGGAAGACAGGGATACCAGAACAGGAGTTTCCAGGGGACTTTGGCCCCATCACTTTTTACCAGACGTAAGGGCAAACGACTGGGAAGGGAAGCGGGTGGAGAGGACCGAGTGGGAAGTGATGTCTTGGGAGCAAGGGGTGGCATGGGGGCAGGGCCTCGAGGGAAAGAGTGGCACTCGTCCTCCCACTTTTAGGAAGCTTCCCTTGCTCCTGATGGTTGAGGAATTTGCTGCTTATGTTGGGTTTAAAGTTAGCTTAAAAACACTTGCTGTAATTCACTCATCCTCTGATTGTCTAAGCAAAGGGCCTAACAGATTTGAAAAAACTTGAAAACCTTTTTGATGCTGGCTGTTGCTATCTCAACATTTTATTCATAAGAATGGCTATATTGGGTCAAGCCAATGGTCCATCTATTTTGCTGACTTCTGACAGTGGCTAGTGCCAGATGCTTCAGATGGAATGGACAGAACAGGGTAATATCATGTGATCCATCCCCTATCATCCAGTCCCAGCTTCTGGCAGTCTGAGGTTTAGGGACACCTAGAGCATAGGGTGTGTCCCTGATTATCTTGGTTATTAGCTGTTGGTGGATCTATCCTCCACCAATGTATCTAATTCTTTTTTTGATCTCAGTTATACTTTTGGCCTTCACAACAACTCCCACCAAGTTCCACAAGTTGACTGTGTGCTGGGTGAACAAGTATTTCTTTATGTTTCTTTTAAACTTGCTGCCTATTAATTTAATCAAGTGACCCTTAGTTCTTGTTACGTGAAGGGGTAAACAACACTTCCTTATTCACTTTCTCCGTGCCATTCACAACTTTATAGATTTCTATCACATCCTCCTTAGCTGTCTCTTTTCTAAGATGAACAGTCCAAGCCCCAGACTCCTCCGGCGCCACCGGACTCCTTGTTGTCTTTGTGGATACAGACTAACACGACTACTCCACTGATACTTGAATCTAAGTCCTTTATATTCTCATATGGAAGCTGTTCCATACCTAATATTTTTTGTTACACATCTTTGTACCTTTTCCAATTCTAATATATCTTTTTTGAGATGGGGTGACCAGAAGTGCACACAGTATTTAAGGTGTGGGCATATCATGGATTGACGTGGTGGCGTCTGTTTTATTATCTCCTTTTCCTAATGATTCCTTGTATTTTGTTAGCTTTTTTGACTGCTGCTGCATGTTGAGGTGCTGGAGTGTAATGTGTTGAGCGGGATAAGAAAAAACAGGTTTGGTTTCAGGAAGGAAATGGTCTGGCATGACACGAGGGGCTCAGGAATGCAAGCTGGTGGCCAGGCTGCTACTGGACAAACACGCCTCTCAGCATTTAGCACTGGCCGCTATCCATGGTCAATAAATATTTCTTTCTGACAACTCTGCCTGTCTGTCACATCTCTTATTGCTAATGAAACTGAATATTAGCAATATCAAAAAAATTAGTGATATTAAGTCACAAGAGCATGTAATGGGGACTCTTTAAAGATTCTCTGGGATACTGACAAAACAATGTCAGAGCATAAGGTCTGGTCATGCCCATTCATCACACAATAAAATTAATGCCAACTCCCAATTTGCCTATTGACTTGATGGGAATCTGTGTGGTAAAAGAAGGCAGTTGTGTTTATGTCTCATCTATCAGCTGTTCGAACACTTCTCTCACAGTTGTAGCTCAGGATTTGATCTTAGGGCTACTTGATTCCAAGATCGTTGGAGCATCATTACATTAGAGGTGGCTGGGAAATGGAAATCCTTCCCTGCAAAAAAAATTCACATTTTTTAGGGAAATAATCATTCTGAATTGGGACAAAAAAATCCAAAATTGTTCACAGGAAGGGATTTCCAGAAATATTGTACTTTGGGAAAACCCAAGTAGAATTTTTTTTCTTCACAGCTCCCTTTCTGAAAGGCTCTTGTCAATTTCAATCCCTGATTGAAATTAATAAGAGCCTTCCAGGGAGGCCATCATTTTGATCTTTTTGATGGAAAATCAAAAATTTTGTGAAAAGAGCATTTTTTCTTGGACCAATGGCAAATTCTTGACCAGCTCTAAAAATGACTTAGAGGCTGAGGGAAAGGAAATCTCAGTTGCTTGCCACATAAATGTTTCTTTCCAGCTAACTTGTAGTGCAATATTTGTGCTGGTCCTTGTAGGAGGTTGCTCACCTCCCTTCTATGCTAGAGGGACAGTAACTGCACCAAGGCCATTTGAATGGCATCTACAGAATCAATGTTGATATGGAGAGGAATTGTTTTATATCCCTGTGTGTCATTTCCTAAATAAGTGTAATGAGATGAAATGTAGGCTGAATAGAACTGGATGGGAAATATCTCCCCTCTCTTCATTCCACCTTAGGATAAAATAGACCTTTTAAAGTTTTTCAAGGTAGAGAGACAAAGCATAAATCCCAGAATAGCTCCATAGCTTGGTGGCTACTCACTTGGGAGATAGGAAGCCTGGGTTTAAATTCCTAGCTTGATGCAAATGCTATTTTACTGGCCAAAATCGACTGGGTAGAAACCCATCTATAAGGTCTTTTGTAAAATGGCTTTGTGATGGGATGTACAAACCCCAGACAAGTCAGGAAAGGCTTAACGGGCTGCTCGGAGCCCAGGCAGTCCCACTTTACACCACCTCGAGGTGTCAGGCTTTGAGAGAGGAGCTAAAAAGGGAGAGCCCGGTTCAGTTGCTGTCTGGCTGGGATAGGGAGCAGATCTTGAACTCTGACTGCGGGAGAAATGACTGGCTGGAGCCAGGAACCGGGGAAGGCTGCTGCCTATTGAGGCCTTCCTGAGTGAAGGGAAAAACATATTTCTTTGTGATTATTTTAGCCTTTGGGTATCTGGAGAGGAGTGGAACTTTTACATGATCTAGCTGGAGGGTAAGTCCCCTCAGCCCGGAAGGTGTTGGAGGCAGAGTGGAACAGTGAAAGGCTCGGAGGGAACCAGAGGCAGAGTTATTGCTGCATTATGCCATGCCATCAGGGTGTGCAGCCATAGGCTTATAAACCTGCTTTGTTCCCACCGGTGCTGGCCATAGACACTGTGCAGTCTTAGCACTCAGCTAGCCAGGACCATGTTGAAATCCCACGTTTGCTAAAGCTCTCCCTCTGCACGATGAGTCTCATTGCATCTGCTTACAGTTGCCTGGCACAGGTAGGGGATACTTGCATTCAAAGGTGTGCCTGTAGATGGCATGGGACAGGGCAGCTGGGGATCTGCCTCTGGTTGCAGGCCACTTTGAACTCATACAGAGTCTCATGGGCCCTCCTGCTGTTTCAGCCCTAGTGTTCACCAGATCGACATGGGATTCCTCGCTCTCTAGCCACCGACTTTCACTTCCTTGACATACAGTGGTTATTTCTGCAGTGCTGAAATCCTTGCTGCGTGCTGACAGTGCTGCTGCAACTTCTCCTATTTCTCTGTCCTGCCTCTTGCACTTGTGTACAAACCCTCTAGAAATCCCCCTCCACTTCAATGATCTCTGGCCATCTTGGTTTTGAACCATTTCTTGAATCTTAGTCCTAACGTTATTCCTCTTTTCACTTAGGCTTCCTGTTATCTGTTTGACTCTGGCTTCCAGTTCCTTTCTGCAAGCTGCACACCCATCCCTACCACTGCTTCGTTTTCCTACCGCTTTTGTTGATATGCTCTCTGCCCATATCTTTGCCTCTTCTCAACCAGGTTAAACTCTCACGCACAAAGCACAGAGCTTTTCTTTCAGCTGGGGACATCTTCCATTCACATGTAGCTTGCGGCATCTGCTTCAGGCTTCTTATGTAGAGGAAGGACAGTTTGGTGCTTAAAGCAGTAACCTGGGCCATGGGAAAGTCTGGTTCGGTGCCTGCTCTGTCACAAACTTTTTGTGTGACCTTGGGCAAGTATCTTAGTCTGCCTGAGCCTTGGGTCCCTGTATGTAAAAGGGGTGTAATAGCACTGCTTTCCTTTACTAGGGTTCTGTGAGGGCATATACATTAAAGAGCATGAGGCACTGAGATAGGAATGTGATGGTGGCCATATAATTACCTAAGATAATTAGAGGTTTCATCTTCATGAGTTGAGAATGTTTCTATGATTTATACTCCAGGAGCACCTACAAATCTCAGTCAAGATCAGGGCCCTATTATGCAAGACTCTGCACTAGATCTCTGTAGTATTTAAGCCTGGCTGTTATGTTTTCCTGAAAGCCAGCATAGATCCATTGTCCTAGGTTTTCTCAAACTGAGACCTCCTCCAGTCCAGAATGAAGGGATCTCATTTTATATATTCTTCAGACACAGGAGAAAAAATGTTGGAAAGGAAACTAAATATTAGAAATGGCTAAACTGTGAGCATCTTAAACTCCAAGTGGAGGTGATGATGTTGACAATGATCTGTCTTGATGCCCATGTGACATGTTTTTTATTTGTGCTTGCAGAGTACCGATTTAATGAGCACAGTTGGCTACGACAGCATCGTTCAACATCTAAATGATGGCAGGAAGAACTGCAAGGAATTTGAAGACTTTCTGAAGGAAAGGTACAGAGCTTTCTCTAAACACTGTGGTACAGCATGGCCAGAGGGCAGCAGGAGAGTGTTAGAAGGGAGCCTTATTCCCTGTAAGGGGAAGAAAGTTTGTTATAGATTAACTAGAGCACCTGACGCCAATTAGAGCACCTGCAGTCAGTCACATGATAAAAACCCCTGCTTCAATCAGACAGTGTGGGAGTTGGAGCAGGAAGGATTGGTATTGGAACAGAGAACAGTTTGAAGGAGTTGGAGCAGAGAATAGTTTGAAGGGAAGCAGAGGACAGTTTGGAGAAGTGCTGCGGTGGGCTAAGAAGTCCAAGACCCTAGGTAAGGGGCACCTGGCTTGTGCAGAGGGAGGGCAGGAAGCCCCCCACAAGCTGAAGGGCAGGAGAGGGAAGTAACCCAGGGGAAGGAACCGCCAGTTCAAGTGGTTCACCACTATCTCAGGGCCCCTGGGCTGGGACCTGGAGTAGAGGGCGGGCCCAGGTCCCTCCCTCTCCACTCCCCTCCTCAAGGATACTAGTGGGGCAATTAATATTCCAATTCAGGGGCAAGAAATGGCGCCCTGAACCCCCCCCCAAAGAAGAGAAGGCGCGAGACCCATCATAATAGTGCCGGCAATTTGCCATACGTGGTGTCAGGACTGGGAGTGGCGCGCTGGGGACCTAAACCAGGGTTAGGCAAAACCCTCTCGTCCTTAAGATGGATGACGTGGTCAGGGCCCTAATACAAGCCACCGCGGCCCACCAGGAGGCTACCTGGGTCGAAGCAACCGCCCAACAGGAAGCGACTCAGATGCAGCAGGAGACTAATCATCTGTTGATGAGTCAGGCTGCCCAGGACCGAGCCCTGCTGAAAGACCTAGTGAACCTGGTGAACGCCCTATGGAACTGAACCGCAACTGTGAAGGGACCCGGACCATACAGACCAGCCATTGCCTACAGAAAATGACATGGGAGGATGATGTGGAGGCATACCTCCTGGCTTTTGAAAGAGCAGCCCTGCGGGAGGCCTGGTCCTGAGATCAGTGGTCTGGTATTCTTGCCCCATTCCTGTGTGGGGAAGGCCCAGAAGGTCATCTACGATATAGCTGCAGAGACTGCAGCAGATGACTCCCAGCTGAAGGCAGAGATCCTGGCCAGATCCGGACTAACGACGGCATTGTGAGCCCAGGGGTTCCATGAGTGGCAGTATACGGAGGACAAGACACCCCGATCACAATTGTTTGACCTGATCCACCTGACCCGGAAATGGCTGCGCCCTGAGGCCCTCAGCTTTGAGAAGATGATGGAGGTCCTGGTACTGGACCGGTATATGAGGGGGCTACCACCAGGTCTCTGGACTTGGGTTGGCCAGAATGACCCCTCCACCTATGATGAGTTGGTCTCCCTCGTGGAAAGACAGCTGGCAGCCCGTGAACTGTTCCAGACCCCAGGCGGGGAGACACGGCAATCCAGGAAGCCAACCCCAAACCCAAGGCCCCGGACTGTCGAGAACTATAGGAGAACTGTAACAGGGAGGAAAGACACCGAAGAATGGCCTGAGGCCAAGAAGGGACTTGGGGGTTTGGGAAGAGAGGTGGAGGGCTGGCCAAATAGACCCAGGCAGAAGGTGACAGTCAGAATAAGGGGCAGTGTTATGAGTGTGAGGAATTGGGGCATATAGCAGCCCAATGCCCCAACAAGGAAGAACCTATGCAGTGTAATCTGGGGGATTACGGGGAGCAATGTGGCCTAATCGACCTGGTAGGGGTCAGAATGACCTAACATGGGTATACAAGATCAGTAAAAATGAATGGTATTAAGACCATAGCATTAATAGATTCTGGGAGTGCTGTCACGCTGGTCTCGGGGAAGTTAGTGGGGCGAGACCAACTAACCCGGGCCAAAAACACAGGGGTAACATGCTTTCATGGCACCGTGAATTTTTACCCCACAATCCCTGTGCAGATTGAGATCCAGGGGAATACTAGCAGGGTGACTGCAGGAGTGGTCCACAAGCTCCCTTACCCTGTCTTAATTGGTAGGGACTTCCCCGAGTTTGAGAGCTTATGTACCCCAATAGAGCCAGGGGAGGGTAGCAACCCCCAGGCTGAGATGGAGGCACCTACAGATAGCCTCACCCCAATGTTTGCTGAATTTGTTCCAGAGTTATTCTCATCCCCTGGGAAACCCCGAAAGTCTAGGTGAGAAAGGAGGGCAGATAAAAGATTAGGAACCAGGATTCTAGCAGAGAATCAAAAAACTTCCCTTGTGGGTAGGCGAACCCGCTCAGGAGGCCAGGAGATAATTCAGGCCAGGGAGGACTCGGAGGCGGTTCCTAGCCCAAGTGGAAGCAACCCAGGGGGGAAGAGTAGAAATAGGCCCCCTAGAATTAGGTCAGATCGGTACCGCACGTGAGAATTTTGGGCAGGACCAGGCCAATGATCCACTGTATGCGAATGTGAGGGAGGAGGTAGTGGAAGTAAATGGTGTACCTGTGGAAGGAAAGATCAAAGGCCCAAGGCCATATTATGTGCTCAAATGCAATCTCTTGTACAGGATAGAGCAAATACGAGGGGAAGAAGTAGAGCAACTCTTAGTCCCACGGAAACACACAAGGGCAGTACTCGAGTTAGCTCATAGTCATCTATTTGGGGGACATCTAGGAGTAGACAAGACACTGGATAGAGTCCTAAGAAGGTTTTATTGGCCAGGGACACGTGCAGAAGTCCAGCGCTATTGTGCCTCCTGCCCTGAATGCCAGTTGCATAGCCCTCAACCTTACTTGCAGGCCCCATTAGTACCTTTGCCTATTATTGAAGTCCCTTTCGGGAGGATAGCCATGGACATAGTGGGCCCACTGGAAAGATTGGCATGGGGCCACCGAAACATACTAGTCATCCTTGACTACGCCATGCGGTATCCAGAGGCCATTCCTTTAAGAAACCCCACATCCAAGGCAATAGCAAAAGAACTACTACAGGTTTTTGCCAGAGTGGGCATCCCTAAGGAGATCCTGACAGACCAAGGAACCCTGTTCATGTCAAAATCAATGAAGGACTTATGTGCCCTACTCTGCATCCAGGCCACACGAACCTCAGTCTTCCATCCACAAACAGATGGACTGGTCGAGCGGTTTAATCGTACCCTTAAAAGTATGATCCGGAAGGTGGTAGCACAGGATGGAAAAGACTGGGATACCCTTCTACCGTATCTAATGTTTTCTATACGGGAAGTCCCCCAGGCGTCCACCGGTTTCTCTCCCTTTGAACTACTATACGGATGCCATCCACGCGGGATATTAGGTATCGCCAAGGAAGATTGGGAAGAACAGCCCAACCCAGGAAAGAATGTCATTGAGCACGTGACACAGATGAGAGAGTGAATAACTCGAGTAACCCCTATAGTACGAGAACATTTGGAAAAAGCCTAAGAGGCCCAGTGGACATATTACAACCATCGGGCAAAAGTATGGAGATTTCAGCTGGGGGAACGGGTGATGGTGCTAGTGCTGACAGCAGAAAGCAAACTCCTAGCCAGCTGGCATGGACCACATGAGATAGTGGAAGCCATTGGGGAGGTGGACTATAAGGTCAGACAACCAGACCGCCGAAAGCCAGAGCAAATTTACCACATCAACTTACTGAAGCCCTGGCGTGACCGAGAGACGTGTCTGCTCATTCGAGGAGCTCCACCCCAGACAGACAACCCACAGGGGCAGGTAAAGATATCTCCTGAATTAACCCCAGAACAATGAACAGAGGTATTTGAGATGACCCACCGGAACCAGGACCTGTTCTGTACACAACCGGGCCGTACGAAACTGGTCCAACATCATATTGTCACCAGCCCCGGAGTAAGGGTGACAATAAGACTGTACCGAATACCGGAAGCTAAAAGGGAAGAAATTAGGATGGAAGTGAAGAAGATGCTGGAACTTGGGGTTATTGAAGAATCCCAAAGCCAGTGGTCCAGCCCGATCGTCCTAGTCCCCAAGCCTGATGGCACCCTGAGATTTTGCAATGACTTCCGGAAATTGAATGAAGTATCCCACTTCGATGCCTACCCGATACCACGCATTGACGAGCTAGTTGATCAGTTAGGCAAGGCCCAATACCTAACCACTCTGGACCTGACCAAAGGATATTGGCAAATTCCCCTGGCCAAGGATGCCAAGGAAAAGACTGCCTTCTCTACACCCGATGGCCTGTTTCAATACACTGTCCTCCCTTTCGGACTCCATGGGGCCCCTGCAACATTCCAATGACTTATGGATAAGTTACTACGACCCCATGCCGAGTATGCCGCCGCCTATCTAGACGACATAGTCATCCATAGCCCTGACTGGGAATTGCACCTAGGAAAAGTAGAAGCAGTGCTGGACGCCCTGCGAAAGGCCGGTCTCACTGCTAACCCTCTCAAGTGCGTGATAGGACTAGCTGAGGCCAGATACCTCGGGTATGTAGTAGGGAGAGGTTTGGTGAAACCCCAGTGGAACAAAGTGGAGGCAATACAATGTTGGCCTCAATCAGTCCGCAAAAAGCAGGTCAGAGCATTTCTAGGGATAGTAGGATACTATCGGAGATTCATCCCTCATTTCGCCACAAGAGCAGGGCCATTGACGGATCTGATAAAAGCTTGGGGCCCCGAGATAGTAAAGTGGATACGACAGAAGAAACATTTGCAGATTTAAGGACAGCCCTATGCTGCCATCCAGTACTCATAGCCCCAGACTTCGAGAAGGAATTCATCCTACAAACAGATGCCTCGGAGGTAGGGCTTGGAGCCGTCCTTTCCCAGATGGTCGGGGAGGAGGAACACCCAATCTTGTACCTCAGCCGGAAACTCCTCCCCAGGGAACAAAAGTACGCTGTTGTTGAAGAGGAATGTCTGGCGGTAAAATGGGCTATGGAGACTCTCCGCTACTATCTACTGGGGTGACAGTTTACCCTCGTGACAGACCACGCCTCACTCCAGTGGATGCACAGGAATAAGGAGAAGAACGCAAGAGTGACTAGATGGTTCCTATCCCTGCAGTCCTTCCATTTCCGGGTACAGCATAGGGCTGGAAGCCAACATGGCAACGCTGATGGCCTATCACGACAACACTGCCTCTCGTCCCAAGTAGCCCAACCCCATGGTGTTGGGGGGCGGGAGGATATGTGATACAGCATGGCCAGAGGGCAGCAGGAGAGTGTTAGAAGAAGGGGAAGAAAGTTTGCTATAGATTAATTAGAGCACCTGAAGCCAATTAGAGCACCTGCAGTCAGTCACGTGATAAAAACCCCTTCTTCAATCAGACAGTGTGGGAGTTGGAGCAGAAAGGAATGGTATTGGAGCAGAGAACAGTTTGAAGAGAAGCAGAGGAAAGTTTGGAGGAGTGCTGCAGTGGGCTAAGAAGTCCAAGACCCTAGGTAAGGGGCACCTGGCTTGTGCAGAGGGAGGGCAGGAAGCCCCCCACAAGCTGAAGGGCAGGAGAGGGAAGTAGCCCAGGGGAAGGAACCGCCAGTTCAAGTGGTTCACCACTATCCTCAGGGCCACTGGGCTGGGACCTGGAGTAGAGGGCGGGCCCAGGTCCCTCCCTCTCCACTCCCTTCCTCAAGGACACTAGTGGGGCAATTAATATTCCAATTCAGGGGCAAGAAATGGCGCCCTGACCCCCCCCGCAAAGAAGAGAAAGCATGAGACCCAGCATAATAGTGCCGGCAATTTGCCACAACGCCTAGTTAGTCATGACTAGGAAATGAGTCAGTAATATTTTGTAAAAGCAGCAAAGAATCCTGTGGCACCTTATAGACTAACAGACGTTTTGGAGTAATATTTTGATCTGCTGTTCCACATCTGGGTTTTTCCATCTTTCACTGTCCACAGATGATGTAAATATCTCCCATGTTGAACTATATGGAACGTGCATTTTTATGCTGCCTTTGGTACCGTGTGTGTAGGGTGACCCAATATCCCAAATTTACAGGGTCAGTCCCGATATTTGGGGCTTTATCCTATATAGGTGCCTATTAGCCCCCACCTCCCTGTCCTGATTTTTTTTACACTTGCTATCTGATCACCCTATGTGTGTGTGGTGCTTGAAATCCTCTGCCAATCACATTTAATGTCAGTTCCCAAGCCTCTGTTCAATTCTGCAGCCATTACATGCCTGTAACTGCTATTGAAGTCAGTGGGAGGTTTCTGGGCATGGGGAGTTCAGCCTATGGTACTTATGTGCCCCACACCCCCCATTGTGAGGTGCTCAGATGCTACAGTGATCGCTGGATGTTTGTCCTCAGAGAGCTGCTCAAGGAAGTATTTTGGGGACAGTTCTGGAGCCTGTGTTACACTGGAGGTCAGACTAGGTGGTCACTTCTGGCCTTGGAATCAATGACTCTTCAATGTGTGTAGCCCCTCAACACTTATGTGAAGCGAGGAGGGACTGTTTTCTCTATTTTCATGTTCCCCATGGGGAACTGAGGCAACTTCTCAGAGTCTCACAGGAAGCAAGTGGTGGAGCAAGGAATTAAACCCAGGTCTTGGACTGATGCCCTAACCTTTAGGCCATCCTTCCTCTCAGGTTAGGCCAGATGGGCAGCTGGCATTTTATGGAAAACACTGGAAGGGAGAGGGGGCAAAAAAACCTACTTGGAACTATTCTCACTATAGTCTTGCCCTGTGGCTTTGTGACGTGTTTCAACCTCGATCCACCAAAGCAAACTAAAAATGTTCCTTACACCAGCAGCTCAGGAGTACTTTGAACACGCAATCTGGATTTATGGCCATTCTTGTTTTGTTGACTGACGTGACGGCATCTCTGAAGCCTGGCACGTGTGCCCATAAACTGGAGGTGTGTGACTCCAGAGATTGCTTCGGAATGGTTGCTCTTTATTTTCCAGGGGCTCTCATGACTTTCTAATTGGCAATCAAGAATTTTAGGGCCAATTTTTGTGTTTGACTGTTTCAGGGTTTTTTTTTTTAATTGGAATAGTACCAGTAGAGAGTTTTTTTTTATTTTTCCCTTAAATTTTTTCAGGGGCGGTGTTGGTACCTATGGCTGGGGCACCCTTTATTCAACTACACTGGGGATATTGATCTTGTGTTTGCTGAATTAGAAGCCCTTAAGGTTGTACTTTGAAGTATACATGCACTTTGCGGAACAGCGTATTATTTTTTTTTTATGGGCTATTCAGCAGGCACTTTTTGGCATCATGCATCTTGGTGTCATTGCGCTCGAATGTGCAGGAGAAGCAGCATGTTCTAGTGCTTAAAGCAAGGGACCAAATTAGGTCTTTTTGTTTCTGTTCCTGACACTTAACTTGTGATGTGACCTTGGGGAAATCACGTAAATCTTTCTTGTCTCAGTTTCATCATCTAGAAGATGGGTCTAACACCGCCCTCCCTGAGGTGTGAGGCTTCCATAGGCATTTTGATCTTCTAGGATTAAACGGCTACAGAAGAAGAGATGATCTTTTAATTTTTTAACTCTTTTGACACAAATATAGAGTGTTGGCAAAAGGTGCTGAATGGTCAAACCTGGAGACCAAACTCCATTAGTTATGCCCAGGTACAGTCGAGTTGCAAGATGAGCTTTCTCAACTCACTAATAGGTTTCAAACCTGACCTAGAAGGACCACATCTGTGGAATAAGAATTAGTTCAGCCTCCATCGTCCAGTCACTCCTCTGACCTGGTGCTGAGACTGCCAAAGAAATTGCCAGCTGGTGCCTTTTAGTGATGGGGACACGTGTCCACTGGGAATCATAGAAACATAGAAATGTAGGTCTGGAAGGAAACTTGAAAGGTCATCTAGTTCAGCCACCTGCATGGAGGCAGGACCAAGTATCATTACACCATCCCTGACAGGTGTTTGTCCAGCCTGTTCTTAAAAACCTCCAGTGATGGGGCTTCCACAACCTCCCTTGGAAACCTAGTCCAGAGCTTCACTACCCTGAGAGTTAGAAAGTTTTCCCTAATATCTAACCTAAATCTCCCTTGCTGCAGATTGAACCCATTATTTTTTCTCATATCTTCAGTGGACATGGAGGACAATTATCACCATCCTTTTTATAACAGCCTTTAACAGATTTCAAGATTCTTGTCAGATCCCCTCGCAGTCGTCTTTTCTCAAGACTAAATATGCTCAGGTTTTTGTTTTTTTGTTTTGAACTTTTCCTCATTGGTCACGTTTTCTAAACCTTTTATCATTTTTGTTGATCTCCTCTGGAATATCTCAGATTTGTCCACATCTTTTCTAAAGCTTGGTGCCCAGAATTGGACACGGTACGCCAGCTGAAGCCTCACTAGTGAGGAGTAGAGCAGGACAGTTACCTGCCATGTCTTACATACGACATGACATGCCTGTTATTACACCCCAGAAGGATAGTATCCCTTTTCACAACTGCATCACATTGTTGACTCATAATCAATTTGTGGAAATGGGGTTGGTCTGGCATGATTTTTTTTCTTGTCAGATCCATTCTGGCTATTCTTTATAACCCTGTTATCTCTGGGTGTTTACCAATGGATTGTTCTATAATTTGTCCCAGTATCTTTCCTGTTATGGAAGTTAGGCTGACTGATTGGTAATTCCCCAGGTCCTCTTTGCTTCCCCTTTTAAAGACAGGGTCTATATTTGCCCTTCTCTGGGATGTGTTCCAGAGAAGAGCGACAAAAATGATTAAAAGTCTAGAAAACATGACCTGGGAGGAAAGATTGGAAAAAATTGCGTTTGTTTAGTCTTGAAAAAAAGATGACTGAGAGGTAGGATGACCAGATGTCCCAGTCCCGATTTTGAGGTCTTTTTCTTATATAGGCTCCTTTTACCCCCCACCCTGTCCCGATTTTTCACACTTGCTGTCTGGTCACCCTACGAGAGGGGACATGATAACTGTATTCAAGTATGTAAAAGGTTGTTACAAGGAGGAGAAAGAAAAATTGTTCTTCTTAACCTCTGAGAATAGGACAAGAAGCAACAATCTTAAATTGCAGCAAGGGAGGTTTAGGTTGGACATTAGGAGAAAATTCCTAATGGTCAGGGTGATTAAGCCCTGGAATAAATTGCCTAGGGAGGTTGTGGAATCTCCTTCATTGGAGACTTTTAAGAGCAGGTTAGACAAACACCTGTCAGGAAAGGTCTAGATCAGTGGTCCCCAACGTGGTGCCCACAGGTGCTATGACACCCACCGGGGCATATAAATGCGCCTGTGTGCTGGCCAGAGGGTGAGCATCCGCCGACATGCCGTCGAATTTCGGCCGCATTTTGACAGCGACGCCTCTGGATGATGCCACTTGTTGGCAACATTTCGGCAGATGCTCATCCGCCACCACGGTCCTCTGTGGCTCGTCGTCTGGCACCCGCCAGATGAAAAAGGTTGGGGACCACTGGTCTAGATAATCCTTAGTCCTGCCAGGGGTGAAGGGGCCTGGACTAGATGATCTCTCGAGGCCCTTTCCAGTTCTATGATTCTATGTTGACACTTTACAGAATATGCTACTATGCCAATGGGAGAACTTCTCCCATCCTCATAGTTAATCCATCTCTGAAAGAAGCGGTAGCTGCCTTGACGGGAGAAACTCTTCCGTTGACATAGCGCTGTGTACATTGGGGGTGAGGTCGGTCTAATTACCTCTCTCAGGGGTGTGGATTTTTCACAGCTCTGAGCAATATAGTTATACTTATATAAATTCATGGTGTAGACCTGTCCCTACTCTCCTGGGACCACATCTAACCTCGAGGAGTTTTCAAAGATAGTTCAGGGAGCAGGGTCCAGGAAGCCAAGCTCCCAGCAGGAAGCTCTGCACGGAGCTGAGAGTCAGGGCCCTCAGCTCCCCACACCGGCCCTTTTAAGTCAGTGGAAGTGCTCCTGGTGAGGATGTGCACCACCGACAGAAGGAGGGTAGTGGATGTGAACCACTGCAGTAATTACTGCAGTGGCTGTAAGTCGACGTCTGTTAGGTTGACTTAAGTTTGTAGTGTAGACATGCCCTCATTTACCTTAGGATGAATTTCATCAGGCCCCGCTGACTTGAATACATCTAACATTGCTAAATATTCTTTAACCTGTTCTTTCCCTAGTTTGGCTTGCATTCCTTCCCCTTTGTTGTTAATGTTGTGTTAAGTATCTGGTCACTATTAACCCTTTTGATGAAGACTGAAGCAAAATAGGCATTAAACCCCTCCACTTTCTTGCTGAGGTGATCAGTTATTTGCTCTCCTTCCCCACTAGGTAGAGGACCTACACTTTCCTTCATCTTTCTTTTGCTCCTAATGTGTTTATAGAACCTCTTCTTATTGCCTTTTCTGTCCCTTGGTAGGTATAACTCCTTTTGTGCCTTAGCCTTTTGGATTTTTTTCCTACTTGCTTGTGCTGGTCTTTTGTACCCCTCCTTAGCAATTTGTCTATGCTTCCACTTTTTGTAGGATTCTTTTTTGATTTTTCAGGTCATTAAAGAGCTCCTGATGGTGCCATATTGGCCTCTTACTATTCTTCCTCTTTCCTTTTTATCAGAATAGTCTGCAGTTGTGCCTTTAATGTTGTTTTTCTTGAGGAACTGCAAGTGCTCTTGAGCTCTTTTTTCCTGTATATTTTCTTCCTATGGAACTCATGTTACCAATTCCTGCTTGTTGGTTAGAATCCAGCCTAAAATGGCAGTCCCCCTGGTTGCGTCCTTCACCTTCTGGAACAGAAAGTGATCCCCGATACAGTCCTCCAGCATGTTGGAATGGAAATCCGAGATCCATTTCACGTAGGCCACCAAATGGTGGTCAGATAGTAACAGCTTTCTTTCACCACCAACCCAATCTGCAGTCAAACTTGATGATTTAGTGGCAGAAAGTGTTACTCTGTGTACCGAAGGATAACAGAGTTGTTCTTGGTGTTAGTCAGTATTTCTCCTCATTCTCCAATTCATCAGCCCCGCCTGGCCGCTGTAATAAGATAGACTTTTTGCAGGTCTGTATCATACACATCATTGTTCCAGTTAACTACTGTGAGTCATTCTGCTTCAGCTCCCCCTCTTCCTTATATTTACTATCACAGCTGCAGCAGGTTTTCATTGTACTGTCTTTTCGGGGGAAGATTATTGCAGAAGTGAGTCTGAAGACTAATCTGAGACTTAGCCCTCTGTACAAATAGTTCATCATGAACACCTTTATCACTGTGTAGTACCCATCAGACTGGGGTTTCCTGATGGTTTTAGACTCCTCTTTCAAGAGGATATTAAAGATGACAGATATTGTAAGGCCACAGCTTTGGCAGGCATTAGGATAAATATAAATAGCTGCCTAATTTTCAGTGGATCTTTACATTTTTAATACATGTGGGGCATGTGTATTGATTTCATAGCAATTGTAAATGTCCATTCGGGCTTAGAATAAGGTGACCAAACACTATTTCTGTGGTCTAGCCATGGGTTCGAATTCTGTTTTCCTCCAGAGAGAAGAGGCTAGTGTGATATCTCAGAAGTGCCACGTAGACTCTGGGGCATGCCATATTTAACAGCTGACTTGGTGGGTAAAAACTCCAAGACTAAGGTCCTGCTTCAGATGTTGTTTTTAAAACTTTTTTTTTTATTCCAAAGATTCCTTACAGACCTTGATCCATGGAAAACTCCCACTGGAGCTTTAGGGCCAAATTTTCCATCCACTTAACAGAGGTAGCCTTTATAAATTTCACCAGGGTAATCCCAAATACAGGAGGAGTTGTCCTTAGAGCTTCAAAGGAGGCAGAGTCCGAACACAGGTCTGGGAGCCAGGAACTCGCAAGTAGCATTGGGTGATTTTTGTTTTGTTTTGTTTTGACAGATTGTTTTTTCACTGAAAAATGCATTTTGGGGGCGTCTGTTGGGTAAACAGCGACAATATAATCTTAGCTGCTGCTCTTTTGGACTAACCATGTGTAAACAGCGACAATATAATCTTAGCTGCTGCTCTTTTGGACTAACCATGTGCAGCCTGTCTGTAGCAGCTGGCTGGAAACCTGGGAGGCGGAAGGGTGAAATTCACAATACTTCATTTCCATTTTTGGCCAAACCTCAGCTATTAGCCCTCTGGTGGTTCAGACCTGGTAGAGTGGGTAACAGTCCCTTTCACAACCCCTTAGACCAGGTCAGCACTCAGCTCGACACCGCATGGCAGTATGAGGCAGTGCAGGTTGTGTGTAGTTGGTTTGGGAGCCAGATTTCATTCTAGCACCATCTCCTTCCAGCCGTTACCCTTCTAGCAAGGACCACGCAGACTCTGCGTGGCATGTGAGTTTCTTCTAACCTCCTCTCTTTCCACAACAGGGCAACTATAGAAGAAAAATATGGCAAAGAGCTCATTAACCTGACAAAGAAGAGGCCCTGTGGGCAGACAGAATTGAAGTAAGTTTAGATCCTTGTGTGTGTTCTCATTCCTATTTGTGTTCAGAACAAAAGCTACCTTGACTTGGAATGCTGATGGAGGGGGCTGTAATGTCGAATCCAAAAAAGGGAGTGCAAGTCAGAAGGAGGCTGAAATTAGTATTGATCTGACTGGAAGAAGACTGGCTAAAATCAGATTTTTGCATATGAGAGACATGCCAATAATTGGAATTCTCTGATGTTAGCATCCCAGTAAACCAACTTCCTGTTATCAGAAATTAGCACTACTTAAAGGAAGTCAGCACTTGCTGTTGTGGTCTAGTGTAGAGGACTGGGAATCATGAGAGCTGGGTTCTCTTCCTGACTTCATGCATGGCCTTGGGCAAGTCCCTTCACTTCCGTAAGTTGCAGTGTGCGGCTGTGTGTGAAAGGCTGTGTTTTCGACTTGCTTGCATCCTGCACCTGGGCTTTGTATAGAATGGAAATTCTATCGGGGGAGGGATAGCTCAGTGGTTTGAGCACTGGTGTGCTAAACCCAGGGTTGTGAGTTGAATCCTTGAGGGGGCCATTGGACTAGATGATCTCCTGAGGTCCCTTCCAATCCTAATAATCTATGATTCTGTGATACTCCAGGTCAGTGCAGGCTAGCAACCCAAATGCTTACCCAGGGTCCCCTATAGGTGGCTGGCCCACACTAAAGTCTGTGCCACCAGGTCTACACTGCTACTGTGACATGTGCTAGCTAGATTACAGCCCACCCTTGCTACAGTCACAGAAAAGGAAGTGGAATGAAAGCATACAAACTAGTTTTATGTTCTTTGGAGTTTGTCTTGTCCATCAGAGCACCTCAGCTCCCCATCTGTAAAATGGGGATCATCTCTCTTTCTTTGCCTGTCTTGTCTGTATAGACAGTCCCCAACCTAAACACAGAAAGAGGCTGTGTTTATGTACAGTGCCTAAGCCAGTGGCACCCAATCTTGGGTGGAGCCTCTAGATCCTACTATAATACCAACAAATATTAATGATGATGATGATATAAGCATGGGTTAAACTGCCCTGGGTGTCACAGGAATGTCATCTCGAACTGCCCAGTTGGTTGGCATAGTAGTGATATTAATAGTGTCTCCTGTCCCCACCGTCTGTGCTGCTGCTGTATAGGGGAATGAAGTCTTGTCCTTGAATGACAGAATGGTGAAAAGCCCAAATCTCCGTTTGAGCCTGACTCTGTGCGTGTGCATGTGTGTGCGCGTGCATGTGTGTGTAAGTACACGTACAACCCATTAGTGTACATGATCTCGAAAGTTTGACTGAGTGGGTGTGAGCAGCATATGAAAAGGATCAACTCTTGCCAGGTTAGAGCGAAGGGGGAATCTTGCCCCTGTCAGTGAAGCCATCATTACATGCCATGGGGAAACTGACAGTTCTATCACCTACCCTGTAACTCTGTGCCTGTGTTTTTCAGCACCCTGAAGAGAGCTCTTGAAGTTTTTAAGCAACGTAAGTAACGGCTTAACATCGTTCTTTGTATTTGTCAAGAAATCCGGCTGCATTGGCGACTGTGGACGACAGTTTGAAAAAAGAGTATGCAAAAGTCTGCAAACTGTACCATCATTTGCCTCGGAAATAGACTGTAAAATCAGGGATACAGTGAGCTATTCCCATTTGACATTCATTTGTTTTCGTCTCCTTAGCAGTTACGTCCACTCCATACCTTCTAGGAGCGTAGTGCCATCAGAGAATGCACAGCGCTGTTACCTTCAAAGCATTTTACAAACCTTAACCAATGAAGCCTCACAAAGACGCCCTGTGGGCAGATCAGAGAGGGAAGTGTAATCTCTGGTTCACAAACTGGAGAGTTGTTCCAGAGAGAGATGAAGTGTCTTGCTTAAAACCCCCCTCAGTTGGAAGCACTGTTAGTCATAGAGCTCCCCTACCCCCCCCCCAAAAATGTAATTTGCATTATGCTTGCTTGTTTCCTGAGAAGCTAAACATCTAAATAGATCCGATGAAGTCCTGGGGAGAAGAGCAGGGATGTGACCGAAAGGACACTGACTTGCTGAGCAGTGTGTTTTAGCACACGCCCTGTTTTGAGCTTTTGATTTGTCTAATGTCTTTGATGGAAGTGCAGGGATTCTAAGAAGGGATTTGGAGGAGACGGATTGATGCTATATTCAAAGTGCCTCCACTTCTGCATTCTGTTCAGCTTCATATCTCCTCCTGGTTGGCTGTATTTACATTTGTGGCTGTGCTCGGTTGTTCCATCGTGGCCCAAATATTTCGTATCTTTCTCCAGCCAGCACCTAACCCCTTATCATCCTGTATGTAAGAGCTCATTGTATTGCTTCGTCTGGTGGTGGAAAGAGAGAACTTGCTTACTGTGGTGGTTAATTTTTAACACTGGAGAAATAACTGATCTAATATGAAAAGAAGAGCTTTGCATAAGCGCCAAAGCTGGTCTCGCTCACCAACAGAAGCTGACCCAGTAAAAGATATTACCTCACCCACCTTGTCTCTCTTCTAGCCTTGTCGGTCCCAGGACACAACAACGCGGCATGATCTGACAGGAAACTTTTCTTTCACGTATCAAAGAGACTAGTTAGACTACAGCGAAGAGCTGATGGGAAATTTTCTGATGAAACCAAAGTTTAGTTGGAAAATAACAATACAGCAGACTGAAGTGTTGAACCAGCCCTATTACACGTTAGATGAAACTTTCATAGGGACACAGGGAGCTTTCTACTGGAAACCTGCCTGCTTTCCTGGTGGGCGCTGGGAAGCCCTTGTTCCAGGGTCCACAGCTCTGGGACAATCTCACCACGCAGACTGTTCGGGACGGGGAGTCAACAACTCATGAGCCTGGGCTCCAGCTACCACTCTGGGGCAGCCCCACCATGTCAGGCCTTCCAGGTTCCTGCTTGGAGCCAGGAATATGAAAACGCTTGGTGCTGTGGGTCTAGCAGCAGTGTAGTTCCCAGCTCCACAGCAAGGAGCCCAGAAGCCCTAGAGCCCTGGCTCTAGGTGGGGCTCATCAGGGCTTCTAGGCTTCCCGCCGCAGACCTGGGAGCCTGCAATTCTTGGAACCAGCTTCCAGTGTCTGTGGCTCTGGGGCAGATGGCCTGGGCTGAGGAGCCCAGGGCTTCCAGACGCTTGGGCCAGCTGGCTCCCTGGGCTGCCCTCCTTGAATAGCAGGGATGTATCCAAAAGGCCCCATTTCAGTGTTTCCCAGATGCAGGTTTTTGTGGTTTGTCAGTTACAAAATATATTGCTAAATTCCAAATCAGAGAGAAACCAAATTCCCAAATACCAAAATTTTTTGTGAGCTGAAACCCCAAGTTTTGGCCAGCTCTCATGCTGTATACTTTTAAGTTATTTTCCTTGTGTGTGTCCAATGGGCCTGATTGGCCTTCCACTTAACAATCATATAAAATCAGGGGTAACTCCCTCGACTTCAGTGATGTTACACCAGAGAGAAAACTGGAATGACAGGTTGGAGAATTGAACAGTAAAGTTGAACCTGCAGGAAGGTTTTTGGTGTACTTCATGCTGCTCTGTTCTAAGCACATTCCAACCATTACTGGAGAGCTTGGAAGTCTCTTTCTAGAGACAAACTCGTCTCTTAAAAACAGTTGAGGTTAATTCGAAGTAACTGGCCTGATAGAGCCACTAATGCAGTCTTGGGGTCCTAACGTGCATTTTAAAACAGGCTGGCACCAAGTGGACAGTGCAGTTATTTTCGTGATAACTGTTTCTTTCCTGGCAGATGCTTTGAAAGGGAGGAAGCTGGTGGCGCAAGAATAGCAGTGCTGACATTTCAACACCCACAGCATTGTTAGACGTGAGAGAGGCTGGAAAGAATGTGACAACACAATAGTGTTGCCGGAAATCTGTGGTGCTCTAGGAACGGCATGCTTGTCACTACTCTGCACATTGCAGGCGCTCGGCGTGTCGTGGCTAGAACTGCAAGCAAGCTGGGGTCTGTTAGAGCAGGGCAGGGAAAGGCAATTCCGTTTTGTGGGAGATTTTTGATATTTCGAAACTTGCTTCTGAGTCAGAATGAAACCAAAACAGAAATTTTGAAATTTGCTGCCAAACGGAATGGAGCCCCAGGTTCCGGGCAGTCTGCCAGGCGGGCTGCAGACCCTGGAGGCCGAGCTCTCCAGCCGCCCACCAGCTGGGTTGCAGAGGAGCCAGATGGGGAAGCTGGCAGGAAACCAGACAGGTTTCTGTCGTAACGTTGTTGAAATCGAACCGTGTCTGTGAAACATTTAGATAAATCTTCAAATTCTGACGAAAAAAATGTTTTGTCAGCCTCCTCCCTGACCAGCTCTCCTGCCCATGACTGGGAACCTGCCAAATTCACGGTCCATTCTGATCAATTTCACCGCTGGAGGGCTTTAAAATTGGTCAGTTTCATGTTTTCAGATGTTTACATCTGAAATTTCATGGTGGTGTAATGGTGGGTTCCTGACCAAAAAGGAGGTTATGGGGGGGGGGGTCACAAAGCTTTTATAGGGGGGTCATGGGATTGCCACCCTCACTTCTGTACTGCCTCCAGAGCTGGGCTCAGAAGGTACAGCCACAGACCTTCCTGCAGCCAGGGGAGGTACCCAGAGGTGGGTCTGATCTCCCCCCGAGAGCGGCCATGCAGGGGAAGAGGAAGTCCCATCCCTTTCCAGGCCAGCGGACTAGTAGCTGGAGCAGCTGAACAGTAGGAGCCCCTCCAATAGCTAGATTTCATGGGGGAGGTCTGATTTCATGGTCCGTGACGTGTTTTTCACAGCTATGAATTTGGTAGGGCCCTACCTATGACACACAGATGCACAATGCTGATTGCATCCAATAGAGGGCAGTGGTGTGCACACAACCAAGCCAGCTCATTGTAATGTCTTGTAGAGGCTAGTGCTGCTTTCATGTAGCATGCTGGCCTTTCAGCATTTTCCTGGTTGAAAAATCTAGGGGGACAGCAATTCACTTGAAAACAATGACATCAAGTTTTGTCAGTTAAAACCCAGCCTTTGTGGTACACCCTAAGCTGTTTTGTTCATCAGCCTAAAGCAGTGATACAGGGACCTCAGTGGGCCAGGAGCCAAATTACTGATCAACATTGCCCAAAAGAGCCACAGTCATGTGACTTCACTGCTTCATTTACTATAGCACTATTCATATTTAACCAGCACGACAGGGAAATATTTAGTTTATATATAGATAGTTAATCTCACAGCAAATAAGTTGATAACTTAGTGCAAGTTAATAACTTAATTAGTTTAATGACATAGTAAAAGCATCCTGATTGATTAAGAATTAAATGACACAGTGATTTAATATTGTGGGTTTCAAAGAGCCGCAGGAGACACATTAAAGAGCCGCAGGAGACACATTAAAGAGCCGCTCGCGAGGCGCAGCTCGAGTCTTACCATAACTTCCCACACAACTCTGCCAGCATGCCTGGATCCTGACCTGTTGCGCCCCGACTCTTCCAGTCCTGGAAGCCTTGAACAGAAGCTGTCAATTGTTGGAGTTCTGGGTGTAGTTCTATATAGTGCCCTGTGGGACAAAACAAAGCTTTCATCTGTAAGCCAGGTGACCTCTAACCCCAGGCAAGGCCAATACCTAGTCACGGGGATCCATAGTAAAATGAAACCAATCTTGGGTCTTTTCTTTTCTGATTCAGGGTCCATCAGTAGGCGCTGTGGGTGCTCAAAGCCTCTGAAAATCAGGTGCTAGGTGTTTCAAATGGGGCCCTTCCAAATCCATGGACACAGCACGAAAGGGCTGGTGTTCACCGCAGGTTGAGGTATATCTCAAGTGTTGCCCCCAACTGCACTCTTGTTCATATACAAAAATCTCTAGCTGAGTTAGATGGTGCCATTTAGCTGGCCTGTGAGAGGGCATGGGGTGAAGCTTGAGTAATGTAGTGGGGACACCACTCCTGGCTACAGCTCAATTTTTAGCATAGCTTATCACTCTGCTAATGCAGTGGCTCTGCACTGTTAATCAGATCTTGAGTGTTGTTTTGCAGTGTGTGGCTGCTCTTGCTTGAGCTAGGCTAACTTGAGAGGAGTAACTCAAGTTAACTGTTGTCATCTAAATCTAAATCTAGTCCTTCACCGGTTTCTGTGCCTCAGCTTATCGATCTGTAAAGTGGGCACAATAGGCTGACCTACCTTACAGGGATGTTTTTAGAGTTTGATGTCTATGAAGCATGGTGCAGCTAAAGCTGGGCAAATAACTGATTTTTCAGTTTATTGGCACTTACAAAAAACAAACAAAAACATTCAGACCGAATCTGAAAAAAATCCACAAAAATGTCACTGTGAGTTGAACTAAATGTTTTGTTCAACCCAGAATGAACTGGTTCATTTCCCGGCACTTTGTCCACATAAAAAGCAAAGGAAACGAAGGGTTAGAGTCACCAGACAACTTGCCTGTTGGCCAGGTTGGAACAGGGATACAAACTTGGGTCTGACAGGTAAGTGCTCCAATCACCAGCTGTTGAGTTAGTCTCACTTTCTCTCTCTCTGGCCCAGTGACTATTCATGTATTTTCTACACAGTAACAGTTTCAACAGAGGAGATTGAGAAAGCCCCACAGTAGGCTATCCCATACCCAGGAGTTGGGGCACTCACCTACAATGTGGGAGACCTACATTAAAGTGTCTTTTCCACATCAGGCAGAGGGGGGATTTGAACCTGTCTCCCACATCCCAGGTGATTGCCATTTGCCTGGAGAACTTGGCCTGGCTCTAGTTGAAACTCTCAGAGAAGGTGTTCTGGAAATGCCGCCTAATGTTGTGTGTTAGATAACACAAGTGACTCCAGTCAAGACGATCTTTGTGAGCATGTGGGTTTTTGTTTTTTTCCCTCACTTGCAGAAGTCGATGGTGTAGGGCAGAGTCACATTCAGCTGGCCCAGACCCTTCGAGAAGAGGCAAGGAAGATGGAAGACTTCCGGGAAAAGCAAAAACTTCATCGGAAAAAGGTCAGGAATTTGGGAAGGCATCGCGTGATTCTGTGAGCTGGAAACTGGCCAGAATGCCAGGATTAAAACTTTGACTTCTGCAAATGGTGCTGTGGGATCTTTAATGACCCCAAACAGCCAGTTTCTTAGCTTTACACCTGGACCGGGGAGCTGAGAGAGAGCCCAAGCTTTACTAGAAGTTTGCAAGTGTGCTAAATTTCCTGTTCGGTGTATATGCTGGATGCTGGGGTGAGGGTTTTCTTTCTCTGTCCCTCCCTTTCCCTCGCCCATGAACTCCCTGCTGCTCTGGGAAGTCCAGAGTTCATTCTTAAATGCTGTAACTGCATCAGCGTGCATGAGTGCAGAGATTTACAACTTCCTCATTCATGCTGCATGTGTTTGCCTTTGGGGTCCTATGCTTCTTTTTAGGAAAAATAGATCATTTTCGTATTTTCTTCCCATCGAAAGCTGTGCCTGGGGCCTTTCTGCTCCCTGAGCATCAGGTCTTGGCAAGTGATCTTTACAATGTACAATTGCTTTTAATGGGGCAGCTGTGGTCTATGGCCAGGTTTTCAGAAACACATGGTCCCCACTAGTTGCCTTTTTTCTCACTGTGGGCTGGAACACATCTGAAAATCAAGCCCTTACTGGGCTGTATTATGTGCAGGATCCAGGAAAGCTGGGTTCTGTTCCTGACTCTTTCCTGTGGGACTTTGGGCCAAGACACTTAACTCCTCTGTGTTTTCGTTTGCCCTCTGTCTGTAAAAGGAAGGATAACAATAGTTAACGTTTATACCAAACAGGAGGGAGAGGGCTCACCCATGTTGCCAGACCTCATGAATAGGGCCCTACCAAATTCATGGTCCATTTTGGTCAATTTCATGGTCCCAGGATTTAGAAAATCATAACGTTCATGATTTTAGCTATTTAAATCTGAAATTTCAGGGTGCTGTAATTGTAGGGAACCTGACCCAGAAAGGAGTTGGGGTGGGGGGTTGCAGTACAGCTACCCTTACTTCTGCGCTGCTGCTGGTGGTGGCACTGCCTTCAGAGCTGTGCAGCTGGAGAGCAGCGGTGGCTGGCCAGGAGCCCAGCTCTGAAGGCAGCACAGAAGTAAGGGTGGCAATACCATGACCCCCCCCCCAAATAACCTTGCAACCCCCCTGCAACTCCCTTTTGGGACAGGACCCCCAATTTGAGAAACACTGGTCTCCCCCCGTGAAATCTGTATAGCATAGGGTAAAAGCACACAAAAGACCAGCTTTCACGGGGGGAGACCAGATTTCATGGTCCGTGGCGCATTTTTCCTGGCTGTGAATTTGGTAGGACCCTAGTCAGGAAGGGTGTTAGTCATGTGATACAATATGTCATTATGAGATTTGCTGGTCTCACATTGCTGAGATGTTGTCTGACACACACAAGACAGGACTTGAACTGGGAACCTATCAAGGTGACTGCCTTAGCCACTAAGCTCCTCGGCAGCTTTCGTCCTTGCAGCGCTCCTGGGGCTGGATGGTGCACTAATGCAAGTGTTGTTCCCTTCACAGATAGAGCTTGTAATGGATGCTATTCATAAAAATAGGAATTTGCAGTATAAGAAAACAGTGGAGGTAAGTGGCCCCTATCATCTGGTTCTTACAGACCACAGCTCTGTAACATGCAGGCACCTTAGAAATATAGCACTGCCTGTGTTACCTACAATAGTTTTGTGTTTGAATGGTTAAACAGTGGTAATGGTATTTGCATGAGCACACGTCCTATGTCCAAGCACTGAAGCTGACTAAGCCACCAAATCTTTTCATTGTCTTTGTATTTACTGTATTTTTGTTCTGCACCTGTCGAGTGGCAGGCAGACAAGGAGCTACAGAGCAAATGCAAAGAATGTGGGAGGAAAATGAATGTGGGGCCAGCTGTGTTATTCAGGCTGTGATGAGGGTGATCAAATCTCATGCTTCAGGACATAAATGGATCTCGGGTCAGGAAGGAAAGGTGTCCTTACATATGCAGCATTGAACAGCTGGCTGCCTTCATTTGAGGGGCTTGTCTTCTTCTGAAGCATCAGATGTTGGTGGCTACCAGAGGCAGGATACTGAACTGAAGTTCCAATAATGTATGTGGCAGATTCTATAGAATCCTTAACCTGAGTGCAGGATTTGATCCAACAGTTGAGTCAGTGTGTGGTGTTCTGCATTTCCTACTCGCTTACATACCCACCTCTCTCCTAGGCAAAGAGGCTGTATGAGCAGCGATGCAGGGATAAAGATGAAGCAGAACAGGCCGTGCACCGCAATGCAAACCTTGTAACACAAAAGCAACAAGAAAAGGTAACACAGGGATTGTGAAAGGAAGGCACTTTTCCTGTCCTGCTTTAGGTACTGTTCAACCACTAAATCACCTCCAGGAAAAAATAACATTAAGAACATAAGAACGGCCATACTGGGACAGACCAAAGGTCCATCTAGCCCAGTATCCTGTCTTCTGACAGTGGCCAATGCCAGGTGCCCCAGAGGGAATGGACAGAACCGGGAATCATCAAGTGATCCATTCTCCGTTGCTCATTCCCAGCCTCTGACAAACAAAGGCTAAGGACACCATCCTGGCTAATAGCCATTGATGGACCTATCCTCCATGAACTTATCTAGTTCTTTTTTGAGCCCTGTTATAGTCATTTTAGAACTCAAGATAGCGGCTAAAATTTCTAAGAAACCTGCCAACAGGAACCCTGAACCTGCAACTGGATTTACACAGGAGAGCCCCCTTTCACTGCATAGAGGCTCTGGTAGTGGAATTGCCAGGAGTTCAGAGGTGGTTCTGGGTGCTTGGTAGCTAGCTGAAGGCCTGATGGTTGACAACCAGTATGGAAGACTTGAATCACTAGTGAGGAATCATTGATGCAGAGCTTGTGGGGAAAAAAAATCTGGGTTGGTGGTTTGACTTCACCCGCTGGTTAAGGATGGATTTTCAGGATAGAAATGAGGTCCAACCTTACTTTCTCTGCAGTGTTTGTGGGTTGGGTTGTTGTGTCTCAATGACCTCTTTATTTTTCTGTTTTTCAGCTGTTTGTAAAGTTGGCTCAGAGCAAGTCAGCTCTGGAAGATTCTGGTGAGTGCTGATAATGTGGAGTATCTGTTACATTTGGAGGGGCTGGGACACGCTGGGGGCTTCAGGTAGGGGATGGGATGGAGGGGAACCCATTACACAAGTGTTCTATTGGGGTGAATGGCATAGACCTCCCTTTCCTAAAACAGTGGGTCGCACAGTTATATGCTGGATACATTTGCCCCAGGGAGTCAAATGTTATGTCTTGATGGCTCATTGTCTCCTTGTGATGAGACAATGTCCCAGCTAGAGCTGGTTGGAAATGTTTAGTTAAAACTTTTTTTGATGGAAAATGCCATTTTTGTCATACTGGGAATAATTTTGGAATAACAGTTTTATTTGATTGTGACAAATATTTCAGCCGATATTTTGAAATAAAAATATTTCCATTTTGGAATATGTTTGTCTTGGAAAATGTCAAGAGTTTCTTGTTTGTGCGGCATTGTCTGGACTAGAACTGGCTGCAGCTTGGACTTCGTGGTTTGCAGAAAATGTTAACACCTCAGAATTTCTTTTTGTTCTGATTCAAAATGAAAACAGATATTTTTGAAATTTCCCACCAAATGGAATTTCTCAAAAGTTTCAGTTTTGGGAATTTTTGTTTTGAAATTTCATTATTTCATTTTGGAATTTCAAAATATTGTTTAGTATTTTGAGTTTTGAATATTTTTATAATGTTCTTTCATGACATGTCCGTGAAAGTAGTGCTTAATAGGCACTACAACTGCTGTCATGTCATAATATGACATGATGTAACTGAAATATTCTATTTTTATTTGATTTTCTTTTAACAGTTAAGAGCAGCTACTACTTAGAACTGGTTGAAAGATCTTCGCTTTTCTAGGTGAAAGTGTCTGTGTTTATAATTTAAACAATTTGATCCTTTGAAATGAGTTTGAAACTCATTTCACATGCTCTAGACCCAAATTAAACCTAGGGTCCAACATATTCTGATCACTGTTTAAAATTGTTTACCTGAGTCTTTCATGCATCCAGACCTGTGTGTTATACATGTGATCAAATTGCTGTTGGATTTCCCTATCAGATAGGCAATACCAGCTGAATGTTGGTGCGCTTGAGAAGATCAGAGAAGAATGGCAGAATGAACACACTAAAGCCTGCGAGGTAACACACCAAAGCTTGCCATCCATCCTAGAGATAATGGAGGATCTTAATGCTGAAACACTCTGTCTCTGAGATTGGGATTTCATTTCCTTCACTGCCAATGCTAGTGAGGAACCACAGTTAGCCTCTTCTTTTTCCTTGTTGGTAAAACTTCAAGATACTTCCCAATTAAACTTGCATGTCCCTGCCTCTTGGTGCGTGGATACAAAGCCCCCAAAACTGGCATTTAAAAGAAGGGAAATATATTGGAAAGCCTTCAAGTGTCAGTGTGCAAAATAGTGGCATTTTTTGTGCTGGAGTCTTTGTATGCAAAGTGCTGCCATCTACTGGACGGAATCTTAGCTTATTTAATACAATGATGGACAGGCTTAGGGAGATTGAGATTTGCCTTTATTTTATTTCTCTGAGGAGTCCATAAACTCTTTCCACATTCTAGTCAAAGAAACAAGCTGCATGGTCTTATTGCTGTAACCTTTGGTCTTTCCCTGAGGCTTGATGGCACTCCTTGTCAGGTCATATCTTACCTTATACTGCAAACCCTCTCAGCCAGGGCTGTTTGGCCTGTTTCTCCTCTCACTAAGGCTATGTCTACACTACAAAATATTCTGATTTTACAGAAGTCGATTTTTGGGAACAGATTGTATAAAGTCAAGTGCATGCATCCACACTAAGAACATTAATTCAGCGGTGTGCATCCGTAGTACCGTGGCAAGCGTCGACTTTCGGAGTGGTGCACTGTGGTAGCTATCCCACAGTTCCTGCAGTCCCTGCCGCCCATTGGAATTCTGAGTTGAGCTCCCAATGCCTGATGGAGCCAAAAATTTGACGCGGGTGGTTATGGGTAAATGTCATCAGTCAACCCTCCCTCTGTGAAAACAACGGCGGACAGTCTTTTGCTCCCTTTTCCCTGGATTGTCCGAGCAGACGCTATAGCACAGCAAGCATGGAGCCCATTCCTGGGTGCTTCTGGCTGGCCTCCGTGAGGTCGGTCGGGGGTGCCTGGACAAAAATGGGAGTGACTCCCTAGGTCATTCTCTTCTTTAAGTTTTGTCTAATGGAGATTCAGTGCTGCCTAGAATATCAGGCAAGCCTACTAAAGAACCAGAGAGACAAGCAGCTGCTCCGGGTCAGAGCCCCAAACATCCTGCAGAAATGATGAGCTGCATGCCATTCTAGGGGATGCCCCTACAACAACCCCACCTGTTGCTTCCCTCCTCTCCCTCCCCTCTCGGGCTACCTTGGCAGTTATCCCCCCATTTGTGTGATGAAGTAATAAAGAATGCATGAATTTGAAACAACACTGACTTTATTGCCTCTGCAAGCAGAGATCAAAGCGGGGAGGGGAGGGGAGGGGAGGGTGGTTGTTTTGGCATTCCGTCTTTTGGAACGGAGTTCTGATAGCACGGATTCATCTCCCCATACAGCGATCAGATCCAGTACCTCCCATACGGTCCATGCTGGAGCTCTTTTTCGATTCTGGGACTGCATGGTCACCTGTGCTGATGAGCTCTGCATGGTCACCTGTGCTGATCAGCGCTCCATGCTGGGCAAACAGGAAATGAAATTAAAAAGTTCACGGGGCTTTTCCTGTCTACCTGGCCAGTGCATCCGAGTTCAGATTGCTGCCCAGAGCGGTCACAATGGTGCACTGTGAGATAGCTCCCAGAGACCAGTACTGTCAAATTGCATCCGCACTAACCCTAATTCCAACCGGCAATGTCGATTTCAGTGCTAGTTCCCTCTTCGTAAAGGAGTACAGATATCGATTCTAAGAGCCCTTTTTGTTGACAAAAATGGCTTCGTTGAGTGGATGGGTGCAGGGTTAATTTGATTTAATGCTGTTAAATTCAACCTAAAATCGTAGTGTAGACCAGGCCTGAGACTGGTATAAAATCAGGAGTAGCTCCTACACCAGCATAACATATGTCAGTGAGAGGAGAATCAGGCCCTTTGCTTCTAAAGCACCACATGCATTTACGTTGAGAGAGAGAGAGAGAGAGATGGATGGCACCAGACCGACACTCACATCTAAGTTCTGTCCCCAGTTCAGCCAAGAACTCTGTGCATCATCTTGGGCAAATCTTGAGGTTTCCGACACACCTATGATCCTGTCACGTTGCTTTAGCATCAGTATATTGAATTTTCTGTCGATGACACTGCTGTTCTAGGCAGAGCAGCTGGGTTCTATTCGCTTCTCTGACACTGGCCTGCTGGGTAACCTCGGGCACGTCATGCCATTGCGCTGTGTCTCAGTTTCCCATCTGTAAAATAGGGATGATGATACTGATGTCCTTTGTACAGTGCTCTGCGACCTCGATTAAAAAGGGCTCTAAAAGGGAGGTGGTATTATGAGTTCAGCTCAGCCCATTCCCTAGTGCTGACCCCTTTCAAAAATATCACTGCTCGTTCTTCCATTTTGCTTTGGTTTTTTAAAATGAAATGACCTGCCTGTGTGTGCTTTGCCCATCCAAAACTTGTCAATGGCTCAAGGTAATGAAAACCCATCGGCTGATAGTGAGGAGTGGGAAACAAAGATTCACTTCCTCAAATCAGTCGGGTTGTGTTGATTAGGCATGCCAAGTGCGGGAGTTCTGCCGCAGGTCCATTGTCCTGCCAATTAAATGTGTGCTGTTGGTGAGAGGTTGCTTGTTAGCTGTGGAAATGTGAAAAGGACTCTTCCTGGTGGAATGAATACATATCGAAGGGCAGACTTCCGAAGGCTTGGGCTCTGAGGAGCATCCAGACTGTTTCATGCCTATCGGAATGACCCAAACGTGGGTGTGGGTCTGGGTGTAGGGATGAGAGCAGTGGCTTGGGATCATTAAATCAAGGGGTGACCAAACAGTGCATTGGCAAGCTGGCTAGCCTCCTCACCATCCGCAGGTGTCAGCATCTGGAATCAGTCCTCCCACCGTGGTGCAACAGGACCCAATAACCTGCCTGGGCTTCCCTTTTAAGATTAGCATGCAATTTTTGGCCATCCGATGTTTCAGGCAAGATCTCACTTAAGGCGGGTTGTGTGTGGATGAGTTGGAGCCAGAGGGAAAGTTGAAGACCCATCTTGAGGAGAAGGGATCCCTTCAGAAAATGTGCAAATCCTGATGGAGCAGAGTGCCGGGACCAGCTGCACCTGGTGGATCCTGCCTTGATGCAGGCTTCTGTTTAATACCATGTAATGTTGGCTGTTAATCTATTTTTCTCATAAAGAATAAAGGATGGTAGCAGTTAGAGATGGAAAAGACTCGTTAGACTAAGTCCAGCCCCATACAAAGGTAGGATAGACTCCCCTAGAGAGGAGTGATTAAGGCCAAAGTGCCAAGAAGTGGTGAAGTTAGACCCAAGGTCAGGTCATTGCTTAGAACATCTGTAAACAGGACTAGCAAAGCAGTAGTATGTGTCCCATGTGGCCCAAACCTGTATTGGCAGGGAGGTTGCCTAGATGATGTATGTCTTTTCCTTCTCCAACTTCCACAATTAATCCCAGCTGGCTGGGAACATGGCCGTTAGTTATTTTGTTAACATACCCTGACTTGCCTCCCTGTATCTCTTCAGTTCTTTGAGACCCAGGAGTCTGAACGGATAAACTACTTCCGCAATGCACTGTGGCTGCACCTTAACCAGCTCTCTCAGGAGTGCGTCCGGAGTGATGAGGTAGGTCCGAAAAACCCAAGGCCTTCCAAACCTTCTATTTGCCAAGCAGAAGGGGAAGGTTCTTCCCTCGCATTGCACTGTCTTCACCGCTATTGCTACCTGTGTTTGCTATCTTCAAGCTAGCTCCGATAGGGTGTTCTGCACACAGCTTTTGCTTTGTTGATATTCTCATAGATAATCCAGCAGATAGCAATAACGAACACCCAGTCAATAGTGTGGAAGAGGATTTGAAATCCTGGCTCCAATGAAGTCAATGGCAAAAGCTCCCGTTGCTTTTATTGGGGCCAAGATTTTCATCTCTTAGATTATTGACACTTATTTTGCTGATGCAAATTATATCCTTTCTCCTTCCAGAAAGACGAATTAATTCTTGTTTCTGCACTTTATGCTTTTAAAAAAAAACACCTTTTTTTGTTTTCTTTTTACAGCGATATGAAGAAACCCGTAGGAGTCTAGAAATGTGCAGCATTGAGAAGGATATTGAATTTTTTGTAAATTTCCGTAAAACCGGAAGTGTGCCCCCAGGTAACTGCTTGATGTGGGTTTTCTAAGCAGTGTGGCCATCAGCATTCTGTACAGCTTCTCAGCTCTAGTAAGGCTATGGGTTTTATTAAACAAAGCTTGGTGCAGAAAGTAAGCGCGCTTGACGGTTCTGGTTCTGTGTTGGTCTCAAAATGAAGCATGTTTCTAGAGTGGCATCCTTGCACCGGGATAGCAGGCAATTGCCACCAGACCCTGAAGAGAACTTGAACCTCGTTTCTGTAGGCTTTGGTTTCTAATAATACAGTTTTTTCAGCGTGGAAGGGATGGAGCTGAAGAAGGAATTTGCATCTCCCATTGTGCAGATGTGATGCTGTACATTGCATGCCAACGGCTCAGAAAAAAACATTTTTTACAGCTGACTTGTATTTCCACCCCTCCAGCTCCTGTGGTCTATGAAAATTACTATAACACACAAAGAAATGCAACTACAATGAGAAATCAGGCCCCAGCACCTGGGATAGGGAGGTAAGACCAAACAAACCCAACACAAACCAAATAAAAGTAATGGCCTGGCTATTGGGAACCTATAGGTTAAAAATGGGTGTTGCTTCTTTAAGTCTTTCAGAACTGTTTGGATCTTAGGCTCTTTCAGGGTCCCATAGAAGTTGGGGGCTGGGGTATGTGGTCAGCGGGGAGGCAGGGCAGGTTGGGAATTTTGCCTGGATTGAGTCCCCCTCTGTACCAGGAAACCCTCTGAGATCTTGGGCACTGGTTTGCCACCTCCTTTGCTCCCTAGCCCACCCCTGCTGCTGGAAACCTTCCTGCATTCCTGGCATGGCTCCCTTCTCCCCACATCTGTCTGGGGAGGGCTGGATCATCGAAGAACACATGGGCAAAGGAGAGAACCTAAATCAGCTGCACTGGGAGAGCAAGGGAATCTGCTGACCAAAGAGGGGAGTGAACGGGTCTGCTGTGGGGAGAGAAAAGGAACTGAGAGCACCCTTGTCATCGCTGAAGACTAGTGTCCATGGCTGCTTTGCAGTTGGAGTCAGTCACAATAATGACTCCCTGATGGCTGGGGTTGGAATACTGAACTAAATGATGGCACATTTGTGCATGAAGGAAGCCCCATGGTTCATCCTGTGAAGGGCTGTGGCTAACCACACCTTTTCTTCCCCACCCCACCACAAAAACTACATTCTGGTGGGACAGGGGCTGCCTGGTTCTTGCGTCTTGTCCGTTGCTGATGACATTGCAGGAGATTAATAATACGGCACACTTTGAAACTGGGACATTGCAAACCTCAAACCAACCAAAGTTCTCAGCACTCACAATCTACCAGAAATGCCATGTGGGGCTGCGCAAGAATTGAATAATATGAAAGAATCAGATCATTTCACAGCAAGGAGACAAGTGTTGTCTTGTTTGTTTTTGTGCAGGAGGGGGCCGTTACCAATTCCTGCGAGTGGGCCAGGTGAGTTACACCAAGTCATTCTAGAAATCACACATTTTAAAGCATTTTTTTTGTGCAATCCTCTTTGTATTTCAATTTTGCAGGAGTTGCAGGTTCTGTGTGTAATTCCACTGCTATGTAAATATTGGCGAGCTTGCCTGATTCTCATCCATGGTTAGAATGATATGGGGAATATATCTCTAAAAATGTTGTTCTGGACACCTGTAAGCTTCTGTTAGAAATAGAGGGTGACATCATGGCTCCATTGAAGTCAATTGGAGTTTTGCCACTGATTTCAATGGGGCCAGAAGTTCACCCAGCAAGAGGTTCCAACCAAAGTCCTGGAAATGGACAGTCTTGAACTTTGAGAAAGGCAAGATCTGGACCTGAAGGCTGCAGCTTGGGCTCTTCTCTACTTGGGAAGCATTGATTTTATTATTAGCAATGTGGCCTAGTAGATAGGGCCCTGGACTGGGACTCAGAAGACCTGGCTTCTGTTCTTGGCTCTGTCACTTCCTATTGGGTTACCCAGATCAAGCGTTTTCTCTCTGTCTGCTTCCGTTTCCCCATCTGTAAAAATGGGATAATGCTAGCAACCTCCTTTTGTTAAGTGGTCTGAGCTTTATGGATGAAAAGTACTATGTAGTAGCTAAGTGTTACTATTGTGATCTCTATATTATAGGTGACCCTGATTATGCTACGGTTGATGGTTACAGTTTAATACATCAGTAGCATGAGCTGTAAGTATTTTCATTCTTAAAAGGAATTACTTGGGGCCTGCGTTAGTCACGCCAGGGGAGTGTAGGGCCTAGACCTCACCAGCATGTTGTGCATGGTGACCCTGCTAGTGTGCACTCAGAGGTCCCTAGTGCGAGTTAATGTAGTCCGGTTTCAAACAGTACTAAGTCAATGCTCACTAGAGAACTTTTAGTGTGTGTCAGCAGGGTCCACACAGCTCAGTTAGTGCATGTCACATTTGTGCAGACTGACATTCTGCACAGTCTCTCATGGGTAGAATTGGAGGTCCTATTCTTTGGTATTTTAAAAGCCATGCTAAAAAAGCACTACACAGCGCTGTAGTGGAACAATCCTGCATAGGTTGGGAGGGGGACTGGATGAGTTAGCTGGCTGCATTTCCCCCCATCAGTACACTTGATTCTGTCTACGTTTCTTTCACTGAAATATTGACTCTTACAATTCTATCCTCTTCTCCAGGGTCTCAAAGCTGCTTGCCCAGTCGTGCCACTGAGTGCAAAAATTAGTCATCTGAGCCACCCATCAGAGACGGTGTATTCAGTTGCAATTCCAGCATCGGGCACAGTGACACAGCATGGAACTGTTTCTTCTTATAAAAAATATTTTAAAACTCTAGGATATTTTATATGTTTTGAGGATCCACACGAGGTCCAACAAGGTCCCTCTTCCTTCACGGCGACAAACTACAAGGGCTGATGTCCTAATTTCGAGGTCAGAAAGGAGGACATTGAATCTCTGAATAATATTCGCTGAACCAACAGAATCTCCCCTATCAATAAGAGAGGCTTGTGTTCTGGTGTTGGTGACAGTTCTTTGTGATGTGCAAACCTCTGTGTGGAAGACTCTAAAGGATTTAAAAAAAAGGAATCTCCTCTCACCATGACGACTGAGAATTAACATGTGCTGCCAATGGGAATCCTGTGCAGGGCTTTGGCCATAGCACACAGGTCAAAGTAGACTGGATTTTCACCAGGCTGATTAAGATCATAGCCTAGCCCTAATTGTGGGAGTGCTCATTAGACTGCTTACCCATGGCAACGCTGAGAGTTAGAACTCGAGAGGTATTTATATGGCTGTACTGTGCATTGGCTCCAGGCTACGCAGTGATGTTGGAAGAAGCTGATTCATATCCTGTCTCTATCTATCACTCTTCAGGCGCCTGTTTGGATTACATGAATGGTCTGTTGACTTCAATATGGGTTCTGATGAGAGGAAGGTGAACAAGTTATGGCCCTTCAGTAGTTACCTACCACCCTTCCCTGGTTCTGCAGTAGCACAGCAGTACAATACAGAACCATCCTTGCAGGTCCAGGCTGGTAACCCCTCCATTCTTGAATAACAGGAGGACATGAGCTGGCCCTCTGGAGAACTACATCTGAAGGCAGGGCTTGCTGCTGTTCAGCTCCCCGCCACCAGGGCCGGCTCTGGCTTTTTTTCTGCCCCAAGCGCAAACAAAAGAAAAAAAGAAAAAAACCTGTGGGGCGGCTGGAGCACGAGTTCAGGGGACTCCCGGTGCTGCAGACATGCCCCGAGGAGGGAGAAGGAGGGGAGAGAAAAGGGGGATGGCCAGGCCTTCCGCCACGCCGCCTGCTGGGAGGGCTCCACACCGCTTCAGTCGGTGGGGTGGGAAGGATGCGGGCTGCCCTGCCAGGCTTGCTACAGACCTGGCACCAGCTGGGGCAGACGGAGGGCGGAGCCCGCTCCCAGCAGGGCACTCCCCTCCTCTGCGCTGCTGCCCCCTACAGGGCAGCCGGAGCGGCGAACAAAAAGAAAAAAAGGATTCGAGGGAATGCCGCCCCTTAGAATCTGCTGCCCCAAACATGAGCTTGCTTGGCTGGTGCCTGGAGCCGGCCCTGCCCGCCACTTATCTTGCTCTCGACAGATTCTGCAAACTCCAAACAGGCTAATCTGTGTGAGCAGCTGGACTCTTGGGTGCATGTTTTGAGCAGGACCCAGAGTCAGAATCTCATGAGGTTTTGCCCATTGGAGGCAACAATTCAGGCACATCGTCAGCTGCTTCTTCTATCTCTTGCATCCCATTGTCCAATACGCTTGAAAATAACTAATATTTTCTTATTGCCTTTTCCTGTCTCCATTTAGCAAACCTTTTCCCCCTCTCCCATTTCTTGGGGTCTGATTCTGCTCCCATTGAAGTCAATAGCAGAATTCCCATTTGTTATCAATGTTGTGGGATCTGGCTCTTCCGTTTCTAATAAAGCCCAAACTAACTTGGTTCCTGTTGTTGGCTTAGCTGCAAAGCTCATTGCCTGACCAGAACTTCCCCAGCCTTCATGTCCATCTCCATTGGCTGTTACCTGCAGGGCCGGCTCCAGGCACCTGCCCAGCAAGCAACTGCTTGGGGTGGCCAACGGTGAGGGGTGTCACATCCGGGTCTTCGGTGGCAATTTGGCACCAGGTCCCTCACTCCCTCTTGGAGCAAAGGACCAGCCGCCGAATTGCCACTGAAGCAGTGGCAGTAGAGCTGCAGATTGCGATTTTTTTTTTTTTTCCCTGCTGTTTGGGGCTGCAAAAACTCTGGAGGCAGCCCTGGTTACCTGTCAGGTGCACAGACACTGATGAAGTCTGCCCATTTGTGTGTCGCTCTTGGTGCCAGTGTATACAGGTTTTAATTTCTTGCTGTAGAGCAACAGGAATGAGTCTGCATCAAATTGCGTCTGAGCTCTGTGTGTACAAACCTTTGTTTCCTTGTGTGGGAAAGACCCCAATGTGATAAGTGAGGTTTGAATTCTGCCCTGCTACATTTTAATGATCTGTACGAAATGCACAGTTAGAGGAATATGTTGTCTTATAAAAAAAGACCTTTAAATATCCTGATATAATTTTATATTGTAGATTATTTTGAATCTCGTGTGTGCGTGTGTGTACGTACACACACACACACACACACACACACACACACACACACACACACACACACACACGGCAGGTTATATATATTTGGGGTGCCTGAGCACCAGGAATATTCAGGGCTGGGGGCCCTGCTCCAGCAATATTTGGAGCTGGGTCTCTCCCTCGGCCATGCCTGGATCGGGCTCCCGCCGCGTCCCTGCCTGGTGCAGGTCCCAGCCCCGCCTGCCACCCCTCCCGCTGCGTGTCCCCTCCAGCCGCCCCGCCTCCCTGCCTGGCAAAAGCGGCGCGCGCTTCTCCCCTGCCTGCTGGTGCTGCCGGAGTAGAGCGATTCCCCGCAGAACTGCTGTCTGCTGCCCCAGGGTCCTAGTGCCTGCCCTCCACTATGGCAAGGCAGGCTGCCCTTACCCTGCTCTAGCCCAGAGCCTCTCCAACGCCCCAAGCCCTCATCCCCCACACCCCACCCCTCTACCCTAGCCCTGAGCCCCCTCCTGCATCATGAACCCCTCATCCCCCAGCCCCAACCAGAACCCTCATCCCCCTTGCACCCTAATCCTCTGCCCTAGCCCTGAGTGCCTCTGCATCATGAACCCCTCATCCTCAGCCCCACACCCCACCCCTCTGCCCTAGCCCTGAGCCCCCTCCTGCATCATGAACCCCTCATCCCCCAGCCAGTACCCTCATCCCCCTTGCGCCCTAATCCTCTGCCCTAGCCCTGAGCCCCCTCCTGCATCATGAACCCCTCATCCCCCAGCCCCAGCCAGAACCCTCATCCCCCTTGCACCCTAATCCTCTGCCCCAGCCCTGAGCCCTCCTCCTCAGCCCCACAATCGTCACTCCACACCCCAACCCTCTGCCCTGAACCCCCTCCTGCATCATGAACCCCTCAGCACCAGCTAGAGCCCTCATCCCCCCCACACCCTAATCCTCAGCCCCAGACCTGAGCTCCCTCCTGCATCATGAATCCCTCATCCACAGCCCTCACCCCTGCACTCCCTCCTATCCCCAAACTCCATCCCAGAGTGTGCACCCCCTCCCTTTCCCACACACCCCTTCCCACTCCCAAACTCCCTCCCAGAACCTGCACCTCTCACCCCTTCCTATGCCCCCAGCCCAGAGCCTGCACCCAAACTCCGTTCCAAAGCCTGCACCCCTCACCCCCTCCCGCACGCCCACCCCCTGCCCCAGCCTGGAGCCTGCAGCCAAACTCCATCCCAAAGCCTGAACCCTGCACCCCTCCTGCACCCTACTCCCCAGCCCAGGATCTGCACCCCTGACCTCCCCTCCCAGAGCCTTAGGCAGGTGGGGGCGGAGTTGGGGGACTGGTTTTAGGCACCACCAAAATTTCTACAAACTTGCCACCCGTGTGTGTGTGTGTGTGTGTGTGTGTGTGTATATATATATATATATATATATATATATATATATAATATTTCAGATTTGAATCTTGCATACTGAACATGTAATTATATATACTCTAAAATAGACTTCAATTTGGGGGGTGAATTTGCTCCTCCGTCCTGCATGTAAAGGCCTGGACAGACTGGTTATAGCCACGAGTACAATGTGCAGAAAGGAGACATTGAAGATTACAGACTTCTGCTACTGCACCTTTTTCCTGATCTAACCTCTCTCTGCTCTGCCCATCCCAGTCCTCCCTTTGGATCTCGGCCTACACTACAGCCCACTACTCTTTCAAATCTCGCCCCCCAAAGAGTTCTGTCGATGCTTCCCAACCCAATCGATCTGAAGTATTAACTGAGCGCTGGTCATGTAAGCGTTCCTCTTCTGCTGGGCCTTTGATGCAAGCTTGCCAATTCAGCACAACCCTCTATGCTGTTCCAGTCCTGGGTCTCCAAAACCATTCTGCCAATGCACCTCAATGCTCACCTTGAGCTTGCTGAGGTGTGGACTTCTGCTTTCCTCCCGTTCTGGAATGCATAGCCAGTAGCACATATACTGTGTCGTTTCCAGTGCAAGACACCTATGGACGTAGGGAACTTCAGTGGCTGGATCTCCATATATGATGGCCCATTGGGCTGACTCTATTTTTCTCTTGCCTCAGTTTGGAGGGGAGTGGGGGTGAGAAAGTGATCCCACGGGTTCCTGTAAATGCAAGTGAAGCCCTGACTTTAGTGTGATTGAAAATGATGATGTAACACTCTCAGTGAATTTAAACAGTGATTCTCACTCTTTTCCTTGCTAGACCCCCTTCCCATCTAGCTGAAATCCCCAACCCATTTGGTAACATGGGCGATTGTGATCCCAACATTTGTTTGTGACAGTCCCTATCCCTGTTCTAGTAGTTGCAACTCCCAAGATGAGAACCCCGTATTTAAAAGATGCCAGAAGCTGGTCAAGCCTGGATTTCATTTGCAAATCCAGACCACAGAGCATTAAAAGAACAAACAGGTAAAGTGCAGATGAGAAAATACATCCCTATTTATCATAGTATTGTCACAAATGCACACCAGAATAGATGGCTCAGTGATGCCACCTAGCACTTACATCATTTGTTCTCAAAGTGCTCAACAAAAGAGATCAGTATAATTATTCCCATTTGACAGGTGGGCAAACTGAGGCATAGCAACTTGATCAGTCACCCAGCAGGTCAGTGGTACAGAGAAGACTAGACTCGAGATCTCCTGAGTCCCAGTCCTGTATTCTCTCCACTAGGCCACACAGTCTCAGCATGAGAGTGAATTGGTACAGAGCCTTTGTGAGTAGTGTCCAAATGTTACTTCCATCTGAAAGCTGTAGCAACAGAATTGAACCCAGAGCTACAGCTAGGGCCTTTCATTAGAGATTACTGGGATGACTGAATAGTAAGGTCAGGGCCATAGTATAAGAACTAGTACTCAGAATATTGTACAAGAAGCTCCCTTTTTTCTGCTGGGATTTCCAGACTGATGCAGGGCAGTAGATGGTCTTAGTTTGTTTCTTGCTTACAAAAACTGCTGCTCAACAACTTTCAAAGTGGTGCACTGTGTTTTAGGCACATAACTCACAATAACTTTAATGGAAGTCATGCAGCTAAACCCACGTGCATCACTTGAAAAATGGAGGGGTTAAAATGCAGCCCCATATTAATTGCCCAAGAGTACTGCTCCTATCTCAGTCCTGAGAGTAGGGAGAGCGATTATTTAGTTAACAGCAGGACTCCAATAAATAAATGCTTTTTGAAAAGATCTTTTTAGTTCAGAGTGTAGCTAATCACAGGGCAATGTCATGCATGTTTGAAATGTGGATCATTTCACTGTATTTGCTCTCTGATTTAAAGAAGCCAGTCCTGAAAGCAAACGCAAAAAGTATGAGTATTCTGCGCAGCCAATCTTAGAGAGAAAGAAAGCAAGCTGCCACCAAAAATCAAGGTTCTTCTTTGAGTTGTCCTAGAGAGTGTCTAAAATCACTTCAGAATCAATAGGTCAATACTCCCTAGATAAAAGAGGAAGGTATGAAACCACTAGCAACGCAATATTGAGTTCAGTTTTTCAGGAGGTGAATTAGGATGGTTGTAAGCATGTGGAAATACTTTCATTTCTAGCCTGACGTTTTCAGTTTCTAAAGGAGTCTGGAAAGGCAGATGGTTTCAAACCGTAAAATGTTGATGATAAAAATGACAAGCGCAGTCCGTGGCTATTGTAAAAGCTTTTTATTATTGTGATTAGAGCAATCGTATGTAAGAGTGTGGAGGTAAATTTGGAATAGACCTGAATTTATTAAGAGTTTAGCACAACTGGGCTAAAGTGAAACTTCATAAGCAAGTGGTAGAAGGGAGCTTTCAATCTGGGACCGCAGAACTCCATCAGCCAACAGCCCCTATCCCTGCAGCTGCAGCAGGCTGCAGAGTTACAAGTGATACATCACCAAAGAAAACCATGAGGAGTCCTTCTGACACCTTAGAGACTAACATTTATTTGGGGATAAGCTTTCATGGGCTAGAACCCACTTCATCAGACGCAGGGAGTGGAAAATACTGATGGGAGGTATAAATACACAGCATATTAAAAGATGGGAGTCACCAGAAAAAATTCTCATTGGATGATTGTTTCCAAAGCATGACATTTGCTAGCTGCTTAAGGAAACAGTAACTCTTATACAAATTAAACCTCCTGTGAATATCCTGCTGTGTTTTTCTGTGCACTTGAAGCACAGAGATTGCTGCATTCTATGTAAAAAGCTGTTTAAGTGAATGAGAAGAAAATTTGAGCTAATTTGGAAATTAAGGGCAAAATTCTTTCTTATCTGCGCTGCAAATTGCGATTGCATCTTTGCTTCTCATTGTGTGAACTGTTATTGACACCAGTAGACTTGCCAATGTTGTAACCAATACAACGGAGCCCTGCAGGGCAGATAAGTGATCTGTAGTGTGACTCATGGAGAGAACATTAGTTAGCGGCAATAAGAATTTTAGGGTAGCTAAGCTGTTGTGGAACAGAATAGGACATCAGTTAATGTGTCACAAAGATATCACTCACCATTGCAGTAAAGGAGAGGAAAAGAAAGCTTGAAGTAAATTAGTGGAAGTAATTTTTGCTTATGCTTGCCTATCTTTAATGGGCTTCCTAACCAGGATTTTGGCGCAATGACAAAAGACACAAACACGCCACATCCCTCAAAGACTCCATCCAAAGTCTTTGAATATTACCCATTGCGTGGTGTGCTAGGATTTTAAGGCCTTGTGCCGATAGATCTTGCTGCAGATTTTAGCAACCATGCATACACAGTTTAACCTGTGCCTGAAGACCATGTGGTAGGTCAGTGTGGCTAGATCCAACGCTGCTGGAATGCTGGGGTTGGGGAAGGGGGGAAATGTGCTATCCAGTAACATCACAACGACATACTGTCTCATTGCTTGGAAAACACAGCAGAACTTCTTGTTTGCAGAGAGATCCTTACAAAATACTTGTACAGAACTGTTTTTTGTTAATAGAAAACAAATGAGTTTTGACTGTTAAATTATATGTGTGATGAGGTTTGTCTGTGCTAAGTAAGCTGCGCAGTGCTGTAAGTGATAACAAATGGGTGCTAAATGGGCTGTTTTGGTGCTTTATTGGATTGTTTTTGTAAACTTGTAATGATTTGTTTGTCATGTTAATTAAGAACTAGCAGTTCCCTGCTATCATTTTTCTGAATAGTTAATAAAATGGCCATGATACATGTCTGTGTGAAATTGTTTATCACTTATCAAGGTGATCAAAACTCCTTTGGTCCAGTGTAATCTGTCAGGTTGGTTGTGTGTGCTGTTGCAGGGCAGGGTGTACTTGGAGTTGCAAGGATTTGGGTGTGTGCAAGTCCCTGGGATAGTGTTAGGGGTCATGTGGATGGCACTGCTGCTGGCAGGTATTGATGGTGCCATGACCAGGCTATTGGTGATGGAGATGGCAGGGTTGGTGGTGTGTGAGGTGGCTGGTGGGTATCAATGAAGGGCCCTGGGGTGGCTGAGGTGCTGATGGGGATGACACTGACGGGTGAGGTGGTGAGTAAAAGTGATGGGGTGGATGTCACGTTGGGAGCGCCAGAGCAGGGGCTGGGAATGGGGTAGCACTGGGTGGCCATAGCAGCAGCAGCAGTGGTGGGGATGGCATGGGCAGAGGTAGGCAGGGCGGGTATCGGTGCTGGTGGGGTGGCTGAAATGGATGTGGCTGGGCCCTAGGGAAGATGGGGCTGGTGGGTATCATGCTGGGCAGCTGGCTCTGGCAGGTGTGGGGACAGCAGTGGCACTGGGGGCCCAAGGGGGCAGAGCAGAGGTGGGCCCTGGCAGACGGTGCTAGCAGCGCTGGCTGAGCTAGGTATCAGCTGTCTGGCTTTGCGCCCTGCCGCTGCCTTGTGCACCACTAGGGGGCGCCGCGGCAGAGCCGCGTTCCGTCCCGGGGAACGAATATGTCCCTCCTCGCATTCCATAGTCACCGCGGCGCTGATTGGCTGGGGTGGAGAGGCTGGTCATGTGACTCCGCCCCTGCCCTGGGCTTCCGGTGCGAGCTGCAGGAGCGAGGGGGCCGCCGGAGATGGCGGAGGCCGCGAGACCCCCGCGCAGGGAGCGCCCCAAGCCCGGCAGGGGCAAGGCCAAGGTACGGGCCGCGCCTGGTCCCCGGCCGGGGTGTCGGGGCGGGGCTGGCGCCTGCTCCCAGAGCTGGTCCCCAAGGGGCCGGGCCGGGCCGGGCCGGGGAGCGCAGCGCGGCCGTGTCCCTGCGGGAGCTGACTCGGCCCCCCGGAGCCGCCCTCTGCTCCGAGCCCGGTGTCCCTGGGCTGCGCGCTCGGGGGTGGGGGTGGGGCGCTGTCCTTGTCGGGCTCTGCCCGGCTGGCCTCTGGGGGCTGCCGCCATTCGTGCTGCTTTGTTCTAGTTAAGGATGGTCAGCCCCGCTCCCCTCCCTGTGACTGGGCCGAGCTGTTGGCGTTGTTTTCCGGGGTATGTCCCGGTTCCCATAGCATGTGACAGGCTTCACCCTCAAGACAGTAACTCCTCGCTTAACGTTGTAGTTACGTTCCTGAGAAATGCGACTTTTGCCAAAACAATGTTAAGCGAATCCAATTTCCCCATAAAGATTAATGTAAATGGAGGGAGGGAGGGGTTAGGTTCTAGGGAATTTTTTTTGTCAGACCGAAGACTACACCTGTACGCGCACGCACACACACGCATAGTATAAGTTTTGAACAAACAATTTAATACTGTATACAGCGATGATGATTGTAGAGCTTGGTTGAGGTGGTGAAGTCAGAGGATGGGATATTTCCCAGGGAATGCCTTACTGCTAAATCGGGTGGCCAACCTGTGGCTCTTCAGGAAGTTAATATGTGTCTCCTTGTAGAGGCACCGACTCAGGGGCTGGAGCTACAGGTGTCAGCCTGGGGGGTGTTTACTGCATAACCCCGGCTCTGCTGCAGGCCCTGTCCCCACTCCACCCCTTCCCTGAGTCTGCTGTGTCCTCCTCCTCCAGAGCTTGCTGCATGCCATGAAACAGCTGGTTGGGTGGTATAGGAGGGAGGGGGAGGTGCTGATCAGCGGGGCTGCCAATGGGTGGTGGGTTCTGGAGCTGATGGGGAGGGGGCGGTTTGCTGACATATTACTGTGGCTCTTTGGCAATGTAAGTTGGTAAATTGTGGCTTCTTCTCAGGCTCAGGTTGGCCACCCCTGTGCTAAATGATGACCTGGCACTCCTCCCACTCTGCGCAGCGCATGGCAGTGGGGTAATCAACGGACGGACGGGGGGAGCTGAACTGCCCAGAAATTGATAGCCTGCTGGGCAGCTGCTGCACAGGGAATTTAGGGGATTTGATGTGAAACTGCTGGGCGACCCTTCCAAGCCCCCATGAGCTGGCTCCAGTGGGCTGCTCTTTCTACAAGCAGTAGATAAAGTAGGCAGCCCATACCACAAACTAAAAGGCAAGTCCAATCCTTCATAGGCTTGGCAAACTATTGTAGGAGGTTTGTGGAGTGGTTCAGTGACATTGTGTCCCCAATCACAGACTTATGTAAAAAGTATCAATCTAACAAGGCAGTTTGGTCAGAGGTGTGCCAGAAAGGCTTCAACAACTTTAAACGAGCATGTTCTCTAATTGATCAGTAATGTAACAACGAAACAATGTTAATCTGGATGACTTTAAATAAGGAGTTACTGTAATTTATAATTAGCATCTCTTGCCTGTGAGCATCACTTGTCACATGGCTTTGCCATAGGATCTTGGCTCTCGTTCAGCGTTTGAGCCTCTTTCCTTACTGATTTAAATAGCAGCCTTCTTTAGTCACTGAAAGAACTATCCCATAATTCCAACTGAAAGCAATTTCAACTTCTAATATTAATTATTGGGTTGCTGGTGTTTCAATCGAATTATAATGAGGCTTTGATTAACAGGGGATTGAATTAAAGGAAAGGGTTATTTTATTTTTGCCTAGCAAACTGATAAACTTAACGGAATTACATCAGTCAGCTCTGGGGTGGAGCATTGTAACTACTCGTGTATATCAACACATTAAAACTAGGGCTGTCAATTAATCGCAGTTAACTCAAAAAAATTAATTGGGATTAAAAAAATATTATTGTTATAACCTTAATACATATTCTTTACAACTCTGAGATAGATGAGACCCAAACTGGGTCTCTTTTGCCACCTGCTTCCATTATAGGTCTTTTCTTCTAGTGAGAGAATGGTATGGTAGATCTCAAATTAATGAAGGCTGCACTCAGAAAGACCTTAAGACTTCTGGAATATGCTACTCAAACAGTTTCACTTTTGTTTCTACTGCCTGTCCCTCCCTTCTCGCATTTATCTCCAGACTTCTTGTCCAGATCTATTCCTCTCCCAACAATTTAACTTTTTGAAACTTTGCACTTTTAGAGGGAGGTAAGGAATTGACTCTGTGTACACAAATTTGCAGAGGGACAATAAGGCTGAGGTCTGTTTTTTCTCACCTCTATATTATTTATTTATTTAAAAACATTTTTGCTGTTAACAAGCATGTTCTCTCTGGAGACATGAATCCACAGTTTGAGAAGTGCAAAACTAATCATCTCTGATGGTTCTAGACTTAACACCGAGTCCCATTGGGCAGATAGAAGGATTAACCTAAATAATCTATACAGATGCCCCTGGAACCCCATAAGATTGGGTCCCTAATCCATTTACTTATTTACAAAACTTTTCTTATACATTAATGAATATATTGTCTCATACTATAGAATTAAAATTTATAATCCCTATTCCATGATGAGATACATTATAGCTCAAAGATATCTTAATTACAACTATCTTTAGATAGGTTTTTTCCTCAAAAAGCATTTTATCAAAAAAGATTTATTTTTATTAAATCATAGATTTTTATCCACCCTGGGGCTGCTCACCTGCACCCAAGATCTAACTGTAGTGAGCAGACAAATGTTATAGTAGTTCCTGTTTATCCTTTCAAATAGGACTACTACTCATCACTCTGGAGAGGCTGAAAGACCCTGGGCTGCTTTGCCAGAAACTTGCTAATATTTCACAGTTCTGTCTCCTGTTTGCTAAATAAATCTGTGATGGCTTGAAAAGTATCAGTATCTCTGTGATACATTGGGTGGGGTGGGGGGAGAAGTAGCTCCCTTTGATGGACACCCAGTTAGCTGTAAAATCCCTCTTGGTCTGTTCTCTGCATGCTTTGTAATATAAGCCTGGAGTGGCAAGTATTAATTTTTAAAATCCTTGCGGGCCCCCACTTCTGCACTTGGAGTGACAGAGTAGGGATTCAGCCTTGAGAGCCTCTAAAAGGTTAGCACGTGGATGAAAAGCAGCTGTGATTCTGCCTGACCCCACTCAAGACAGAAGTAATGTTGCCTGGAATGGGGAAATCCTTTGAACACACAGCCCTCCCCCTTCATCAAAGGCATCTCCTGTCAATTCATCAAGAAGATATTGAGTCTTGGGGTGTTTCTGAATTCACTACTAATTTTGGACACCCCACCTAGGAAGTAAAAATGCCAGGAAATATTTGTTCACCTCTAGTTTGCCAGAAAATTACAAGCTGCTTTCCTTGATGAGACTATAGCTAGTGATCTCTGCTGATCATTTCCTGACTAAACTCTTGTGATGCAGTACATCTGAGGTTAAAGGTGGAGGCAGCATGGGAACTCAAGTTTTCCAGAACGTTATCAACCTTCATCCTTAGTAGAAAAACTGGCTCTGTTTAAATCCAGGGTAATTTCAGGGTACAAGTTGGGGCCCAACCACATCAGAACTTGCTTTTCCATTCGTAACCCACTGAACCATATGTGATCCTCTGGGATAGTGTATCTGACAACATGATGTTCTTGGGAGCAGGAGATGAGGCATCCATCCTTTGCTGAACATGCTCAGTTGTGTAACCAAGACCTAGAAGGCAGGAAACTGAATCTGAGGTTTTCAGAGAGAGCTTTAAGTGTCACCTTTTTACAAAAGATACAATAAATAAAGATTAGTACGTACAACATCACTATCAAGAAACAAAACTCAGTAAGGTTGCAAAGCTACTGAAGCTGCGAGAGCTGAAGAGCAGTTTACCACTGGCACCTGTGTAAATCTTAATTACTGTGTATGACTCAGAACAGACTTAAAATTTTTATTAAAGCTAATGTTAAAATTATCTAATATACAGGTTGAGAAAAGAGTGTTTGTACATCTGGGTATAGTGCTTAGGTTATCCACAAATACAGAGTTTGTTTTTAGAGTCATAAGACACAGTGCATAATCAGCAATAACCTACATTTAGGTGAATGAATTTAAGACTACAGTTTAGATATTTAGCATCCAAGTATTCGGGTACATTACTCATGAAAAAAAAAGTTATACCGAGAGTTGGTGGAGGAAAGGAAAATATATCAATGAGTGAAGATTGTCCTTCAAGTAATTGAGAATTTAGGATTGGTTGTCCGTTTAGAAAAAAAACAGTCCATCAGGAAAGTATTTGAGTTACTTTCCTGACTTTCTACACTGTTGGATGTCCTAGAAGTAAATGACCCATAAGTGTGTAACTGTTCCATACAGAACTAGACTTCATGTATTTTAATATTGACTATTTAGTCTTCAAATACACGAAACCCAACCCATACGTAACTTGCTATTGGAATTAATTCTATTTGACATAAAGTAAATAATCCCTCCTCCCTTTTTTTAATGTAAATTACCTAATAGGCACAACCAAATGTATTTCAGATGCCAGGCTCAGTCCTGTCACTATAAGTTGTCTTTTATATAGCAAAAGTGTCTTTTTTGGGAACATGTTCAATGGAATTCAGCTTGTGGGGCAGGAAATCCCCTGTGGGGTGGAAGGACTTCCTGTAGTCCCCTCACAACTCGAAAGTGAACTCATTTTGGCCCCTGAACCATCTGTCACATTTAAGTGCACTCTGTCCCGTCACTCAGGCAACATGGAGTCACTTTTAGACTACTCCGCCCCCTTCCACACCCAGGCTCTGGCCAGATCTTATTGGCTTTTCCTTTAGTGTCTAAAACCTATGCTTTAATTTCTGAGCACTGAGGTCATGTCCGACCTCAATTACTGCATATTCTTAGGGCTGGTCCACACTGGGGGGGGGAATCGATCTTAGATACGCAACTTCAGCTACGTGAATAACGTAGCTGAAATCGAATATCTAAGATCGGATTACTCACCCGTCCAGACGGCGCGGGATCGATGTTCGCGGCTCTCCATGTTGATTCCGGAACTCCATTGGGGTTGATGGAGTTCCGGAATCGATATAAGCGCGCTCGGGGATCGATATATCGCGTCTAGATTAGACGCGATATATCGATCCCCGAGCAATTGATTTTAACCCGCCGATACGGCGGGTAGCGGGCGGGTAGTCTGGACGTACCCTTAGTCTTTGGCATCTCTGCATTCCAATTTGTTCCTCTCCAAACCATTTTGTGCTGTGAAAATCATCTTCCTGTCCTGCCACTCTGATTACATCACTCTCTCCTTTAAATCCCTCCTCTGGTGGTTCTTGTCATCTGCATTAAATTCAGGCTTTCTCTGCTCTTTCTTACATCTCTGCTCTTCTCCCTTCCTACACATATTCCTTGTTTGCTCCCCTCAAACCTTTTATATAGTTGCTCCCTTTGTATCTTCCTTCAACTTTTCCCTTTGAGCATTCTTCTGTACTGCCCCAAATGCTTGCGGCAACCTCCATGATCTTCCTCACCAGTCAAACACCTCATTTTGAGGAAGGAATTAAAAATATTGCGTGTAGTAAGTACATTAACAGTTGCCAGCCTAATACTGAATATAAACCAATAAATCCAGCTATTAAATAATAGTAGACCACAAATATCCAAAAAGAATAGTAACCAACTCAGTCTGCTTTTCGTGGAAGTAACCAAACCTTCCTGCCTTGTGTTATGGCTGTAATCTGTTGTTTAGTGCAGTAGTGCCTAGAGGCCTGTCTGCACTGTGCTAGGAGGCATTGTATAGACACAGTGAAAAGATGGTTCCTGCTTGATAAGTTTACACTCAAAGTATAAAAAGAGAAACAACAGGAGTTATGTTCTTATTTGAATTTAGAGCCTGATCCTGCAGTCCTTATTCAGATGAAGTTTCTGTTTAGTTTGTAGAATTTTTACCCTGAAAAGGAAGAAATGTCAGACTTCGTGTAATCTGCCGGGGAATTCACGGTCAATTTTATGGGGAAGGTGCTCAGATATGGTGGTGGTGAGCAGCAGTATAAAGTGCTCATGTAAGAGAAGGGTTGGTTTCACCTGAATAAGAACTGCAAGATAGTATCTTTGGATTTTTAAGCATCAAGGAGCATGGGCAATTTGTCTTACTTTCCTGTAAAGTCCAGACTAATGATCGTATAGAAAGAAGCGAACAGGAGTGTATAAAGTAGAGTACCCTTTTTTAAATGGAAAATGAGGCAAACACCATCTGCGACTGTGGTCACCAGGTACAAACGATAGAGCACATCATATCTGAATGTCCCTTTGTTCTTTCGCCGGGGGCATGAAGGACATTCACCAGCTCATTGCGGCGGCAACGTGCTTAGATATAAATTTGTAGTTGTTGCTACGTACCCAAGCCATACGAAAGAAGAACAGGAGAGTGGGAGATGTGGGATCCAAAAGCAAACCAAATAAATTGCCATTTTATAAAGAAGCTGCAATTAAAAGGTATTCAGTGGAAAAGTGAAAACAAATATGCTAGGTTAGCCGGGGCGTTGATATCCATTGTTATCTGTTAGCTGCTTTATAAGGCAGAACCGCACAGTCAGCTGCTCTGCTAGGAAATGTGTGAAACTCAGTAAGTGTTCAGAACTTTACTTTTGTTACTTAGCCTTTTTCCAGTTTTGAGCAGGAACTGAGGGCTCTTCATTAATTCCCTCTCTCTGACTTTTGTCACATGATGATTTTGGCCATCTGTTGCATAATATAGGGAAATTAGAGCAGTATAAGCTAACTTTCCCGGTATTTTCTCAGTTCAGTAGACTAAGTGAGAGTAGAACTCTGGATTTTAGCCATTTGCCCAGGAGTGCTTGTATCATATCCTGGTTATATTGTCATATCGTGATTATTCCACACATTTGTGGTTTTGGTGAGAAAGTCATAAAAATATACTTCAGACTGGGCTAGCTGTTTGTCTCCTCACAAGCGTAACTGTCCCTGTTCAGTAATAGCTAATGTTAATTAAATAGGGAATAATCAATTTAAAATTCACACCTTTCATTTTATTCAGCTTTTCTACTTCTCCAAGTGACAGAATTCCTAATGAAACTGCTAATTTCTAATTTGTGGATTGCATCGCAGGGTCAGTCTTTAATTAATTGGACATTGCAAGAGCAATATCAGCTGAAAATGTAGGTTTTGTGAAAATAAGCTCATACAGAATTGAAGACCATTAGACATGTTTCCATGAAATTAAAAACACATTCAATGTATTTATATTGTGGTAGAGCCTAGAGATTTTTCAGTCAAAGAACAGGGCCCCATTGCTTTACTCATTTGTACAGCATATAGCTCAGAGACAGTCCGTGCCCCAGAATGCTGACAGTTTTTCATTAACAACACGGTGAGCATCATTCCAAGATATGAAAGCAGGGAAGTGAAATTGACAGGGCACTGGCTGCTATCTTTTGGGACTAGGGGGTGGGGGAGTTTAAGAGTATGTTAGACATGGTGGAGACTGAAAGTTACAGCTTGCACAGTTTCTCTCATGCTGTGTATTAACTGACATGCTTGGTTCCCAAACAAGATGTTGAGTAAGAAATAGGGGAATTGAAAAAAGAGGAAATGAACAGAGGAACACAGTCTGTGTAACCATGAATCATGTGCAGTGTTTGGTGCCTTTGGCATGTCCGCATGGCCAGTAGACATCTGATGCATTTAAAATATGCTCTGTTTAGCAGAATCCCTTTTCATTTGTGGATTAAATGAAACAAGGGGCCTAGTGACTGCAGCTGGCTCACCAAGTATACTTATTGCATGTCAACGTGCGAGTTGAAATATGCATTTGTTTCTTACCTTCATAACTACGTAAATTGGGCTGGTGATGTAAGCTTTAGGTACGTTGCAGTGCAGGACAAATGCTGACTTTCTTTTGTTACTCATTTATGAATGTCAGATTCCTGATACGCTGTCTGTTCTTTTGTTTCTAGGAAAAAAAGAAAAAATGCAGTGAAGAGCCCCAGAAGCAGGACTTGGACAAGGTCTTCCTCCCCAACAAAGCTAGAGATCAAGAGGTGACTTCCCAAGCTAGCGAGGTGCAGGTGGAACATCCTAAAGTGTTTGCAGAGATTCAGCTTAGTGATGAAGTAGAAGATGGAAAAAATGTGAATGATATGTATGATATCCCCTTGACTTCTTTAACCTTAGCAGATGAAGGATCCCGATCAGCTACCCTAGAACCTGTAACACAAGGAGAAGAATTCAGAGCTAGTCTTGTGCATGAGAAATGCCGGGAGAGGTCTGAAGAAGATGCTGGAAATAAATTGGAGAAACCCCAGAGCCTTATGGAAGCGCTTGCTAATCCATCAGAAAACTCTGGCATAGCAGAAAGTACCTTTAAATGCAATGCTGCTTGCACTCAGTCACTAATGGGAATTGTACGGGACAGAGGAACCGAGAAGGTACAAGAGGCTGCAAATCCTGCTCTTTTTTTGGAGGCACAACCTGTGCTGTCACAGCTCTCTAATGAAGCCAAAGAGCGTGCTCAACCTTCTGGGTTGAAAACTTTGTATCCTGATTTATTGGCTGAATTGTCCCAAGAGAGACTGACCACAGTCATGGTAAAACGTAACGAGAGGCTGTATCCAGAGATTCCCTCTGAGCCAGAACTAGTGCCATTTACCAAAGAGCAGCTGAAAATCTTTGAGCCATGTTCGTGGCTGAAGAATGTTGATTCCTACATGGAGGAGTTTGAGCACATTGCTCATCAGGATAGACATGAGTTTCATGAATTGCTCCTGAACTATTGGCGCTGTAGGAAGCAGCTCTTGTTGGCTGAGGCGGAGCTACAGGCCATGACATCAGATTGCCAAAGTGCCAAGGACAGGTTGTGGACTTTTAAGGAGGAACAGCAGTCTGTCAAGGTGGTGTAACTGAAGTTGCTTTTGATCATGGCCAGTCCACGATCCCAATCATGTGGTCTGCTGAATGTGGATGTTTGCTGTATTTAAGCTGGCTTGTACAGAGAGGTTTATTTGCCTTGGATGATGTTTGTTTTTTTTCTTCTGTTCAAAGGAAAATAAACCTGTCACTGCTTAAGTCAAGTTCATTACATAGAAATAGTTATTCCATTGAATCCTTGATTTTAAACTGGTAGCTAATATAGTGCAGTGCAGTCTCTCTTGCAGTGAGCTCTGATAGACTGAAATTCCTGTACGTAGTGAATTGGGAGGAGAGTTCCAATGCTTTGCAGTATGAAAACTGGAATTCAGCTTAGAATGACCTCTGCTGTGAGCAAAATACTTGGGGATGGTGACAGTCCTGTCCATCCTCCTTCCTGGGTGTGGGTGACCCCATGTGCAGTAGTCTTGGTTTAGTGGTTCTGGAAGGATTTGAGGACACAGCGCAGCACCCTGGTTATTTGGAGCAAGGGGACTGAGAAGATAGATCCACTTGCATTGTTTGTTGCTTCCTTTATGTAGCACAGAGATTCCTGTTGTTGTGGCTGCCACTGCAGCCCTGAAGTATCTTTGGGCTTGTCTATGCTACATCGCAGTATGGACCACCGAGATGTGAACTGCAGAGTACAACAAAGTGTTGCACTCAGCTACTCTGTTGTAAAGAAGGTACTGACTTCTATTAACATAGTTCTGTTTGCAAAAGGACTGTTACTGCCAGCTAGGTACCTTCTAGTTTGCAGCTTCAGTGTGAGGCAGTTACAGTGCAACACTTTGGTGCACTCTGCAGTTCACACCCCTGTAGTCCACCCTGCAGTGCCATGTATACATGGCCTTTGTAACTCTGCAGTTGCCTAATGAGGAAGGATTGTTTTGCTCATGTCTCCAGGAGAACCCCATCATGCAGCTTGATGTTCCAGCTGTGTGCTGATTTGCAGGATTTGGTCTTATAGGGCCCTGTCTTCAACTAGGAAAAATTGGAGATATTCAGCAGTGGTGGAAGTTGTAGTCTGTGTAGATGTTCTTACTACTCAGTCTGATCCTTCCCAGAGCAAGTTTAGATAGTAAGAATGCCTATTGGAGAACTTCCTCTGTTGCTCCCATGAGTTGAGCTGCATGGCTGGTGAATTCCCTGTCCTTTTTTTTCCTACGCTAGATGAGATGTGAGGGCCCCATTGTAGATACAGTGAAACCCCGCTATAACACGATGATCGGGGTCCAAAAAATTGGATCGCGCTAAATGCGGGGTCGTGGTATAGCGGGGTTTACCGTTTCAAGCTGGTCAGTTTCAAGCCGGTCGATTTCTCTTGGACAGAAAACTACTTTCATTTGTGAACTGCCCGTAGCAGTAACTGAAAGGGTGCAGCTCCAGCAGCGGGGGCTCTCAGCCATGCAGCGAGAGAGGAAAACACTTGGGGAGAGTAGGGGAGATGTGCAAGGGGCAGAGGAAGAGCGAGGAGCACCTGAGGAGGAGAACGGCTCTTCTCACCATAAGGGTAAGCGGGGGCAGGCGGGAAGAAGCAGTGGAGAAGGCACATTCCATTTTTTGTTTTTGTTTTTTTTCTTCGGGGGCGCTCCAGCCTCTTTTTTTCCTTTTTTGCGCTTCAGTGGCGCTCTGGGGGTTTTTTTTTTTGGCCTGGGGTGGCCGGAGCCACGTTACAATCGCGTTATAGCCGAATTTGTGTTATTGCGGGGCGCATTATAGCGGGGTTTCCCTGTATATAACTCTTTTTTTAGAGGAATGTGGTGTAAATGAACATTATAACTTTTAATTATGATTTAATTTTATCAGTCTCTTAAATTTTGTATTTATCCATTTTTATGTGTAATACGCGGCATCTACACTCTATCCACAGACTTTTACATGAACATAACTGATTTCTTAGTGTAAAGTCCTGCGTGTTGTGCGAACAAGTTTCAAACCAAACTTTCTAAGTGTGTGTTTTGAAGCTTAGTTGCATTGCTGTGTGAAGCAATAGTATGGGTAGAATGAAACGATGGCTTCATTGTATTAAAGAACATTGGATGAGGTGGGGAAAGACTCCAGTCAATGGTTTGATTTGCAGTTTGAGGAAAGTCATTTCACTGCTTGGCAAGTCTGGATAATTTTAAAGTATATTGTGGCAAATTGATGTTAGGTGGGCTGGAGTCTAGAAAAATACTCCTCTTGTGTACATATTGTGACTTTAAAATAAGATTAGGGTCTGCCTGGAAATTCTTTGTATTTTTTTTTTGTATATACGTTTTAAGAGTAGATGGGACCAAGGCTGTGAGGCAGGTGTGCTCTACTGGATTGGGTGTGAGGGTGGGAGTTGAGACACTTGATTTTATTCTCACTTCTGCCACTGACTCACTGTGTGGTCTTGGGCAAGTCACTTAAACCCCAAATTTTCAAAAGTGGCTTCTGATTTTGGATACTTGAGGGGTTTGCAGGGCCTGGTATTTTCAGAAGTGCTGGGCAGTCATCAGCTCCAGTGCTCAGTGCCTCTGAAAATCAAGTTGGACATCGAAAATCAGAATCTGCTTTCAAAAATGTCTTAGCTTCTGTTTCCCCATCTATTATCTGAGCAGAAGATTGCTGACTCACCTTTGCAAAGAGCTTTGAAATCTGTGGCTAAGAAGCTCTATGTAAGTGCAGATTTTTTTAACGCATTTTAAAAAGAAAATGTATAAAATAATTGTTCTCTTTGCAGGGTATCTGTGCAGATCAGTGCCAAGTGTCGGAATACCATCGCTACCAGACAGTAGAGATGAATGAAAGTGTGTTGGGGGAACTAAAGAGGTTGTTTGAAGCCAAAACGGAGCACGTGCATCAGACGTTGGTGCTGCACTCGTACACTTCAATGTTGTCCCGCTTGCAGGTGGAGTCTTATATCTATGGGTTGCTCAATAGCTCATCCCTGCTGAGATCTGTGGCTGTTCAACAACAAGAGCAAGGTGTGTCCACGATCTGAGTTTCTGCCTCTGGTGTCCACAGCATGCAGAATACTACACTTGAACTTTCAGTCTGGAGTTCTGTGTGTGGGTATTCATTAGCAACCCTCTTTCAACACCAAAAACTAAGGAGAGCTTATTCTGTGGCCCGTGAAATCCCAGTCCATCAAAAGCACCCTGAATTTCTCACTTCAGTCTCGTGGAGCATAGACAAGTTGCAGAAGTCGTGCTTAAGCTTATTTTGGTAGCAGATTGCAGGAGTGCCCCCTGCTGTCTGATCTATGAGTGGTACTGGCTTTGCCTATGTCAGAAAAATATTTTCGTTCTGCATGCTGGAAGTGGGCAGAAGGAAGGCTTTAACTTAAAGTAACAGAGACATTTGTATATCAGAGTTACTATTTAGTGATTGCAAGATGTTTTAAAAAAAACTAGTGTCTTAGTTTTAGAGAGTAGTAGAGTATTTGTTTGTATTTAATAATATACAGAAGAACCTCAGAGTTACGAACATCAGAGTTACAAATTGACCGGTCAACCACATACCTCATTTGAAATCGGAAGTGCGCAATCAGGCAGCAGCAGAGACCAAAAAAAAAAAAAAGAGAAGGAAAAAAAAGCAAACACAATATAGTGCTGTGTTAAATGTAAACAACTAAAAATAAAGGGAAATTTAAAAAAAAGATTTGACAAGGTCAGGAAACTTTGCTTGTTTCATTTATAGTAAGATGATTAAAAGCATTTTTCTTCTGCATAGTAAAGTTTCAAAGCTGCATTAAGTCAATGTTCAGTTGTAAACTTTTGAAAGAACCATCATGATATTTTGTTCAGAGTCACAAACAACATTCCCGAGGTGTTTGTAACTCTGAGGTTCTACTGTACATATAAAGGACAAAGGAGAAATTTTTTATAGAACCCCTAAAGCTGTGAGGGCATTAGTCAGCCTAGCAGGACTCTTAAGAGTCAGCAGTGTCGGAGCTCTTATTGTGATTCTAATTCACAGCTTCTAAGCAGTCAGAAAACCTTTCCTCGGACTTGGGTCACCTGAAAGAATGTGTCAGCATTCTTTTCAGTTTCACGCGCAGAATTATCGAAGATCCTCAGTTCCAGAGTGACCTCCTCCTTTGGCTGCAAAGGCTGGTAAGGGAGGAGTGTATGTAGTAACTGCTGTTTATTAAAATGAACTGAATCAGTCCCAGAGGCCATCCCTGGAAACCTCACCACTGCTCTTGCTGTTTGGTGTCCTGAGTGAAAAAAATTTGGTGGTTTCATTCCAGTTCTTAGCAGACAGTGGCCACATCACTGAAACCACTAGCATAATTGGCTCTTTTGTTGATAGAATCAACTGTGAGCCCGGGTGTTGAGAGGACTGGAGCCTGTGAACTCAAAGGTGGTTGGTTTGGATTAGGACAGAGCAGCATGGGGAAAACTCATGTTGGAGATGGAGGTCTTCATCACTGTCCATCTGGTGATCTTTCTTTATCACTCAGTTTCCCATAAATCAGTTCTTTTAAAAAACTACTTTGCATTGTAGCTCTTAAATCAAGCCGCAGCCCCTACTTGTCAAAGAGCACTCTTATCTCTGTTGGCCTTTTGGTGATACAGCATTCTCTGTACAAACCCATTGGGTGTTGGAAAGTGCAAGGAGAATAATAGAAAAGTCTGTGAAGGAGCCAACCTTGAAATTCCCTTACAAGATGCTCTTTATTGTTTAGGTGTCAGTCTTGCAAAGAGTTGGCTGTCCAGGAGACCACCTCTTCCTCTTAAACCACATCCTCCGTTGCCCAGCAGGTGTCAGCGGATGGGCTGCTTCGTTCATTCAGGTGTGAATGTTTAATCCTGTGTGCTTTGCTTTTTTTGGCTGAGATTTTGGAGTGGGTGGGAGAAAGGAAGAGAGTCTCTCCTGCTTGAAACTATAAGACTATTACTAGACTAACTGGCAGATTCCAGAAATATGGAATCTGGGACCTAGGAAGGAGAGAAGCCAAAATCTTTCTGTGGGGCTTTGATGGGCTGGATTTTCAGCCCTCCCTGTCTTGTGCCATAGTGAAATCTGCAGCTAAAGGCAAAAGCTGTGTGTTCTTTGAAGACCTATTTCTCGCTTAGATCAGCAAGTGGGCTTTGTCAAGACTTTCCTTTAATGCTAGAAAGTTAAAGGAAAAGCCAGATCATGGAAATTCAGAGATTTTATTTAGAAGCTGAAACTAAACTAGCTAAGGCTTCTGGTTTGCTTAGACTGAAATCTTGGTTTCATTTCAGATCAAAATCTTGGATAACCCGTCAGGAGTCTTTCATTTTATGCAGTCTCTTGCCTTGCTTATGTCTCCTGTCAAGTAAGTGGGAAAGGAGAGAATTTGTACATGTGTTCTGACAATGTTTATCTCTGGATATTCAAACACATGGTGGCACTAGGGATATTCAAGTGACATTGAGAAATTGTCAAAATGGGCAGAGTGAACTGATAGTTAAGTCTAAAGCCTTGTTGATATTCACTCATCCCCTATTTACAGCCGCAGCACTATTCTCAGATGCTAAATATTTAGCATGATGAATGTGCAATAGTCCTATTGTTCTTATCAACGTTGAAATAAAGTTCTCAGCTGCTGTTTGCAGGAACAATTGTCATGGATGAAAAAGAAGTTCATGAGTCACTAAGTCTGGAACCATTGTTGCATGCAAAGAATATGCTGTTTAATTTTTTCCCCTATACTTCCAACTTTACCCAGAAAAAACAATTGCAGTACTTGATGAAAACAGTGAAGTCAGGGACCAATGATAACAAATGAAACATATTTCAGAGGAAATAAATGTTCTGATCAAAACCACAATCTTTTCCTGTTTCCTCACCCTGCTCTGTTAGATTAATAAAGGTTAGTGTGACTTTTATGATTGTGTGTGCTCACTGCATTATGAGAGTTACAGCCACTGGTTTTCTAACTGTCAAGATACTAGCTATTGAGCCTAACTGATCTGAAGCAGTTCTACTGAAATATTTTAAATGGGTAAAGAGAGAGCTGGACTGAGTTATTTTCAGAGTTAATATTAGTCAAACCTGGATTGTCTGAACTCCAACCATCTGTTGAAGGTTTGATTTCAGTGCATAAGGATTTATATACTAAGCGGAGCTGACTGAGGCTGTGTGGGAAAGAAATTGGCCTACACGTTTTGATGTCTGTGCTCAGAGTTTGCGGGCTAGGTTGAAAACCCTGGAGCAGATCCTTCAGCCCTTGTAAATCTGCAGAGCTTCATGGACCTTCATGACGCTTTAGTGAAGTACATCAGCTGAGGATCTGGCCCCCTGATCCTGTCTGTTGAGCCAGGTTTTGGGTGTCCTCTAAAACCTTGCATAGTCAGAGTTGCACTGTAGCTATTTCAAGTCAGAAACAGTAGCAGTGAATCTAGTGTCATAATGAGTATTGCATCCAAAGAAGTGAGCTGTAGCTCACGAAAGCTCATGCTGAAATAAATTTGTTAGTCTCTAAGGAGCCACAAGTACTCCTGTTCTTTTTAATGAGTATGAATTCACAGCTATCAACTTTTCTTTTTTCTGATTTGGATGCTGAGAGAAGATGTAGTTATCCTGACAGCATATGTAGTGTTTCACCAACATGTTTCTGGTCCTGACAGGTTGAGAGAAATCAGACCGTATGATCATGTCATTTTGGTTACTATGTTGCTTTTCCCATTACTTCATTTCTGAGGTGGAAGTATCAGCTGACATCACCTGTACAGTTAATAAATCGTGTACACCGTTTGTAAACCAGTATTTCAGGATATCAAGTGATCAAAAGTATGGGAGTCTGTTTGTAGAGGCTTTCAAGTTAGCAGCCACTAAAATAATTTTGAAATGGAAGTATGAAGAAAAACAGGATGGCCAGAATGAGGAGTTTAGGGTCCAGTGTCTCATGAGCTGTCAGAGCTAGATATGAGTGCTTCATATCACGGGAGGAGTCCCAGCTTTCAGTTGGCATATAAAACATTTGGTTATAGTCCTTTTGATTTATAAACTTATGACTTGTATTCACTTTCAAGGCCCTTCATGGCCTATCACCACATCTCTGGCCATCTGTCATTCACTATCAAGATATAGACTCCTGATCAATCCATCTAAGATACTTTTATGGCCTCCATTACCATAGTATGACAGTCCTTAATGAATTTATCCCCACAACATCCCTGTGAGGTTGGGCAGTGCTATTATTCCCATTTTACATATGTGGAACTGAGGCACAGAGAGGCTAAGTGATGTGCCCCAGGTCACACAGGAAGTCTGGTAGAGCAGGGAGTTGACCTAGGTCAGATTAGGATCCCAGGTTAGTGCCCAGATCCACTGGATGATCCTTCCCATCATGATGCCAGCCTTCATTGCCCATTTGGTACATTTTCAAACAAGCACCTTTGTGTTGTCTCCCATGCTTCCCCTCACACTTGGTTGGAACTCCTTGTAAACATTCACTGCCTTGTCATGTTCCAAATCCCTCTTTAAAACTCTCTGTTGCTGTGATGCGTAAAAACACTTGACAGCAGTTAGGCAGTGGGTGCTAAACTGTTGCCCATCATGCTCATCAACATTGTTTCATTATTTCTTTGTGCTTTCCCGTCTGTCTGTATCCACCTGTTATCTTATCTCACACTTGGACTGTAAGATGTGGGAGGAAGGAAGGAGCTTGGGATGGAGAGAGGAATAGGAGTAGCCCACCCCTCCCCTGTGGAGCACGGCTTTACCGTGTTATATTGGGGTAGAGGTGTACTGCAAATCTTGAATGTTTACTTTGTTTCTCGAATTTACTTAAGCCTGGCTTTCATGTGAAATGAATTTGTATTCCCCAGAAATCGAGCAGACTTTATGTGCCACATGACACCAAGTGAAAGAAAATCTTCCACCTCCTCTGGGAAAGAATCTGGGAACTGGACATTAGTAGATGAGGGAGGAGAAGAGGTACTTTAAAACTAAACTGCTTTGCTTAATGTTTGTGCTCAAGCCTGTTGGATGGGTCTTATTGAAGGGTTGGAGGAGGGAAAAACTAAATATTCACCTGTAATGGGGTTCCATTTCAAACAATAAATCTTCATCGTAGAACAGTGATACTCAGACCTCATTTGTTCAGAAGCCAAATTAGCCATCAACATCATAGCTGTGGGAACTGAGGATGCTGCCGCACCCCCTAACTTGAAATTGTTTGCATTATACACAGGCTTTACAGTTTGGTTCAGTAGCTATCAGCATCCCCATTACACAAATTGGTCCAGCCCCCTGATCAACGTTACCCAAAAGAGCCACACACTATGCATTCATGGTTTCGTTTACCATAGTACGCCTCATTTTTAAACAGTATGATGGGAAATATTTAGTTATATAAAATTCTCACCGCAAATAAGTTATAATTTAGTGCAAGTTGATACTTCCGTTATGTTACTAACCAGTTAAGTTATTCTGAGTGTTAACCAATAACATAGATTGGTTAATTATTAAATCACAATGTTTTAATACCATGTGCGGCAATGAGCTGCAGGAAACACATTTAAGAGCTACTTGTGGCTCGGGAGCCTCAGTCTGAGTATCACTGTCATAGAGTATTAAATTTTCAGTAATATAAATCTGAGAGCGAATACCTCAGGTAATTTAAGCGGGAAGGAGGGAAATAGAATAGACTGTTCTAAAAATAGTTGTATAAAATTACCCTTGTTATTTAATAGTGCAGAAATAGATACCCATTTGGGAACTTTCCTCCTTTCAGTCATCATGGAAATAGTGCTGCGCTGGGGGCTATGATATTTTTCCCCTCGTACTTTGAAGATGGTATCTACCACTTCTTTATAGTTGATGGCTGCTGTCATATAGGAACACACAGAAAAGGGGAATGAAAATATATATGTGAGTGTGATACTTCCTAGGTGTACCCAGCATTGTGAGGTACCTCACCACACCTGCCCTTAGCATGAAGCAGTCTTGTCTGAGCCTGCTGTGAGTCAGTTCCCTGAAACCACCAGCCTCTGGCAGCACAAGCTTTGCCTTCCAGGCCTCTGCAGGACACAATAGGCGCACACCAAACCCACCCCGCTACACCACCTCCTAACCCCCATCCTCAGAATGTTGCCTGCAGTGCCCAGCATCTTATCCATTGAACACACACTGAATTAGCAGGCCTGCTGTTCACAAAGGAACCATACGTACTAGCTTACCATGCATACCTGCTGTTCATAAAGGAACCATACACACCACTTTGCTTAACACCACAGCACTTAGATATGTTTATAGTGAAAACAAGAATAATTTCGTCACCCGAGAACAGAGATTCCATTGACCATGAGTAAGAATATTGGAAACTAATGATTTTATCTTATATGTATGCCTTTGTCTCTTTCAAGAGACTAAACTCAACAGACAGGTTAACTTCCGGTCTATAGAAGTTTGTCGCCCAGGGTTGTTTTCAGCCAAGCCTTATTGAGACCCTTCCGTAAAGCAGAATCACCGTCCTTTTACTTCCTCAGTGAAGGGTGACAAGGTGTCGTCTTTGCCCCCACAAATATAGTAGAGCGAGCCTTTCATGTGCACCTTCAGACAGGGTTCTTCCCACTGCTCTTTCTCTTCCTGTTAGTTTCTTTCTGAAGTCCCTGCAATCCTTCATTTGCATTCAGTTCACACTGATGATAGGAGACTCATTGTGAAGTATGTTCTGCTTAGTTTACATTCAAACAGCCAACTAGATAAAACATTTCTTGTCTGACAGGAAACTGGTTTTTCACCTTGACTGGCAACCTGTCCCTAAACCCAAACCTTACAATTTTCAGTGCATGTACATAACTCCTTACATATTACCTGTACAGACATGTCACAATGTTATTGATGACCAGAGTAATATAGACTTCTATTGGAAACCTTACATAGCATTCTTTGAACTAGAATCTACATATCTGCCTCAAGAGATTCCTGTAGCCCCTATGCACCCCCTCTGTGCCCCTTGCCAATTGGCACTGACATTCTGGTGTCATGATGAGGAGTGGGAAGAAGACCAGTATCCCTTTGCTACATTCTTTCTCTTCCTTCAAAAGAAAACTGGAGGTAGATTGTACAATAGCCAGGTCCATTCATTATCTGCCCCCCTCTCCTCTTGGGGGAAGCTAATAAAATCCACTCTATGTTTCTTTCTTTTGTAGGATGAAGATCCCGAAACTAGCTGGATTCTCCTTTTGGAAGATGACTTGATTGTCCTCCTGTCACAGTTTCCATTTCATGAACTGTTTCAGCATTTTCTTGGGTTTAACTCTAAAGGTGAATTGGCTGCTAAATACATAGACTTGTAGGGGATAAGGAATGATTTTAAATGTAAAACATGTTGGGGCCTTATATTGTTCCAGTGTCCTCTGAAGGATTAGATTTTCTCTCTCCTTTCACTCTGATCTGTTGTAACTGGCAATAGATCTGCTTTTCAGATCCTATCTCTTTTCCCTGGCCTATAAATTATAAACACCTCACTCCTTGTGCTCAATCACTGTTTCTTAAACTCTTCTCCATCTCTGTTCACCCACGTGAAAAGATTACGAGATCTACTGCAGGCAATTTACATAAATGATTTGTACTTGCACAATTAGATTTTAATCTACCATGAATCTGTCTCTTATAAAATGGTATTCATGCTGTATGAAATAAATCATTTAGATAGCGGAATAGAAATGCATTCCCTCATTGTTTCTAATGTTTTTTGATTTCTAAATTTCTAGGTAACTTGCTGATTTTTGTGAAACTTATGGTTCAGTGTTTTGATTTTGTAGGTGATTATTTCCCTGAAAAAACAACCCCTCAGGAGATGATGAAGATTTTTGCCTTTGCAAACTCCTTAGTGGAGCTGCTAGCTGTGGGGCTGGAAACATTTAATAGAGCACGCTACAGGCAGTTTGTGAAACGAATTGGTCATCTGATCAGGTAAGAGGAGCAGCTTTCTTCCTCTGTCATGTGAATCTGCACAGACAGATCTTGGAGTTTGACAGGGACTGCAATAGATCTAGCTGTGTGTGTGTGTTTGTGTATAGGCATATAATGTATGTGAGCATATGAATGTGATTTAGAGTAAGTTCAGTGATAGTATTTCTCAGCATATAGGCTAGGAACCCTTAGGGGGCACCAGACTCATAGGATGGAGGTTACACAGTGGGGCAAAGAAAAGCTGCATGACCATCAGTTCACACAGTCTACAGGTAATTATTTGGAATATGCCTGATGTCCCTCCTTTCTCCTGTGGGTTCAATAATATTACACAGCTACTCAGCAGAGATCAGGGTACAGCATAATGGAGCAGAGGTATTTTAAATACATAAAATAAATATAATACGCTTATGCAGCATATACCAGTCTGTCGACATGGAGACCACCAAGCCAGAGCCCAAAAAGCTTAAAAAGCAGAATGTTAAGAAAAACAGTATTTTCCTTCTCTGAATAGATGGCTTAAACTCCCTCATAGATTTCCAGTACAACTTCAACTGCTACGACCCGTCCATTAATTCTGGAACACTCCCACACTAGTATCAACTTCCTGGACACCACAATCAGCTTCAACAATGGAACTGTAGACAACCATATATAAGAAACCCACAGATCACCACACTTACATTCATATATCCATTAACAACCTCAAACAAATCAAGACATCTGTCTACAGCCAGGCGCACTCAGTTACCGCTGAATTTGCTCCAAGAAGAAAGTCCAGGATATATACACCTTAACACACACAAAACCGCCTTCACCAAACAAGGGCACTCCACCAAAGAAGTAGATCACGTCATGGAACAGGCCACCCAAATACCCTGAGAGAATCTGCTTCAATATAGAAATAAAGCCTCCTGTGACTGCAAACTCTTAGTTGTTGCCTACAGTCCTACACCTGAACACATATGAGGTGTCATCAAACTACTACAATCCATACTCAGTTTTTCCTGAACTCCCACTTATAGGCTTCAAACAACCCCTCAGCCTCACCAAGCTCATAATCAGAAGCAAGCTCCGCAGAGATCAGGTTGCACCAACTCAAAGTGGCACGAGACCCTGCCAGAACAACAGATGCAAAACCTGCACACACACGTCCACTGCTATAATGATCAACACTCTCCATGACACCTTTTAAGATCCATGAATCCTACACATGCCTATCACAACATGTGGTTTACCTGATCCAGTGCACTACATGCCCAAATACAATTCTGTGGGTGAAACCAGACAGTCGCTACACTCTCAGATGAACTCTCACAGGAAAATGATAAAAGACGAAAACACCCTATCACCTATGGGTGAACACTTCACAAAAAGGTCCAATAGAGAGTGATTGGTCAGTCCTCCTCCTCCTCCTCCTCCTCCTCCAAGGAAATGTGCGTACAAACTTTTCAAAAGACAAGCCTGGGAGCTTAAATTCATAACTCTGCTAGACATTAAAAATTATGGGCTGAACGGACACTGGATTTATTGCTTATTATAACAATCTAACCTGCTAATCCCCTCTTTTGGTCCTATGACTGCTTAGGTGTCAATGGGCCACTCTACCTTGAATAATCGCTTTAGAATATGTGCTAACTTCTTATGCTAAGCAATCTGGTCCACCTTGCATTTAGCTGTGACACTCTTAGGGCATGTCTGCGCTACAAAATTAAGTTGACTTAAGTCATCTATAGAGCCACTGCATGTATTAAAGTGGTGTTTCATGTCCACATTATGCTCCTTCTATCAGTGGTATGTGTTCTCACCAGGAGTGCTTCTACCCATTTAACTATGTGGGCATTGTGGAGCACTGACAGCTGGAGCCCCCCTGCCATGGGGCTCATAGCTAGAGCCCAGCCCTGCATGGCGCTTACAGCTGGAGTCCTCGTCCCCCTCTTCGCGCTCCTTCCCCCCCGGGGGGCTGACGGTTCAGGTTGTCAGCTCCTGGGGCTGGCAGGGGGGGCGCCCTCTGGCTGTGAACCCTGTGCAGTGCTGACAGCCAGTAGCCGATGTAAGTAACAGACACTGCGTTTCCCTAACAACATCGACCTAAATGCTATATCTCTTGTGAAGGTGAAGTTAAGTCGATGTAGTGGGCGACTTACATTGATGGGAACTACATTTTAGTGTAGGTGCTTAGAGAGAGGTCAACGTAAACTGCCTTACCTCAGCCTAACTCTGTAGTGTAGACCAGGCCTTAGAGCATTTCCCAGACCTGAAGAAGAGCTGTGTGTGGCTTGAAAGTGTCTCTCTCTCACCAACAGAAGTTGGTCCAATGAAAGATTTTATCTCTCACCCACCTTGTGTGTGTCTGAGGTTTAAAAAAAAAAAAAAAAAAAAGAGAGAGAGAAAATGGATAGAGAAAAGGGTGCAGGATGGAAACTGCCAGTGCATGATGTGTGCAGGATCCTGTCTGCCAAACTGTCTCAAAGGTGCACCAAGAGAAGCTGCAAGCCGCAGGATGAAATGCATCTGACAAAGTGGGTATTCACCCATGAAAGCTTATGCTCCAATACATCTGTTAGTCTATAAGGTGCCACAGGACTCTTTGTCGCTTTTTTACAGGATGAAATGTATTTCAAAAAATGTTTCATTCATGCTTTCCCTTTTGGGTTAATGATACGGTTGGATGTTCTGCATGCTTTCTCTATGCTAACCCAGAACCATGGCAGGTGATTTAATTCAATTAATTACTTGAAGCTCTTTGTTGTTGTAGTGAATGGACATAGCTGAAAACCAAAAGCCACTCAACGTGGTCCCTTCTACAGTTCTGCTACTTCAGTCCATGTGTTTATTACTGTCTAATCTAGATTGTACTTGCTTTAGGACAAATGTTATGGCTTCCTTCATACTTGTTCAGTGCTGAGCAAGTTAATGATGTTTCTTAATTATTAGATGTGTGGACTTTTTTGTGTGCACTGCCAATTTGTAAGGAAGGGGTGTATTTGACACACAAGCTTATATGTCCTAACGTATTTGGGTTAGTAAAATGTCAACTTATTTTACCTGTAAGACCAAGGAAAGATAAGTTATTATGACTCTAAAGTACTCAGTAGATAGAAAACTCCGAGGGTATGGTGCTGGACGCTCTGAAACTTTAGGACAGAAGATTGAATTTTTGGCTCTTGCTTGTGATCAGAGTTATTGTTTCTGGACACTGATGATGTACTCTCTGATCTTTTTATCCTCCTTTCCTTTAACCCCTATTGCATAGGATGACAGTTTGTTACGTGAGTGACCACTGGGCCCAGTATGTTAGCTGCAATAAAGAGTATGGATCAATAATGCACCCCTACTCTGTGGAGAAACTGCAAGTGGAATTTGATGAATTGTTTCTTCGGGCTGTTCTACATGTGCTGAAGGCAAAAAGGTAGGAAATCCTAGTGAAGGATGTGAAAACTCGCACCAAAATGCTATGAAAAACAATAGGAGGGTGAAGGTCTAGAGGTGAGACCAAATAAAACCCTGCATCAGAACACCCCAGGCTGCAGAATCCAGAATCTACATGGACCAGCTTTGATCTGATTGTGACTTAATATTTTAATAGTGATTCAGTATTTTCTGGGATTCAGATTAGACTGTAGCATGCAAGATCCTTAAACATGCAGATGGTTACCAAAAAGGGGAATGGTTAGAACTCAACAGGGGACTTGCCCAGTGCAAAGTGGGATCAAGAGAACAGAAAGCCCACTCTTGTTCTCCTCTTTCCCAAATGAGGTGTGGGCTCCTCAGCCAGAGCCGAGGGTCTGGACTTGTAATTTCTTTTCAGGCACTGAGGCTAATTATTGTGCAAATTATTTCTACTTGGCTCAAAATCCAACAGGCTGGGTGTCTGGCAGTTCATGTCTGAGATGCCTTATGGAACGTTATCGAGTGGCATGCTTTGGAAGCTCTTCTTCATCATGCATTGTGCAGAAAATGAGCACCTGGAAAATCTCTGCTCCACCATGCAGCCTGCCGACTGCAAGCACAAACTCAGAGGTAGAATTCCTTTGCTTGCTATGAATTAAGGAACCTGCAGGGCAGTGTTTTGAATTCTGTTCTGGATCTGTAGCTAAACACAGCCCTTTTTCCAGTGCCTAAGCATGTGAATTCCAAAGAACAAGGATGTTGCCCCTTCTGATTGGTAACTGCAATCACTGTTTTGAACAGGGCGGCACCCACCTCTCGTGGGCGCCTCCTTTCTGGTTGGGTGTGAGCCTGCTTTTCTTTCAGTTCTTATAATGAGGTGGTGCCCTTCTGAGTTACTGCGAAGTTAACTGCATTCACACAGTTTTCCAAAACCAAAGTTGAAATCTTCAGTTTAAACACTCAGCAGATGTGTAGTGTTGTCTTCAATCCAGGACAAGGCTCAATCACTTTTGTTGGTCTATGTCTGGGAGAAGCAGAGCTTCCCCCAGGCTTTGTAACACAGAATTCTTGGACATTTCTTCGTCTTGGAGTTCAGCTTTCCAGTGCTCACTTTAGTTTTCAATCAGTGCAGAATGACTGCACTAGCTTAATTGCTGTCTAAAATCATGGTATATGGGATGAGCAAAATCCCTGAACTTACTTGAAACCTACCTGCTCTGCTTGGCTCTCCCCAGTTCTGATCTTGCCTTGACTGATTATATAAACTATTTAAAACTGATAAAAGGAAAAGGTCTTGTAATGGCACCGGAACTCACCTCTTGCAAGTGCCCCTGCCCGGGCTCAGCTTTCAGTCAGATTGGCAGGGCCCATCGCAGTACAATCGCCTAGGTTCTGGGTTCAGTTTCCTGGACTCAATCCTGCCTGCACTGACCTGTCGATGGTCCTGCTGCTCTTCAAGCCAGCCAGGCACCTGGTCATTGGCAGCCTTCCCTGGACTCAGTCCTGCCTGAGGTGTAGCTGTCTGTGGCCCTGCTGCTTTTCCAGGCAGCCAGGCACCCTGATTTCCCTCTTCAAGCTCCGGGCAGTAACTGAGTGCCCTGCCTGTGCTGCTTGCTTTATATGGCCCTTGTGGCTGCTCCAGCAGCCTCTCTGGCTGCCTGGAGGACTTCTCCTGTGCTTTTTTCTGGGGTGGGGTGAGGCAGGGTTGTGAGGCCTCCAGCAGGGAGCCTCTGGACCTAGTTCACCCCATCACTGGTCTTTTCACACAATTTGTAGTTCACTTGTGAAAATCATTGCCATAAGATATCATTGAAGCCAACAGGCTAATAAATTCTAAAAAACTCAAAATATTTTTATGAATAATGAGCATCCAGAGTTAGAATAATAACAATTAACACCCCCCTTCCCCCAACCCAGGAGTTTTGGAAAGACTATAAATCCTCATGCTTCAGGACATAAATGCACCTATAACTACTGGGGTTAGGAAGGAACCTTTCAGGTGGGCAGACTATTCCATAGCTACCTGCTGCTGGGTTTCTTGCACCTTATCTGAAAGGGCTGGGACTGGCCAGTTTTGGAGGCAGGGTACTGCACTATATGGGCCACTGGTTTCGATCCAGTCTAGAAGTTCGTACGTCTCTGTTTCTGTTCCTGGCATATTAGACTAAAGTTAAATATACATTTTGTTATAGGAGGCAATTAACCATTTCACCTATTTTGACGTGTATTCCGTCCATGTGATTTGCAGACCTAGAACACATTGAAAACTTTGAGAAGAATCTTACGTCCATGAACTGCTCGGAAGAAATTTGTCTGCTCACCACATTTGCTCAGATGGCACAAGCCAAGAGGGCTGATGTAGATGAGGACTTCATCAGAGTCATTGTACTGGAGATATATGAGGTGGGCAATGCCATGGGGCCAATTCTGTGTGTTGTCAGTAGCTACCAGTGTGGTGCTTTGCTCTTGTTCAGTGTTGGTATCAGCCAGCTGTGTGCGTGTTCCTTCTGTGTGCTGCCCCGGCTCTGCGTAGATAGCTGACACAGCAGACCCCGAGAGAACTCCCAAAGACCACAGACTCTAGTAAGGTATGAAGGAACCCGAGCCAGGTTTACTGTCAAACGAAGCACAGTAATAGTTTCCTATAGACTCTACAGGACATACTACAAATATGTGCTCCCTGGCAATGGACACAGCTCAGTCAGTGGCGGGACTTTTCACTGCCCCCTAGGCGGAACAAAGATGCGCTCTCCAGAACATAGTTTTATACAGTTAAGGATCGCTTACTCATCCCTGCTAATGTATTGAGGTACAGACCCTTGGCTCGTTAGGGTGTTGTTTCCCCTTTTGATCATGTTGTTCCAGACAAACAGATCTATGCATCATGCTGTCCTGTCTTTAAGATGCACCTGCCTGTTCCTTATGTCTATGGAGTGTCCTGATGTCATCTTGGCACAAGTTCTTCTTCTTGCCACTTCTGTGAGTGAGACCTGCCTCTGGCTCACAGCCCAGCTTTTGCTTTGCAATGCCTGGAAGTACTTTGGTTCAGGCTTCAGGCCTCAGACTGGGCCTCTGACACAAGAGGTTGTTTCAGGGCCTCTTCTTATTACACTGAGATGCTGAACACTACTGTGGGGCACTGAGCAGTCTTCCATTGTTAAGTTAAATGGAAAGTTCAAGGCACTCAGCACCCGTTAGGATTAAGGCTTTAATTTATAACCCTATCAAGCCGTTCTCTTCTCCTGGCTTGATTATTTCAGCCCTAGAGTATTAAACAAAGTATCCTGGATGGCTTGTTTGTCATTGTTACATCGGAACATCACTTCTGTAGACCAGCCTGGAATGAACAAAGTCAGGATATGGGAAATCCTTTTCTTTTCCTTTCCTTTCCTCATTCCCTTTCTCTGTTGGAGCTGGCCTGTAGTGCATCAGAACTAACTGAGCTGGAGCTCTGACTCTCCAATTTTATTACTACCCGTCTGTGCTCAGTTTTAATTTTCTGAGATCCATGGAGTCCATGCAGCCTAGGCAGTGTGGTCCAATAATTTTTCATGCTGTGTCAGGATAAACAGTTGGAAGAACTTGGACTGGAGTGTGCAGTTTGTAAACACCACTGTCCAGGATCAGCAGAAGAAAATGCATATTATTTTATTGTATTCTCCACTACACTGCCCATTAACCTAATCATAATGTGTGGGTTTTTTGTCCCCTCCACCCCTCTGTTCTCACCTTCTCAGGTATCTTATGTCAGCATTTCCACAAGAGAGACATTTTCAAAGGTTGGCAGAGAGCTCTTGGGAGCAATCACAAGTGTCCATACTGGGATCATTTCTGTGCTCCTGGATCGAGTTAGAGACACCATTGAAAAAGTCGGGATGGTAAGAGCCAGTCTGTGTGTCCTTTAAAACAGCCACTGTGTTAAGAGTTTAAAGTGGATGTTATGACATAGTGTATTAAGGATGAATAACCAGAAATTTGGCACGCAGTGCTTTATTAGGTGGCGCAAATAGAAACTGGTTGTGCTGTGACTGTGAGCAAATATGCTCAGTGTGTTCAGATGGAAGTAAGTAGAATGGGGGAAATGAGGGATGCTGGGATCAGTGTTGAGTAACGGTCAGTCCTTTTTCACTGTGTGTTGTACAGTGCTGAGCACATTGTCAGCACTAAAGAAACCAATCTCTTTAACCATTGATTTGTAATATGTGTATTTCCCCTGCCACAGGTTTCCTTATACTTGTTTAAAGAGCTGCCATTGTACCGTTGGGAGCCCTCTTCCTCGGAGATAGCACTGATCCGTGACTGGCTATTGAATTACAATCTGAACACGGTGGAGAATAAACTAGCCTGCATTATCCTAGAAGGGCTAAACTGGGGATTTGGTGAGCATGTATGTATTAACAATTGAAAGCTTGACACTCAGTCAGACCTGAGAAAAACTGTTATTCAGCTAGCATTGTAACGAATCACGAATGCTGGAGATCAGTTAGCAGGTCTAACGCATTCTACTGGGATGGGATGGGTTGCTTTGTGTGCATTTGAAGTTGTGAGGATACAGGGATCCCAATGGTTTTGGAAGATGCTACTGGAGGAACCAATTCTGTTCCCCTGCCGTACTGTCAAAGTTGTGATTGGCGGAGGCAGAGCTCCCTCATTATAAAACAGAGGCAGCAACCGGCAGTGTGTGTTCTGAGGGCCTGACAACTCTGGAATGTGCTTCTCTCCTGGGCCAGCCAGTACCCAGATTTTCAGGTGCATGGCATAGATCACCTTTTCCTTTCCTGCATTTAAGGAGTATGATGGATTTATAGGAGGAGTGTGTCAAGTCTTTGTTATGATATGATTGGCTGGTGGTTGTGGAAAAGTCCTTCAAACTGGAAACGAGTCTTTGGAATTGTGATTTGAAATATTGTATAGAAACTTTAGCTTTTGAAATGGTTTTTATACGAATTTTTTTTTTTTTTAGGATGGGGCCAGGAAACTCAAAAACAAATCAATAAACTCTTGGGGTCTTTAGGAAGGTCATTCTCTATAGACAGATCCTCAGCTATAGAACTCTGTGTGGCTAGAAGTCTCTGAGCCTGAGTTCATTATCCTTCAGTGTATGGTGCAAGAGTCCTCTTGCTGACCAAGCATTTGACTAATCTAATGCACCAGTTACATTTTTTCCTTTTTGTGTTTACACTGTCTTTACACATTCCTTGGTGATATAACCTGAAGCCAGGTGAGGGTACATTACAGTGAGAATGATGATGCAATTTTATAGGTCTTCTTTAATCAAGAAAACAAACTTTAACAGGATACTACTCTTCACCTCGATCCAGCTGTCCATGCTGAAGTTGCATTAATGGTCCTAGAAGCATACCAGAAATACCTCCCTCAAAAACCATCTGGTGGGCTGCTTTCTGAAAGCATAAAACAGGTACTTCTCCCCCTCTCCCTCCCTCTCTGAATTTTTGGTGGTTGTAGAGGAAAGACATGTAGGATGGGAACGTCAAGCTTAATTTTAAAAAACCCAAACTTTCATGCTGTTGTATTGGGCATTTCATGACTGAAAGGATAGTTATGATACTCGAGCTAAGGTATTTGTTACACACACAAAGACTATGTTAAAAGAACATTATAAAGATTGCAAAATCAAGGCCCAGTGTCACACAGGGGTCTGTGGTGAGCAGGGAATTGAGTCAGAGCCTCTAGTCCTAGTCTAATGCCCTAACTCCTGGATCTTCCTTCCTCTCTCATCATGTTACTTCTTTGTTATAGGTCTCCTACTTGGCTAGTGTTGTTCGTTATGGAGAGACACCCGAGACCTCCTTTAATCAGTGGGCGTGGGGCTTGATTTTGAGGTTAAAACTGCACAGAAATGATCATGGTGTGCAGCAGCATTGGCCTGCAGTTCCTGCTTTCAGCACTATGCTCGACATGACAGAATCAGTCATGCTTCATCCACTACTGAAGGCTGTCAAATCCGGCATCCCTATTGGCTGTTACCTTGCATTGGCAATGACTGCACTGGGTCATAGGTAAGTGTGCCATTTACCGGTGCTTGTGAGGAGTGGGTAACTCCGGTGGGCCAAGCATCCTAAATGGTAATGGACCCGCAGGGCTAATACATTCTTCTTGTTCGTCTTCAAATGGTCTCAGTATTTTGCTGAGGGGGATAGAAAACCATTTTCTCCGTCCACCTCAGGAGAATGCTTTTCAGTAACATGCTAATTTATTTCATTTCCTCAGTTATAACTTAAGCTCTCTTCACATTATGGTTGAAACGGTGCTAAGTGATGACAGTGTTAAAACAATAATTGTTGGCGTAATGTCTGTAGCCCTTGTGGACAGGGGTTCCTTCTTAACCTTGCTAACCCAAAAGTGCTGACTTGCATTCCCTCCCATATTAGTCTGCAGCAACGTTTTCTAACAGTGTTGCAACAGGATGTTCAGAAACATCCCTGTCTGTCTTGTGTACTAGAAATTGGTAAGATGCTTGTTACTTCAATCAAAATGTTAATGAGCATCCTAACCTAGCATTAAACATGTTTCAAAACAGTCCTTTCTAGTATAGTCTCAGCTGCTTTGTGGTTAGGCTCACTGTGAGTTTCTCCTTTGATTAGTTCAAAACTGTAAAGTGATGCTACTTGTGTCCTACTTCAATATTTTCACTGAATTCTGCGTGCAGATCTGCTCACCTCGTCTCAAAAAGATATATTGGAATTGGAAAAGATTCAGAAAAGAGCAACAAAAATGTTTAGGGGTATGGAACAGCTTCCATATGAGGGGAGATTAGTAAGATTGGGACTTTTCAGCTTGGAAAAGAGACGACTAAGAGAGGATGTGATAGAGGTTGATAAAATTATAACCGGGGTGGAGAAAGTTAATAAGGAAATGTTATTTACTCCTCATACCATAAGAACTGGGGCGAGGGGGTGGGGGAGGTTGAGTCACCAAATGATGTTAATAGGCAGCAGGTTTAAAACAAACAAAAGTATTTTTTCATACAATGCACAGTCAACCTGTGGAACTCCTTGCCAAAGGATGTTATGAAGGCCAAGACTATAATAGGGTTCAAAAAAGAACTAGATACAATCATGGAGGTCCAGCAATGGCTATTAGCCAAGATGGGCAGGGATGGTGTCCGTAGCCTCTGTTTGCCAGAAGCTGGGAATGGGTGGTAAGGCATGGATCATTTGATGATTACCTGTTCTGTTCATTCGCTCTGAAGCAGCTGGCATTGGCCACTGTTGGAAGACAGGATGATGGGCTAGATGGACCTTTGGTCTGACCCAGTGTGACCATTCTTATGTTCTTCCTCCCTTGCATGTGCTCCCCAGTAGGGTTAGATCAGTTTGACTCCATGTCTTTAAAGACCGGTTCTAGCTTGAGAAAATTGGTGGTGTGATCTGAGCATAGGATGAGAAGCTCGTACCATATGTAGAACGGAGATTTATTTGGACTGATAATCCCAGACCTAAGCCTTTAAAATTTTTCTACAGCTGCACTAATTCATCTGTTTTACCTTATGCTGTTGGTAGAGCAGTTTTTGCACCCAGTCCTCTTGACTATACTGAAAAGCTACTTTGCATAAATGATCCAACTGAGGTGTTACGATATTGACTCTCACTGTGGCTTTGGGAAAATCTTTTGCTCCATCTCCCATATGAAAAATGGGGGCTAATACTGATCTTATATCACAGGAATGTTGAAGGCTAACTAGTGTTTAAGCAAATGGAAAAAGTAAAGAGCTATGAAAGAGGAGGTGTTTAGTATTAATGTTACGTCTTCCTGGCGTAGAAGATCTGGGCGTTAAAATGTTATCCTCACTACCTTTGACATTGCCCCAGGGCTGCGTGTTTGTACTGCTAGCTCTTGATACTTGGAACTGCACTGAATGAGATGTAGGCTCCCTTTTCCTAGACATCCCTTTTCCCTGCAGTGTCTGAGGCTGCTGCAAGTTAAGAGCAGGAATTCCACGTGGCATCTCCTGTAGTGAAATGCATTGCCAGCTATCGAATGGCTCCCCATCTCTATCTGCAGCAAATACCTATGTGGTTAGAGACCTTAATTCTCTAGGGCTGACAAACCAGGAAGTTTCACCAACCTTAAATTCCTCCTTTTTTGGGAGGGAGGTGGATAAACTTGAAACTGCTTGGATAAATTCACAACGATTGACGCTATTTAGTATTTGTTGGTCATTTTGTTTGTTTTTGGTTTCTCTCCTTGCAGCATTGAAAAGTTCTGTGCTGAAGGGATCCCTCTGCTGGGCATACTGGTGCAGTCTAGGTATCTGAGAACAGTAGTCCATGTACTGGATAAAGTTTTACCCTTGTTCTATCCCTGCCAGTATTACCTTCTGAAGAATGAACAGTAAGTATGATCTTTATTTAACTGTAGTGCCAAGGCAGAGCAATTTTTCGTATGTGGCAACAGTTGGCTAGAAACATAATTGGCATATTTGCCAAGTTGTTTTTTCACAATTGTGATCAGAATCTGCTGTGGCGAAAACACCCACTATATGTGCTATCACTGTGTGTGCAGACATCCTGCTGAGACCAGATGTGTAGCTTATAGCACAGTTCTCCAGTCTCTGGACAACCTGACACGTTCTTTCTGTGGATGGGCTAGGTAGAGGAACAGGCAACACTCTGGGTGTTAAGCGGCCAATGCCGTTACTGCTAAGTGTGTTAAAGTTCCAGTCAGAATCCCCACAGGGCGTGGCCCAAAGGCCTATTAACATAATACCCTGTCATGACTAATTGCTATGTTACTAGGCCAGGCTGCATAACCTTCTATCCAAAATCAGTCCCCTCCAAAGTCCTCATTGCTATCATGTTGAAACGTGGTCTGTTCCGGGACTGACAGGTCAGTACTTAGAGCCTCATGGGGCAGACAAGGGTAGTTTTCAGCCTCTTTCAAAGAGTACTTCAGAGAGTGCTTTCCTCTGCAGGGTAACTTCTGCAGAGAAATCCTGAAATATAAACAGGTCCGTCCACCAGTGTCCCAGGTGCCTTTTTCCTGATTACTGATCTATGTCAGTTCTTGTCAGACACCTCTCCAGATGTTCTTCAAGACTAATGTGCACTGATACTATCCAAACTGTCTGAGGAGCACAGTCATGTTTTCTTAACAGGCTGGTCCTTCTCTGCCCCACTGCCTTTCCAGGTTGTGATACCGTACTGTGCTTTCTTGATTTGAGCTTTTCTCCTGTTCTTCCCATTTTCTCTTGCACAAGTCTGGAAGTGTCAGGCACTCCTGTGCTAATATAGCACTGCAGAGTGTATTACAAACTCTGCCTATAGAACCTCTAATGTAGAGGGTGGCAGTCCATTGGCCCACTGTGCAACACAAGGCAATGTGGAATTTTGGCTAACAACAGTTGGGCAAATGTGTCTCTTATAAGTAGTATCATAATCCCTGCAGAGCAGACTGGACCTCAGTTTTTTAAGATCTCATCTGAGACCTGTCTGCACAAACTGATGCAGCTCGCCTTCCTAAATATCACTCGCCTCGCTTTGTCCCACACACCTCTTCATGCCTTGTTCCATGTTAGTCCCTGTTCCTGGAATTCTTTCCGTCTTTACACACACCAGTCAACTTCCCTTTCATAGTTCAGCTGTCTCTTGAAAACACACTATTTCTACCAAATGTTTCAGCGATGATCTAGTATCAGAGGAAGCAGCAAAGAATCTTGTGGCACCTTATAGACTGACAGACGTTTTGGAGCATGAGCTTTCGTGGGTGAATACCCACTTCGTCAGATGCATGTCATGACATGCATCTGACGAAGTGGGTATTCACCCGTGAAAGCTCATGCTCCAAAATGTCTGTTAGTCTATAAGGTGCCACAGGATTCTTTGCTGCTTTTACAGATCCAGACTAACACGGCTACCCCTCTGATACTTAGTATCAGAGGAGTGGCCTAGTTAGTCTGGATCTGTAAAATCAAGAGTGTCCTGTGGCACCTTAAAGACTAACAGTGTTGATCTAGAGTTGGCAGTCCAAACATCTTTGAAAAAAAAATTGCATTGATCTGAGATTATACAATTTGAGGGGATGTTGCATCTGAAATGTCTGAATTAGACTGAGGCAGCTCATATGTGACTTCTGTGCATTTCTGATGCAGTGAGGGTTATAAATTGGTCCCGTGCCATTTACAACATGTTGATGTGTCAGATGAGACTGTAAAAGCCTGCCTCCTGTCTGCTCCTTGCTGATATTTATAAAAAGCACGTTGAGATCTTTAGAGCAGGATGTCTCTGGTCAGAACTTTCCTTCCTTACAATTTCTATGCAGTGGCTCAGGCCTTTGGCTCCTGATGCAGCCGTATTTCAGCAGTGGGTTGTTTAGGAAGGGTTGAGACTAAAATCGTGGTATACTCTCAAGACGATAGTTCAGATGTTCACATACTGATTTTTAAAAATGCAAATTTATTTATCATGGTTTGAGTTTAAGTCTAATCATTGTCACCTTTGGTATTATGGCGCTTAAATCCCTCAGAACAAACCGACCCAGCCCTTTATGTATGATGTAGGAGAAATCTTAGAATGGAATGAATTTCATTTGTGATTATTATGGTCTCTAGGTTTTTATCTTACATCCAGCTGTTCCTTCACCTGGATAGTGGAGTTCCACAAGGCGTAACTCAGCAGGTTACGCACAAAGTGACGCAACACTTGACAGGAGCAAGCTATGGAGAAAATGTTGAGCTTCTCAACAGCATGATCCAGGTCAGAAAAAGAAGTGTGAATGGACTGCACATCTAATGGCTAGAGGGAGATGGGTCTGCAGTGCTCCAGTGTTAATTCTTTTTTTTCTTAGTGTTGCAGCTCTTGATTGTTAAAAAGAGAAAGAATGCTCACCAGTGTTGCTTAGAACGTGGTATGAAGCATAATTTGCACACTGACATTAGGGTTGGGTAGAGCAGGAATTAAGAGGTGTATCTTGCTACTGTTAGGGTGTGTAAGTTTTCCTTTTTGATTGCTGGTTTGTGATCAATATTTGGAAAATGGTGCTGGTCTAGAAAGAATTGGCATTGGTCTGCCAAAGTATCTGTAGCCCTATCAAGTCATGAAGTTTAGACCCCAACGGAGTTAAATGGAAGAAAATACCAGGCTTAGAAAAGACTATAAACTGATACCCAAGATGACGTCGAGAGTTCTGCCTTGCAGGAAGAGCAGAATGAACACTACAGGGTCAGCATTGCCAGGCTGAGAGCCTGCAGGGTTTCAAATGTATGGCCTCAGTGACTATTTCTTCTCCTGCAGTTAGAAGCCTTAGAAATGGTCTCTTCTCCAGCAGTGTTTGTAAGCTTCACGAACCCCCTGCTTCAACATCTCTTTATCCTGAGAACTTCTGTGGTCAGGGATAAAGAACAAAAATAGCAAACCCTTTACAGTGACGTCACTTGTGTCCTTCTGCAAATAAACGGATCTCATTAGAGCCCTTGATGCTGTCACAAAAATCAACCAATGGAAATTAAACAATTGTTCAGTTAAGTTTTGTGCTTTAGTAATTCAGGCTGGACGCTGTTTGTTAACTCCACCCTTTAACTTGGCAGACCCACATTTTTATAAGCCGTCAGCCTGATGGAGCATGGCCAGCTGCAGTGTTGGAGTTCTGGGCGCAAGTTCTCACTGCTCAACAGTTGTGGCACAGAGAGAGAGCAACGCTCTACCTGCTGGATCATCTATGCAAAGCAGCTTTTCAGTATAGTCAAGAGGACTGTGTGCAAAAACTGCTCTACCAACAGCATAAGGTAAAACAGATGAATTAGTACAGCTGTAAAAAAATTCTAAAGGCTTAGATCTGGGATTATCAGTTCCACATAAATCTCTGTTCTATATATGGTATGAGCCATTTATTTGAAAAGTAACAGGGATGTCGGTAAATTGAGTAAATTGAGCTTTGGCTAATTGGGTGGTACTGTGGTACTACTGAGTGAATTGGAATGGGGGCATCACTGGCATTAAGACAAATAGGGAATTTTGAAGTATGGAATATGGGTAAAGGGAGTTTTACTGTGTCTTTAAATTATGGTTCCTGACTTATTAATACTGTGTTTATACTGTTCTCAGTGCTTTACATGGTACAACAATATACAGGCCCAGCCCTAAAAGACATAAGACAGGATGCATTTTCTTGCTTTTGGATATTCCAAACTAGGATGATTTCATTATATTCATTATTTGGCCTCCTGTGACCCTCTTGGAAAAAATGACATTTTTAGCTGGCATTTCAGTGATGGCTTTGTGAAGCAGGATTGGGAGTTGGTTGCACGCATAAGGGGCAGACTGGAGAAAGGCACAGAGACAATTCCATAGCTAAGTAAATTCCCCATCACTCTCTCACATTCATTCTTTCTTTTATGCAAACTTCCCATGCAGAATGCCTTAGGTTATCACTGTGACAAAGGTCTGCTCTCTTCACTGGTCAGCTGGCTTGTGGCAGGAAATGTGACCCCTTCTTTCATCGAGGGCAATGCGAATTCCACGCAGGTAGGCAGTTACGTGACTCAAAAGTGCTCTGTTTTTCCCATGACACCTGTTTGAGTGTGATTCCTCTTGTGATTCCTTTTTTTTCCTTATTGCAAAAGGTCTCTTGGGATGAAATAAAATTCTAATCTAGTCTGAGAGAGCACTGCAGGCTTATCAGACTGGAGATGTCGCAGGCCTTTGCACTGATGTTTTTGGGCGTGAGGAAGTCGGCAATTTAAATCCTAAATCTGTACCCAAGAACTCATTTAACATGACTGTCAGTACTACATAATGTGTATCCTCCCCAGATAATCCCTTGTAGGCTTCGGTGTGAGAGACTGGGCTGCCATGTCTGACAAATGTTCTAAATTCTGGTCACCTTCCTCTCTGCCTGCAACATGTAACAAGCCCCCTAAGCAGAGATCTTTTTTGCATGTGTTGTGTGGGAGCGGAGTTCCTATGATAAAATATATGGGTTGGTTATTTTATCTGGAGTTCTCTGAATGGATAATGGTAACTACAGATCTTACCCCTTCGTCAGCTTAGATTCTTCTGGTTCTAATAGGTCAGCAGTGAAATAGAAAGTTTGGTTGCATATACATGGGGAATAGGGTATCTGTTCATAAAACTTCCTGGCTCCATGTGATGATGCTTTCAAAACTTCATGATAAGGATCTATAAAAATTATTTAGAAAACAGGATTTCCTCTGTAGTCAAGATTTTCTATACACTGTGTCTTACAGGTTTGGTTTTCATGGATGGTTCTGAATATGGAGTCCATATTTGAAGAAGATTCCCAACTTCGCAGAGTTGTGGAGGGTGAATTGGTCATCAACGCTTTAACTCCTGATCAGGCTCTGAAGGCAAGAGAACAGTTACCCATTTCATACATGGAAAATTGAGTCTTCTTTTGAGCCATTCCTGGCAATTTTGCTTGCACAGACACCAGTGTATCTCTATAAGACCTTATTTGCTTGGTTTACAGGGAAATAAAAGGATTTAAAGGATTTTCCATCCTCTTTTTTTAGTTTAACATTTTAAAACCAGCATGCCAAAGGCCTGATTGTTTAATACATTATTATTTTTAATGTCTTTTTATAGTAACTCTTCTATCTGTATATGAAATACTTACAGAGCATATTTACTATGGCATCTGAGCACCTCTCAGTCTTCAGTGTATTTATTTCACAAGGGTGCTGTGAGGATAGGGCAATGCTATTTTCCTCTTGGTACAAATAGGGAAACTGAGGCATTAAAGCAACTAAATGATTTACCCAAGCTCACACAGGGAGTCTGGCGAATCAGGGGATTGAACTCATGTCTCTGGAGTTCCAGGCTAGTGCCCTAACCACTGGACCCTCCTTCCTTCAACTATTGCAGCTTAAATGTAATTGTGTTTACCGAGCGAGCCTTAAACCACTGGTCATGAACATTGACCTGGCTTAAAAAAAGCTTATTGCTAATATGAAACTGATACAGGTGTTCTTATGTTTGTAGAATTCAGGGCTTGGTGGACGCACCTGTATCATTTTGCTTGGCCTTCATCTCATCTATCTTTGGAAAAGCTGATGGAATTTCTTTTTAGTGAACAAGTTAGCTTTCCATTCAGTACTGCTGTACTGTACTAGCTGTCCTTACGTTTGCAAAACACTATTGAAAGTTCTCAGCACTTGTTACATTAATTAGTACTCTGTTGGTTTCTTGGACCTCACAAAATATATATGGTCTGCTGCTGTCTACAGGATGGCATGGGGATGTATGCTCACATACAGAAATATCAAACTTGTTCTGTGGAGAAGATCAGCTTACACTTTGAATTAAATCCTATGTCCCTTATGTGGCCTTTGGTCTGCAGCAGTTCTGTTGTTGCCAGCGGTATGTTTGCATGAAGATCGAAGGTATAATATGACCCTCTAATAGCAAACCAAGTGGACTGGATTGGGCCTATAGCTGAGAGTTGGGCACCTTGGCCTTAACATTACTGCAGAAGCGTGACTGTTTCATGGGTTACTGCTATGTAATAGCTGTAGGTTATTCACAGTTTCCCAAACCATCCTTGCTCTGCTAATCAAAATTAAAGATGTAGGAATAAATTAGAACCTAGTCTGATGTAGGGAACTGCAGTGGAAATGGGCCTCCTAGAACACTTGTTGAAAAGAGTTCTCCACTTCTGTTGCAGAAAGCCCAGGCCCAGCTGAAGCTGCCTATTGTACCTTCTCTCCAGAGACTAATGATCTACCGTTGGGCTCATCAGGCCCTTGTTACCCCTGCAGATCACCCCCTTCTGCCCCTCATCTGGCAAAAATTTTTCCTCCTTTACCTTCACCGACCAGGGCCGCAGTATGGGTGAGTTTATTGTTCGTTAAAGGTTCTAAAATAATTAGTGGCAGGCGTTTGTGTTTCAAGTATAAATGAGATTACCAAGTACCCCTTTTCCATGGTGCCAAGAGCTCAGCTGAGAGTAGTATTTAGTGTCAGTCGTCTCTGTGAAGCAAAAACCAGTTTATGATGCAGAGGTGTTGATTTGACATTAACAACAAGACTTTTGTTTTGAAGGTTACCTGTAGATGGCTGTATTGGAAGAAGATTTTTCCAGAGTCCAGCTCAGGTTAACCTATTAAGTGCAATGAAGCAACGCTTGACAGAGGTGGCAGACTTCCACCATGCAGCTAGTAAAGCGCTTAGAGTAGAGAGTGCTGCAGATGGCAGTGAAGGCTTGTCCCAAAAGGGGAGCTGCTCACCAGATTACCTGACTTCACCAGAACTGCATAAAGAACTTGTCAGGTAAAGAAAGCCAGTCCCGTTTCAGTCATGGTTGACACAGCTAATTTCGCTATAGCATTTACTGAGATCCTACTGTTATTATGTACCATACACATTCTTCTTCGAGTGATTTGCTCATATCCGTTCAACTTAGGTGTGTGTGCTCGCCATATGTACCAGTGCCGGAAGTTTTTCCCTCAGCAGTATCCGTAGGGGACTGGCTCTGACGCCGCCTGGAGTGGTGTGCATATGCCACGGCATATAGGGCACCTCCACCCTCAGTTCCTCTTTGCCACCAGTGATGGTGCATGGAACTGGTACTGCTTTGGCTAGAGCTGTTGCTTTTCGTTCGTTCAAGCTCATTTGCCTCTTGCAAATTTTATTGAATATATTTCCCTCTAGTTTAGTTCAACCGATTTGTTAAGTTAGAGAGTTAGTAGGTCCCTAAAGGGACTTTGCCTCGGGATGGGGCATGCCCCGGTCCTCAGACTTTAAACCCCATGATCGCTGTAAAAGGCCAAGCCCATTAGCAAGCCACATAATACAGTAACTCCTCACTTAAAGTCGTCCCGGTTAATGTTGTTTTGTTGTTACCTTGCTGATCAGTTAGCGATCATGCTCTTTTAAAGTTGCGCAATGCTCCCTTATAATGTTTGGCAGCTACATGCTTTGTCCACTGCTTGCAGAAAGAGCAGCCCGTTGGAGCTAGTTGGTGGGGGCTTGGAACCAGGGTGGACCGGCAGCCCCGCTATCGGCTCCCTGCTCTCCTAAGTTCCCTGTGCGGCAGCCGCCCAGCAGGCTATCAATTGCCAGCAGTTCAGCTGTCCCTCCCGCCCACTGCCATGTGCTGTTCCCACCCTCTGCCTTGGAGCTGCTCCTGGGAGCCTCCTGCTTGCTGTGCCGGGGGGAAAGAAGGGTGCTAATGTCAGGGTGTCCTTCTCCCCTGTGCTCCTGCCCCCCGCTTACCCTGTCTCCACAGAGCAGCGGGGAGACACCACAGGTTCTCAGGATGGAGGGCGCTTGCTGAGAGCTCAGCCGAGGGCTAGTTCATCATTTAGCAGTAAGGCATTCCCTGGGAAATATCACACCCTCTGACTCCTCCATCTCAACCAAGCGTCACAACTATCATTGCTGTGTACAGTATTAAATTGTTTGGTTAAAACTTATTTTGTGTGTGTGTGGGTGTCTGTCTGTCTGTCTATAGTCTTTTTTTGTCTGGCAAAAAAAATTTCCTTGGAACCTAACCCCCCTATTTACATTAATTCTTATGGGAAATTGAATTCGCTTAACATCATTTCGCTTAAAGTAGCATTTTTCAGGAACATAACTACAACATTAAGCAAATAGTTACTGTAGTTTATGGTGCTTGGGCGAAGGTCACATTAATGATAAGTGCAAAATCTGCAAGTCCTTTAAGCCCAGGACAAAGAGGAGCATGACATTTGTTTGAAGGTGCTCCTGATGGAGTCTGCCCTTACCCCAGTGTTGGAGCAGTGCTCCGATTTGGTGCCGAGCACCATGACCTCAATGCACAGCACCCCCCGGGTACCGTCTACGAGCTGGCACCGGTCTCCTTCCGTGGCTCCAGCCAAGAAGCCCAAGAAGATGGGGTGAAGGAGGTCTCCAGCTTCCCACAAGGGAAAGCACAAATCTAGCGGCAGAGGTCCTCATCAGCTCCAGGTGCTGTCCATGCCAGAGGTCCTGCAAGCAGCGCAAGACATTATGTCCCTCCTGGTGCCTCCCACTACGGCCCCTGCAGGGTCCTGGTCCTAGGGTAAACCTGCACTGGCACCATCATAGTCTCCACCTTTCCAGCAGCGCTCCCCATGGCAGGGCACATCCCGCCAATGATCGCCCTCTTGCAGCCGACACGCTTCTGACCATGATAGGCAGAAGCTTCTTAGCCCCATCCAGTCTCTGGAGCTTGGACAAGGGCAGAGAGGCTTGAGGTGCGACTCGCCAGTAACCAGGCGCAGATCTCTGGAGGCATGCGCCCCCCAGCAGGAGTTTTGGAGTTGACGTCCGAAATCTCTGCGGCGCTGGTACTGCTCCAGGGACAGGTCGAGTGACCAACGATACCGTTATCTGGACCATTGCCAATCCCCCAGGTGGCATCACCGCGTGCAGCTTCATCTTCACAATGCCAGGCCCCCTCTTATTCCCGGTCCCGCTCCATATCCCGGTCCCGCTCATTAAGTGTGAGGCGTAGATCACCAGCTCAGGGCCATTGCAGATCTGCCCAATGCTGCCGGTTGCCGAGAGCCCGATCCAGGTACTCATTGAGGTCAGCCAGATCCAACTCTGAGAGGAGCGACTGGAACCAATCAGGTCAGAGCCACTCAACAGCCCCATCCTGCTGATGCACGACCTCCCTTTTGATGGGCATGCCTTGTTCGCAGAACAGAAAGACATTAAACTCCATATCCTGAAAGATTCCTGCATGACCATAAAAACACTGGACCTGTACTTCCCCGGCCCTGCCCACAAGTGGTTTAAGCCGCAGCAGTCTTGGAGCCCGGGGAACAACCCTCGCTAGGAGCCTCACCACAGAAGATCCGGTGACTGCAAGAGGTGCCCTGGCCATCAGCCCCGATCTACATCCTAGTTCGGCTCGACCCACAGTAAGCAGATGGGCAAGCTCCCATTCTGAGGGTACGCCCGAGCGTGACCTACCGGACTGTTCCCCGGATCCTTCCTCCCCTCTGTTTGCCAACTGCCTTTCTTCCTTCCTCCCTGCGTGGGTGTCTATAACATCGGACTGGTGGGTCCTTAATACGATGGTACAGGGTTACACCCTTCAGTTACTTTCTACCCTGCTTCCTGCCCCACCCCCCATTCCCGTCCTCCTTCAGGGACCCCTCTAATCCTTGAAAATTAACTCTCCAAAGCTCTTTCCTCCTGCTATCCCATACTTCAGTCTAGGCTGACAGACTATGTTCCACACTGGAATATAACAGGGTCATTGAGCTGGGCTCTGATGTAACCCGCCAGTCGGTGTGTATCCCTCTTTGTGTTAAATGTGTAAAGGATATTAGTTGGTTACATCCTCCAGTTACTGAGCCTGGTTCTTTAGCTCAAGTTGAAAAGACTCATTCTTTTTAGCTCCAGAGGTTCCCATTTCAGTCGTTAGTCTTGATAGAATGGTGGTCATCACGAGCTGCTGTGAACACGCTGTGTGTGTGTGTGTGTGTGTGTGTTCGTTCATGTGCCATTAAGGAAGAAAATACGCACACTGTAGACATCTAACTTTTTTTCTCCCCTTCTCTCCCCATGTTTTTCTCTTTTAGGCTTTTTAATGTGTTTGTTCTGTGGCTGGAGGAAGAGAGCTTTCAGAAAGGAGATACATACATTCCATCTTTACCGAAGCAATATGATGTGTACAGACTTGCTAAGATCATGCAAAATCAGCAGGTGAAACAGAGACTTCAGTATCACTGACAGAACAGGACTGGGTTGATTTGTGATCCAAAATTCAGTTCACTGGTTAAGAGACACTTAGTAACTTCTTAAATTGTGGTGCACCTTATGCTCTTCTAGTCTGCAGCATAGTCCATTCTGCAAGCTGAGGCTTTCCAGCACAAGTGGACTTTTTCTTACACTCCTGACCCAAACAGCCTCCCTCCGTATGTGGGCCAGAGCTCAGGCCCAGAGTTCTTGCATGCTACAACAGGAACATAGCTCTTATTCTGCACCTACTTATGCTTTTTCAGATGGCCTTGAGGACAGTCCAGAACTGGATTTTAGACAGCAAATAAAACACTTGAGCCTCAGACCTGGTCTCACTGAAATATTATATATTATTTCCTGATCAAGCAAAAATGAGCCAGAGGGATGCTTACATTATTCTGTACTCTGTGCATGTGAAACCTTGCGTTTCTCTATTCGTTGAGGACTCTTTGATCAGGCAAACCCTTGAAAGTTATTCCTTGTAGCTGGAGTTGTGCTTTTTTCCTCCCCGCTCATTTTGGGTATGGATAAAGTCTGGGAAATACAGCCCTTTTTTACCTGATTTCAGTAACTTATGCCCTTGATACTTAAGGAACTGCAGCTTCCTCTCCATTTCTTGCAAGCAGTTGTTTGTTTGAGTTGTGCTTGCCCTACTGTCTTGGGGTTCAGTTTGAACTGGGCTTGGAGTGGAGCCCTTTCAGCTCAGGGAACTCATTTATAGAAGTTCCTCCCAGAGCCTATCTGTTAGATTCCTTCCATGATAGTCATGAGTGCCTAGATAGGTTTATCTCTAGCTGCTGCTTTGCTTCAACTTTTTTCTTTCGGGAGCTCAGTTTTTCTGGGAAAAGTTTTTCTTTAAAATATTGGGCTTGGTTTCTGCTCAGTGATTGTACAGTGTCCCTGGTACTGTATGTGGAGATGGGTGCACTGTATATTGTACGTTGTCAGCTGTGCAAAGTGCCCTGTAATAATTTGAGCTTTCTCTCATGCCATAGGATTTGTGGATGGAATATGTCAATATTGAACGCATACAGTATGAATTTCAGGAAGCTCTAAATCTTTGGCTCCAAGTCAAACTTGAATCCCATGCAACCCCTAGCACTTTATCAGTGCAGACAGATTTCACTAACCCTTTGTCAGGTAAGCCACAAACATGACATTGTTCAAGCTATTGCAAAAGCAACGAGTGTACATTTAGGACTGTTGTGAAAAAAGCTCATTTTAGCAGTAGGCTGCTTTGGGCACACAGTGGTGTTTATCATAACCAGTGGGTTAATGAAGTTCATATATTCTGTTGATCTGTTTCCTTATTTCCTCGTGCGGGTATTGCTGTAACCCCTCAGACAGACCAACACCTACAAAATCTCCACCAAGCATTCTTAAAACTACAATACTCGCACGAGGAAATAAGGAAACAGATCAACAGAGCCAGACGTGTACCCAGAAGCCTCCTACTGCAAGACAAACCCAAGAAAGAAACCAACAGGACTCCACTGGCCATCACATACAGTCCCCAGCTAAAACCTCTCCAACGCATCATCAGGGATCTACAACCCATCCTGGACAATGATCCCACACTTTCACAGGCCTTGGGTGGCAGGCCAGTCCTTGCCCACAGGCAACCTGCCAACCTGAAACATATTCTCACCAGTAACTGCACACTGCACCATAGTAACTCTAGCTCAGGAACCAATCTATGCAACAAACCTCGATGCCAACTCTGCCCACATATCTACACCAGCGACACCATCACAGGACCTAACTAGATCAGCCACACCATCACCGGTTCATTCACCTGCACCTCCACCAATATAATATATGCTATCATATGCCAGCAATGCCCCTCTGCTATGTACATCGGCCAAACTGGACAGTCGCTACGGAAAAGGATAAATGGACACAAATCAGATATTAGGAATGGCAATATACAAAAACCTGTAGGAAAACACTTCAACCTCCCTGGCCACACTATAGCAGACCTTAAGGTGGCCATCCTGCAGCAAAAAAACTTCAGGACCAGACTTCAAAGAAAAATTGCTGAGCTTCAGTTCATCTGCAAATTTGACACCATCAGCTCAGGATTAAACAAAGACTGTGAATGGTTTGCCAATTACAAAACCAGTTTCTTCTCCCTTGGTTTTCACACCTCAACTGCTAGAACAGGGCCTCATCCTCCCTGATTGAACTACCTCATTATCTCTAGCTTGCCTGCATATATATATATATACCTGCCCCTGGAAATTTCCACTACATGCATCTGATGAAGTGGGTATTCACCCACGAAAGCTCATGCTCCAAAACGTCTGTTAGTCTGTAAGGTGCCACAGGATTCTTTGCTGTTTTTTCCCTAGTTTGTTTATGAGAAGTCATGTGAGACTGTATCAAAAGCCTTACTAAAGTCATGATATACCACATCTACCGCTTCCTCCCATCCACAAGGCTTGTTACCCAATTAAAGAAAGCCATTAGGTTGGTTTGACATGATTTGTTCTTGAAAATCCATTCTGACTGTTACTTATCACCTTTATTATCTTCTAGGTATTCGCAATTTGCTTAATTATTTGGTTCATTATCTTTCCAGGTACTGACATTAAGTTGACTGGTCTGTAATTCCCCAGTGTTCTGTGAATCTATGGTTCTATGTGCCAGACACGATAGTGTACTAGTCTTTTGAAGTGTCCCTACTCCAAAGTAGGTGTTGCATCTGTCACAATGAGCTCATGGTAAAGGTGGCTGAATACCTTCCCTGGAAAGCTGGATTCTATCCCTGCCTGTGCCAGGAGCTCCTGTGTGATGCTACTCAGGTCATTTAAATCAGACTTCTTGCAGGTAGCCAATAATTGTGTGTCTTTGTTTTCTGTGGGTCTTGAGACCTTGGGGTCTGATTTGCACAAGTGTGAGCAATCTGAGCTGAACCTGAAGCCAAAGGGAGTTGTGCTCTGAAAGTGTCAAGTACTATATATTACTAAGTACTCTGAAAAATCAGAGCACGGGTGTCTCAAATTGGGCATCCAAAATTAGTGGACGCTTTTGATCTTAATCTCTCGACCTCAGTTCCCTATTGGTAAAATGGGGATAAAAGATACCCCCTCATCTCAGTGTTGTGATAATAAAGACATTGATGTTTGACAAGTGCTCCTATACTGTAGTAATGAGCACCATAGAAAAGCCCTTCAGGAAACTACTCTGTTTTTAGAGCAGGGTTTGAATAGTGTGCAGTAAAAAAGGACTGAAGCCGCACACTGAACAATGAGGGGGAAAACAATATTTAATTGAGCATCATCCATTTTGTGCAGTGAATGAGGCAGAGGTCTTAGGGAGAAAATAGTATGTGGTCATATAATTAAAGACTATATCATAATGCATACACATCATGCACACAAGGAGGCTGAATTATTAGTTAAGAAAAAGAAGTGAGAGAGAGGTTAAAGCAACTAAAATACATTAACAGGTGAGTCCAAGTTTGTAAGTCCAAAAATGATAGGAGAGAGGTAGTAATCTGCTAGTTTTGTAAATGTCTTTTCAGGGTCACCCAGGGTAAATCTCTGTCAGCTTGTTGAGTATTCCATCCTGCTAGAATCCAGAACAGTTCGGAGATTCATGATCATTCCCCTGGATCTTTTCTTATCGCTGTTTTTCCCCAGAAAACAATCTGGCCAGTGTCTCCATCACAGCTTGGGCTTTTCCTTGTTGACTAAATGCAGACTGGGTCTGTGGATTTCCCATTGCTGAACACAATGACCCATACTTTGAAGTTAGTATGCTTCTTCATTTACAGTTCCAAGGCTCCAGTCCTGTTTGATGAATAGTCCAGTTAGAGATATACACAATGCATTTAGTTATAGCAGTCCGAACAATCTTTCATTAGTTTTCATGAAATTTACACATCAACCATCTCCTCATCTTGGCATTAATACATAATTTTGATCTAGGGTTAACTAAGTACAAGGATATACATAATGTCAGACAATAGCAACCAACACGTAAATTTGGTGTAAATGTAATTACCAGGGTATATGCCATGTAAATGTAATATAACTTTCCCCTTAGTTCTAACAAGTGAATTGGCTTATGCCTGCTAGCCCACTTACATTTCTTTGCTATTCACACACAAGTGAATTGGCCTACAGCTTTGATTTGAGCTGGTCTGTCAGCGTCACAACCAGTAGTAATCAAATTATTTGCATGGTCAGATTATATCCTACATGTTTTTCTTTGAGTGACAAGAATTGCCCCTCCTTTCCTTTCTAGCCAAGGAGAGAATATTGAGTAATTTGAAGAAGTATGAAGCACCCAAACCCCCTCTTCCCCTTCAACCAGTGAAACCTCCTGTGCCTGTTGTTTCCTCTGCCAGTCTAGTAAGTCAGAAGGAAGCAACACAGCTTGTGCGCATGGACCTTAACAACTTGCAGCAACATGCCAAGTAAGATTTAGCTATGTTTTTTCTGCTCTGCTGGTATGCTCAGATGACTTCTGAAGCAGCCTTCTTGTCTGTATCGTTAGCATGATTAGAAATAACGGAATTTGATTCACTGTTACTGACCTATTTTGTGTTTTTCTTGTAGATTGCATCATTTAATTGATGATTTAACAAATTTAGGACCAGAACTAACCACTAGGATTTATTCTGTTCCCTGGAAAAGAGTGGAACATTAACTCATTCTAATTAAGACATAACCTAGTCCTACTCTAGATTGTTATAGTCAGTAATTAGTTAACTAATCCTTTTGCACAAGTCATCCTGCTGTGGCCATTTCTTGCAATAGAGCCGGCAAAAGGAAAATCTGGCCTCAAGTGATGGTACTTCATACATTGTTTTTATACAGACTATTCTGTCACCATTCTCATAGCAAAATGCAGCTAAAGAACTTAGTTTTAAAAAAACTGATAAATGAATAGTTTAAAAAAATTACCCTTTTTAGCCATTAAGAAAAAATCTTGACTTGATCACATTCATAAGGTGCAAGCAGAATAAATAAATATACTTATTGCATTAATAGAGCGAGTTTCACAAAGCTGAAAACAATTAAGCCAAATCAGCTGAGAGGAATAATTTAATCAGAAAAATATGAATAGTAATTGTGAAATCATTTAAGAACACTTTACTAGACAACCAAAAAGCCACAATCTTACAACTGAGGAAGGAGGCCATATTGGGTAAAAAAACCAAAAAACAACCCACAGCCCCAAAACAAAAAACTTGGTTTAAAGGGGAAGTGAAGGCAAATATTTAAAAAAGAAAGAAAGAGAAGAAATTGGAGGTTGATAGTAATGAATATAAGGTTAGTAGTTGTAGACAATTATATGGGAAGCAAAAAACTACAAAGAGAACTACGACAAAGGACCACAAAAAGAATTCTCTGGCTAGCAGAGTTAAGTTTAATAGGAAGGAATGTTTAAAATTTATTAGGAACAAAGAATCCTGGCAATGGTATTGGTCCATTAATAGATGGAAATAGTAGAATTATCAATAATAATGAAGAAAAGGCAAAAGTATTCACTAAATATTTCTATTCTGTATTTGGGGAAAAAACAGATGCAGTCTGATCATACGGTGATAACACTTGTTCATTCCACTAGTATCCCTGGAGGATGTTAAACAGAAGCTACTAAAGTTAGACATTTTAAAATCAGCAGGTCCAGATAATTTGCATCCAGTAATTTTTAAAGGAACTGGCTGGATCTTTATGTTGATTTTCAAAAAGTCTTAAGAGCAGCAAGGAAGTTCCAGAAGGTTGTGACCATTTTAAAAAAAGGACAAACACAACGGCTAGGGTAGTTATAGTCCTGTCAATCTGACATCGATCCTGGGAAGGATAATGGAGCAGCTGATATGCGACTTTATTAATCAAGAACAAAATTGCTAATCCACATGGGTTTATGGACAATGGATCCTGTCTAATATACTTGGACTTCTCGAAGGCATTTGACATAGTACTGCATGACATTTTAATTTAAAATAATTAGAATGATATAAAATTACAAGGCACACCATTAAATTGTAATTCTAAATGGGGAATCATCCTCAAGCAGATGTGTTTCTGGTGGGGTCCCCTGGGGATTGGTTCTTGGCCCTACGCTATTTAACATTTTTATCAATGACCTAGAAGAAAATATAAAATCATCACTGATAGTTTGGAGAGAGCACAGAAATTGGGGAATTGGTAAATAATGAAGACAACAAGTCACTGGTACAGAGCTATCTGGATCACTTGGTTAAGTGGGTGCAGACAAACAATTATAGAATCATAAAACTGGAAGGGACCTCGAGAGGTCATCTAGTCCAGTCCCCTGCACTCAAGGGAAGACTAAGTATTGTCTAGACCATCCCTGACAGGTGTTTGTCTAACCTGCTCTTAAAAATCCCCAATGATAGAGATTCCACAACCTCCTTAGGCAATTTATTCCAGTGCTTAACCATCCTGACAGTTAGTAAGTTTTTCCTAATGTCCAACCTAAACTGCCCTTGCTGCAATTTAAGCTCATTGCTTCTTGTCCCATCCTCAGAGGCTAAGAACAATATTTTTTCTCCCTCCTTGTGACAACCTTTTATGTACTTGAAAACTGTTATCATGTCCCCTCTCAGTCTTTCTTTTCCAAACTGAACAAACCCAATTTTTTCAATCTTCCCTCCTAGGTCATGTTTCAATCATTTATGTTGCTCTTCTCTGGACTTTCTCCAGTTTGTCCACATCTGTCCTGAAATGTGGTGCCCAGAACTGGACACAATACTCCAATTAAGACCTAATCCATATGTGTTCTGGTATGGCTAAATGTAAATGTGTACATTTGGGAACAACAGAATGTAGGCCATATTTGCAGGAGAGTGGGACTGTATCCTGGAAAGCAGTGACTCTGGAAAATTTTTGGATGTTGTGGTAGATAATTAGCTGAACATGCTCTTCCGGTGTGACACTGTGGCCAATGGAGCTAATGCAATCCTGAGATGCATAAAGAGAGGAATCTCGAATAGGAGTAGAGTAGTTATTTTACCTTTGTTCTTGGCACTGGTGTGATGGTTGATGGAATATGGTGTCCTGTTTTGGAGCCTATAATTCAAGAAAGAGGTCGATAAATTGGAGGGGATTCAGAGAAGAGCCATGAGAATGATTAAAGGATTAAAAAACATGCCACAGTGGTAGACTCAAAGAGTTCAATCTATTTAACTTAATAAAGGTGATTTGATTAGTCTATATAGGGAATAAATATTTAATAATGGGCTCTTCAATCTAGCAAACAAAGGTATAACATTTTCCCAATGTCTGGAAGTTGGAGTTAGACAAATTCAGACTGGAAGTTAGATTTTGAAGTGAGAGTAAATAACCATTAGCACAATTTACCAAGACCGTGGTGGATTCTCCCTCACTGACCATTTTTAAACCGAGATTGGTGTTTTTCAAAAAGATCTGCCCTTGGAATTATTTTGGGGGAAGTTCTATGGCCTGGGTTATGCAATAAGTCCGGCTAGATGATCACAATGGTCCCTTCTGTCACTGGAGTCTCTAAACCCTTTCAAAGAGTTGGCATGATAATTGAGAAGAGATGCATCAAACTGCTTGAGATACAGAACAAATCCTGAAAGAATTTTTCGTTGTTGTTTTTTTTTTAGCAATAACTCTCAGTGGGCTTCGGTGTGTTAACTGAACCATCCAGCCTTTCTATTTAAAGGCTATTTATATCTAGTTACAATATGTGGCCTAATTAATTTCCTGCTTGATTGTCCCAGACTCTTTTTTCAGGTGCTATCTTTGAGTAGTTTCTGATCCTCCCGGTGAAGTTACTTCCCCGTTGTTATGAATTGCTGCTTGTGAAGTGTACATCTGTTTTTATTCACTCTGTTTTTCATTTATTAAACTTCTGTACTGCCTGAAGTTTGGATTATTTTCTATCTAGAACTATAGTTATAACCTGTTTCCTTGTAAAACCCGTAATCCTGCAGTCTTGGTAATTCTTGCTATTAAAGTGTCCAATGCCCAGCTCTGTGCTAAAGGTTTTGCTAATGTCTTGTCTATATTTCGCAGAACTGCGGCTCGCCGGGAGACCCAGCAGGTTGCGCTTGACAGTGAAATATTGGACACCATGCCCAAACTCTATATCAACAGGGAAGAACAGATTACCCTTGAGCTGAAGTGTCCGGGTACTTCAAATAAAAGCTGTCAGGGAGCAGCTCTTGTGACGGTCCAGGTTAGAAATCTAATTTCACAACCCCTAGCTCAGCGGTCCCCAAACCTTTGAGGGTTTCGCCCTCCCAGAGCCAGTGAGGCCGCAGCTTGGGGCAGAGGGATGAAGACAGGCAAAGAGGCTGAGGCTGCGGGGGGGAGCTAGGGCTGGGAGTGGGGCCGAGGGCAGAGCTAGGGCCAAGGCTGGGGGCGGAGCTGGGGCTGAGTCTTGGGGGTGGAGCCTCAGCTGGTCTGCAGTCTGCACCTGCAGTGAGGTGCAGCTCCGCTTCTGGCCTTGTCCCCAGCCTTGGCCTTGGGCTGGGAACGGAGCCGCGGCCAGCAGCAAGGCTAGGAGCTGATGTGGAGCCATCAGTGGAGCCATGCCAAGGCTGGGGATGGGGCCAGTGCAGAGCTGGAGGCAGGGAGGTCCCCACCATACCTCTCTGGGTGTTCCTCCGCACCCCCATAGTGGGGCACTCCCCACACTTTGGGGACCTCGCTCTAGGTCCATGCTTTTGGATCATTGAATTTGTATACTGAAACCACCAAGTTGAGAGTTCTTGTACTTGGGGTAGTGCAGGATGTGCACTGTTGCACAGCTGTTACATTTCACTCTAGAGGTGGTTGCATTTCCTCAACTAAAGAAATGGTCCCTATGTAAAGTTTATATTTAATCTTGTTAAATTATTTTGGTGAAAGACACTCAGCAAATATGTTTGTTGATGGGAATAACGGAACCAAAATGGGATGCTTATAGAATACCTCACTGGTTGTGTAGACTGAGTTTTAGTCTATCTACTTGTATAGGTCAGTGGTTCTCAAACTTTCATACTGGTGACCCCTATCACACAGCAAGCCTCTGAGTACCACCCTCACATATAAATTAAAAACACTTTTAAAAAATATTTAACACTATTCTAATTGCTGGAGGTGAATCGGAGTTTGGGGTGGAGGCTGACAGCTTGTGATCCCCCCCATGTAATAACCTTGTAACCCTCTCCGAGGGTTCCCGACCCCCAGTTTGAGAACCCCTGGTTTAAGTTTTATCCATTTGGTTATATGTATTTAAAAATACTAAATAGAGGAACATAAATTTTGTTACTATGTGATCATTAACTATGAAAATGATCAAGATGTGTGTGCTTACGCAATACATTCTACAGGATCGAGACGTGCTCTGTGCCCAAAATCAGGAAATCCTCTCTCTTCAGGACCTTGCTGCTGGGTTCCAGTTTCTTTTCATTTTTGTTGTGAGAGGAGGGAGAATTTTAGAAAAACTTGTCTCATAAAGGTTCTCAAATTGTAGTTAACTGGCTCTATCTCCCTTAGTTTGAAGGGAAGCATAAAAATGAAGCAATAAGCCAGCAGCTTCACACTCTGCGTAAAGAAGTAAAACTGCTACAAGCAGAAGCCACAAAGCCGCCTTTTCTGAGCATTGTGGAAGCAGCTGTGCATGTGGAAAACTTTATAACGTAAGTAACGCAATTACTGCTATATATGGTAGTGTTTTACAATGAGAATTTGACTTTCTGTTCAGCCAAGAGAAAAGACAAAATCTATTTTCATGTTTTTGTAATGCCCACCGGTATGAGTCATGGGTAGGATTTGAACCCTTAAACTTACTGATTCATAACACAGACCTCTACCACACGAACAAAAGGCGTAACTCTGTCTTTTGACAACAGTAGTAGTCTCTTCTTATCCAGGCTATCTTATCTCATAGTGTTTTGCATGTTACGCTTTCATTTATTATACTCTGCACTAGTATAATGATTGCTTTCGAGCTCATTTGCAGAAGCAAATGACAACACTTTCTTTGTGCAGTGACATCATATACTAAATATCAGGCCACAGCAAAAATTTACAGCATTTAGATCTGCCATAAACTAAAAATAGGTGTTTATAATGTCAGTGTTTGTTTACTTTCCCCAATGCACTCAATAGTTCTTTGATAGTCAGAGCTACGATTCAGAGTTTGCCAAGGTGTAATTGATTGGAACTCGGTAAACAATTCTGTTGATGGTTCACAAAAATAGATTCCTAGATTCCCAGGCCAGAGGGGACCGTTGTATTCATCTTGTCTGACCTCCTCTGTAACACACGCCATAGAACTTTCCCAAAATAATTCCTAGAGCAGATCCTTTAGAAAAAGATCCAGTCTTGATTTAAAAATGGCCAGTGATGGAGAATCTACCATGACCATGGCTAAATTTGTTTCAGGGGGTAGTCACTCTCGCTGTTTAAAAATTGACACCTTATTTCCGGTATGAACTTGTCTGGCTTCAGGTTCCAACTTTTCGCTTGTATTATAGGACTGGAAGGGACCTCGAAAGGTCATCTAGTCCAGTTCCCTGCACTTGTGGCAGGACTAATTATCTGGACCATCCGTGACAGGTGTTTGTCTAACCCACTCTTAAAAATCTCCAACGATAGAGATTCCACAGCCTCCCTAGGCAATTTATTCCAGTGCTTAACCACCCTGACAGTGACGTTTTTCCTAATGTCCAACCTAAACTGCCCTTGCTGCAATTTAAGCCCATTGCTTCTTGTCCTATCCTCAGAGGTTAAGAAAAACAATTTTTCTTCCTCCTCCTTGTAGCGACCTTTTTACATACTTGAAAACTGTTATCATGTCCCCTTTCGGTCTTCTCTTTTCCAGACTAAACAAACCCAATTTTTTAAATTTTCCCTCCTAGGTCATGTTTTCTAGACCTTTAATCATTTTAGTTGCTCTTCTCTGGACTCTCTCCAGTTTGTCCACATCCTTCCAGAAATGTGATGTCCAGAACTGGACATAATACTTCAGTTCAGGCCTAATCAGCCTGGAGTTGGGTGGAAGAATTACCTCTCATGTCTTGTTCACAACACTTCTGCTAATACATCTCAGAATGATGTTCGCTTTTTTTGCAACAGCGTTACACTGTTGACTCATATTTAGCTTGTGGTCCACTATGACCCCCAGATCCCTTTCTGCAATACTCCTTCCTAGGCAGTCATTTCCCATTTTGTACATGTGCATTATACACATTTTGTATTCTACTTTTCTCTGCTAGATTGAAGAGCCTATTATCAAATGTATTCCCCATATAAGTACTTGAAGACTGTGATGAAATCACCCCTTACGCTTTTCTTCGTTAAGCTAAATAGATTGAGCTCCTTACATCTATCACTTTAAGGCATATTTTCTAATTCTTTAATCATTCTTGTGCCTCTTCTCTGAACCCTTTTCAATTTACCAACATCCTTCTTGAATTGTGGACACCAGAACTGGATGCAGTATTCCAGCAGTAACCACACCCGTGTCTAATATAGAGGTACAGTAATATCACCTCTCTATACTTTATGCTAGTTCTTCATGGCTAATGAGTAAAATGCAGTAAAATCTTTTGAAAATAAAGTGACTGTATCTGACTCTGATTACAAAGGTCAAGATCTAAGGCTCTGCTTTTACATACGGAGCCATTTTTCAAGAACCACTCTTAAAAAATCCCACCAAACCAAAAAGTCATATTACCAGCCCTGGTAATGTGGATTTTGTTATGGGTGATAATTTGTATATAGACTAGTAGTTTTATATGCATTCTTTTGCAGAGCCTTAATAAATATCTACAAGAGGCAGCCTACGTCTAGAATTCAGAAAGTTGGAATTAGCTTGTTCTTTGCAGTAATAGATTTTGTGTGTGATGAAACTCAGCGCCATCCACCCACAAGACAGTTCTTTACCTCCTGCATCGAGATCCTCGGCCAAGTAAGTTTATTTTGTATACGCTCTAATTCTGCGTGCTCTACAATTTTTTAATCCCATCCGCCTACTAATATCTGAGGTCTAAAATAAATCCACAGATGTCTGGGAATTCATAGCTAAGTATACTACTCATTCTCCTACCACCGCATTGCATAATACCTCAGTAGTGTCACACACAAGCAGCATGAAGATTGTTCTGAGATGCTTGCTAGAGATACTGCAGGCTCAATGTGAGAAGAAATTGATTGAGTTTAATTGTTAAGAAGTCTGGATCTTCAGTTTGCCCTTTGAATCCCAGGTAGCTGCACTGCTTACAAGAGTATTTTAGCATTTTGGTTCATTGATTGACTATTTTGTTGCTTCCATGGACTTGTCCAGTCATCCGTGCCTTTGTCACCTTCAGATTAAACTGTTGCAGTATGCTTGATGTAGAACAGGGATCTCAAACTCAAATGACCACGAGGGCCACATGAAGACTAGTACATTGGCCTGAGGGCTGAATCATTGACACCCCAACCCCACTCCACCCCTTTCCTGCCCCCATTCCAACCCCTTTCCCAAAGTCCCCACCTCAACTCTGCCCCTTCCCTACCCCTATTCCAACCCTTCCTCAAATCCCTGCCTCTTCACCTCTTCTCTGCCTCCTCCCTTGAATGCGCAGCTCCCTGCTCATCCCCCTGCCCTCCTTGAAAGCTCTAAGCGCTGCCAAACAGCTGTTTGGCGGCAGAAAGTGCCTGGAGGTAGGCAGAGGGGTGGGGACATGGCGCACTGGGGGCAGGGGAGGCTGTGGGGGAGGGAAGCTTGGCAGCTGCAGGAAGTGACTCAGAAGGGCACGGGGAGCTTGCTGGCCACAGCAAATAACTCTGCGGGCTGCATGTTTGAGACCCCTGATGTAGAACACCAGTCAGGAGATGCTGATGCAAAACACGTTTCCTACTGCTTGGTAGTGTTAACTATAGGAAGCCTATTATGCCAGTGCTCCAGAGAAGCCGTTAGCAATTCATGGTGTTTATGTTGATTTATTAAACCTCATATCGTTTCGGTTCTAGGTACCACTTTCCCTATGCGCCACTGCCTCATTTGAGATCAGCTGAAGAGTTCTTGTTTACTGTCCCTACATTTCAAATGTATAGTGACAGGAGGAAGGGCTCTTGAATCAGGAATTAATTTCTCTCATTAGCCCATCTGAGCCAGAATTTCTGACTTCTAGAACCATGGTGTAACACTTTCTTGGACACTTGGGCTTTTGCTAAAGGCAGCGGTGGAACATACTTATTTTACGAATGGATTTTAGAGGAGGGTGTTTCTGTTACGCTTGTTTATTTGTATTATTGGGAGCCTAGATCATGGACCAGGATCCTACTGGCTAGGTCCTGGAGAAACACAGAACAAAAAAGACAGTCCCAGCCCCAAAGAGCTCAGTTCAGTTTATATTGCGTTTTAAGAGTACTTTTTATGTGCTGCCAGAGACAGACCTGATGGGATGTATTTAAAAAGATACGCACTGGATTATCTGTTTTTGAGAGAATTGTAATCCAACTGAATTCTCCACCTCCAGAAAAGCCTGCTGGAAAGAATGAAACTGCATTCTTCAGGAATTCTTTAATGACACTGACTCTCTTTTAAGGTATTTATCAGCGGGACCAAATCTGAATGCAGATTAGTCCTCCAAACCATCCTACAGAATCGAAGACTCTGTAATCTGCTCTCTCCCTACTTCACTCCAGTTGCCTCACCTGATGAATTTGTCAATTTGTATGAAAAAGTTGTGGCGTTTCTCAGTGATGACAACAGTGATGTTGTTTTCACGTTGCTGACGAAGGTAACATGCTCTGAATGCTCATAATGTAGTGTTATACGGGTTGCATCTCAGGACTGTTTTCCAAAAGAATATGAATTCATACTAAGAGAGAAAAATACATTCCTGATTTTTTTTTATTATTTTTTTTAAGTAGCAGTGATGAATTACTCGTTAGGAGTATATTGCTAGTACAGCCCTGCTCTTATTGTGGCTAAGTTGAAGCGGGGCTGGAGGTGAACACTATATAAGAGACTAAAAAGATATCATTTCCCATCAAGGGCAGCAGCAGTACACGCTTTCCAGTGCTTCCCTTTCAGCAAGTTTTACTTCAGAGCTGGGTTCAAAGGAAGGTTTGGGGTGCTTGGCTCATTCCATCCTTGATGCCTCTGGCTCCCTTGTGGTTGCCTCTTCAATCAATCCCATTGTGAGGGCAGTATTGGAGACACAGACACATGTCCACTGGGAACCTGACTGAATGCCCCAACGCACTTCATGGAGGCAGCCGAGCAACCACTGGGTAATGATTACGTTCAGTCACTATTGACCTAGGTTGGATTTGAACAGATAACCTAGAGGTTAGACAGACGCTGTCTCCATTTTCAAACTTATGAGCCATGCAGCCATCCCTTCTTTCCTGGCCTATCTTGAAACAAAAATATTCTTTTTCTGTCCCAGCAAGTCTTTTATTCTTAAAATGTAGCTCTTCTATTAACTCTGTTTTTAACGTAGATCTTTCTTGAACAAACACTGCCTCTCTTCTGTTTTAGTTTGACCTCCTACAATGGCTAAACCTCACTAAGCCACCCCTGTCTGAACGTACTCGGCTTCTGGAGTCCATTCACTTGGCACTCAGTGCCTGTGGACTTGAGCCTGAAGAAGACATTTTGATGCCATTTAATATTTTCTGCAAGCACTGGACATATCTCCTTCAGTACCAGTTCCCTGACCATTACAGTGACTTTCTAAGACTGCTCATGCAAAGTAAGTATCTGAGTCAACCAGGGCAAGCCTCAGATTAATTTTAAAATAACTAGTACATTGAACTGTACTAGACTACTTCAGTATTAAACTCCTAAGAGTTGGACTGGGGTATGGAGAGAGATTGCAGTGCATTTAAATCACCACAAATACAGTATGATTTCAGAGTTGTCACAGTTTAGTAAATTCAGATTTGCGTATATATTTTCTGCTAATTGTTTGTTAGCTGTACTAAAAAGCTACATTTTCTTTCATGTCAAGATCCACAGATCTAGGGTGATAGATTTTCAGTGTGCATTGCTGCAGGGAAGTAGAGCAGAGCCTTTCTCTCACTGGCAAAGTTGGAGTGTCTCATATCAGTGAGCCATTTTGCCGTCAATTATGTTAAAACATATTTTTGAGACACCTTTAACTAACCTTGGTAGTTAAAACACTGGAATTCTGGAACCCTGGGTTTGATTCTCAGCTCTGCCACACATGTCCAGTGTGACTGAGGAAATTCCTTAATCTCGCTATTCCTCAGTTCCCCCATCTGTAAAATGGGGTGACAATACTCCTTTTCTTTCACCCGTTGTCTTGTTTGTTAGGTTGTAAACTCTTGGAGGCATTATCTGTCTCATGCTATATCTGTGTAGTGCCCCTACTGCAGTTGAGGCCCTGTAAGCTGTAATAAAAATAACACAAAATCTGAACATTAAAATATCCACATATGGGGAATAGCTTTAATATCCTAAGATTCAAGCCACCATCTCTCACATAGTTTTCTCATCGGCTATACATGTTGATCTAATGGCAGGCTCCTGTGGCTAATATTAGGAAAGAGGAATTAAAGTTATCATTATGATTTTAATGTATTTTTCCTAAATAAAAAACACAACCCCCATTCTTTTTGTCCTAAGGTTCTTCAGAGCAGCTCCTTAGCCCTGACTGTTGGAAGGCATTGCTTAAAACTTTGGGTTGCGATACCTCAGAAAGTGAACGAAGGAGCAAAGGTGACTCCACTAAAAGTCCAGTACTGTGGAACACTGCAAAAATCCTTCTGTCTGCAGAACAGGTGGGAAGCTTTCTAGCTGATCTCTGAAATTTGCTGTAATTCTCAGCTGAAATCAGTATCCACCATTGAACAGCAACAGAGCTCTGTAACACTGTTCTCCCCCTGAATTTGTATCCTCCTTGGTTGATTCAGAGCTGTCCACTCTCTGCAGGTTACAGAGACAATAGAATGGCTTTGCAAGTCTTTCTGCAAGCTACGGTTAGCTTCATTGGATTTCAGGAGCTTTGGCCTGTTTTCAAAGTGGAGTCCCTACATGACTGAAGTGAAGACATTGCTGGAATACCTTGTGAAACGGCTTATTGATTCTGAGGTGGTCAGTTTAGCACAAGAACCAGTTGGCAGCAGCAGAATTCTAGCAGGTAATGTGCATAAAAGCAAATTATTCAACTTTAAATATCCACAATCTAGTGGGTTAAGATCTTATACTGAAGACCTTTGCGTCTGTAAACACAGTAGAGGGCCCAGCCTTATAAAGATCTCAGCTGTTGCTTATGAGCTGTGAAGTCATTTAGCTTAACTCCTAAGGAGTTTAGGATCTCCCCAGAGCCAAGGCTCCATATGAGCCCAGTTATCAGGAGCTGCAGTCAGTGAACCCAGGGAACATAATCAACCCGCACTTATCCAGAGTTCAGGAAATTCAGGTTGATCTTTATTTGGCATTTAAAAAAAAACAGGGCAGGATATTGTGGGAACACTTTATCTTTAGTACTTCACATTGCAGGCATGCTGTGCAACTTCTCCCCTCTATGGTGATGGGAGAAATCTAGATTTACTGCTGAGAGTTGTGTGTCCTGGTGCCAGATTCTCTTCAGATGCATATGTGCTGCTACCACTGTTTTCAGAGAAAGAAGTGTGGCATTGTGATTTGAATACAGGAGTGGGAACTAAACTCCTCAGTTCTGACACAGACCCTTTTTGCCTTTAGCAAGTCCCTACACTCCAGTGATTCATTTTATAAAAATTGTGTTAATATTTACCTGATAGGGGTTGTGAGATTTAATGAGGTAATGTTTGTGAAACTGTTGGGAAATATAAAGTACTTATTAATTTATTTCCAGTCTTCATTTGCCCATGATTTAGTCTGGTTTGCGCCTCTGTTGAAGGAGGAGGTTAAGACCTTTTATCCAGGTTTGGTGGCTGTGTGTAATTTGATTGCTACAGTTATACTTGAGTAACAAAGCTGTGTGTGTTTGTGTGTGTTTTGTTTTTTAGTGGTGCAGTCCTTGCATTCAACCATCACTGAGCTCTTTAAACCATGGATTCTGGTTTTATATAGAGATGATGTCAGGTAAACACTAATGCAATTTAATGTTTCATAATTACATGAACTGTTGCTATTAAACAAAATGGTATTTTTTAAAGTAATGGCTTCATTGTAATCCTCTGTTTAACCAGCAAACCTGATTATAATTTAAAGTCATGTCATTGATCAATTGTGGAACTAATCAATGAACTCATTAGAACACTGTTTTTTATCTTAATTTTTTTAAGGAATTGCACTTCACTAAGAAAATTACTTGGTCAGAGTCCTCTCACTCATTCCAGTCAGTGTTGTGTTTGACTTGAGTTTCAGATAAAACCTGAAAAGGAGCCTAGCTTTTCAGTGGTATCTTTAAAATAACACACACAGTAAATGAATTACCTTAATCCGCTGTCCTACACTTGCTTCACTCAGTCCTGGACCAATGGAAAAGAACTGTTGCCAGACTGTGGGACCAGGGTCCATACTGAGAGCTAATAACTTGCTACTGTCAGGACAAAAAATATCTTGCCATAGCAGGACAGTCCTTTCTGGACCTTGTACACTTGACTCAACACTGCTGTGGAACCATAGATGATAAAAAGAAAAATATGGATGCTGGCAATTAGTACTGGACACAGATTAAAAAAGTGGCTTCCAGATTCCTGCCTTCAGCTTCCATAATACTGATGTCTTCCATGTTACTTTTCAGCATGAGAGCCCTAGCATTATACCTTCTGTGGAGTGTGTGTTTTCAAATACATCTCAGAGTTTTCACTTGGGGAAACAGTTCTCATGTTAGCAGTTTCAGTGCGGTTTCCTTTTAAACCCCCGATCGTCTTTAGCTGTGAATGTATCTTCCGCATATAATTGAAAAGTTGACTATTGCTGGCATATTCTGTAGCTTGGCACTTGTGAAAGAGATCTGGGAACGTTGGCTCGGGTGACTAGATAATACTGTGGACCTCAAGGGTTGCTTTACTACAGTCCCATAATGTGTACCTGTTCTAAGCAAGGAACAGGTGAATGTAAATGGTGGAGTCTGAATGGAGTGCGCACACCTGTAATATTCCCATCCAGGGACAAGGTAGGATGGCTTGTGCAGATATTTTTGAATTACATAAATGTTTATTACTCATAATGGCTTGATAAATGCAGTGACACAACTTCATTGTTTGTATTTTGAAGTAAACAGCAATGCTACCCCTGGTTGGAGAGTGACACTCCTCTAGCCTCAAGTATGGTACAGTTGTTCACAGATTGCATATTGGTCTTACACCAAAGCTTTAAAGGTGAGTGAAGTCCAGATTTATGCTCTTGTTGTTTCTCTCTAGTTGCACTTTCTGCTCTAGCAGCTCAACCAGTGTTTTGGCTGGATGTCTTTGGTGGGTATGAATTTCTAGCCAAGCTTGTGTCTGTCATTCTGTTATAAGCACTGTCCTCTAACTCATTCGTGAAATGAAAAGGATTTTAGTGGCACAGACAGAGAGGAAGGGTAGATTTTTAGAAAGGTTAGAGAGAGAAAAGCAAAAAGTTCTGGCAAAGGGCCTGGAGAGGAGAAGAGGAGGAGAGGGAGATTTAAAACCAGCCACAAATATTTCTGGTTCCAATGGCAGATGCAGTTTGAAGAACTTCCTGTCTTGGTCCTGAATCACTAGGAGATATTCTGAAACAGATATTTGTGCATTCTTGAACCCCCCAGTAGAGGGCAGTCGAGGTGTTGCAGTGCCCAAATCAGTTTTCTGAAATGTTCATTACTCATCTGAGAATTGGGAGGGTTCATCGTTAGTACGGTGGTTCATGGTCATATGTCATAAAGGTGGTAAAGCAGGCGGATTAACAGGGTAGTGATCCGAGTGTTGTCATTAGTTGAGGGCTGGGAGTGAGAAGGGCTTTGGGCAGGGTTTGAGCAATTAATCTTTCATGTTCTAGGATTCCTGCAAGCCATTGGGTGTGAGAGAGTTCTTGGGTGTGGGCCATGGCCACTGGGCACATGCATATGAGTGCTGCTGGGCTTGAACTCTAACACCATGGTATTTTACAAGGATATCCCCGTTACACAGCCACAGAATAGATGGCAACAGTGTTAGACAAAATAGGGGGTTGGTTTGTTTCAAAACTGTGTGTGTAACTACTGCTGATGGAGGGTGCCTGACTGGCCATCCTGAATATTCACCGCCTCCATTTATCAACAGTGCACATGTACTGCTACTGCCCAGACTGTAACCTTCCTGTCATTAACCTGCTAATGTGTCTCAGCCCCTAATCTGGAGGGACAACCTCATCTCCAGACTCATCCATTCTTAGACACGGCTGCTGAGATTGCAAACAGTGTTGCTATTTGTCATGGTGTTTTTTGTATTCATGTAAATGCTTGTCCACCAGCAATGGAACTGTCACCACTAATTCATGTTACATAGGCCACTAAACAGCCACCACACGGTAATAACGTGGGGTGGCTGAGCTGAATTCAGGCTAGTGACAGTAGAAATGAAAGAAAAATATGTTGTGATGCCTTTGACAGTTTCCAAATCCTGTAACAGTTTTGAAAGGATGCAAGAACCAGTTCACTACGTACAGAACGAAGTGGATTATAAACCGGGATCCTAGTTTTCCATGATAAAAATCCCTAAAGTTTTCTGATAAGAAAAACATAACAATCTGTGTTTTTCTGCGATTAAAATGAAGTGCAGAACTTCAGTTTCCCTAGCCACAATATATGTAGTTGCCTAGCCACAATATATATAGATATCAGTTGAACAGGATGTTTTATTGATATATTTACAGTTGTAAAACATTTGAATGACCCACTCACAGTGCATTGTTTCTTTACTATTGATGGCCCTGCCGTTTCAGGCTCTTGTTTTTGTTTCTTTTCATTCAGTTTAGCGCTTTTCATGTGTTCTACAGCTGTCTGCCTTCAAATGTAATCTACAGCCTTGCTGCATGCAATCCAGAACAGCACATTATCATCAACATGAAAGTCCTCCTTGCCAAACTCAGTGACGTGGTCTTTAGGGGTGATTTTTTTTTAGAGTTTTGGGGATTTTTTCATAACTTTAATTACTCACATCTGGAGGCTGAAATGAAATTTGAGATGCATTAAAACACAAACCCGTACATGCCACTGAGTAACCTTTATACGCCTGAAGCAGTTTATTGGAGTTTATTTAGTTATGTAAACTTAAAGCGCATTCAGAACTCAACCACAAGAGGGGGAGGTTGTGCGCATTGAATAATTGACACTGGTACTTTCAGTAAAATTTAGTTAATAGTTAATATGGTTTTATTTGTTCATAAAATGTAAAAACTAAAGATTCTCTTTAAAAATGCAAATTCCACATTTTTCAGATTTCTCGGATCCCTGATTACAACTCTTCCTGTCCAATTAACTTTTTCAGAGTGAGCGATGTTCAGTAGAAGAAGCACTTGAGTTATAGATTGAAACAAACAAAGCTTAGAAAATGTCCTTTTTCTTTGAATGTTCTGTCCATGGAAGAACTGGTAGTGAGTGTGTGTCCCCTTTATAGTCAGATTTGTCCGTGTTTGGCTAGGTTTCCCTGGAGTTGAGTTTTAAATGGGCTGTTTCCTTTTAATCTAGATAAGTTGTTGCCAGACCACCGTGGGGCTCTCTGGTTACATCTGATGCATTATTGTGACTCATGCACAGCCCCCAAAATGCCAGAATTCATTCTCTATACTTTCCATGCTGAATTCAGCAGGCTTCCATGGAGAGAGATGCACCCAGATCAGATGCTCATGGAAGAATTCTTTAAAGTAAGCACCTAATGCGTATTGAAATAAGACCATTTATACTTTACATAATTCCGTCTTTGAAATTAAATAGATGTCCGTTGCAATTGATTTAGCCAAAGAGTACGTCAATTAGGTTTATTGTAGAATCTGAGGGTTGCTATTACAATATATTATTTATTATTATTAATGCTATCATAATTTATCAATATGATACTATTACTGTGAGATTAAGTTACATTGATGTATAGCCCTCAGTGGTACTATCTGAATTTATGGTATCTGAGCATCGCAGTCTGAAAACATCTACTCAATGTGCAGTGACAGTCAAAAAAGCAAACAGACTGTTGGGAATCATTGAAGAAAGGGATAGGTAATAAGATAGAGAAAATATCATATTGCCTGTATATAAATCCATGCTGCGCCCACATCTTGAATATTGCATGTAGATGTGATCACCCCATCTCAAAAGAGATTATTGGAATGGGAGAAGGTTCAGAAAAGGGCAACAAAAATGATTAGGGGTATGGAACAGCTGCCATATGAGGAGAGATTAATAAGAGTGGGACTTCTGAGCTTGGAAAAGAGTTGACTAAGGGGGGATATGATAGAGGTCTATAAAATCATGCCTGGTGTGGAGAAAGTAAATAAGGAAGTGTTATTTACTCCTTCTCATAACACAAGAACTAGGCATCACTAAATGAAATTAATAGGCAGCAGATTTAAAAGAAACAGAAGTATTTTTTCACACAACACAGAGTCAACCTGTGGAACTCCTTGCCAGAGGATGTTGTGAAGGCCAAGACTGTATCAGGGTTCAAAAAAGAACTAGATAAGTGCATGGAGGATAGGTCCATCAATGGCTATTAGCCAGAATGGGCAGGAATGCTGTCCTTAGCTTCAAAAAGAACAGGAGTACTTGTGGCACCTTAGAGACTAACAAATTTATTTAAGCATAAGCTTTCGTGGGCTAAAACCCACTTCATCGGATGCATAGAATGGAACACACAGAAGATATTTATGCATACAGAGCACATGGAAGCTGGAAATGGGCGATGGGATGGATCACTTGTTGATTACCTGTTCTGTTCATTTCCTCTGGGACACCTGTTATTGGCCACTGTTGGAATACAGGATAGTGGACTAGATGGACCTTTGGTCTGATCCAATTTGGCTTTTCATATGTTCTTATCTTCAACCTCCTTGTGAGGTAGGGCAGTGCTATTATCCCCATTTTACAGGTGGGAAACTGAAAAATGTAGTGACTTGCACAAGATGACATAGGATTTGCGTGGTAGATCAGCAATTGAGCCCAACTCTCCCATGGCCCAGGCTAGTGCTCTAACCACTGATTCACTTCCTTCCCGTTAATATAGGCGCTACAACAATAATAAGTCCTACTCATGAACCAGGGCCTCATTGTGGTAGGCATTGTACAAACACAGAACAAAAACATGGTCACTGTCCCAAAAAGCTTACATTCTACATATAAGACACGAGACAATGGGAGGATACAACAGAAAGACAGGGAGCCCATGGGCAGCATGATGGGCAGTGGCCACAGCATACCAGCTGCCTAGCCATTGTCACCATGCAGTGAGGTATTAAAGTTTCTAAGAATGATTTTGTCAGCTTGGCTCTAGGCTTTCAGGCATTTGCGCCAAGGACAGCTTATAAATGAATTTCTAGACAAGAAATGAACTTGAGAGAGAATATTAATCAAATTAGTGTCTGTTTTGGTAATGTACTGAAGGTTTCCCAAAAAGTTGACTCTTGATGACTTAGGGTTTATAATGCATAATTAACATGACTTTGGAAAATAAGTATCAATATATAGACAACGCATGTAGTATCAATCAGTGGATTATAATCCAGTTTTATGCTAACTAAAATGATCACCGTACTTCCATTTTCTGGTTGACTGCTTCTGATTTGCACCCTAAAATTGTAGTACAGATAGTTGTGGAACTCCAGAATCTTTCCTCCAGAGCCTTTACTGCCTTCCTGCTGGTGTTGCATTGTTCATGCATGTCTCAAATTGTTACAGAATTTTTTGGTCTTCCCCAAAGAGAGAAAAGCCAGTTGCAATTTTGCATCGGAAAGTCCACAATAGCCTGAATATTGCCCCTGCATTTGAAATAGTCTGAATTTGGTGGCCTTCTGGACATACTGCAAAAGACACTTCTTTGACTGGGGTTTTTGGGAGGGCTGAGGGTTATACTTCCTTGATGATGAAGGGGTAGGAAGGAATTCTTGTAGATGACTGGCTATCTTGAGGTCCTGTTGAATGGCTTATTTAAAGCTGTGGAGATTGAATTGCTTTATTAGTGATGCTGGGGTGCCTAACGCTATGGACAATGTCTTCTGAGTTGTTTAAATCTAAATAAATAAAACAAAGTTGCCTGTCTGTTTTCTCCTAGGTTGAAAGAGGCAGCCCGAAGAGTTGTTTCATTTTCTTGGGTTCTATTTTATGTGACGTAAACTGGGTCAGCGTCCTATCTGATGCCTGGAATCCCAAGCCCGTTCCTGAAACGCACAGTATGATTGTCTGCTTACTCTATATGGTGGTTCTGTTGGCAAAGGAGGAGCAACTTACAAGCAAAGAGGTAATTTTGAAAAGGTTCAGAGATGGATCAGATTGCCTTGGGTTTGTCACAAACTTAGACATCTAAGCTCTGTTTATGTGCTACGGGGACCTATGCAGATGACCTATGAGGAGATGGCAATTGGAAGCTACCATATTAATGGTTGAGGCCAGGCATTGTGTCTGATAGGCTGACAGAGTGGTCCATCAGGTTTACAGAAATATACCTTGCGTCCATTAATCTCTATGTTAATTGCCATTACCAGGCAATCAAGTCTACCATATCTAAACCCTGCCTGAGCTGCAGCACACTGGTAAAAGAAATCCCATGAGCTGTGTCCAAACCTGGATCCATTGGGTCTGTCTATCTTAGATATTTATGTCATGCTGTCTGGAGTGGCTGTCAACTGTGCGTACCCGCTTAGGGGCAAACTGTCAAAAACCAGTACAGGCTGCCCAATCTGCTGGCATTTTCTATAATTAGATTTCAGCACAACCCACTGACAAATGGGAACTCTTGGATCACTACACTAGTCTTACACTTGAGTCACAGGCATTCCCTTCAGACTGTCCAGTCTGTCTTGACACCCAGACAAACTGAGCTTTGTGATAAAAGGTCACTCAGGCCAAAAATCACACCACATCACGTTGTTCCCTCCAAAGGACCAGTCACTTAGCCCAGATCAACTGGTGCTCTAGATCTTACACCAAAGACAATGCTGGTGGCCAATTTCTATAGTAAACTAAGTACGCTTTTAGTAGCTAAGAAAAGGAAATGAGAGTTATTGAAAGGTTAAAGCAGGTAAAATCTAAGTACAGGTGAGTAATTCCAAATGGTGGCAGTCATGTAATAAACTGCCTGTTTCCCCGAAAACCTTTTCAGGGTACCCAGATGATTTCTGGGGATCTCTATTTTTGCATCTGGTACACTTCCCTGTAAGAGTCCAAACAGGCCAGAGATGAAGGATCTTTCCTTGAATCCAGACTTACAGCTTCTTCTCACAGACAACACCTGACATACTGATCTCCTAGAACTGGAAGGGACCTTGAAAGGTCATTGAGTCCAGCCCCCTGCCTTCACTAGCACGACCGAGTACTGATTTTTGCCCCAGATCCCTAAGTGGCCCCCTCAAGGATTGACCTCACAACCCTGGGTTTAGTAGGCCAATGCTCAAACCACTGAGCTATCCCTGCAGACAGCATCTGACAGTGGCGCTACCCAAAGCATTTTGTGTCTATTTGACCTCAGGTCATCACACACACTGACCATGTGCTTTGAAATTAGCCTTTTTACTGATAAAGCTTTTTATTTGCATTTCACACAGCTTTAGTTAGAGGTGTATTTGTTATGTAAATGTTTTCCATAACATATAACAGGATACAAATGATTGAAAACTATGCAAGTAACGACCCATTCGTTTTCATTATGTTTAAACACCAAATACATTCAGACATTTAACAATCGCTTTGATCTGTGCTAATACACAAGTGAATTGATCTGGCTTTGATCTGAGCTGGCATCTGGTCTATCACCATCACAACACGTATATGGTTCCCTTTAGCATATCTGAGGGTATGGCTACACTTGAAATTTCAAAGCGCTGCTGCTGCAGCGCTTTGAAGTGTGAGTGTGGTCAGAGCGCCAGCGCTAGGAGAGAGCTCTCCAGCACTGCACGTAAACCACATCCTCTACAGGTGTAGCTTGCAGTGCTGGGAGCCGCGCTCCCAGCGCTGTGGCAATAATTACACTGAGGCTTTACAGCACTGTATCTTGCAGCGCTCAGGGGTGTTTTTTCACACCCCTGAGCACGAAAGTTGCAGCGCTGTAAAGTGCCAGTGTAGCGAAAGCCTGAGCATCTCACCACTGTAATGTATTTATCCTCTCAACAGGCAGGGAAGTGCTATTATCCCCATTTTACAGATGGGCAACTGAGGCACGAAGATCATACAGGAAGTGTTTAGTGGAACTGGGACTTGTAGCCAGGTTACCCAAGTCCCAGCCTAGTGCCCTAACCACTGGACCACTTTCCTCTTTTGAGGTAGCTTTCCAGTGCCCACAGTGAGACATTTTCATTTGAGGAGTCTGATTTACCCTGGTGGATTAAATAAAATTTATTGCTTCACCCTGATCTCCATGGTCTCTGTAAATAAGAACAATTCACTAGTTAGGGCCTTTCTGTGAGAATAAGCCATAGCTATGTTGTTTCAGTTTAATTCAGACTGGACTTTTATACTGCTTGAATATGGCATGACGACCTCTCTGTGAATTGAATTTTACAGTTTTTAACGTATGTGGGTCCAGAGCTTGGGGGAGATGGGAGACATGTTCGATGAATCCAGATAAATATATCTGGTTCCAAGCCTTTCTAATGAGGCGTCAGCCCTCTACAAGGAGACAGGCTGCTGTATTCTGTCAAGCAGGGAATGATTAACTGAAGTGTGCTACTCTTAAATGTAATAAACAGCTGTATTTCAGGGAGGGCCAAGAGATTTGATTGTTTAGTCATATTTTGTGTATTGCTTAAGTGGAAGTTGTTCTATCATAGGAAGTGGTTGTAAGAAGCAGTGATCTAGCTGCAATTGAACCTCCAGTGACTTTGTAGGGGTTGTAAAAAACCAACTAAACACGCTTGTCCCCACCACTGAGTCTGTATCTCAATCCTCCAGGTGATTCTTCCCCAAAAGCCCTGGAAGACTCTTCCTAGAGAGGCTACCCTTCTCCCCCATGTAAAAATCAATAGGAGCCCTTTTCATTTTCCTGTCTGATATTTAAGTACGATTAGCTTGAACTGCTGCTGGTCCTGATGCAGCCCACATCTGCATCTATCCCCAGTTGGCCCAGGGCTGTTCAAAACTGGAAAACAGTATTAAACAAAGACCTAAAACTTTGGTGCAGGAACCCAGGCATAATTGCCAAGGAGCATAAAACAATTAACATGGAAACCTGTATCATCCTGTTAAACCCAATTACACTCTGATTCTGTACTTTTATAGCATGATATAAGCAAATTGAATCAGTCATCAGCATTCTTTACATTTCCTGGAGTATTATTTGTAGCCTCAGCTATATAGCTGCTTCTGCAAACATTTATTTCTTACCATACAACTCTACCTTCCCTTCTGAATATACACATGGAGATGCTATGTAACAATAGCAGCAGGTCAGGGTGATGTAACATTCCTAAGGCCTGATTCATCTCTGTGCCAGCTGAACACTGGCTGTAGCTCCTTATTGGGCAGAGATTTGCTGCACCATCTCTGAATATTTTTATAACCAGCTGCCTCTGGCTGAGTTTTTTCCACCTGTTCCTCCCCCTCCCCATCCCTTCTGGCTGGAGATATCCTAGTCTCCGACAGCACCTGAGTTCCACTTTATGGTTGCATTTAAATATTTGTTCGATAGAGAGAATAAATGCATTAAACACAAAGAGAAGCATTTAGCAAAAGTGGGTTTTAAAGATTCAGTAAAGTTTACTTAAAATTAGCTATGGCTCACTTCATAGCTCCCAAATTCCCCCTGTGGTAGCATGGTGAGTCTCCCAAAAGTTCTTTGTTTGCACAGAGTCTGTCACAATAGGGTGCTGGTCCATGACAGGGGCTCCTAGATTATTAACAATAATAATCAGACTCTGTTTTGGTTCCTTTGATGCATTGTGTTTGAAGGAGGTATGATGATGTTCTTCATTCTAACCTCTAATCCGCAATAGCCATTGTATTTTCCAACCTATTCAAGTGACTGGAGTTCAGTATCCCAGGTCAAGGACTCCTGTTCTTTTTGTGGCTACAGACTAACGTGGCTGCTACTCTGAAACCTGTCATTATGCAAGGCACTAAATTTAGTCATATGGAGTGGAAATCCATCAACTTCATGAAAAAACTCGTATAGATAGAGCAGATGATATCTTCCTTTCCAAATGCAAACAGATGGCCTCTTAGAGTTGGTATGGCAACTTCCACCTTTTCATGTTCTGTGTATGTACACCTCTACTCCGATATAACGCGGCCTGATATAACACGGATATAACACAGTAAAGCAGTGCTCTGGGGGTGCGGGGCTGTGCACTCCGGCGGATCAAAGCAAGTTTGATATAACGTGGTTTCACCTATAACGCTGTAAGAATTTTTTGGCTCCCAAGGACAGTGTTATATCAGGGTAGAGGTGTATGTTTATCTTCTTACTATACGTTCCATTCTGTGCATCTGATGAAGTGGGCTGTACCCCATGAAAACTTATGCTCAAATAAATTTGTTAGTCTTTAAGGTGCCACAAGTACTCCTGTTCTTTTTGCGGATACAGACTAACACGGCTGCTACTCTGAAACCTTCGACTCCTTTCAGTGACCTTCTAGATATTTTGTCATTTCAAAAATCTTCCTTAAACGTCTAAAGATACACTTGTGTGAGAATTGGAGGTATCATAGTGTAGTGGATAAAGCACTGGACCAAATGATGAGACACCTGGGTTCTTCTCCCACCTCTGCCACTGACATATGTTACCTGACCGGTGTGACCTTATGGAAGTCAGGTCATGTCTCTGTTTCTCCGTTTGCCCTCTTACGCTTTCCTACATGTTTAGATTGAAGCTGTGTTTATGGCAAGGGCCATCATATTGTACCAACACATTGGCCTGCTAATTTTAGTTGTGGCTGTCAGATGCCACTGTAATACCAATAGTACATACAAATGCAATGAGTGTTGTTTTAGCACAATGCACTATTAAAGCCACACTGCTAGCAGTCAGCTGTTTGTTAGGTTTTTTATTACACTTTGTGCATCTCTAATCTAAACATTGTGGATTGATGTCTCCATTAGTTTCCAATATTTAGTATTGTGACTGTTCATAAAAAGAGAATTGGTTTTTTTTTAATCTTCAGGAATCGCCACTGATTAACCTCCTTGGACAGGCCAGCTCTCTTCCATGGCAACTTGTGCGCATTGAATCTTATCAAAGCATCATCAGCTACTTTAGCAGCCACTATCCTCCTTCCATCATCCTAGCCAAGGATTCTGCAGCTGAACTGATGGTGAAACTCTTAAAAGTTTCTGCAGGCTTTGGTGCTTCTTCTGATAGCCATGTGCATTTTGTAAGTATGATTGGCAGTTCTTCTAGACTGCTCTTGATCATCTTCTTGTTTTGTTGAGGTCGGGATGTGTCGTGTGGTTATATGGTCCATGAGAATAGAGCTAAGTGTGCCAACTTTTTAAAATTTTAATAGGATGCAACACTAAAATGCCAAGCATACATTCACCAGGTGGTTCAGTTTCTCAGCACCCTGGAACAAAATGGAAAAATAACCCTTTCGGTATTGGAACAAGAAATGTCAAAGCTCTTAGACGATATTGTCATCTTTAACCCTCCAGGTTGGTTCTAAGGAAATATCATGTTTTTTACAGTTGTCAAGACATATTATTTGTAGAGTTAGGTTAGTTACAGATACAGATAATTTTTGAACTATTTCATGCATTTAAAATACATGCAATATTTCTGAGATGGGCTTTGGGCCTCTGAGGATTTATTGACTATGTAATGAATGTCCCTTGGTTTTGAAGAACACATATGCCCTCTCACACAGCTGAAGGAGAGAGAATTCCCTCTCCTACTCATCAGCCAAAAGGAAGAAGGTTCTTGGGTGTAGGTGTTTTGGAATGGGTGGTGGAAGAGCCCTCCTTTTAGCAGCTGAACAGCATGTTGTCATGTATCAGATTTATCAAACACTTGCTAGTTAGAAGCTGATGGGGAAAAAATGGTGCAGCTCCCTTAGCAGCATTCAATGACAGCACATTCCCACTTCACAGCAGCTGGGGTGGGGAGGGCTGGACTTCTCACAAGAGCGTTGCCCCAGGTCCTTGCTCATATGGAGTTCTCTCTTTTCTTGTCATTCTTTGGTTCATTAGGTGTCTGGTAAAATTTTTTACAGCCGGGTCTAAGTGGCTGTGGCCTTGGGGAAGTCATTTAACTTCTTAGCCTCAGTTTCACCATTTGAACTATGGTGCCAATAACACTTCCTTGCAGTGGGCTGTGAGGATTAATGACTGAGTTAGTTTGGTTTATAAAAATAGTATTAAAATACTTAATTTTCATTTAGTAATGTAAATTTGTTGAATTAAATTGTGAAAAGTGCTATCTTTAGAAAAGGATTATAAGAACTAAGCATTATAATGGCATGTTTAAATTGCTTTAAAGAAAATTGTTTATAACTAGTTGCTATTGAAGGGGTCCCTATGAAATAGAGTAGGCACTATGAAAAGATATTCAGGGTCTGATGCTTAGACTGGCAAGGTTATCTGGATAATCTAGTATTTTGGGAAATGCTGTGGGACTGCTAAAATCTCTAGGACTCCTCTGGTCATATTTGAAGTGACCAAACAGCTGTAAAGGGGTCATTAACTTTATTTTACAAACAAGTTGTGTTGAGTGGGAGCCCAGTAAATGTCCCCTCCCCGCCCCCCCCCCACTCACTTAAATAATAGTAGCACCTAGAGGCCCCAGCTGAGATCAGAACTCTATTGTGTGAGGCACTGTACAAATAATAGGTATAGTGCCTTGCCTGAAGTGTCTAATTCGGCAGGACAAAGTGGATTCTCAGGAAGAATGATCATCTCCTTTTTATAGATGTAGAACTGAGGCACATAGTGAATAAGTGACTTTTTCAAGGTCATACAGGAAGTCTATTGCAATGGCAAGAATTGAACCCAGATCTCCTGAGTCCCAGTCCAGTGCCGTAAACACAGGACCATCCCCTCTCCCTTCTTTAATTTTTATTTTCATACCTGACTTATTCTTACTGGTATATTTTTCTTTGACTTTCAGACATGGATATGCAAGCTCGTCATATGGCTCTCAGTAGTCTCTTTTCAGAAGCACTGATGATGATGAATAATGCCAGCATCACAACAGCAGAGTCGCTACGGGGTAGTTTACAAACCTGGATCAACACCAAAGTGCATGGCCTGCTAGTGATGCCCCTGCTAACAGCAGCATGCCAGAGCCTGGCCTCGGTCAGACATATGGCAGAGACTACGGAAGCTTGTATTACAGCTTACTTCAATGAAGGTAAGAGAGAACCTCTCCTTCTGTCACTTATGCCAAGTTCTGAGCTAACGTTAAAGATCACCCTTGAAATGTCCACTAATTAATTGCTAGGTTGGAGCTCCTTGTAGCCTCAGGCTACTCAGAAATAGCTTGAACTTGGTTTTAATTTTGTAATCAGACCGTCTTTCCTGAAGTATGTTGTTGATGTTACTCACTGTGCTCCGTGTGTGTATCTGCAGTAATACCTTTGCACAGTCAAGTAGGGTATGGACAGTCTTGTTGCTTATTTTTGAATTTCTTTGGTTGTCTGTTTTACAGTCTTAAGGTAATGATTTCTTAGAATTGTTTCCAGCCACACATCACTTTCTGATACTGTCTGGCTTTGCCCGATGGCTACTCTCTTTCTAGCTGAGGGGACCTAAATGACTTTTCCTATATATTCTAGTCCATCCTTTTATGGAAAAGTTGTACAGAATTTAATAGAAAAGGATCATTTTTTCTATAAAGCTTTTTAAAAACAGTCATGTAGAATTTAATACAGATTTTGTTGTTTGGTAGAATTCTGTGGGATGGTTATAAGAAACCTTGTAGAGAGGATCATATTCTCTCTCAAATTGTGTAGGTTTTTGGAGTGATGTCTATGGAACTATATATCTATTTCTGCCCCAGTCAATTCTGTAAGACTTTAGCCCCCCCAGGGGAAGTGTTTGAGGTCCTATCACTGGGACGTATAAAATTAATACTGCTGTCACACCCTCAAATGTACTTGCTTACATGGAGATGGATGCGATAACCTAATAGGTCTTTTCCATCTTTAACCTCCATGATTCTCTGACAAGCTGATGATTTGGAAAATAACTGCCAAAGTATGAATTACTTAATTTAAAGGAACATAATAAAGTAGGTTAGGTCTAAAGCTTTACTCTGTCCTAAAACTGTTTTAACAAACATGTCCTGTCCTTTCTGTATTCTCTTCTCTCACTTTGTTTTAAGAATTTCCTCTCAACCAGGATTTAGGCTGGGGCCCTATACTCGCCTCCCTTCAAGTTCCTGAACTCACAATGGAAGAATTTCTGCAGGAATGTTTATCCTTGGGAAGCTACCTGACCCTTTATGTCTACATGCTGCAGTGCTTAAACACTGAGCAGACTCTGACCAATGAAATGAAAATGCTGCTAACTCTTGACAAATGGCTAGAGCAAGTGTATCCAAGGTATTTAGCATTTGATTCAGTACAGTCGTTGGTCTGGTGTAGGACTATACTCCAGGCTTTCTAATCCCAGCTCTGCCACTGTTTCTTGAGCAAGTCATCTTGGCCTGCATTTTCAGCTATCTCCTAAGTTGGAATATGTTACATTCTCAGTGTTCAATTGGAGATGCTAGGGGCCTGATTTTTTCAAAAGGTGCTGAAGCTAATGTGGGATGCTCAGCTCTGGGGGAAAAATTCAGGACCGAGTATTTCCAGTATTGGTGGGCACTTTTTGAAAATGGAGGTCTTCATGTCCCTGCCTCCCTGTTAAACACGGGTAAACCAAACAGGGAGCGTGGTGAGAATTGAGTGTTGTTTATAAAGAGCTTTGAAGCTGTAAAATGCTATAATACTGTAAGTACTAAGTATTTATTAAAATACAAATAGTGCTGGTGTATAATGCACTAGTAAGTATTACATGCTGCTCAACAGTGCTATCCAGAATACAGCAAATCGGTTGGCTGGTAAATGCCTCTCCATTTCAGTGGCAATAGGGGCAAAATTTTCTTGATTAAAAAGCCTTGCTTGGAGAATGCATGCTCTCCTTTTTGCAGTTCAAATCTCTTGGCCATTTGATGACTGTAGTACTCTCCAGCTCTATCCACTTGATTGCCAAAGTGGGGAAAGACAGCAATCTGCAAAAGGCTGTTTCGGTACCTTCTCCAATGCTAAATGCATGCTCCAAGATTGCTGCGGGGTTTTTTGGTGGTAGAAGGACTGGACAGAAGTTACGAGAGCACAGTCTGATGCAGATCTCTCATGCTGATGCTTTCTGTGGAATATCTGAGTTCATTAACCTTGGGTGTGACTTCAGGCCATTTGGTTTTAAAACAATCTTTAAAAATATCCACAGAGGAACTTGTGCTGTGTGCCTTGCTCAGCAGAAGCCTTCAGTGTTTCCACTGCTATACAATAAAGTGGAAAGTTTTAAAAAACAAAATCTACTGCTCCTCAGAGTATCAAATACTTGTAAACAAAGCCAAGTTCAAAGAAAAACGGGCCTGATTCACCAGTCTGTTACACCAGATTTTATACCATTTATCAATAAATTTAAGGGCTGAAGGAGTCATTGGGATAGTCTAGTTTGACCTTCTACATAATACTGGCCTTTGAACTCCCCCTTTAATTTATACATCGAGCCCATAGTTTCTGGAATTCCACTTCACTGGAGTTATTCCAGCATAAGAACTAGTATATCTAAATGTCCTTCACAAACTTATCAACTAAACACCTCACTGGGCTGGTGTGTGTGCAGGGACACTTTCCAGTGCCACAGGCTTAAGAGATGTTGAAGGAGAAGGAAGATCAGTTTCTAAGCATTGTTCTTTCATCTACCAAAAGTTCAATGAAGGAAGAGTCAAAGCTGTTTCTTTGGTGGCATAAAGCCCTGCAGTTATCCCTACTCCAAACGGAACAGAACGACGCCATCCTGGTTGAATCAGTCATCCGGATATTGCTCTCAATACAGGGCAGACAGAATCAGCTGGCTGAGGAGAGACTGATGTCCGGAATATTGGGTGTTATTGGTCTAGGCAAGAAATCTCCTTTGTCACCCAGGTAAGAATGTAGGAAGCAGTGCTCTGATTAAGAAAGCACGTATTTTGAAAATACTTGCTCAGATCCTATACACTTTATGAATGGATGGTACTAATCTCTGAAGTTGGGTTAGGAATCCAAAGTTCCTGAAGGTTTGGGGGTGTTCCTGTTTTGGCCTATTATAGAGAAGCAATGGAGTTTGGAACTGCATTAGGATCTGAATGTAAACTTTCCCATAATTTGTGCTGGAGAGAGGGGAAGTTGGGAGTTCTGGTTTGGTGCCATCTCTAGTTCAAGTGTCCCTGTTAACTATGGTTTGACCCATGAACTTAATTTAATCACAAATTTCTCTTGGGATGGTGGATAGCCTTCCTGGTGAATGGGTTATACCACTAAAAATGGAGTGTAGAATAATTGTTTCCCGGCTGCTCGAGAGGTAAGGTACTTGTTTACAAAAATCCTGACAGGGTAAACTTGATTGTGATCCTAGGTTGGCCTGTTTTCATGTAAAACAGATCTCTTAATTTTAGAGAGGGCACAGGATTGGTCCTGCTTTCAGCAGGGGTTTGCACCAGATGACCTCCTGAGGTCCCTTCCAACTCTGATATTCTGTGGATCTATGATTCAGTGTTTGCAGAGAGATCCATCAAAGAGAATACTTGTCTGGCTTTCTTTTACCTTGTCTCTAGCAGTCAGCTGTCTTGCATGTCTCACATTACCAGCATGTGTATATTCATGTTCCACTCTGCCTTTTCTATATTATCCTGTATGTGCTGGAAAACATGAGTGGTTCAAAGAAGCACCGAACTTTGCATGTTAAGCAGTTTCCTTCCTGAAGAGATGGATAGGGAGCTTGGTAATAAGAGAACCAAAAAAAAAAAACAAAAAAAAAAACCCCAATCCAAATGAAAGAGAGAGTTATCCAAACCAGAAATATTTGGCCCAGATCCAGCAAAGCACTTAAGCATGACATAACTTTAAGAATGTAAGTGGTTTCTTTTGGGCGAATCCAACCTCCATTGAAACCAGTGGCTAAGGATACAATTCTGTCACAGAGGTCACGGATTCTGTGACTTTTCAGGACCTCCGTGACTACTTCCAGGGCAGGGCTGGCGCAACTGTCAGCCTTGGGGCCACTGGAGCAGCAGCTGGGGTTGGGTCAGCCTTACTACTGCTGGAGCAGTGGTGATCAGCCCCGGGGCTGCTTCCCCCCCCACCCCCTCCCAGGACTGAAGCAGCAGTGGGCTGGAGTGACTGCCGAAGATCAAACCCAGCATCACTCTGACTATTAGTGTTCCCTTAGGATATTTTTTAGTGAAAAGTCAGGGACTGGTCACAGGCTTCCATGAATTTTTGTTTATTGCCTATGCCCTGTCCCAGACGTTTACTAAAAATGCCAGTGACCGCACCGTAACCTTATCAATGGCAAAGCTCCCATTAAGTTGAGTGGGGACAGGATTTCACCCTTTTCTGGTGATAGACATCTCAAAATACACAAAGGATGTAAGTACAAAGAATGAAAAGAAGTGCTTGGGGTGATAACTAGGTACCAATGAGATCTCCAGTTTATTTGTGTTAATTTGTATTATACTGCAAGAGGTGCATTGCATTAAAAAAAAAAAAAAAAGTAGAAAGATCCCTCACCTGGTTTAGTGCAAGAAATAATAGGGTGATATTTTTGGCGCGTCTAATCCTGATGCTCAGTAGCATCTAAATTTTACATCAACTTCTCTCTTCCTTTTGACACTTAAGGTTCCGTGTGGTTGCCCGCAGTATGTCAGCCTTCCTGCTGGTGCAGATTCCTCAGGAGAATCAAATCCGTCTGAAGCCTGGTTCAGAATTGCAGCTCTCACAGAAAGCCCAGCAGGTAGTGTGTCAGCCATTGATTTCACTGAGCATCCTCTGTCTCTGTATTGGCTAATCAAGTTGCAGTGTGAAGCTCATTGGAATCATTACAAACAATGTATATTAAGCCTACCTTCTCTTCTGAAATGCCTGATTTCAGTGAGAGCGAAATGTCCATCCTAATTTGGCCCTCAATGCTTGCCCCCTCTTTATATCTGGGTCTAAATTCTGAAATTCAAAAGCAATTAGTTGATCTTATCCTTGTAACTTGAGGAACTTTTGTTTGCATCACAAACTACTGCACTATTTGCTATAACGTGGCAGGACTGCTAGTGTGTGTTTGAGAGAGCTAGACTAAGATACTTGAGGTGATCTATGCCAGGGAAGTGAGTTGCATAGGCAAAGCTGGTTGCACAGCAACCCATGTTGTTTGGCAGGGATATTTTGTCACATTATAAATCTTAAAACACAGAGCTTTCAGTGAAATAGTAAGTTCAATACACTGAGTGAGAAATAATGGAAACTAGTTAACAGAAGGAACTGGAAAATATACTCTTTGGCAGTGGGGGAAGGAGAGGATTGAACACTTTTACCAATGGAACATCAATTGGCAGTATTTTGTGTGTTTCTTAAACTTTTGGAAAGGTTTATTTTTGATCCAATAACTTCAGAATACAAAAAGTGTCAATAAAAAATGGACAGGAAAGGGTTAAGTTCTTCTGAGGCCTTGTCTGTATAGACAAGATGCACTGGTTTAATTAAAAGTGTGATTTTTAAATTGATTTAAACTGGTGCATACCTCTGTCTGGGTGCTCTCTCATTTCTATTTAATAGGGGCGTATTTCAGTTTAACTGATTCCTGATTGTCTAAGCTAAATAAGACTGGTTTAAATCCAAATAAGAGAGTCTGTGAAGCCTTTTGTACCAGTTTAACTTAACTGGCTTAAAATTGTTCCATTGGTCAAATCAATGCATCTTTGTCATGTCCACAATAGCAGAGTTCAGGAACATTGGAACTCAGCAAGAGCAGGTAGAAGGGATGAAAAAATATCAGCCTTGACTTTAATATATTCCCTTTAAAGGGTTATATTCAGGCTTTGTTTAGCCCAACATTAAGTTTTGTGGATACAAACCTTTAAATGACTAAGACAGCAGAAAAACATCCTCCTGCAGAGTGTTTGCAACCCACACATTGCAGCAATATGCTAGTGCATGAGAACCTGACAGTGGAATTAACCACAAATGGAAGCGAAGCTGACTACTCTCTTTTCCTTCTTTGGTGTGAGTGAAAAGTAAAAGAGGTTCATTCAGAATTCTTTCATCTTTAATTAATCACTGGAGTTATCGCTAACTTGGGTTAGGGATTTATTTTTAACATACGATTTTTAACCTGACAGTGGTGGGCAGAAACAATATACATATTTATATGGAAATTCCGGGGATTGATGAGAACATTGTGAAGTGAATTGCAAGGGTACTATGAGCTGTATTTGGTGTATTTTCCCTAAGGTTAATTGTTTAGTGCCAGACGTAAATATAAATGATATGTGAAACTTACGACAGGGTAGTTGTTCCTGTCACCCATAGAGAGAGAACAACATTGGCATATGTAATGTGAAGCTAATGTGCTGATACTGTACTATACAAAATGTGCATGTGGAATGTTACATGATCATGGGAGCTTGTTATACAAATATTTGTATAAAACCAGTAGGTAGATGTAGGTCAGATCCTCAAGTAGTGTAAACCAATATAGATCCATTGAAGTAAATGGAATCACATTTGTTTAATGGGTCAGATCATTAGCTGGTGTAATTGTAACTGCAGAATATAGGGACAGAATATACTTAGCTAACTGAATTTTTCCCTCTATTTGTAGGCACTGAATACCCTTGAATCTATGGCATCAAACAAACAATATACGGAGTATCAGGAACAGCTCTCCCAAGTGTCCCAGTTTATCAAGCACCCAGATCATTGTCTTCAAGATGGAAATAATCTCTTGGCTCTCCTTGTGAACACTCTGTACCCAGAAGTGCATTACTTGGACATTATACGATAGCAAGCACTGAGATCACCAGAAACCTTTTTACAGTCTTGGCTTTCTCCAGTTTACGTTCAAAGTTGTTACTGCACAAGTAATTTTCATTGGAGAGTCGTACTTTATATCAAAATGAATCAAAGGGGGAGCATGGGTGGGAAATGTCCACGGGCGTGTTATTAACTCTCTTGGGTATTTTGTTTACGTTCTTAACATACTGCTTCAAATGGAATCACTCAATTTTTGTCTGGTGAAAACACTTGAATGGCTTCCCATGTATAGTACAATCTAAAAGAGTGATTGAGACTAGATGTGTGAATCCTTTGAGAGAATGTCGCTTGTCCTTGTCTTATATACAGCAGTTGGGTTTTTTGCTTTGTGCCTTTTTCTTCTTCTGAGACTTCATTGCAGAGCTTTGGACCATTGTTTAACCATGGCACCTCTAAAAGTTATCTACCTACCTATTCTGAAACTTGGAAACTCACTATACTCATGAAGATAGTGTCTCTTTAAAAACTGAACTTCTCTGTGATCGTGCAGACCTCTGCTGTGGAATGTGACCTTTTACATTTTTTTCCACCCCTGTAAGCAGTAGCTGACGTTTTTTTTAAGCACTTGAGGTTTTTTCCAACTTCCAGATGTGACTGAATCCGATTCCATATCGTTTGCTAGAATGAACCATTCATGTCCATGTTGCTTCTATTATAAAGACAGATAGAGTCAAGAACTGAGTTTCTAGATGTAGAAGGGAAAGTAGCCATTGGTATTCACGTTAGCTCTCCAATTCCTCAGTGCTGCTGAAAGAGACTGGTTGTTTTGTGGCTGAATTGACCGGCAGGGAGACTGCGGTGGCTTTCCTTCCTCACTAGTTGGGCATCTTGATATCGGAGATGACACTGTGTTTAATTTGGTGATTTATTCTTAAAATTCTGTTACCAAGGTGTGAACAACTGTACATTTGTCAGTTTAATTATCCTAATCTTTGTTGCCTTGCGCATTAATGAAAGGAACATCTCATAAGAAAGAAGAGAACAGGTCTTCCCAGCTGTGTTTATATGGCTCTGTGGCCATTTTGTTTGTCTCCATAGAATCTGATGTGTTCCAAATGGCCTTAAAGTTCCATTGCTGTGGGCTATGAATACCTCAGGATTTTTGCAAAGGAACCATGATATCTTTTTCTCATCTAATTACTCAGTGCCTTTATGTTTAGGATACGCTTGCATTTCAAAACACTTAGCTCTGGTCACCACTAAAGGGGAAGTGCTACCTACAGCCTCTTCCATAACCAATCATCAGCACATTCACCATTTTTGCACTTAAATATAGTTTTAGTGTTAGAGAACTAACCAGTTACTGAGTGACTCATTTGTTTTGTAATTTCCCTTTCTCTTCTTGCCAAATTATGCAAACCACGTCAGTTTGGACTTCAGATAACACCCATTCTCCAATTTGTCTTGCAGTTTTGTTCTCTGTGAATCAGCCTGTACTTCATTTTGTGCATCAGCCAGCCATCACTGCTGCATGTTTTGAACAGGCCCTTTTGGGAACTTCGCAACTGGAAAAATAAATTCTGCTGCTTTTTTCGTTTAGACTTAAGACACTGGTTTTAGCACTTTTATTAGACGTAATGTTATGCCTCAGTTGTATAAAAAATATGAAAACACAGGACTTTTATGTATATATTGGACATGCAGGTTTTAAAAGAAAAGCCATTGTGTCAGCCCTTGAGTTTGTACAGATGGTGGGTTTATAATGTACGAGGCCTGCAAAGACCATATGAAATAAAAAAAATGAAAATCAAGTAACTCCTGGTGAAGGTCCCGATAATTCCATTGAACCACAAGCAGCAGCCGTATTATCCCACAGTGTGTAACTTATTGTTCTTGGGAGATGAAGGTATTGTCTGGGTGTTTGAAGTCTTCAATTTAGGTTAGTTGCCTTTCCTGACTCTGTTCCTTGTATGCATGTTGCACGACCATGTTATATGATTGGCAGAGGTCCTAAGAGAGGCCCAGGAGGAGAATGGCAAGAATGTGTTGCTTTTTCTTCATGGTAATATTTATTACAATTTTGTAAATAAAAGCTGTTTACAGTTAATTTGTGCAGTTATGATCCCTAAAGTATCAATATTTGTGGCTTTTGGAAACCTTGAACTGTACGTTGTCCATTGCAATAAAGCGAGTGGTCTGCTGGACTGCAGCCTAATTTCTATTAAGAAAATGAAGGCTGGGAGGGGAAAGACGTTGGTCTCTTCCAGCCTTGGACTCCTTGTGATTATCTAGTCTGACCTCCTGTATAGCACCGTCCACAGAACTCTTAGAATTCGTAGAGCAGATTGTGACAGATTGGACCCCTCTTCCAGGATGCTACTGATGTACTGAGGTCCCACTGAGCCTGCCTGTTCCACTAGCCTGGGCTCCCTCACCCTGTCCTGCTGCAGGTGCACTCACAGGTAAGGACGCACCCAGCTGTAGAATCACACAGCGTCTGCAACCAGCTCTGTGTAGGAAGACTCAGCTCAGGGAATTGCCCAGCTCTCTGGAGTGTAAACCCAAAATTATATTGTCTGGCGCTGTATAGAGATCTCTATTGTGTAGCAGGTCAAATGGCTTACAGGTTGTGTCAACAATGTTACCCTTGTCAACTAAACATGTAATCTCATAAAAAGAAATCAAATTAGTTTGATAGGATCATTTTCCATAAACCCATATTGTATTACATTTCCTTCCTTTAATTCTTTAGTTCTCTATTAATTGAGTCCCATAGAAACCCGCCATTATGTTGTCCAGGATTGAGGTCAGGCTGACGGATCTTATCCCATTTACCCCTTTTTAAAATTAGGCACAATATGAGCTTTCTTCCAGTCTTCTGGATCTTCCCCAGTGCTCCATGACTTATTGAAAATCAAATATTAACTGTCTAGCCAGCTCCTCGGCCAGCTCATTTAAAATGTTTGGATGCAAATTATCTGGACCCGCTGATTTAAAAATATCTAACATTAGTAACTTCTATTTAACATCCTTCAGAGATACTAGTGGAATAGGAAGAGAGTTATCACCATGTGATGAGACTATATCATCTGTTTTTCCCCCAAATTCAGAAGAGAAATATATATTGAACACTTTTGTGTCTTCCTTATTATTGATAATTCTACCATTTCCATTGAGGAATGGACCAATACTTTGTCAAGATTCTTTTTATTCTTAGTATTTTTTTTGTAAATCCTTATTGTCCTTAACTTTGCTGGCCATAGATTTCTCCTTGTGTCCCTTTGCTTCCCTTATCAATATTATACAATTCTTAACTGCTGATTTATCTATTTTTAAAATTTTTATAACTGCCTTCACTTCCACTCTAAATCAGGACAGTTTTTTTTTAACCAGCACAGCCTTGTTCCTCAATTGTAATATTTGTGCGTTTTGTCATCTATTAAGGTTTTCTTAAATAATTGCCAGTTATCCTCCTCCCAGCTGACTTGGCTCATAATTGTTTTCAGCTTTTTGAAATTGGCCCTGTTATAAATGTGATACAGTAACATAAGAATGGCCATACTAAGTCAGACCAAAGGTCCATCTAGCCCCAGTATCCTGTCTTCTTACAGTGACCAATGCCAGGTGTCACAGAGGGAATGAATAGAACAGGTAGGGGATGGATCACTTGACTATCACCCATTCCCAGCTTCTGGCAAACAGAGACTAGGGACAGCATCCCTGCCCGTCCTGACTAATAGCCATTGATGGACCTATCCTCCATGAACTTACCTAGTTATTTTTCTTTTTCGAACCCAGTTATAGTCTTGGCCTTCAGAACATCCTCTGGCAAGGAGTTCCACAGGTTGAGTGTGCCTTGTGTGAAAAAATACTTCCTTTTGTTTGTTTTAAACCTGCTGCCTATTAATTTCATTTAGTGACCCCTAATTCTTGTGTTATGAGAAGGAGTAAATAACACTTCCTTATTTAATTTCTCCACACCAGGCATGATTTTATGACCTCTATCGTATCCCCCAGCCATAACTACTTCAGCTTAAGCTACCATTAAGTTTTAGTTCAGTGATCAGTTCCTGTTAGACTTTATTCTAACATATAAAAAAGGAATTTTCCCGTGTGTGTGTGTGTGTGTGTGTAAATTGTCATCAGTAATGTTTAGACATTCCAAGGATGTTTTAATACTGACAGCACGAGACTTCCAGAATTTGTCCCTCCGACTGAAGTCCCCCATGCTCATACAGGTGTTTTTTCCTACACCATATAGATAGGTGTATCAGAAGGTGGCCATCGTGTTGTCAGTGTGATTTGATGGCCTGTAGCAGACACCAACTAATATCCCATCTGGTAGGACATTTATTCTTAAGCATTCAAGATAATTTTCTTCTGAGGTATCAGTGATGAAGTAATGCCATTTTTGACACAGAGTGCCACTCCCCCTCGCATTTGTCCCATTTGATCCTTCCTGACTAGGTTATAACCACTGATTTTTGACATTCTAATCATGCGAATGATCCCACCAGGTTTCAGTGATACCAACTACCGCATATATTTATTAGCCCATTCCTTTATAAGCCACCCCCCCAAGATGGTTAGGTAAAAATAGCAAAAACTGAATGACCCTTTCATAAACCGATCCTATATTTCAGGGGTTGGCAAACTTTGGCTTCTGGCTCATTAGGGTAAGCTGCTAGCGTGCTTGGACGTTTTGTTTACCTGGAGCATTCACAGGCACGGAGCCCCTCAGCTCCCAGTGGCCGTGGTTTGCCATTCCTAGCCAATGGGAACTTCCCGCAGCTCCCATTGGCTGGGAACGGCGAACCACGGCCACAGGGAGCTGAGGAGCTCCATGCCTGCAGATGCTTCAGGTAAACAAAATGACAACATATTAGATATTCAATTCAATTATTCCATAGAGTTTAAAATCATCAAATTTTGGTGTTGACCCATTTATAAGCTGACCCCCACTCTTTGATGCATCACTTTTTTACCAAAAATATTCGGCTTATGAACGAGTATATACGGTAGATTGAATTTATGCTCATAAATGAGCCATTCCCATTCCTCTTGTCTGTTACTCAGCCTGTATAGGCATTGGTGTACAGGCAAGTAAAGAATTTCTTCTCTTCATGTCCTTTGGTACCTTGATTACTAGTGCTAATTTAAGAGTAGCAGTAACTTGCGATAATGCAGTGAAGTAGAAAAAATGAAGCATAATACGTACATACAATGTTTTTATCTGCAGATCTCCATGTACTTTGCAAGTTTGCACAGGGAGTCCCTTGCAAAGCCAGGAATAGAGCCCCCTATGACCTGGTCCTGTTCTCTCACTGCTCTAGACTCTACCTGTTTAGCATGTCTGAGAAGAGGATAGATTCATGGACACTTTTTTACTAGTCACGCTGAATGATTTAATGTCCATTTCCCCAATAAACAATTCTAGTAAAATGTGTCTCTAAGTAAAAGGGAGGCAGTGGGAGTGCATCTGTGGTAAGTGTTGATAGTTGCAAAAACAGAGTCAGTGGTAACTACTGTATTATACTTCATAGAAATAATCTGAAAATGTATGTCCCCCCTTTTCAATGTATTTTACTTAACATTAATGGCAGTGCAGCCCTTTCCCTCTGCAGAACAGCTTGAGGGATCAGTGTGCAAGCGGGAAAGAAATAGTCGTCGTGAAGAAGTATTTTTCAAGATCCAGTTCTTCCTGTTAAGGAACAATCCTGTTCTGGGATGGGTTAAGGATAATGTGACCCTGGTAGCTGATTTCCATCTCAAATTTCTGACACTGTTATTTTAATAGGAACAAAACGCAGCTTGTATTCTAATTAGAAACACAAACATAGACAAAGCCAAGTACAATATTAACTGCCTGTTGCTGAGCTACAGACTTTTTTCCAAACGGCTGCCCATAATCACCTACCCGAGTAGATCTGGAAATCTGCTTAGAGCAGAGAACTGTATACTCACTTGCTAGTATATCATACAGAAGCAAAATACAGGCACCATCTAGTCTGCCTTCTATGAGTCCCCAGAACCAGGACCTCCACTCCAGGGGAAGGATTCTCCAGTGAGTGCAGAAAAGCATTTGATTTGCTTCCTCTGTCCCTCTCCCAAAATGTGTGCGTGCTTCAGTTCCCCCCCTGATGGACAGGCTTCCTTTCCTTATTCCTTCTATCCCTTGTTAGAGTCAGGTGAGAAAGGAAATGAGATCCAGTAGGTATCTTGGGGTCAGGGGTCAGCTCTCTCACTGCAGGGGCCTTTTGTTGCATCTCCTGCTGTAAGGCAGTGATGAGAGTGAATGCACTGCAGACAGATTGCCTAGAATTTTGTTTGCTGGGAGAGGGTGGTGATGCAGACGTAGAGGAGATCTAAGCCAAAATATCCCCATTTTCCACACTGCAGCATCAGATCCTGCAGATAGTTCCTGCTCTATAGGTAAGGAAACAACTGCAGGAAATGAGGCCTGAAAGAGTACCATATTACAAGGTTGACTCCTTCTTCTCTTCCCCCGCCCCTCACTCTGCCAACATTCCCAGCCTTTATTCCTCAACCGGCTTCTTCAAACAACTCCCTGCTTTCTTCTATGATGCCCTTTATCCAAGGGGAAAATTCCCCAATTAATATCTGTACAGCAACTACCTCATCCTCCTCCACAGCCCCCCTTAAAACACCACTCAGCGGTGATGCCTACCAAACCCAGCCAGCTGGATCCTGTGACCAGCTGTGACTATCGCTGTTGCCATTCCTGTCTTTTCTATCTCCCTTACACCTGGTAACTCCCCTGGTGTTTAGGGCACTGGCCTAGCACTTTGGAGAACTGGTTTCAAGTCCCTCCTCTGCCTCCCATCTTCTGTGTGACCTTGGGCACATCACTTATTCTCTCTATGCCTTTGTTCCTCAGCTGTTGAAAGGGTTATTACAGCCCTGCCCTACCTCACATACTCGGTGGAGAAGCCGGCAAGCCCGAATCTTTAGCCAAGTTCTTTGAATATTAACCTCATCCAGAATAGGTCATGGGCGATGTTGTATGTTAATGATTCATTGTAACTTTGCTTTAAAAAAAGATTGTGAGGCACTCATATGCCAGGGTAAGAGAGGCCATGTAATTAGATACATAGAATCCTGTTGTTACCTCCCGTCTGCTCTCAATTAAAAGAAGCAAAAGCCAACAGCAACCACACTGCCTGTCATCACCATGGTCATTAGTTCGTTTGTTATTCCCTATCCCCAACCTGTCATCTGTTTGTGCCTTTAAGAGTGTGTCCTTACTGGAATCCCCGGCTGTGATTGCAGCTTGAGCAGAGCTACCTTGGGCACCAGAGGCATGAATCTGCAGGCTGGCTGTGCGAGCCCGCCTGGCCCCAGGTAGTCACTCATGCAGCTAGCCATGGTGATGCCCATGTGGCTGAGCTAACTAGATTAAAGCTGGATTGGGGGTATCTACGTGCAATGCAATAACACATCAGGATTGCAAGTGTACACTCTAAGCCATCCAGAACAGGGACACTCTATCCAGGTTAGCACAGCAGCCATCATGCTGGCATCCTCAGCCTCATTCAAGGCCTTGATATGCTACCAGAATATCAGAATGTAGTAACAAGTAACAGGTGCGTCAGTGGTAATGGTTGACGAATGACGACTCTTTAATAGTGACCACCGTAGAGCAGAATATAAAGTGTGGAGTAAGTATGCTGAAGGAACCTTTCTGCATAACGCAGCTACATCTGAGAGTTGGCTGGGAATTTTTCTTCTCTGAAAAAAAAATTAGAATATTTTTGGAGTTTTCATAGAAAAATGAATTTTTTTTGACAACATTGAAAAATGTTGGTTTTCAGTGGCTGAAAACTGGAAACAATTCTTTTTCCAGGTGATTGGGTTTTTTTCCCACAAAAACTGAATTTTTTTTTATAAAAACCAAAACAGCTTTTTGTAGAAATTTCTGTTTAGTCAAATAGCCATTTTCCATTGTAAAAACAGCTGGACAGAAAAATTTTAACCAGCTACAATCTAGAGTGTGTGTGTGTGTGTGTGTGTGTGTGTGTGAGAGGGAGAGAGAGGGGTTGATAATATAGCTCAGGGCTGCCCAGAGGATTCCGGGGGCCTGGGGTCTTCAGCCGGGGGGGGTCCTTCCACTCTGGGACCTGCCGCCAAAGTGCCCTGGAGACCCGCGGCGGGGGCCCCCCGCCTCCGAATTACTGCCGAAGACTCGGCTGCACTTCGGCGATGGGTCCCGCTTTGGCGGTAATTCGGGAGGACCCCCTGCCGGCAAAGACCCGTAGCTGAAGAAGCTTCGGGGGCCCGGGCTCTGCGAGAGTTTTCTGGGGCCCCTGGAGCAAGTGAAGGACCCCTCTCCAGAGCCCCTAGAAAACTCTCGTGGGGGCCCCTGCGGGGTCCAGGGCAAATTGCCCCACTTCCCCCCCCACCCCCCCGCGGGCGGCCCTGATATAGCTAACACAAGTTTTACTGCAGTGTAGTCCGTAGAGCCTCTTATCATAAGGAAACTTCATATAATGTACAAACACATGTGTTTATATACAACATCCACTAACAGCAACTTCTAGAATTAAGGCTGCAATTGAGTTCTCATTCCAATTTCCTGTTTTCCACTCCCACAGCTTTCTGAATACATTTCCCTGTTGGGCTAACATGGTTAGTCTCTGCCAGAAGGGAAGTATTTTTTGGGAGGGGGAAGCCAAGGTGGTGGGTTTTTTTGTTTTTTGTTTTTGTTTTAAAAGATGGAATAACTTTTTTCAGCAGTTTTTAAGAGAAAAGAGTAAATATATATAAGATATAAAAAATACATTTCCCTCCCACTTAAAAAAATTCAACAACTTTTTTCTTCACATCTGAAGAAAGGCTGAAGTTTGAAATGGCAACCTCAGTCCTTTTGTTGTCTTTAATAAGCTGCATGTGTTTTGCAAAGTTCTAGTGGTTTTAAAATAGTTTTAAAATAATTTTTGGAAAATGCAGGATGATGACTTTTTTGGAAAGTGCTGGAGGACATTTGACTTTTAACCATGTCCTGATTGCTGAGTGGTACAGGCTGAAAATATGCAGGTTGTTGGAACTGACATCCACAGTCTTCTCCTTGGCCCTGGATATTCCTTCCCTTTTCTCACTCTCTTTACCTACTGTTCTTTTTTTTTTTCCCTACAGCTAATATTTTTGGTAGGTTGCAGCCAGTAGGGGCCAACCAGTTCACGCATGACTAGTCTGACATTCCATGCATCAGAGCCCAGTAGTACATATGCACCTTGTTGGAGAAAAGACACACAAACAGAATCTGTTTTGGTCTACATGTAATGAATAGTAGATCAACATGTGTAAATGAGAAAATGATGTGATCCAGATTCCAAAGGCCAAGTTGCTGCAGGTCATTCTGTCGGCAAACTCTGACTGACACAGTTGTTTCTGCGGTCAAGATTTTCATATGTGGAGTCTTGCGCCTGCTGCCTGCCAACAAAAGAGTTGAGAAAGGTAAAGGCTAGTGTGTCCATTGGCCGCAAATATAGATGCTGGCTTCCCTATGCAGGGCTTCAGAAATGATGCAATCTTTGAGAACTCAGCTGATTTCAGATCACAGTTCCAGGGTGTCAGAATCAACCTGATAACCCATTTTATTTGAAATTGGTCCTACTATCTCTCTCTCTTTTTTTTTTTTTTAGTTTCGAATGTTTGTACATGGTGTTTTTCATTCTCAAGGATCCAAAAGCATTTCACAAACTATATACATACAACACTACTGCCAGGCAGCTGCTTTGGAGCCTGAGACCACAGGGACAAACCTCTCCACCCATGAGAGGTGTCATGGGATCTTTAATATTCATGTGGAGCATCCAGGACCTTGGTTTTTAAGCTGTCATCTAAAGTGAGACAGAAACAATGAAGACTCCAGTGGCACTTTAAAGATGAACAGATTTATTTAGGCATAAGCTTTTGTGGGTAAAAATTCCACTGCTTGAGGTTTTTTACCCACAAAAGCTTATGCCCAAATAAATCTGTTAGCCTTAAGGTGCCACCGGAGTCCTTGTTGTTTTTATGGAGACAGACTAACACGGCTACCCCCCAATACTTGATAAAGTGACACAGGGCATTTCCACCCCACAGAGCTTTTGGCAGCAGAGCTATGTCTGCCAAGCCCCCTAGTGGAGATGCAGAGTATGCCAGCAAAAGTTGTTCTGCGGCATAATTACACCACCTTCCCGAACAACACAGCGATGTCGACAAAAGCTCTCCTCTTTTGGCACAGTTACACCTGTGCCAGGGTTTTGTTGACATAACAATGTGGGCTGAGAAGGCAGATGGGGTGTGTGATTTTTTTCCCCAGGCTCCTCACTGGCATAGCTATGCCAGAAAACTTCATAGGGTAGACCAGAGGGGGGCAAACTATGGCCCACGGGCCACATCCAGCCCGCGGGACCATCCTACCTGGCCCCTGAGCTCCTGGCCTGGGAGGCTAGCCCCCGTCCCCTCCCCTGCAGCCTCAGCTCGCTCACTCCGCCGCCGGTGCAATGCTCCGGGCGGCAGGGCTGTGAGCTCCTGGGGCAGGGCAGCTGCAGAGCCTGGTGTCTGTGCTGCGTGGTGACGGTGGCAGCGTGGCCCAGCTCCAGCCGAGTGACGCGGCCATAGTGCCACCAGCGACCGGTGCTCCAGGCAGTGTGGTAAGGGGGCAGGGAGTGGGGGGGTTGGATAGAGGGTAGGGGAGTTTGGGGTGGTGGTAAAGAGGTAGGGTGTATATAGGGGTTGGGAGGGAATCAGGGGATTGATTGGGGGCAGGGATTCTGGGGGGGTCAGTCAGGAAGGAGAGGGAGCGTGGGTGAGGTGGCAGGGGGCTGGCAGGGGTTCCAGGGGGAGTCAGTGGACAGGGAAAGGGGTGGTTGGATGGGACAGGGGTCCTGGGGGGCCATCAGGAATGAGAGGAGGGGTTGGATGGGGGCAGGGATCTGGGGGCGGTTAGGGGCCAGGGAGCAGGGATGTGTGGATGAGGCAGGGATCCCAGAGGGACTGTCAGGGAACAAGGGGAGTTGGATGGGGCAGGAGTCCGGGGGGGGCAGATAGGAGGTGGGCGCTGGATCATGACCCCCTCCCCTAACCGGCCCTCCATACAATTTATGAACCCCGATGTGGCCCTCAGGCCAAAAAGTTTGCCCGCCCCTTGTGTAGACCAAGCCCATAGACACGGTCAAATGCATAGGATCCAGTTCATCAACCTTAACAAGGTCAAGGGCTGAGTCACTCCTGGCAGGATTGAAAGCCGTGTTTCTGGCACAGCAAGGTGTTTTCCATAATATTTACCATGTTGTCAGGCTAGCTCTACCGCTGAGTTCAGTGGGAGTCAGCTAGCACATTTCTAAAGACTAGTTTACTCCCAAAAGTTTCCTCCAGGCTACAGACGTTTGTGGTTTACTTTGAAGCCTCAACCTGGAACAAGTGTTTTGGGAGTGTCCAAACTCGCCTTAAAAATTGCATTACCTACCTGGAGCCGACTGACAGCCAGTAAGGTTAAGATTTCGTCATGGCTGTTTTTAGTAAAAGTCACGGACAGGTCGCAGGCAATAAAAATGATTCACCCCTTTGTTGTGCAAACCACGATACTGATACAAAGGTGCTTATATCAGTATAGCTTATTTTGATACATTGATACAAGCACCTTTATACTGGTGTAACAGTTCACCAGCCTTGATTCGAGTCTATTTTTAAAGCAATCTAGCTACATTGGAATAAAAACTGTGTCTAGACCAGCCCTTAGATTCTAAGATTGTTACCAAGTCAAGGATCAGCGGCAGTTCCCTGCTTTAAAAGGAAGTCCAAGCGGGTTAACGTGACAGAAAACATGATGTTCTTACCTGCACAGTCTGGACGAGGCTGTGACATGACCTGTGAGGTGAGAATAAAGATGCAAATTAGTTTCCTGCCAATTTCATTTGGGAAGATCTGAGATTCCAGCACTGATGGTGGGTTTCTGAACCACAAGGAATGGGAAAAAATTCCTAAGGTTCTGGTTAGTCTTTCAATATGGTGGGAATGACGTCTAAATACAGGGAGCAAATCATCTCGCTGCTCCTTCCTAGATGTGATATGCTTTGTTATAGTTTCCTTTTTATCTTTCAAGGTGATTAGTGGCTCCCATACAGCTTCAGAACAAGAAAGTGTCATTAGAGCCACAAGACTCCGAGCTCAGACTGGGAGCTCCTCAGATGAGTCCTGGCTTTGATGCAGCATAAGAAGCAGGGCCGCCCAGAGGATTCAGGAGCCTAGGGCAAAGCGAGGGAGCGGACATAAAAAAAGGCGCCACCCGCTGCGGCAGTTGTACTCACCGGGCGGCGCTCTGAGTCTGTGGTGGCGGCGGGTCCTTCACTCGCTCTGCGTCTTCGGCAGCACTGAAGGACCCGCCACTGAAGTGCTGCCAAAGACCCGGAGCGAGTGAAGGGCCCGCCACCAAAGTGCTTCCAAAGACCTGGACCGCTGCCAGGTGAGTAAAAATTAACAAGGCGCCTCTAGCCAGGGAAGGGATTCTCGGCCAGGGCTCGTGGGGCCCCTGTGGGGCCCGGGGCAAATTGCCCCACTCGCCTCCTCCTCCCCGGAATGGCCCTGATAATAAGGATGCTGAATTGGCCTGGGACTTGAGAGACTTTCCTGGCACAGCCACAGACTTTTTGAGTGACCTTGGGAATGTCACTGACTTCACCCTGTGTCTCAATTCCCCACCTGTAAAATGAGGATATTTCCCTACTCCAGCCTCACTGGGGCATTGTGAGGATGAAAATCCATGAATGACTGTGAAGCACTCAGCTAATATGGTGACATGGGCCATGGGAGTACCCAGATAGACAGTGATTCAGCATCCATGGTACATTTATGCAGCACGTCTCGGAACCGGGCTCGATCTACAGTGCTAAGAACAGCTGTGTGGACATTGCCGCATGGGCTGGAGTTTGGGCTTTGAAGCCCACCCCAATCCTGGGCTTCAGATCCTGAGCTGCAACACCTGCACAGCTATTTTCAGTGCTGTACCATGAGCCCAAGTCTGTCGACCTGGGGTCTGAAACGCAGTGCCATGGGCTGGGTAGATGTACTCTCTGTGGCCTTGAGCAAGTCCCTTAACCGCTCTGCTTCGGTTTTGCCATCTGGGAAATGAGGATGATGATACTGTAAGGATTAAACCATTCTGTGAAGTGTACTGAAGGCAAGCTGTGCCGGTGCCTAGGTGCAAAGCATTAATAATTAGCCTGTTTTAAAATGGCATCTCCCAGCCATTTATCTTCCTTCCTACACCCATAGTGTTAGACATATGGAAACACCTGTGTACTGTGTCTTTTAAAAAAATACAAGGGCCCAGTCCAGCAACCCCGTAACTAGAAACTGGGGAGTTTTGTGTTTCTCCTTCTTTGCTTATGTTACTTTGCTTGGATTTTCAGTTATAAACATCCCCCGAGGAGGAAAATCCTGGCTGATTGCATCTTTTTCGTTCAGCTGAGTCACCCCACGAATTAACAGTCTGATTGAACACAGTGAATGGTATGAAAGCAAATAAATAACGGCACATACCTGCCCTCCAAAACACAGCAATTCCTAATATCCCCAGCAACAGCAGTACTTTTATTCCTAGCGTTACATACATCAGGATCAGAATCAAGGAGCTGTTTGCTGCTTTGAATTTATAGAAGTACACGGTTCCCTCCGCACGCCCGTGGCTGTTAACGGCCGTGCACGTGTATTTTCCATCGTGAGTCAGATAGTGCAACTCTTTGGTTATCTGGTGGTCCAAGCTTGTGACCGACGTGGCATTGCTGAAGAGAGGGCCGGTCCACGTCAGAGAGGGCAGAGGCTCCCCTTCGGCTGTACACTGCGCTCTGAAGGTACGGTCCTGGTTGGAGCCGATGGTGATGTTAACAATCCTGGGAGCAGCTGCGCGGGTCACAAGAAGGGATTAAAATCAAATGAAGATTCAAATCCCTTGCAGGTTTGGGGCTCAAAGCATTTAGTGCCCTTGTTGGCCTGAACTGATTCCTAGACTGCTAGGATTTTGTAACTTTGGGATCAAGTCTCTCATCACTCCTTTTCCTTCAACATTTCCTGTCTCTTGATTTCCTCATCACCCCGGGCTTCAGAGAGAAGCATCGGGTTCGAGCAAATAGGGCACAAGCCTCGGAGTCAGGGGATCTGAGTTCCTTCCCTGTTTTATTATGACTGTTGCTATTGGGGTGATAAAAAATAGAAAGAATGTCGTCAATCTAATTTCCCCTTTCCTCTCTATGTGGTTTGGTTTATTTATTGTTAGTGTTTCATGCAGCCTGAGCAGTGAAAATAGACTAGTCAGTTTCAAGACCAATCGGAGGGGGGCGCAGGAGGGCCATTTGGCCTGGGCCTTAAGTTCAAAGGGGGGTCTCAGATTTAGATACTTGTAAATTTTTTGGCATTTGATAAGTTTCTCAACTTGTTTTTATGCACATGAAAGCTAGATTTCTCCTCTATAATTAGTGCATTTGGAACTCTGAGGGGGCCCAGTCAGTTTCATGGCCTGATTCTTATGCCTGCAGTGATTAGACTGCAAATTCAGCGTATCCCATATGCAGAGGAGTTGTGAGAATGAATTAATGGGTGTGAAGTGCCTTCCTCAGGTGTAAAACGTCACCCAGGTGCAGATAAATACATTCTTTCAAGGTATTACTGCTATTTTTTAAGAATAGCCTCAGACGCTTTGCAGACTGCATGCCACAGGCAGGGATCACTTATCCATTGCTGACCCCTGGACAGTCTTTGGGGGTGCAATACTGCTGCTAATGCATACCAGTAGTGCTGCGCCCCGCAAGGGAAGTGAAGAAACTTCTCCAGATGAAACTAGACGAGGGTGTTATTCAGCTGGATTATCAGCCAATGGTGGTTTTCAGACGGGGGTATGCGTAACTCTAGGGGTATGCAAGATCTTGTCAAGGGGTACTTGAGAAAAATCCTGTAAGGGCGGACAATGCACTTTGTTTAGTTAGGCTTGGCAAGCTGAGCCTAGTATATTATGACCCTATCTCAGATGGGGTACACGGTAGATTTTGGAAAGGGATATGCAGCCTGAGAACCACTGAGCTAACAGAACCGTGGCCCTGACACTGCAGTGAGCTCTGTACATTTGGACCTTGCATCCATGAAAGCCCTATTGATTTCAATGGCTGCAGCATGGTTTAGTGGATAGGGCATGGCACCAGGACTCAGGAGACCTGGGTTCTGCTACTGACACTGAGCTGCCATGTGACCTTGGGCAAATCGCTTCACCTGTCTGGGTCTCCACTTCCCGTCTTTTCTGTTGTCTGTTTAGATTGCAGACCGGTCAGGGTGGGGACTCTCTCAGACTATTTGTCTGCTCGGAGCCTGGTATGATGAGTCCCCAAGCTCAGTTGGGGCTCTAGGTCAGGGGTGGGCAAACTACGGCCCGCAGGCTGGATTCAGCCCGCTAGCCATTTTAATCTGGCCCTTGAGCTCCATCTGGGGAGCAGGGTCAGGGGCTGCTCCACACGGCTCCCGGAAGCAGCGGCATGGTCCCCTCTCTGGCTCCTACACATAGGGGCCGCCAGGGGCCTCCACTCTGCATGCTGCCCCCACCCAAAGCACCTCCCATGCAGCTCCCATTGGCCGGGAGCCACAGCCAATGGGAGCTGCAGGGGCAGTGCCTGCAGATGGGGCAGCGCGCAGAGCTGCCTGGCTGTGCCTCCACATAGGAGCCAGAGAAGGGACATGGTGCTGATTCCAGGAGCTGCACCTCTGAGCCTCTCCCCGTGCCCTACCCCTGATCCCCCTCCTGCCCTCCAAACCCCTTGATCCTCACCCAGAGCACCCTCTTGCACGCCAAACCCCTCATCCCCACCCCAGAGCCCGCACCCCCAGCTGGAGCCTGAACCCCTTCCCACATCCCAACCCGCTAATCCTTCTACCGCCCTCCAAACCCCTCGATCCCAGCCTGAAGCACCTTCCTACACCCCAAACAACCTGAGCCCCACCCCAAAGCCCGCATCCCCACTCAGAGACTTCAACTCCACCTCCACCCCAAACCCAATCTGGTTCTTACTCCCGGTGGCCAGAAGCCAGCCCTTTTCCCTGCCACAGTTCCCCCTAGATTCTATTCTATTCTATTCTGGCTCTTATTTTGTACACATTGGTATAGTATCTGATGCTCAGGAAAATGTCCTGTACTGATGTTGTAGAGCTCCCCAGGAATGACTAGATTGATTCATTGCTGTGACTATGTCTACACTACCACTGGATTGATGCTCTGGCAATTGATGCACTGGGGGTCGATTTAACAGGTCTAATGAAGACCTGCTAAATCGACAGCAGATCACTCTCTGATTGACCCTGGTACTCCACTTGGAACAAGAAGAGTGTGGAAAGTCAACAGGAAAGTATCTCCCGTCGACCCAGCGTGGTGTAGACACTGCAGAAAATTGACCTAAGCTATGTCGACTGCAACTACATTATTCACGTATTTCTATTCCCAGATATGGCCCTTGGGCCAAAAAGTTTGCCCACCCCTGCTTTAGGCGCTACTGTAATACAAGTATTAATAACAGACCTCTGCACAAGTGCAGAGTCTTAATGCTTGGTGCTCGTTGCAGTCTCGAGGCTCAAACTAGGGAAGCGCTAAACCCCTTAGAAACGAGGCCCAGTGCAGGCTCCTTTTCATCTTCCTTGCTGAGTTGTGGATTTAACGGTTCAGGGAAGCAAATTAGCCCTCACTGTGGCCTGCTCCCCTTTTTAAAGGGTGAAATAACTTTCTCACACATCATGGTAGACACCATTGTGAAGGACAGTCTGACAGGACATTAGCACTGGTGTCAGAGTGAATGGCTCTGTACAGCTGTCTGACAGCCAAGAAGGTGTTAATTTGCAATTGTCAGCTCTCAGGATCATTGATCAGCCAATTAGAGTTAGCTCTCATCATGTCGCATTTCATACTTAACCTTTATTGCCCCAAGGATGAGTTTGTCCAGCTTTAGAATCCTGATCTGAGTATCAGGAGGTAAATATACCCAGCTCCTGGCTCTCTGCTCCCCTGTCATCAGCTCTGCCTCCTTCTGCACACTTCCCCCTTGCAATTTCTTGAAAGACTGTTCTAACTCCAATCTAGCTCTCACTTGGTGCTCTTACAAGTCCCGACAAAGAGGGTTATCCCAGTGGATGGTGAGCCCCATCTTGTCTCCCCACCTGGTACATCTTCTGCACAGAGCAGCTTCTGGGATTTACAAAGTGTCCTCTGTTATCTGCTTGGACTGCCCTGAGCCACCGCTATCCTCCCACCGTGTTTCCCAGTATGAGGCAGGGGATGGGCCCCAGCCTGGGGAGGTGGAGCAAATCTCACACTGTGGAGGGGAAAGTGGGGAAGTTCAAGACTGGCATTGTCCAGGTGTCCCAATCTGGTTCTTACTCCTGGTGGCCAGAAGCCAGGCCTTTTCTCTGCCACAGTTTCCCCTAGATTCTCTTCTGGTTCTTAAATTGTACATGTCAGTATAGTATCTGAGGACTTAGATGCTCAGGAAAATGTCCTATACTGATGTTGTAGGGCTCCCCAGGAATGACTAGATTGGTTCAACGCTGTGGCTATGTCTACACTACCGCTGGATTGACACTCGGGCGATTGATGCTTTGGGGGTCGATTTTACAGGTCTAATGAAGACCCGCTAAATCGACAGCAGATCACTGTCTGGTCAACCCCGGTACTCCACCTGGAACAAGAAGAGTAAGATAAATAGACAGGAGACTGTCTCCCATTGACCCAGCGCAGTGTAGATACTGCAATAAGTTGACCTAAGCTATGTCGACTCCAGCTCCGTTATTCACGTCACTGGAGTTGCGTAACTTTGGTCGACTTACCCCCGTAGTGTAGACAAGGTCTCAGTGTGAAGTTCAGTGGCAACTAGCATGGAGTGGTCCCTCCAGCTTCCACATTCTTCCAGCTCTCTAGCCTCTGTCTGTAGCACCTTTAGAGCTGATGTTCTCTTACCTATCAAATGGAGTCTTATCCCAGTCCTGCTTTCATACTTGTCATGAAGATCCCCAGAAAACTCCACCCGGCAGAAGTATCTGTTGCTGTCGCTCCAGGTCAGGTTGTCGATCTTGATGGAGAGGTTATTGTGCCTGGGGTTCCCAATCAGTTTGTACTTGTTCTTGTAGCTAATTGCAGTTTTACAGAGGTCACTCGAGCTGTGAGTAACACATTTGAACACCACCATCCCATCATAAGGTTCCTTGATCCTCCAAATGGTTGTGAGAGTCCGGTCATATGTTTTGTGAGGGTGTGTGAAAGTACAGGGCAGAACAACCCCCTTTCCAATCTCACCAGTAGCATCTGACGGAACCTGAATGGACCAGCCATTGGATTGCAAACCTGGAACCAAAGAAACTGGCTTCAGAAACCTGAATAGGTCATAAAGGCTGATGTCCCAATCCTGAAGAATGATGTCCCCCCGCATAAATCAAGAGATCCTCTCCTTACCCTGAGTCCTACCTGATCCATCCTTAGTGAGCTTATCGATACTTCATTGGCTCCGTGCATTTTATATCCTCTCTTTCTTGTGCTAGGAGCCATCTCACAGATCTGTAGGTTATGTTATGCCTTTGTCTTTTGAGGGTGATCAAGCCTTTTTACACAATGGGTTGAGCAGCTCCAACAGGAGCACGCACATTAATATGCTGCCTTCTTCATTGCACACTCAGTTAGAATCGCAGCATTCTCTGTAGGGAGGTTGTGGCTTCTAATATTTCCATAAGTCCACCTTCTTGTCGACACGGGGACATGTTATTTGTGAGTCACCACATAGTGATGGGCTCTAAAGGCAGACTTAAGAGATGCTGGCAATACTGATTTAAGGAACATGGCAAGGCTGGAGTGTGCATGCCAGTTCCCAGCACCTTCCCCCAAGTGTCTTGGAGGAGAGAGACAGTCTTTGACGGTTTGAGGAAAGCAGTCAGTGATAGAGGCAGATCACTGGCACAACAGCAGTGGAATGTTACCCTACAGCTTCCTGTAACTTCTGTAAACCATCCCTTTCCCCAGAACTACACCGTGAGTTTCCCACACAGAAGTGTTGCAGGAAACAAAAATAACAACCCTTCTCTCTCTGGACCAAATTCAGCCCTGATAAAAATCTAGTTGCAGTTACTGGGAACAGCAATTCCTCCGTGCCAGGGCCAGATTTGATCTTTGCTGTCTGATAATCCTTCTCTCGAAACCTCTCCACAAAACCAGCTTTCACTGAGTGGAATACCCATAAAAGTGTCAGAATCTGAGGTCGTCACCTTGACGGGCAGCTAATAACTGAGCTGCCACAAACAGAGCTTTTGGGAAGGCCGGTCTCAGTTCTTCATATTGGTGGAAGCAATAACAGCTGCGGCACCAGGTAATGCTTCCAGGAACATGTGGCTCAGTATCTTATAGATCAGGGGTGGGCAAACTTTTTGGCCCGAGGGCCACATCTGGGTAGGAAATTGAAGGGCAGGCCATGAATGCTCACAAAATTAGGGGTTGGGTGCGGAAGGATGTTTGGGCTTCGGCTGGGGGTGTGGGTTCTGAGGTGGGGCTGGGGATGAGGGGATGGGGATGCAGGAGGGTGTGCCAGGCTGGGACCGAGGGGTTTGGAGGGCAGGACAGGGATCAGGGCAGGGGCAGGGGATTGGGATGTGGTTGGGGGTCAGGGGTGCAGGCTCCGGGCAGCGCTTACCTCAAGCAGCTCCCGGAAGCAGTGGCATGTCCTCCTCCTGGCTCCTATGCAGCGGCACGGCCAGGCGGCTGCGTGCTGCCCCGTCCACAGGTGCTGCCCCTGCAGCTCCCATTGGCTGTTGTTGCTGGCCAATGGGAGCTGTGGGGGCAGCATGTGGAATCCCCTACCTGCTCCTATGTGTAGGAGGCAGAGTGGGGACATGCCGTTCCTTCTGGGAGCCGAGCAGAGCCCCTCATGTGCAGAACAGGGCAAGCCCCCGACCCTGCTCCCCGGCTGGAGCTCAAGGGTCAGATTAATATGTCTGAAGGGCCGGATGCGGCCTCCAGGCCATAGTTTTCCCATCTCTGCTATAGATCTTCCCTGACAGCTCACTTCTGATGTAACTTTTCCCTGAGTATCAGAGACTGGGGTAGATGGAAAAACTGAATGGTGTCCAAAGGGCAGAGCACTCTCAGCTCCACTTGACTTCCCTGGGATTTGTGGGTTAGTGAACACAGGGTAACTGCCTAGCTAGGTTAGGTAGAGACTACAGGTTGTTTTATTTACATATGTGATGTTCTTCCATGGTACCTGGCAAGTATCTCTGGGACTGTACAACTAGGATCAGCCAACTGAATGCTTTCTGAGGGGCAAAAGCCAATGTAAGAGCAAGTATATATGCAAATTATTATTTATTTTATTAGGTTTCCTATAGATTGCCCCTCTCTGGCCTGCAGTGTTTTATATTTTAGTGGCTGCTGTGTTGTCAATGGAAAATGTCTTAATTTTGAGGTTACAGATCAAAACCTATGATGATGAGCTTGGTTAGCATTCATCTTGGATCCTGAAAAGATCAGGCAAAAGAGATCTCCTTGCACACTGATAACAATCTTGTACTCAGGTGGGCCTTGGTCCAGAAAAGAAGACACTTAAAGAAAGGCTTAACTTTAAGCATGTGCTTTAAAGCTTTGCTAAATCTGAGCCATAATGTCTTCCATCCATAGGAATCCTAAATTTGATGAGCTGATTTATGAATCACAGGTGTAAGCATTGCATTGCAGTGCTGTGTATGTGTGGGTGGTGGGTATGCGTACACACGCATTAATTTTGTCTACCACTGAAGGGCAGTCAACTCTAGAGCAAACTATGTTCTTTGTACAATAGCTCCCAGGAACGCTACACAACAGTGGGGCAGGCAGAGAAAAATGCTGTAACCGGTTGAAAATGCAGGGGGAATTTAGGTAAATATAAACTCCTGAGTTGGAATTTGGCTGTGATACTGGGATTAAGCCCCCTAGATGGTCGGCAGAGTCCTGGTCTCTCTCATGGCTGCAAAGAGTCAGAACATTGGTCTTTTCCATAAGTTATTAGCCCTTTTTTTGTAATTATTGCCACCTGGAATTTCAGGGCACTATAAAGCAGCATTCTGGATCTGCAGTTCCTATCGAATGAATTGCATCGCGCAGTTCCACTGGCACCTCGGCTGAGCAAGAAGACCGACAGTGATAACAGAGGCAGGGATAGCAGTCAGAACTCACCCTTCTTGAAGATGCAAAGTAGACACGTGAGAAATAGCCCAAACCCTTTCATGTTCTTTGGTGCTCCTCGCTATGGACAGATTTCAGATCAGCAAACCAGCATTGTTAACGTCAAAGCCAAGTGGTCAGACGTGTAGTCCCAGGCTGTTTGGCTGGGGAATGGAAGCCTCAGTGGTTACCCTCTCTCTGGAGGGAATGAGTGAGTTCAGCAGAGCTGGCGATGGGGTTGGTTAAAAATACTTTTGTGGTCAGTCATGTGGAAAACAAAGGGAGCTCAACATCTGATCATTTTCCACCAGTGGGAGGGGCCAAGAAATCTCTGCTGAACATCTCCGTTTGTAACCTTTATTGTACACAGGTGAGCCAAAGTCACAAAGGACCTAAGTGCTCCAAACCCATTGACCCATGGGGAAGTTATAAGAGTCTGAAAAGTGACACTCTGGCTCCTGTGTCTTGAAGGGGGCTGTTCTCTCCCTTCCACCCCCCGGCTGAGACTGGCCAGGCTTCTGCATCGGTCCCAGGGGGCTCAGCTCCAGGGAGACAGGCAGGGCCCCACAGGCCTGGACCCAAAGGTGCACTGGGGTTCTGCCAGGGGGCAGAAAGGAGCAGGGGGTGGGACCAAGGGATGTAGAAGACACCTTGGCCAGCTGGCCGGCAGGCCAAGAGGAGCAAGTGGTGGGCGGGGAGGAGTGGGGTCTTGGGGTGCAGCGCAAGAGGGGCAGGCCTGGGCCCCTTCGAAGCATGAACTAGACCATCTCTTTCAGAAAGCTGTGATCATGTACAAAGTAGACAAAAACAGGGTTATTTCCCACAAGGATTTTCCAACAATAGGTAGGATCTGTAGGGCTGGTAGTTGGAGTAAATAAATTTAAGAGCCAAAGACACTAATAAGAAACACAGACCAGCACGATGTCATTGCTAAGGCATCCTTCTAAACCAGAGATCCCTTTCAGCAGATCTGTGACACTGAGCAGAATCCAACCCATGGAGACGTAGTCCATATTCTCCTAGGCTCTACAGAGTCTCATGCCCCCAAAGCACTGATCACTGATTTCAGGCTGAGGAGGCAGCCTGAGAAGGAGAGAGATTGAAATAATGAAAAACAGCTACATATTGTGGAAGTGCATTCTGAAGAGCAACAGCCAGCTGTGAGGGGAAACAAGAGTCTTTGATGCAGCTACGCTTCTTCACCTTCTGCTGCACAATGACTCACAGCAGAGTTCCTTATTGGCTCCCTTAACTATCTCCTCACTTCTCCCTGCGGCTGCTCCCTGGGCAAAGCGAGTCGTACAAAGAGATTATCTCAAATGCTGCTTCAGGCCACAAAACTCATCCTGAAAGGCTTGAGACCAACAGTATCAGACAGACAGATGATTTGGGGTTAAGAGAGGGACCTCCAGGATCATTGGATCTGAATCTCTGTTGTTTATTATTATAGTTAGTGTCTAGGGACCCCAACCAAGATGGGAGCCCATTGTGCTGGGTGCGGTACACACATGGAATAAATCCACTTTTACTCACCCCACTCACACACTCTCTCTGAATGTCTCCAGATGTGGGGACCTGATTCCTGCACACAATGATTTATTTCATTGTCAGATCCCCCTGACCCCTATTGTTAAGAAACATTTCTAATATGAGATATAAAGTGTCCCGGTTTTGTCTTTTTAGGTGACTAATTTCCTTAGATCTCCACTCTGTAAATAGCTAGTGAAATATCTCCCCAATCTAAGCAGCTTTGTTCCAGTTTACAGTCCTCCCAATAATACTTTTGCATGTGTTGTGTTCTCCAGTTCTCACTTGACCTGTCTTTGTGTTCTCTCCAAACCTTTTCATGGTCCTTCTGTGGTCTTTAACAGATCGGCTTCCCCAGCCCTCTTCACCAGCCTCCTCCCATTCTGTCCCACTCCTCCTTCCCATGGTCTAGTTCATCCACAAGTTATTGGGCTTGAGGCAGAACTTGGGTGAAATTCTTTGCCCATGTTATACAAGAAGTTAGAGTGGTCCCTTTGTTATACCAATTATATTAGACCAGTAAAAAAAAACCAGCAGGATCTTTTTAAAGGGGACAAGACAAATATGCCACATTTATTATGATAACAATTTATGACTAATAACTAATATCTTAATTCTTATACACACACATTATACCTATTACCTATACACACACATTCACATTATACCTAATACCTATACACACACACATACACACATCACACACACACACACATTCATCAGGTGTTCTGCAGCTGCTGCATAGTTACCAGTCCTGAAGATAGCTTAAGTTCATGGCTTGATTTTGCAGCTTGGGTTCGTAGCTTGTGGCAGCTAACTGGCCAGGAAAGCCGGGCACAAGGACAAGCTGGATCTCTTGGGCAGGCACTGATGTCCTTCCATGTTGGCAGCAGAATGTTACCCAGAGTCTCTCATCTCACCCTTCTTTTTTATAGGCTTTTAGTTTGGATTCAAAGTCTATAGGTCTTGCTGTGTCACGCTGCCTCTGGGTTTAGATTGATCACCCATCAATTGCAGGCGTGACTTTCAGCCTTGGACCTGGCTTTGATCTTCCTTCTGTTGTTCTGTTGTCCTTTTCTTTTTAGGGTGGACGCTTCTTACTTTGTTTAGGGCTGTTGTCTAGGTCTTCAGCCGTTGGTATTTGAACTTTATCTCATCAGGACAGGCTGGGGCTGGAGGTTGATTCCATCATTCATACATACCTCATTCACACATCTAAACTAAACTAATAAGATTACAGCAGGGTTTGCAAAAATGAAGGTTGGAGAAAGCTTTTACAAAATGGAGTGAGTGTTTTAAAATGGGGTTTGAATTACAATATGGAACAGAAGTTACAGTATAGGCAAGTGTAGTGAATGGTGAACAGAAGTCACATTAATAAAGTGAACAATTGAAAACAATTTCATTTATCAGTTCTACACCTTCTGGCCTTAAAATCTATAAATTGTTAAACCAGTGCTAGAGAATTTTAAATGAGCATAGCAGTGGCCTTGTTGCTGATGATGGAGGAAGCACAATATCTTCCATAGCTTTCATGGCTCTGTTTTGTTAGGTATAAAATTCTGCTCTGTCAATTCAAGATGTGATTTGAAACAGACATGGCAAGGGATCAGATGTTTGCAGTACCAAGTATGGGGGGGGCAATTTTTGATCACTTTTCAGGTAATAATCCCACATTATTATATCTGTTCAGTTTCGAACACCACTATGCACATGAACATAGTATCTGAATTTGTCTATGACATTGATGAATCATAGGAATTTGAGATGGAAAAGAGCTCTTTAAATAATCAAACCCAGTCATTGCTAACACAGAATTGTTCCCAACATCCAGTGCTCTGTCCTGTTCAGATGACTCAGGAAGAGAGCTGCCACCACTTTCCTTAGAGGAACATTCTATCGATCTCATTTTCTTTTGCTCTATTTCATACCACAACACACTTGGACCACCATAACCAATTCTTTTGCTGTACACTGCCTTTAAACTGAGATACATACATGACTCTTAGGAGTTTTAACTACTGTTAGGAACCACATGCACTGCTTTCGTCTGACTTTGAAGTGGTCTTTTTATCATTTGCAATGCATTTGGTGATGGACATTTAAATCTGATAGAGTTCTGCTGTCTAGAGATATGGCCTGCTTGTGTTCAGTTCATTGCAGACTATCAGAGAGAGAGGAGACACGCCCTGTGTTCTCTCATGGAGACTGTCCTTTTGTCCTTCCTTGCTGTTATCGGTCACCTGAAATAAACCATTTGAGACTGAACTCCATGCTTTGCTCAAAATCCTCACCCCAAGGCTCCCACCCTCACCAATTCCATCTGGGTTTAATTCTTTTCAACTCCTCTTGTTGCAATGAATATTCAGACAGCTATGACTGAGGAATTATCCACCAGGGGGTGCTCATAGTTAACCACAACAGACGTTGCTTAGTAACTGTGTTTCCATTTCAACTCACACTTACCATCGCCCACCTCTTTCTGCATAATGGTGTTTTGATGCTGTTACGTGCCTTTGTTCTATGTTACAAAAATAATCACATGGGCATTGGAGGAGCTTTAAATTCTTCTTCAAGTGCTTGCTCATATCATATTAAGTGAGTGTGCGCCGCGTGCATGGATATCAGAAACTTTTCCCTAGCAACTACCTGTCGGGCCAGCTGTGCAGCCCCCTGGAGTGGCACCGATATGGCGCTCTATATATGACCCTGCTGGCCCGACCCCACTTCAGTTCCTTCTTACTGCCAGTGACGGTTGTTGGAACAGTGGTCTCTTGTTCACAAGTGCTCCACTAATCCCTAGCTCTTCAACTTATCTTGTATATAGTTACTAATTGTTCTCTTTAGTTGTTAAGTATAGTCTTTAGCAGTTGGAGGAACTTCCCCTTCAAGGAGTGCCCCGTGGGGCTTCAGGGCATGCCGTCCCAGGGCTTCAAACCCTGTAGCCTCTGTGGTAAGCCTATGCCCCCAGGCGACCCCCATGACTCCTGTCTTCTGTGCCTGGGAGAGGACCATCAGGCAGATAAGTGCAAGATCTGCAAGGCCTTCAAGCCTCACACTAGAAAGGAGAGAGACATTCCTCTGAAACAACTCCTCATGGAGTCTGCTCTCCATCCGCCACAAGACCCGGCCCCAAGCCTCAGTGAGGAGTGCTCCTCCAGCGGTGCCATCAGAGGCACCAAAAAAGGACTCGTCTCACTCTCTCAGCGGCCGACAGGGCACAGAAGCGTTCCCCCAGCATTGCTCCCACTCACCGGCTGCCCTCAAGAAGCAGATTATGGATAAACCTCCACAATGGCTTGATGTGATGCAGATGCCGAACCCCTGGCAGGGGATGGTGTGGACCAGGAGCCTATGGCTGACAGACCCTCCGGTTAGGCTCAGCCTCCATGGGCCCCCGTCTCCCTGGGAAGCCCCGCGCTCCTGGACTCCCCACGGCTGCAGGTGGAGGAGGACATGCTACCTTCCACACCAGACACTTTTCAGGCCGCAAGGGAGTTCATTGAAATGACAGCGCCAAGTCCCCGATCTCGAGGCCTCCACTACCTTGTTGCCCAGTACCATCAAGAGGCTAACCAGCAACGTTCAGGCCGTCTGCTCCCAGACCAGCATCTCTGCGCTGGTCTGACTCATGGCACCAGTCTGACTCGCAGCACTGGTCTTGCAGCTCCGACCCTCAGAGCTGTTCCTGCTCGAGGTGGTCGTCGGCTGATAGGTTGTGGTCCCGCTCGAGGTCTAGGTCCTGCTCTGAGACCTCATGGCACCGCTCCCCAATGCAGCACCAATCCCCATCGTGGCACTGATCCTCGGAGTGGCACCGATCGCGATCACATTCTCGGCACCGCTCCTGATTGAGACAAAGCCCAACTTCTCGACGCCGGTTGAGCTCCCAGTACCATTCTCCACAACAGCACCGCCGGTCACCGTCCGGATCCCATCATTCTTTGAGGTACCTTTTCTGCACATCAGAGGATGAGGAGGCCTCCCTGGCACAATCACACACCGCCCCTCCTTGGCCGTCCTGCTCCCAGTCACCTCCCTCAGGTTGGGCAGGGCATTGGGAACATTAGAAGTACCCCAATAGGGTCCAGAAAAAGTCAGCTCCAGAGCCCCAGTGACAGCCCCAGTGGCAGTTCTGGACCCCTGGGCATATGACCAGGCCCAGGGCACCCCTCCTGGTATCCCTCCGCCATCATGTTTGGGGTCCTGTCTGCCTGAGGCAACCCTCAGTTGCCCTTCTCTGGACCTCGCACAAACTCAGGACCCAGTCCCTCCCCTGATGGTGGCTACACCCGGTTCTCAAGAGGAACTGGACCCAGCAGATCGGGAGGCTGTCATGGATCCGGCCTTGCTGATCACGTCCTCCTTATCATCCCCTTTCAAGGCAGTGGCGGTTGCATCCACATCCAGCCCACCACCCATGGACTACAGGGCCCAGCAGGAACTTTCCTAACAGGTGGCTCTGAACATGAACCTCCAGGTGGAGGAGGTGATTGAGGAAGAGGGCCCTATAGTGGACATTCTGACACTGGAAGAGCCCTCTAGGGTAGCTCTGCCAGTTATCTCTTCACCCATTCCCCCCCATCCCCCATGCTCCCTGGTGGTGGAGGTGTGAACGAGAAAGAGAGGCAGGGCCAGCAGGGGTCCACTCCCAAACCAAGAGATGCAAAACACCTGGATCTCTTTGGAAGAAAAGTTTATTCTACAGGTGGCCTCTCCCTGAGGATCGCTAAACATCTCGCGATCCTCAGCAGATACAGTTACAACTTGTGGCCTGCAGTTCAGAATTTCAAAGAGCTTCTTCTATCTGAGTCACAGATGGAGCTGGGAGCCATTGCCGAGGAGGGCAGACTAGTGGCCTGGACGTCTCTCCAGGGTTCTCTGGATGCCACGGATGTGGCAGTGTGTACACTGACGTCCAGTATGGCCATGCAGTGCAACGCCTGGCTTCACTCCTCGGGTCTCCCACCGGAAGTTCAGCAAATGATCCAGAACCTCCCGTTCGACGATCAGGGCCTCTTCACTAAACAAACCAACTCCAGATTGCATAGCCTGAAAGACTCACCTAACACATTAAGTCTCTCAGCATGCATACCCCGGTGACACAAGGAAAGCCATTCAAACCCCAGCCCACCCAACAGCGGTCTTTCCCCGCTAGACCCAGGCAGGACTTCTCCCACAGGAGGAATAGATACACTTGGCATAGGCCGTCATGCCCTCCTCCTGGGCAGGGACAGGGACTGTCCAAGCCCCCTCTGGGCCCTAAGTGCCCCTTTTGAAAATGCGCATGAGGACGATTTACCAGTCTACAACCCGGCCAGCTTCCCTCCCTTTCTGAACTGTTTATCTCGCTTCTACTGTGCATGGTCCCTTATTACATTGGACCGGTGGGTTCTCCACATGGTAAAGGTGGGCTATTCTATCCACTTCTGCTCCTTTCCACCCTCCCACCCCAGCTGCCCATCCCTCTTCAGAGGCCTCTCTCAAGAGCAACTCCTCATCCAGGAGGTCCTGTCCCTCCTCGCTCTAGGAGTTGTGGAGGAGGTGCCCCAAGAGCTCAGAGGCAAGGGTTTCTACTCATGCTATTTCCTCATCCCCAAGGCAAAAGGGGGCCTATGGCCCATCCTAGACTTAAGGGAACTCAACAAGTACATCATCAGCTTGAAGTTCTGCATGGTCTACTTGAGCACAATCATCCCTTCCCTGGATCTGGGAGACTGATACACCACCCTCGATATGAAGGATGCATATTTTCACATTTTGATCACTCCGGCTCACAGACGGTTTCTCTGTTTCATGGTGAACAAGATGCATTATCAGTTCATGGCCCTCCCATTCGGCCTGTGCATGGCTCCTTGTGTCTTCACTAAATGCATGGTGATCATGGCAGCTTTTCTTCGCAGCCATCACTTGCATGTCTACCCGTACCTGAACAACTGGCTCATATGAGGCCGATCTCACCAGCAGGTAGAATCACAGGTGGAAATAGTCAAAGACACGTTTGAGCACTTGGGCATCATTCTCAATGTCAGAAAATCTGTTCTCACCCCAACCCAATCAATAGAGTTTATCGGGTCCTGGATGCGAACCGAGTGAGAGTTTTCCTCCTGACGCCTAGCCTTTGCTCAAATAACCATAGGCCTTCGCAGCTTTCCCACCACCATAGTAAGGCAGTGTCTCAAGCTGTTGGGCCACATGGCGTCCCGCACTTTCGTGGTGCAGCATGCCAGGTTGTGGCTCAGGCCTCTGCAGGCATGGCTCACATCTGTGTACCACCAGAGCCGTGATAGTCTGGACATGCTGCTGACCATTCCGGGGCATATCCTTGATTCCCTATGTTGGTGGCTAGACCCCCACATGGTGGGTGCCGGGGTTCTGTTCCACCCTCCCCAGCCCACTCTGACCCTGGTAACAGATGGGTCCATGCTGGGCTGGGGAGCACATCTCGGGGTCCTGACGACTCAGGGCTTCTGGCAAGTAGAGGACCTGGCTCTGCATATCAACATCAAAGAGCTTAGGGCAATCCGCCTCGCGTGTCAGGTGTTCCTGTCCCACTTGCAGGACCATTGTGTAGTGGTGCTGACAAACAATACTACAGCCATGTTTTATATAAACAAGCTAGGCAGAGCCCGATCATCTCCTCTCTGTCGGGAAGCCCTCCTACTGTGGAAATTCTGTTTATCTCACTCCATCCTTCTCCAAGCTTCACACCTGCTGGGTGTTCAGAATGTACTGGTGAACAGCCTGAGCAGACAGTTCCTTATATATGAATAGTAGATTCATCTGGACATTATCCACTCCATAGTCTGTAGTTCGTTTCTCCGAATCAATCTGTTTGCTACGTGGGACAACAGAAGTGCCCAACCTTTTGCTCCTTCTGGGGTCACAGCCCAGACTCGATTGCAGATGCCTTCCTGATTCCATGGTCTGGTCAACTGTTCTACGCTTTCCCACCATTCCCACTCATCCACAAAGTGCTTCTCAAGGTCTGCAGGGACAAGGTGGATGTCATACTGGTGGCCCCAGCTTGGCCTCGCTAGTGCTGGTACTCCACCCTCTGGACCCGTCAGTCCGGCCTCCGGTGTGTCTACCTCTTCCTCCTGACCTCATCTCCCAGAATCACGGTTGTCTCCTTCGGACCTTCAGTCACTCCACCTCATGGCCTGGAGGATCCATGGTTAAACCAGGCAGAGCTCGTCTGTTCGGACCTGGTGAAACAGGTGCTCCTGGAAAGCTGCAAGCCTTCTACCAGGACCACTTACAAAGCAAAATGGAAATGTTTTTCGATCTGGTGTGCTCAATGGCAGGTATTCCCACTCCAGGCTTCAATCCCATGCATCCTGGAGTATCTGGTGCACTTGACAGACCAGTGCCTGGCATTTGGTTCTCTTAAAGTCCACCTCACGGCTATCTTGGCTTTTCACACAGGTGTTTCTGGGTGCTCAGTGTTTGCACAACCCATCGTGAGATGTTTTCTAAAAGGACTGGTAAAGATCCATCCCCCAATGAAGTCCCCTGTCCCAGCCTGGGACCTTAATTTAGTCCTTTCTCGTCTCTTGGGCCCTCTCTATGAGCCATTAGCTTCCTACTCGCTCCTCTGCCTCTCCTGGAAGGTTGCCTTTTAAGTGGCCATCACCTCGGCACAACGCATTTCTGAGCTACGGGCCCTCACATGCGAGCCCCCGTATACCATTTTTCATAAGGACAAGGTGCATCTTAGGCCTCACCTCGCCTTCCTGCCAAAAGTTGTGTCTTGCTTCCATGTCAGCCAGGATATTTTCCTGCCAGTTTTTTATCCAAAACCGCTCACCAGCCTTCATGAACAGCAGCTGCATTTGCTGGATGTTAGAAGGGCGCTCGCTTTCTACATAGACTGAACAAAGCCGTTCTGCAAAACAATCCAGTTGTTTGTTGCTCTAGCCGAGCAGATGAAAGGTTTGCCGATCTCTTCCCAGGGGATATCCTTCTGGATCACGGCATCATGTATTTGCTCTTGTTATGACTTGGTGAAGGTCCCTCTGCCTGTTATTATGGCTCAGTCCACGAGGGCTCAGGCCTCGTCAACAGCCTTCCTGGCACATGTACCCCTCCAAGAAATCTGCAGGGTTGCCACATGGGCTTCAGTGCACAGCTTCATGTCACACTATGCCATCGTCCACCAATCACGAGACGATGCAGCTTTCGGCAGAGTGATACTTCAGTCTGCGATACCTTGACTCCGACCCCACCTCCGAGGTAAGGCTTGGGAGTCAGCTAACTGGAACTGATATGAGCAAGCACTTGAAGAAGAAAAAACGGTTATTCACCCTTTTTGTAACTGTTGTTCTTCGAGATGTGTTGTTCATATCTATTCCATTCCCCCTCCCCACCTTCCCCTCTGTCAGAGTTGCTGGCAAGAAGGAACTGAAGGGGTGTCAGGCTGGCAGGGTCGCATATAGAGTGCCATATCGGCGCCACTCCAAGGGGCTCCACAGCCAGCCCAATGGGTAGTTGCTAGGGAAAAGTTTCCGACATCCGTGCACACGGCGTGTGCATGCGCCTAACTGGAATAGATATGAGCCACACATCTCGAAGAACAACAATTACAAAAAGGGTGAGTAACCGTTTTTTCTCTTCCAATCTCTTCCTCCCTGTAGCTTCCTCTCAGATCCTCTGACCCCTATTTCTCTCTTTTGAGAGTGCTGCTTGAGGAGCTAAGTATCAGGGGTAGCCGTGTTAGTCTGTATCCACAAAAACAGTGAAGACTCCGGTGGCACCTTAAAGACTAATGGATTTATTTGGGCATAAGCTAGGTCTTTAAGGTGCCACTGGACTCCTCATTGTTTATACTTGAGAAGGGATTTGAAGATTTGAGGCCTCTTATTTAGTTTCTCTCTCTCCTTCCAATCCCTTTCTTTTCTTTTTAAAAAGTGGACCCCCGCCTTGATCTTCATGGGTTTGTATTTTAAAGGGATGAGTTCTCTATTTTTATTGTTATACAAGGCCCTGAGCACTTTGCTAAAGGTTCTGATACCATGTAGATAATATTATTATTAGTGCATGTGGTAGATATGGGTAGCTAAATAACCACCAGAGGGCAGTAATATTTCAACAAATGACTATTAGTACAACAACACAGCATAGTAGCTATTCTCACATTCATTATTATTATTTATTGGTACTACAAATAGCACTGTGGCAAATTGCCGGCACTATTTTGATGGGTCTCACGCTTTCTCTTCTTTGGGGGGGGGGGGTACAGGGCACCATTTCTTGCCCTTGCAGTGGAACGTTAACTGCCCCACTAGTGTCCTAGAGGAGGGGAGTGGAGAGGGAGGGACCTGGGCCCACCCTCTACTTCAGGTCCCAGCCCAGGGGCCCTGAGGATAGTGGTGAACCACTTGAACTGGCGGTTCCTTCCCCTGGGCTACTTCCCTCTCCTGCCCTTCAGCTTGTGGGGGGCTTCCTGCCCTCCCTCTGTACAAGCCAGGTGCCCCTTACCTAGGGTCTTGGACTTCTTAGCTCACCGCAGCACTTCTCCAAACTATCCTCTGCTTCCCTTCAAACTGTTCTCTGCTCCAACACCAATTCCTCTCTACTCCTACTCCCTCCCTGTCTGATTGAAGCAGGGGTTTTTATCATGTGACTGACTGCAGGTGCTCTAATTGGCTTCAGGTGCTCTAATTGGCTTCAGGTGCTCTAATTAATCTATAGCAAACTTTCTTCCCCTTACAGGGAATAAGGCTCCCTTCTAACCCTCTCCTGCTGCCCTCTGGCCATGCTGTATCACAGGCACCTAGTCCTGGACTAGGACCGCATTGTGCAAGATGCTGTATGAACACAGTCCCAAACTCAGACTAAAACTAAAAGAAGACTTGCTTCTTCAGTGATATCTGCAAGAAATGAGTCGAGTCATAATTTTAAAAACTCAGCCTGTTCAGATTGAATAATCATATGATCTGAGTCACAGAGGCAACATGACTAAGGCCTGGTCTACACTGGGGGGGTGGGGAATCAATCTAAGTTACACAACTTCAGCTGCGTGAATAACGTAGCTGAAGTTGAAGTACTTAGATCTACTTACCGGGGGGTCTTCACTGTGGTAAGTTGATGGCTGATGCTCTCCCGTTGACTCCGCCTGTATCACTTGCCCTGGTGGAGTACCGGAGTCGACAGGAGAGTGCTCGGCGGTCAATTTATCGTATCTAGACTAGACAGAATAAACTGACCCCAGCTGGATCGATCGCTGCCCGTCGATCCAGCAGGTAATGTAGACAAGCTCTTAGTGGGCAGGGCACTGAACTATGAGCCGGGAGACCTGCATTCTAGTCTCAGTGATGCCACTGTTACCTTGGGCAAGTGACTTCACCTATGAGTGTTTGTTTCCCTTCAGACCCTTTGTTTGAAGTTTCCTATTTAGGACACTTTCTGGGACAGTGACTGTCTCTTATTATGTATTTGTACAACGAGTCTCAATGGGATTTAAGCACATACATTTAAACCTCTTCTTTACTGTATGTATTGCAGAATTAAGGCTGAAGTGACCAACTGAAAGTCCCCGTCATTTCCAGTTTCTTTGTTTTTAAGATTTAGCCCAACATCTGAAATTTGGTAGTTGTACAAGGCCTGGTCGACACTTAAAAATTAGATCGATCTAGCTGCATCGCTCCGGGGTGTGAAAAATTTTGCACCCTCAGAGCTGTATTTAGGTCGACTTAATTTCCAGTGTTGGGTCAATCTAACCCCCAGCATAGATGGATCTAGGTCACTGGAAGAATTCTTCTGTCAACCTAACTACTGCATCTTGGAGAGGCAGATTAACGACATTGATGGAAAACCTCCTTTTTGTTGACGTAGGAAGCATCTATGATACAGCAGCATAGCTGCAGCTTGTGATGTAGACATAACCAAGACAAGTGGCCTGTATCACCCATACCTATCTTATAGCTTGTCATGCAGCATTATTGTTTAGAGCAGTGGTTCCCAAACTTTAACAACCTGTGAATCCCTTGCACTAAAATGTCAAGTATCATGAACATATCCTAAAAATGTATATTTCCAGGGATTTTCTCCTTTACCGGAGTATAAATTATAAAAGCAGTGATCCTGGAAATATAAAATTTGTTTTTATTACTTGCTTATTATACACTATTTATTATTATTTATCATACAGTATTTTTATTACATTATGAAAACTGCAACACTCTTCCAAGATCTCGCTTTTGTCACTTGTATCACTTTGAATAAGCCTGTTATAAGACAAGGATCCTATGTTTCATCAAGGAGTATCAGATGTGAAACAGCATGAAGGTATTTAAGAAGCCAACTCAAAGAGTTCCTCCTACACAAGCATTCAGGTCTTGAGCAGTCCAGACAAACAATGCACGTTACAACAAAGCTTAAACTTGTTCTTCATCATAATTTTAAAAACAATACTAGCTGCCTATTTAATTTTAAAAACAGCAAAAAATATCCACCTCCCTTTCCATTTCTTATAAGGAGTCTTGAAGTTTGATAGATATGCTTGATTTGATTTGCTTAGCTCTCGGAAGTCCAGAGGCTCTGGGCTGCTGGCCTCATGCTGCCCGGGGTCCCTAGGGACAGCTACGTCTGCCATTAGGGAATTTTTTCCTGAGAACCCCCTGTAACATTTCACAAACCTCAGTTTGGGAACAATGGGTTAGAGTCTGATCCAATACTTATTGAAGTTATTGCCAAGACTTCCATTAACATCAATGGGCTTTGGATTCAGGCCTGTAATGATTATAAAATTCTTAGAAATCTTTGGCTGAAAGGTAATATAGAAAGGCAAAGTATTGTTTACTGCTGTATTGTGCTGCAGAGCCAAATTTTAGCCTAGCGTCATGCCATTAACTTTAATAGAGTTAACGTGGGAATGAATTTGTCCCAAGTGTGTTAGACCACTGTTGTAGAATATTGTAGACTCCCAGAATTTGCCGCTGAAAATTGAAACTTTTTACTGGAGCTCGTCCAAAACTTAAAATGAAAGTTTGAGAAAAGTTTTTAAGCATTTTTGGTTTTTTTTAACAGACTGATTTTTTCTTTTCTCAAAATATTCCATGGAATTTTTCTGTGAAATATTTTTCACTTTTGAAAACAAAACTTTTTTCAGTCTTAAAATAAAAAGTACGTGAGCATGATATTTTTTAATTCTGAAAAAAATTCTACCGTGTGACTAACCTGACTTCTAAAAATTGTCAATTAAAAAAAAACAAAACAAAAACAAGCAAGGAAGCAAACAACCCTCCCCAACAACCAGCAAACAACAAAATGAAAACTAACCAAAAGAAAAGGCAAAGGAACCATTTTTTATCAAAAGTTTTTATAATACATTTCAGAAAAATGAGAAATTTGGAGGGGAAAATGCCCAAGTGTTTGAATCAAGACCTGCCCATTTTTATTAACATCTATCTTTTTTGTTCTGAACATTTTGACCAGCTCTGCTCACTACAAGCTATGCAACATTGTGTCTTTGAAACTCTAGCCTAGAGTGTACTTTGTGGTCATTAAGGGTTAATATTTTGTTGAACAGCTGAAATACTGTAGTGTGTGTAGTGCTGTGTCTTGGGATGTAAACAGAGGCTAGTTGTAGGTCAAGTTAAGATATTTGGGATAGGTTTTACTAGGCATTTGTCTGAGGTGCTGTAACTGATACTTTGTTTGTCTTTCGAGCATTCCACAGAGACCCCTGCACTTTGGTTTGTGCTGTGTACATCCGTGCTTCACTGAATCTTTGTTTTTTGACCGAAAATGTAGATAAAAGGAAATGATTTACTTTTAACTGTTCTTCTTTCTCCTTGCCCATGCCTTTTTTGAATGGCCAGGTGCCGTCATGTCTTTCACTGATTCAGAATACTAGACCCGGGCTCTGGTTTATGAGAGATCCTGGCAACACAATATACCATCCCTAAAATCCAGTCACACCCCCTTGCAAACCCAATGGATTTGTGGTTTAATTAAATGATGTGTACAGTATTAAAAATACACTTTTTTTTTTGCAAATACCACCCCTCCAATAATAGTACAGAATGGAGGAATCTGACACTCACTCTGAGGAGTCAAATCACAGCAAAGAGTAACATTATTAATATAAGTGATAAAATGGTCCACCCATAAAGGATATCTAATTTGTATAGTATTTTATTCCTGTGTCCTGACAGCACAGCTAAGATAGAGTTAGCTGGATTCCTTTCTTACCTGTGCAACATCAACAGAATTGTTTACTAAATTCCACTCTGTTACATTTGTGCAAACCCATTAAATGCAATTTGGCTGCAAGGAGGTTACCCAGGGCAGAAATGGGCAGGCCTACAGAGAACCTGTGTGACTGTCGATGACGCTCAAGGAGTAAAGACTCATAAACTTTAAGGCCAGAAAGGACCATCATGATCATCTAGTCCAGTGGCTCTCAAACTTTCCAGACTACTGGACTCCTTTCAGGAGTCTGATTTGTCTTGTGCACCCCCAAGTTTCTCTTCATGCAAAAACTACTTGCTTACAGAATCAGACATAAAAATACAAAAGTGTCCCAGCACACTACTATTACTCAAAAATGACTTGCTTTCTCATTTTTACCATATAATTATAAAATAAATCAATTGGAATATATATGTTGTACTTATGTGTTAGTGTATAGTATATAGAACAGTATAAACAAGTAACTGTATGAAATTTTAGTTTGTACTGACTTAGCTAGTGCTTTTTATATAGCCTGTTCTAAAACTAGGCAGATATCTAGATGAGCTGATGTACCCCCTGGAAGACCTCTGCATACCCCCCAGGGATACGTGTATCCCTGGTTGAGAACCATTGATCTAGTCTGACCTTCTGCACATTGCAGGCCATAGAACTTCACCCACTCTGCTCCTATAATAGACCCCTAATCTCTGGCTGAGTTACTGAAGTCCTCAAATCATGAGTTAAAGACTTCAAGTTATAGAGGATTCACCATTTACACTAGTTTAAACCTGCAAGTGACCCGTACCTTGCCCCATGCTGCAGAGGAAGGTGATCCCTCCCGCCCCCCGAAAGGTCTCTGCCCATCTGACCTAAGGGAAAATTCTTTCCTGACCTCAGATATCGCAGTCAGTTGGACCCTGAGCATTTCGTCAAGACTCAATAGCCAGATACTCACAAAAATATTCTCTGTAAAGCCAAAATTGAATGTCAGGCTGAATATGTATGTCGAAGAAACGGATGCAGTCTTTTACCACTCAGTCAATGTTCTTCATGGATTTGGTCTTCCTGCTGTCTTATTTATCTGCAGCTCTAAGGTTTGGCCACTAGATATCTCTGTGCCCTGTTGAGAGTTCCATAAAAGGCTTATTCTCCAGTCCCAGAGTAAGATGGAAGCCATCTTGTTTTGTTCATCACATGTTGCTGAGCTCTAATAATCCCTTTCTGAAGAAGGACTGTAGCTTCATATGTCAGGATACCCACTGTTCTGTCCTCCAATCCTTCCTCAGTGCTCCTGCAGAGAAGAAAATCATTGCGCTCTCCAATTCCTGGCCCCTTCCTGTGCAATGGAAAAACACTATGTCTGCTGAAGGAGGTATTAGTCAGAAACAGGGATCAAAGTTTCTGGGTTTTCCCTGATGGAAATTGGCTGGAGCCTCTCTATTGTTGGTTCATGAGTGACTGATGAAGGCATTTATGTAACTCAGCTGGGTGTGTTCCTGCCTGTGGATGGCTGTGTAAGTGCAGTACCTGCAGAGGTTTGCAGCGTGTCACAGCATCACAATGTGAGAGGGAGCCCCTGTTGGTGAGCCAGAGGGCTCAGCAGTACCCCACTTCCAGGTTGCATCTTAGGAACCCATCACAGAAGATATTTTTAAATAAATGGCCAGTTTAAAAAGCACATTTTTAGCATGTTTACTTTGTTTCTGGCAGTGGCACCTACAGTGCAATACTGGTTAGTTTTATAAAATGTCTCCATGAGCCACTTGCATCACCCTGGGCTTTCCTGGGTTCACTTTCATCCAGCTGCTCCTATTCCAGAAGCTGATCTCTTCAGACCCTGGGACAGATGGGCGATGCTTTGATTTCTCTTGAGATGAAGGAGGTGCGTAGGTGGGTTTAATTAGTCGTCTTCGACTGCACATGTTCATTCCACTTCAGGTGCACATGCACCCAGTGCATCAAAGCCAAAAATATTTTCCCTGTAGCAGCACCCATTGGAGCAGCACATGCGTACTTCACACACTTGTGCAGCCAACTGATGGTATAAAGGGCTGACTCCCTTCAGTTTCTTCTCAACCCCTGTGGTTAGTAGTTGGAGCATGGGTGCCTCATCACACAACTTCTCTTTTGTCCTCTAAAGAGAATTTTTTCCCCCAAAGTACTTTTTGTAAATAGTTCAGTATAATGTAGTTACAGTAATGTTGCAGTCTTTGTTCAAGTAGACACCAAAACCCTCCTCCATTCTGAACGGCTTGTGAGTCTCCTGAAATGGCATGGATATGTGCAGTCACTGGAAGACGAAAACATGGTTGTTTATCTAGTCTGTAATTGTTGTTCTCTGAGGTGTGTTGCACTGTGTTCATACCATGACTCACCCTCCTTTCCCTCTGTCTCAGAGTCTATGCCTACTGGATGTGACTGAAAGGGAGCCGTGGGCAGCCCTACCCTTTATACCATTGACTGGTGGCATGAGTATGTGGAGGGGGCATGAGCATGTGGAGGGGGCATGCGCTGTCCCGATGGGTAATGCTGTGAGGAAAAAAATTTCTGCTTCGGTGCCTTGGGCGTGCATGCATCCCAAGAGGAATGGAGATGTGCAACACAGCTTGAAGAACAACAGTTACAGAATAGATATGCAACCATTTTTCATGCTGCAGTTATGATACAGGAGCACTGTAAAATCTATGGTGAGGTACAATCCCTACCCCAACAGCCTACAGTCCAAAAAGACAATCAGATATGCAAGGGGTTGGGGGGAAGGAGCAAAACCCTCACATTAATTGATGACGGTGGTTACTGGCTGCACCTTGCTAATCCATTTTTTAAAATTAGCCATACAAACTATCCTTAATGTCCCCTACTCTTTTTCCATGGTGAATTGGCCAATTTCCTGTCAATATTGGCCTTCGGGAGGAGATGTGAGGTGGATGTGGATGACCTTGTGGGTTATCTGCTTATTGCTAACAATTATTTCTTTATTTGTATTACTGTAGCATCTAGGCACCCCAGTCCTGGACAAGGACTCTCCTGTGCTAGGTGCTGTACAACCACACAACAAAAAGATAGTCTTTGTCCTTCCTGCTTCAGTGTAAGACAAGAGACAATGGATGGAGACTGACAGACCAATGGGGAGTACAAGGAAACAATGAGACAATATTGGTCAATATGATAGGCATTGGTCTCAACTCACTAGCAGCCTAGGCATTTTCAAGGCTGTGGCATCTGTTAGGTCCTAACATAGATTTTGAATATAGCAGGGGACAAAACAGATCCTTGTGGAACCCCCAGTTGCCCATCTGGATACAGTCTATGAGGAAAGAGTGGAGGTAGCTAACCTCTGGCTCTGAGAGAAGCCAGCAACCTCTCACGCTGAATGGTGTTGGTCTGCAGGGAGACTCACAAGTGTGTAACCCCCCTGGGCCCATCCCTCCATGGATACCCCTCAAATGCTCACCCCTTATCAAACAACTCCTTGTTGACTACTACTCCTTCTGGGTGTTTAAGGTGATGCTTTTCACCACCAGTGAATGTAATACAATAGTTAAGTCACAGTAATAATCATGTATCTTCTGTCCAGCAGAGGGCAACAGGGTACGCACACACCGCAGCCCACAGTAGGAGAGGGGATTAAGATAAATGCATTGTGCTTCCAAATAATAATGCTTTCCCCTGCTCGTGTACACACCTCTGGCTTTGCTGGCAATGCACTCCCTTGCAGCATAAGGTCAGAGTGTAGCGTTGAATGTTGTTTGTTTCCCTTTTCTCACAGAATCTTAATCTTTCCACAGTCTTCTACTTTAATTATTTCAATGGCGTGTAAAGAACCTGTTATTCCCCCTTTCGTGTGCCAATCCACAAATGCAGAGGCAAAAACTGTATGTTCTGTAAAATTTGGCCCGGTTCCCTTTAGAGACTGGACCTCTGAGGTAGCCGGGAAGTGACTCCAACAGGCCAAGGGAATTTTCCCTACCAGTGTCAGCCAAGGCTACTGTGCTGAATCATTTAGAACCCTGCTATGGTTCTAAGGCTGGGCTGCCAATCTGCCTTGTGTGTTTGTTTGATCCTTACACAGCTGGAGAAATATGAGGCACCGAAAGTGCAAGCAGAAAAATCTCTCGGGGCAGTGCAGGTCAGCCAGCATTCCTGCACGTGGTGCTGAACTTGCCTACTGCAGCTTAGCACAGTCACGGAATGCAGTCCGTGCCACGTCCGCTCCGGGCTGATCCAAAGTGGAAATTCACAAGGTTCAAAGGCTCACAGACAGCAGTTGTTCATTTCAGCCTTTTAGTTTAACAAAACCAACAACCCAATACTGTTCGAAAAGCCTCCTGCTTGCAATGGAGTTACTGCAGTGTCATGCCATCCTAGCCTAGACAGTGGGGACACACTTGCTGATGGTCTGCAGAGAGTTGGCTGGTTGGCTGTCTCCTCTTCCTTGTTTCCACCACCTAAATTACATTAAAAGAAGCTAAAGTGTACAGCAAAGCTTCTCCTCTGTCACATAGTTGCCATAGGGTTGTTGTTTGATCAAGATGATTTGATTGAGGTGTGGGGGAAGTGGTCTGAGTGATCAGAAGTGGGAGAGAAAGAGCACATGAAGCTACTCTCTCTCTCTGCTGAGATGTGGTCCATTTCTGCTGTAAGATATTGTGATGATTTTTTTGTCTTGTGATGCAGCAATGGTTTCTCAAGTGACCAGCACTTGGAGTGTTAGGTTGGCAACATGAACTTTAATACTTCTGACGCTCAAAAGCCATCTCAATATATTATATCAGATTAAAAAAACAAGGGACAGTGAAGGGTTATGGCTTCCATCTCTCAAGAAACACAAACCACCTTCAGCAAAATATGGTACAGATGAAAGGAAATGGAAACTACAGTTTCACTGTTTTAGATTTAAATTTTAAAGGAGTGGGGGGACACAAAGGATTAGCCAGGGGCTCTCGACAGTCCTCAACTGTTCTGTAGAGTCTCAGCTTTTTTTTTTAAACAAAGATAACTGCTTGCTGTTAAGATTGAGGAGAAAACCTTCAACCTCTGACTCTGCCATATGTTTGCTTTTTATCTGGGTCCTAGGAAGAGCTGTTTTCAAAATGAGACAGCGGCAAAAGGGCTTTACATTTTCCATCTGTCATGCAGCCTCATCCTGGTATTTTGCAAGCACAGGGGAAGAACTCAGGCTGGTTCTGTCTAAACCTCAGCCAATGGTAACGGGTAAGTCATGGAATCCATGACTTCTAGTGAACTCCGTGATTACAACCTGTGGTGATTGGGAGCTGCAGGGTCCTCTGCCATCCGCAGGTGCAGGAAGCTGCAGGGTACACATCTCTGGTGGTTGCCATGGTCAGCGGTGTACCCCCGCAGCTCCCAGCTGCCATGGGTGGTGGGGGAACCCCCAGAGTGCCTGGCCATGGTGGGGGAACCCCTGAGCTTCTGGCCTCTACGTGCCCTGGGGGAATCCCAAGCTCCTGGCTGCTGTGGGCCCTTGGAGCTGGGGCAGCAGGGGTACCCCACAGCTTCCAGCTGACATGGGAGGCAGGGGCACCCCACAGCTCCTGGCCCCCATGGGCAGTGGGGGAGCCCCAGAGCTGCAGGAGGCTGGGGTATCCCACAGCCCTCAGCTGCTGCAGGCAGGTCCTAGCCCCTGTGCAGCTGCCCTGCTTCAGGCAGTGTGGGGACCCGCAGATCTCCATTTTGTCACGGATATTTTTAGTAAAAGTCACGGACAGGTCAGGGCTTCTGTGAATTTTTCTTTTTTGCCCGTGACCTGTCCATGACTTTTACTAAAAACATCCGTGACGGAATCTTAGCCTTAGTAATGGGCTATTGGGTTTGTACCTTTGCTTCCTTACATTTCATCGCAGTATGTGGCTCATGCCAACCAGGCTGTCAGTGACTACGATATAGGTGCTCCTCCCTAGTGGTTGGAGCAGAAGTCAGGAATTGGAGCCCAGGGTGAGTGCTGGAGTCAGAGACCAGGTTCCAGAGCTGAAGTTAGAAATTGGAACCTAAGATAAGAACCAGAGTCAGAAGCCAGGCACGAGAGCTCAAATCAGAAAGCAGAGCCAGAGGTCAACACTGGGTAACCTAGAGTCACGGCAAGGTGCGCAACAAGGCAGGAGTGATCTTAGCCAGGACTTATGCTCCTAAATCAGTCCCATCTGAAAAAGGGATTTAGGATCCTAAGCCACTTCTGTGCTTTTTATATCTTTCCCCTCAGTGAATTGCTCAGGATCACATTGGAAGTCCATGGCAGAGCAGGGACTTATACCCCAGCGTTCTGTGTCCCAAGCTAGCAACCTCATCCGTGGACCACCCTTCCTCCATGACGGAGCTCAGCTGGGCCTTTAGGAGTCACTGTCATCTGTACACCAAGATTCCAGGATTGCTCCTCTGAAGCTAAGGATGTCTGCTTAGTCAATGTGAAGTGCTGGGAGCAGCTCTGAGCCTGGCTGAGGGCTTTCCTTGTTTCACTCCTGAGGGAATTCTGCACCAAAGAACCCAAAAATTCTGCGCACAAGATTTTAAAATTCTGCATATTTTATTTGACAAAATAACCCAATATAATCATGCCAGTTTCAATTATGTTGTAACTTATTTCAGTCTGTATCAATACAGACAACAAAAAAGATTCAGGAAATGTTTTTTTGGCAAACAGATTCCGTACTAGGCATATCAATACAGAACTCTGAGTAATAATTCATTAAACTACAACCCAGAAACATATTTCCCGCACCCCTCAGAAGCAGTGCAAAGGCTTGTGGGAGTCAGCGGTAATGCAGGAGCAGAGGAAGAGGGAAGTTATTGCTAGGAAGACACCTGGGTGTGAACTTGGAGGATTGTGGGGTGTGGGCAGGAAAGGTATGGGACAGGTTTTTTTGGGGGAGGCAGGGATTGTTAGGGAGCTTCCCCCATGCAGACCCTGGCTGACCCCTGGCCTCTCTCATTCACTCAGGCACATCTGCCACTGTCCCCATGTATCCCTTCACCCTTACTCAGCAACCCCATATAATAATAATAATATATGGAGATATACCTATCTCATAGAACTGGAAGGGACCTTGAAAGGTCATCGAGTCCAGTCCCTTGATTTCACTAGCAGGACCAAGTACTGACTTTTTTTAGCAGGCCCCTCTTCCCCCATGTGTCAATGAACCTCAACTCAGCCAGCCCCCTTCCAATGTGTCTCTGCACTTCTGTTTCCCATCCCTATATGTCCCTACACCCCCAGTCCCATTCAGTACCCCAGTCTGACACCCCACTAGCCTTTCTGAACCCCAGTCTGTGACCCCCCCAGCAGCCCCATGTGCCCCACTCTGTCCATCCCCCCATATCCCATGCCTCCTGACCTGGCCCCACCAGCAGAGCACTGTGAGGAACACAGCCTTTTCTCTTCCCTAGCCACAGGTGAGGGATGCTTCCACCTGGGAGTGGCTGCTCTCTGTTCTGGTGCCACAGCAGCTCTTGGTGGGTAAAAGGCATAACTACAGCATTTCTCAGCAGAATGTATTTTCTGCAGAGAAAAAAAATTCTCTGTGGTACATGAATTCTGAGTGTGCACAGTGGTTCAGAATTCCCCTAGGAGTATTGTTAGAGTCAGTCATCACTGGGACTCATCATCTGTTACCATCCAATTTTTAAGTTGTCAGCCATTTTTGGCTTTTTCACACACACAACTTTACATGACTTTCAGCTACTATTGCAAAAACAAAAAAATAACAACAATGCTGGTTGCTCTATAACGATCTAAGATAGCCTGCACACAGGATTTTGTCTCCAGCTTCAGCTATATGTGGACTGCATTTTCTGCAAACTGAATTGCTCTGTGCATGCCAGACAGACAAAAGAGAAAGAATACAATTTATGCTCCAAATCATGCCATGTCTTGTCAGGTGCCGCGTTGATGTGCAAGATGCATCTTGCAAGAAGGCAGAAAAATGGTATTATTGCATATGGTTTTGGTGAACAGCACATGGGTATGTGATTATAAACTATATTACAATGTTGCATAAGAAGACAGAATTAAGGCTGTTTGTGTTAGACCCCTGGATGTACTGGGCTGAGTGACGGAGACAGACCTTCAAGGTAGAGAGAGGGCACGAGAGAGACCGTGGAAATACAATGAAGGCTATGAAATGGGCAGCCAGAGAGATGATGCCTTAGGAGTAAAAGGAGAGGAAGAGATGAAGGAAGTGGACAAATGAGAGAGAGAAGTGGGAAAGCATGGACCAATGATGAGGGTCATAGTCTAGCCTCAGACTTCCTATGTGCTCTTGGGCAAGTCACTTACTCATTCTGTGCTACGCTTCTTGCCTGTGAAATTGGGTTAATAGCACTTCCCTACTGCACAAAGGTGTTGAGAGACTGGATACATTGAAGTTGTTCAGATGCTGTGGAGATGGGCATTGTATAAGTACTCACTGAAGCATATGTGCATATTGGCCCTGGAAGAGTGGGACATGGATTCTGTCTCAGCAAGCAAACAGGATTAAAAATACTGATGAAATGTTTTTATGGCATTCCTAATAGACTTGAGGAAACCTCATTAAGTTCCATTCCCTATTACCCAAGTGCTTGATCATCATATCAAAATCACCTGTCCCTTGTTTGTGTTTTCTGGCCCCTGGTGGCTCTTGTGTGTGTGTGTGTGTGTGAGAGAGAGAGAGAGAGAGGAGGGGAGAGGCTGATGCACAGGGGAGATCTCACTCTATGTTTGTCTCTCCCCCAAGCTGAATGTGACCTGCGTGCCAAGCTTTGGCTCAGCAGAGCAGTCATTTCTGTATAATTTATTTCCTCTGGTTTGAAAAGTGTTGAAAAGTTGCTCGGAGAAAATGTCTCTGGCAGATAGCGAGAATTAATCTGAGCCCAGGGGGAGCCATTTGTGCTCAAAAATGGCTCCTTTATGCATGCAGTAAATGAGTCTGGCTGGAAAATATATTCAGACCAACCCAGGAAAAGGGGGACAATAAGCCTACCCATCAGTCTAATCCAAATGAATTGTCTGCATCTTGTATTAAGTGCATTTTGAACAATCACAACAGAGAAAGTAATCACCCAGCCCTGCTGCTGTGTTTTGAGTTAGCCTGCAGGGTTCATCTGGTTTGTGTTTCTCTGTCAAGTGAATGCTACTAATAATTTAAAGAGATTTACACTTCTTCTCTGTAGATCTCAAAGGGTGGGACAGCATCTCCTTCATTTACAGATGAAGAAACTGGGTAAGTGATTTGTCCATGGTCACACAGGATACCAGTGTCAGAGTTGAGAATAGGACCCGAGGTTTTCTCACTTCCAGCCTGGACTCGGGTGCTGGCACAAAGCTTCCCTGTGATCAGTACAGACAAATGGGTAAAATGAGCCTGACTTGATAGTTTTGATAAGCACTGCTATTGCTTTGAGATGGAGTCACCATAGACTGGTATTGCACTCTCCCTCCATACAGAATGTTCCGTGAAGAATCCACCATCTAAAACAGATTGACAGTGAAGTCAATGGCCCACTTGAATCTTGTATCAATAACTCCTATGAAGGTAATGAGAATTCCTCCTTTCCTGCAGGACAAACCTTATAATCTGCCCTTGGCTGGAAACTTTGCAAACGGTTAGGCAGCTGCTGTGCTATGATGGCTGCCCATTACATTAGCCAATATTGTTTTATTGTTTACCGTCTGTTGGTAGCCACCTGTTGTCTCTTATGTTACACTCATTTGCAATTTCTTTGGGAGCAGGCTCCAACTTTTTATTTTGTTTGTGCAGTGCCTAGCACAATGGAGTCTTGGTCCATGATTTGGAATTCTACGGCGCTACCACACTTTAACAGATAATAAATATCAGGCCCTGTGAAGTCTCCTGATTTGCTTGCTTTTTACTGTCTTTTCAACGGCTGTACTTGTGAGTGGGCAAAGTTGCCACCCCAACACACCCCTTCCTGGGCTAGCTGTAGCATTGCAGAACCTTGTGTCACTTTCCCCCCTATCTTCTTTTGGCCTACTCTGGTCATAGGCATGTCCTGGCCTTCCAACCAGACCACTTTATGGATTCTCGTCCCTTCAGAGGACCCTGAGGCCTTTACCCAGTTGGACTCAGCTGTCAAGCATCTCAAGGCAGGCTTGTATCTGCTACTCTACAATGTCCCCTGCTCTAACCCAGCCTTCTGTAGCTTGATTAACCTCACTGCTCAGTGTGTGTCATGCTCCTCCCCTCACTCTGGGAATCAGGTGTGCTCTAACTCCTCTCCAGTCAGGCGCTCAGCTCGCCCTAGAGCAGCCTATCTCCTCCTCAGTCATTCTGTTCTACTCTCCTTCTCACTGTTATTTCTGTTGGCTTCCCAGACAGTCCCATACCCAATGGGAAATGACTGTGTAGGAAGGAGAACTGCAGAAAAGGATCTGGAGGCTATAGTGGATCACAAACTAAATGAGCGTCAACAATGTCACACTGTTGCAGAAAAAGCAAACATCATTCTGAGATGTATTAGCACAGGGGTCGGTAACCTTTCACCAGTGGTGTGCCAAGTCCTCATGTATACTCTCTAATTTAAGGCTTTGTGTGCCAGTAATATGTTTTAATGTTTTTTAGAAGGTCTCTCTATAAGTCTATAATATATAGCCAAACTACTGTTATATGTAAAGTAAACAAGGTTTTCAAAATGTTTCAGAAGCTTTATTTAAAATTAAATTAAAATGCAGATCTTATCAGTTTAGTGTGATCCTTGCCCTTGCTTTTCCTTGCTGAGTTTTTCAGTGTCTGGTGACATGTATTTGGATACTTTAAGCTACAAACAGGCTTCTGAGTGATCAGTTCTTAACCAGCTGGAACCCCAGATGGGCAGCTGAGGTCAGTGGAGATGGCAGCTGGTAAGGCTGAGCAGGGCCAGAGGCCTGGACCCTGTCTGGCAGGGGGCCTGCGCTGGAACTCCAACCGGAAGAAAGGTGAGTGGGGCTGCGGTGAGGACCTCGACTGTCAAGGGGCCAGCAGCCAGAACCCCAGAGTGGCAGCGGGCTGACTGGATCAACCCGCTGCCGCTCTGGGGTTTCCACTGCTGGCTCCTGCCAGCTGGGGTCTCAGACCACTGCCAGCCAGTGGGTGCGGAGTGGTGCCGGTGGTGGGACCCCAGCTGACAAGGGGCCAGCAGCGGGAGCCCCAGAGGGTGGCGGGCTGAGCGGCTCAGCTCGCCCTGTGTGCCATCAAAAATTGGCTCGTATGCCACCTTTGGCATGCGTGCTGTAGGTTGCCGGCCCCTGTATTAGCAGGAGTGTTGTATGCAAGACACGAGAAGTAATTCTTCTACTCTACTGCACACTGACTAGGCCTCAGCTGAAGTATTGTGTCCAGTTCTGGGCACTACGTTTCAGGAAAGATGTGGACAAACTGGAAAAAGTCCAGAGAAGAGAAACAAAAATGTTAAAAGTCTGAAAAACACAACTGGTGAGGAAAGATTGAAAAAATTGGGTTTGGTTAGTCTGGAGAAGGGAAGACTGAAGTTGGACATAACAGTATTCAAGTACTTAAAAAGTTGTTATAAAGAGGAGGGTGATAAATTGTTCTCCTTATGCACTGAGGACAGGACAGGAAGCAATGGGCTTAAATTGCAGCAAGGGAGATTTAGGTTAGACACTAGGAAAAAATCCTAATTGTCAGGGGAGTTAACCACTGGAACAATTACCTAGGGAGCTTGTGGAATCTCCATCATTGGACAAATACCTTCAGGGATACTACTTAGTCCTGCCTCAGTGCAGGGGACTGGACCAGCTGACCTACTGAGGTCCCTTCCAGTCCTGTATTTCTATAATTCCATGATTCCGTCCCTCCACTCCTCTGAGTCTCCTTCCACTCCAAATGAGCTCATCCTGCTCCCTAGAAATAAGCCCTGCTCTCCCGCTTTGTAGTAAGGCAGTGTGGCTCCCCACCGCCATGGAGGAGGCCAGAGTGAGTGGAGCTAGGGAGCTCTGGAGCTGGGGAGCCCGCATCTCAGAGGGTCAGGTGGCGACCCGGAACTATAAAGGCTGGCCCTCAGAGCTCACTAGGAGCCCAGCCGCTTGAGAGAGCAGATGTGCCTAGTGAAGCCTGCAACTGGGAAGCTCCTACGGCCTGAGGCAGCCGCTCAGATTGGCTGGGCCTGCCCTGTGCCCATTATCCGGAGGAGCTGCCAGACCTACCCTGTGCCGTTATCCGGAGGAGCGGCCGGGCCTGCCCTGTGCCCGTTATCCGGAGGAGCTGCCGGACCTACCCTGTGCCGTTATCTGGAGGAGCTGCCGGACCTACCCTGTGCCGTTATCCGGAGGAGCTGCCGGACCTACCCTGTGCCGTTATCCGGAGGAGCGGCCGGGCCTGCCCTGTGCCCGTTATCCGGAGGAGCTGTCGGACCTACCTTGTGCCCGTTATCCGGAGGAGCTGCCGGACCTACCCTGTGCCGTTATCCGGAGGAGCGGCCGGGCCTGCCCTGTGCCCGTTATCCGGAGGAGCGGCCGGGCCTGCCCTGTGCCCGTTATCCGGAGGAGCTGCCGGACCTACCCTGTGCCCGTTATCCGGAGGAGCTGCCGGACCTACCCTGTGCCGTTATCCGGAGGAGCTGCCGGGCCTACCCTGTGCCCGTTATCCAGAGGAATTGCCGGGCCTACCCTGTGCCTGTTATCCAGAGGAGTTGCCGGGCCTACCCTGTGCCCGTTATCCGGAGGAGTTGCCGGACCTGCCCACCAACCCCTACCCTGTGCCCGTTATCCGGAGGAGTTGCCGGACCTGCCCACCAACTCCTGCCCTGAAGAACCCACGCTCCTGGATCCCCAAGAGGCCAACACCAGGACCCAGGTAGGGCCTGAGGGGGAGTGTGGAAGTAGCCCGGGGGCAGCCGACCCCAGTCTGGCTGCTGCACTACCAGAGCCTATGTCGGTGTGTTGCAGCCAGGATCCCCACTGACTCAGTAGCAGATCTTCAGCCGCTGCTAGGGCCCTGGGCTGGGATGCAGTGGAGTGGGAGGGCCTGTGTCCCCCCTGCCGCCCAACTCCGGGGTGGCAGACTCCCCCTCTCCCTGGCCTGAAGAGGCTAAAACCTGTTGTTCCTGCTCAGCCCTGCCTGAGGGCCTGAGCTCCCTGACTCAGTGGTTGTCGCCCCGCCCTAACCTAGGCTGGGCTTAATACTATGTGCTAAGATTGCTCCGCCCTGACTGAGGGCCCGAAGTCAGACTTAGCGGTGTTGCCCCTGCAGGGCTAGCTGCGCTTCGGCCGGCGAAAGCAAGGGCTACCAAGGGGAGACTCCTGGCTGGACTAATTCCCTGGAACCAACGGGATGTAGCAAGCCGTTGTGGCTCCCCATCGCCTCGGATAGGGTCAAGCCCTGGTGAACTGTTGTACACGCCTAGATTAACCTTGTGCCTAGGTCTGGGGTTGGCAGCCTTCCATTGAACTGCGAACCACGGCCACTGGGAGCTGCGGGAGGCTGTGCCTGTGGATGGTCAACATAAAAAAAGTGTCTCATGGCCTGCCAGCAGATTATCCTGGTGGGCCACATGCTGTAGGTTGCTGACTCTGGCCTAAGTTAACCTTTTCATGGCATATGTGAAGTAGACACCTCATCACAGAAACTTAGGTTTTATGGATGAGCTTTTGGGGATGGTTTTCCAACTGAGGGGCCAGGACCAGATTGCTTTTCTGTAGGTCGCAGGTGAGTTTGACAGCTGGGAGTTGGTGATCATGATGGTCCATGTCAGAATGAGGTTCTTGACTTCCCTCTGCCTCCTTTTGCCACAGAAACAACATATTGAAAATGAAAACTGTGATTTAGCTTTAGTCTTTGAGCACACGTATTAAAGCAGGTGCCTACTCTGGGTCTTTACAGCAGCCAGACACTTTCTCAGTATGAGGCAGAACCATACAGTGTTGGCTTTCCAGGCATTCGGTGAGGTCTGTCTGTCTGAAGTGGATTGGGGAAGGGCACAGGGATGGGGTTGTTGTCGGAGATTTAAGGAATGCAAGGTGTTAGCCAGCACACATATGTTAGGTTAGCATATTCCACATTATACAAATGTCTGGCAGTTATAAGAGCTGAAATGGCCTATGTTTTTTCCCAGAGTTCTGTTCACTCATGCAAAGCTACATCCCACAATACCCTGCAACAGTATAACTCAGTGTTTGGCATACGCAGGTAGGAAAACTGTCCAAATCAAAATATATTTGTTCTACGGTTCAGTACAAACTGGGGAGGTACCTTCACAGACCAGTGCCTTGAATGTTAGTATCCAAGACAAAGCTATTGAGGGTAAAGGTAAAGCCCAAGTTAAGGCACTGGTACAAACTAGTAAATTGGATTCTAGCAACATATACGAAGTTATATAACTTGTAAACTCATCAGATAAATACTCCTAGCTGAGCTGTGCAACTTCGAAAGCACTCCCGTGTCAGGCGAATTTAACAACGCTGCACAAATTGTCTTCCTGAAAACTGACATCGTATTGAACTTTTATACTGTTGTTGACTTGCAGCAATAAAAGTAATTAGTAATTTAGTTTCTTGTTTTTATTTCATAATGAATCAAAGTGTAGTCAAGCCATTGACTATACACTTTGTGAACAAAGGGGTACAGTGATTTGGTTGAACTTGTAAGAGGTTTTGCTATCTAGTGGGTATGTGGGGGGAAGGGAATTAGCATTCTTTTATGTTACTTTACTTAAATCCAAGCAGATACTTTCAGAAGAGAGCACATAAAAGCATAGGTTTATAGATTTTTAACACCATAAGGAACCATTAGATTATCTAGTCCAGGGGTAGGCAACCTATGCAACAGGTGCCGAAGGCGGCACACGAGCTGATTTTCAGTGGCACTCACACTGCCTGGATCCTGGCCACCGGTCCAGGGGGCTCTGCATTTTAATTTAATTTTAAATGAAGCTTCTTTAACATTTTAAAAACCTTATTTACTTTACATACAACAATAGTTTAGTTATATATTATAGACTTTATCAAAAGAAACCTTCTAAAAACCTTAAAATGTATTACTGGTATGTGAAACCTTAAATCAGGGTGAATAAATGAAGACTCAGCAAACCACGCCTGAAAGGTTGCCAGCCCCTGATCTAGTCTGACCTCCTGTATGACACAGGGCATAGAATTTTACCCATTTACTCCTCTGTTGAGCCCAGTAACTTGTATTTGGGTAAAGCACCAAGTTCTCCTGGTGTCAGTGTGGTACGAGAACACTCAGGACACATGAGGTCTGCTCAGTGCCAGGAAAGGTAAGAGGAAAGGACACTGGGAGCAGCTTTGTCCAAGCAATGGAATCTGTATGGTGACTGTTATAGGGCAGCTGGGCCTTGAGCCTTCTCCTGCAGCAGAATACACATGCCCGCCTCCTTTAGAGTCCCCATTAACTCCACATCAGGCTCTCTTTCCTTAAGCAAGCCCCTCCTTGGGCCACTTTATTACAGAAGTCCCAAACACAGTCCATTTATGGCCTCTGTGCACATGGGCCTGAAAATCCCCAAACATTGCATCCCTCAGCACCCCCATACCATACTCTGGTGTCTTCTGCTTCACCTGGGCTTTTCAGCCCTCATAGAATATCAGGGTTGGAAGGGACCTCAGGAGATCATCTTGTCCAATCCCCTGCTCAAAGCAGAGCAGATTCCCAGACTTTTTTTTTAAACACCAGTTCCCTAAATGGCCCCCTCAAGGATTGGACTCACAACCCTGGGTTTAGCAGGCCAATGCTCAAACCACTGAGCTATCCCTCCCCCCTCACTGATCCTTTCACCAGGACAGCCACTCCAGCTGGAGTACAACCCTGCTCTTCCCAGCTGGGAGCCCTGCTGCTTCTCTGCTGGGAGTTCATCTTCACTGGTGGAGCATCCTTCACTCCCCCCTGGCCTTCAGCCTTCTCTGGCCCTCTGGCTCCAGTGTGCTGGAGATATCAGCAGCCCTCCCCTACCTTCAGCCTTCTCTGGCTTAAGAGTCAGCAGGCAACTGCTTCTACTGTTCTCCTGCCTTCAGCCCTCCAGCCCTGGCTCTCTGGCTTGGGGAGATCAGCTGGCAAACCCCACTTGCTATTCTCCTTCCTTCAGCTTCCCACAAGAACCCCCTACAGCTTCCTTTGGGGTCCACTGCCTTGTCTCAGACAGCTCTCACCTGCCCTTTTCCTGACTGAAACAGTCTGCTTTGACTCACTGGGTCTCACCTCCTCTAAGGCCCAGGTGCCCTCTTTTAAGCCCAGTGGGGTCAGTTGAGTCACAGGAGCACTGGCCTCATTCCTCTTAAAGATCCAATTCCACCCTATGTCAGTGACCGTCACAAGGATGGGTGATGCAGATTGGTGACAGATTTTGCAGATTTGTGTCAGTTTTGCTGAGTTGTTTCAGTTGCAAAAACAAACAAAACATAAAAATAAATTCGGAAAAAAATCTGTGTGTTGTTTTGACATTTTCGAAATGAAACGTTTTAATTTTTTTCATTCTAAACAAATTTCAATTTCAAAATGTCCTTTATGTTTATTTAAAGAACTGTCCGAAATATTTTAAAATGGCCACTAACTCAATGAAGCTGTTTGATGTGATGGGTATTCAAAATTCTCAGTTGATAATGTTAATGGATATTATAAAAGATGCTTGGTTGGAACAATGGCCTTCAGTATTTAATTGTGAGGCTAGCCCGTATTTATCCACAATTGCAAAAACATACCCATCTACCTGGAAAATAACATCCCCCACCTGTGGGGAGAGTTCTTGTTTAATTGTTACTATGGTATCATGGGAAGGAAATGCAAATAAAGTGGTCCTCTTGAACCCTATGGGAGTAACTAGGGAAGGGGGAGCACATTGGGAGCCACTAGGTAATAGGTGTGGGGGAGTGGAATGGGGTAAATTGGACTGTCATCACATTAAGCAGTTGTATATCCAGAGGAGGAATATGGATGTGCCCCTCTCCTATGACTATGGAGGAGCAGGATCAATGGCCTATTGCAAAGGGGGGGCATTTAGGGGTAATGTATATGAGGTGTGATGTATTCTGTTGGGAATGTATGCAGTCCTGCAATATAACACTAGCAGGCAAAATCCTTCCACTATATGACTAAATTATGAACTTCTACACACTGCCACCTGGACTATGGTGCACCAATGGATCAGTGGACTTAATCATTGTAACTAATCAAACCAGCACCCACTACCCCATGCTGTACCAAGTAGTTGAACTGGTTTGGACAATACCAAATTTCACTGTGGATATTCAATGGACACACAGTATGGACAAAAGTACACAGAGATTACAAGAGCAACTTGCTGCAAGTGCCGACAGTTGGACACACTTACTATACACACTAAAGGATGGCGCTGACAAAATTTTAACCCTATCAAAGGAGGAGAAGCAGTAATTTTGGTGGTGGCCAGGATGTTGGACCATACTGCAGTGGTCAGAACTCTCAGTGTTGTTGTGGATTATCATAGCAGCTGGTGTATTGTTAACTGTATTTGTGTTACGTTGTATATTGAAACGATTAAGGGGGGCACAACCCCCTAGCGAACACCCACTAATTATAACCTATACGTAATGTAGTAAGCCCTCCCCCTCAGTGCACTAGACAACCCGGACTCAACCTTCTCGGGTCCACTATAATGAGAAGACTGGAAAACTAATTGGAATAGGTGTGGTATGCCCGTACGAGAAAAGGTGCAGGGCATGGTACTACAGAAGGGGCAGTGGAACAAATGGAATATCGACACCTTCCACCTTGATGCCTGGCCCTATGCTTTTCCAGATATACCTGGGCAGGAGGATCCCAAAAGAAAAAAGAGGAAAAAAAAAGGGGTGGAGTGTTAGGATATAGATATTTAGGCCTGTCTGCAAAGGCCTGTACTTTAAGAATTTAGATGTATTCTTATCACTTAGCTAGTTATAGAGGTATAAAAGGAAGAATCAAAAATCACTGTCTGTCTGTGTAATGGCCTTCTCTTACTGTGACAGTCTGAGGCCTGGTTCTTCAGCTAAGCAGCCATAAACTGGGAAATGTATGGTCACATCCTCACATTCCAAACTAGTCCTATTGAAATAAGGCCATCTGGGGCTGTTAGGAAGGTGATTCGATCTATCACCTCCAGAGAAAAGGAAGAGCCTAAAACATGTAAAAGGAAATTTAGTTTGATAGTTTTCTGTCTGGTAAGAACTCACTTATCAATAGACACAGCTGGAGAACCCTTATGTCTATATAAATGTAGTTGTAAAACGCTTATGTCTGTATAAATGTAGTCATGAAATCCTCACTTCTGTATTGTCTTGTATGTTTATTTGCATCGTCTGTCTGGTTCCGTGATTGTTTCTGTCTGCTGTATAATTAATTTTGCTGAGTGTAAACTAATTAAGGTGGTGAGATATAATTGGTTAGCTAATCATGTTACAATATGTTAGGATTGGTTAGGTAAATTTTAGTAGAATGATTGGTTAAGGTATAGCTGAGAATATTACTATATAAATTAGGGGCAAACAGGAAGTAAGCTGGGATTCGAAAATAAGGAAAAAGGAACTTGAATTTAAGCTGCTGGAAGTTCACCCCAATAAACATCGAATTGTTTGCACCTTCGGACTTTGGGTATTGTTGCTCTCTGTTCTTGCGAGAAGGACCGGAGAAGTGGGAGAGTGAAGGAATAAGCCCCCTAACAGATGTGGTCAAAATAAAATGGGCCATTCGGAGTGCAATGACTTCTTTTTCACTTTGTGATGTGCCGAAAACTCCTGAAATGTTCATTTTCAGATTGATGGGGCAGACTCCCCACTCCAGTTAGGGAAGAGCTCCTCTGGGCACAATCTGCCTCAACCCGGCGTACCTGAAAGGTTTTCAAGCTTGGTGTCAGGCAGGCCCTGACAAGGGAGGATCCCTGCTCAGTGTTGGATGGTGTTCAGGGTATGTCTACACTGTATTGTAAACCCGGGTCTGTGGCACCTGGGCTTGCGCACTTGGTATTCCATACTGGTGCTTGCAATTGCTGGACCTTGGTCTCACAGCCATGCTAACACATCCATGGGGCACTATGCAGGCCTGGCCTCCTGACTCAGGTCTATGTCTTGAGCTGCGTCTACACAGCTTGGGCCTGAGTCACAGCAGGACTCTGGCTCTGACCCACTCCTCCCAGCAGCATCCAGGGACTCAGGTCCTGAGTGCTTGGTGACCCAAGTCAGACTGATTTGTGTGTGGACAGAAAAGGGGCATGGCTCAAACCAAGTGAGGGCCTGGGTTTAGTGTACAGTGTAGACATATCCTCAGAGGGAAGCAGAGCTACAGAACAGAGCTCCCTAGCCCCGTTGAGCAGAGGCTGCTGACCCAGAAAGCTGCTGAAGAATGTCTGCTGAAAAGACCCCCTGGAGAGGTTGAGGGACCAGCTTTCCTTTGCTTTTTCGGTAGAGCCCAGGGTGCGCAGCCTGGGGCCCTCAGATGCTCAGGGGTTAGGAACCCTGCCCGCTTCACTGAGAATATTTATTGTTTGCCTTACGAGAAATGCGTGAACCTGGATTGTGTTGTGGGTTGCAGGATTAGTTAGTTTGTTTTTTACTTCTTTTGGATTGCAGCCATGCCGATAAGGCAGTGGCAGCTTACAGCCCTGCATTCCGAACGAGGGTTGCCTCTGAGGGGCAAAACACGGGGACAGCCACTTGACCCCCACCAACCTCACCAAGTAGAATGCAGTGCTGGCCGGATCCACCTTGCTCCCATCCAGCAGTGACCTCTGTGCAGGCAATACTTACGAGGTGGTGACTGGACACTGCCCACCCCTAGCTTTCCCTGTCCCGCTCACTGCTCTCGAGCTGCCCCCTACCCATGGCTCCCAGACAGCCCAGAGCCAGAACTACCTCTGCGCTGGTGCCATTACCCCCTGGTTCTCACCACCATTGTCTCTAGTGGCTGGGAGGAGCATCAGGGGGTGACTGACAAAAAGTTCTGATGTCCCGGGGAGATCTATGTATTTCCTGGGACAGTTCCCTAAAAAAAAGGGGGACAGCTGGTCACCCTACTCCAAACCAGTGCTACGGCAGCACCCACACCTGAGACGAGAGTAGCATTTATCCTCACCTCAAGGGGTGCCCTAGACTGCAATCTACGACAGACCAGAAACAATCTTTTAAAAATTATTATTTAGAGTTCCCTGCAGGCCAAAAAAATGGATGGAGAGGAGTGAACCTTTAGTGCCCTTGGAGGCCCAGAGGAAGGAGCTGTTTTTGCTTGCACAGGATGGGGATCTCTAGGAGACAGTGGGGACCTGCTTCTGTTTTCTTCTTTTCAGGTGTTAAACTCATTGTGATGGCTTTGCAAAGCCAGGAGCTACAAATCCCATCAGCCTCCTCCTTTCTACTGGCTAGCAGGGATTACATTTCCCATCAGGGGGTTGCCAGGCGAACAGTTTTCGAACGGAAAGTCCAGTCAAAAAGGGGACCTGGCAGTCTCCAGACAGCATTGTTGACTGGACACTAAAAGTCCAGTTATGGAGTAACGGCAATCAGCCTCTCCTCCAGGAGGGCAAGAAGAGCAGCTGCTGCCTGGAGGAGCTGCAGCTCAGCTGGAGAGAGAGAGAGAGAGAACTGACCCCCAAGGACCCGGTTCTGGAGGAGAGAGGTAGGTACTGGCACTGTGCCATCCCGGTGGGGATTCTGTCTGCCCTGCCCCACTGTGCTTGCCCCAAGACCCTGCCTCGCTCCAGGGACTGACCCACCCTTATCTTGAATAGGATTGTCAACGTTCCAATTTCTGAAAACTGAACACTACAACAGGAGTGCTGGAAACTTCCCCTACTCCGCCTCTTCCCCTGAGGCCCCACCCCCTTCTTGCTCCTCTTTCTGCCCACCTCTGTGGCTCCCTGATTTCCCCCCTCCCTTCTCCATTGCCTGATTCTCTCCCCCTCCTCCCCCTCCAGGGGTTTAAGCAAAGTGAATAAAGTCACTGTATGCTTTGCCTTCATATTTCCATATACTTCCTTTCTGATAAATCTGATAAAGAAGAAAACATATTATTGTGGACCAACTATCCACTTCCAAGAAATGCAGGCGTAACCATGCATGAGACTTTTCCCCATAAATGAACCTAGTTTGATGCTTTACAACCCATACAGTTTTTGACCACTCAGTGCATGGCACTTTTTTAAAGCCAGACTTTAATTACATTTATTACTAAATAATGTCTTCATCTGATAAATGAGTGTTTAATTTCTTTGGTATCCAAAAGTAAAAAACTTCTGGACATGGTAAACTCTGCCTAATGGTTAAATTATAAAACAAAGCTATATATTTTGTATATATCAGAGCAGGATTAGAATTAAAATCCTTGAGATTTTAATATCTGCAGAGAGGATAAAATGCACAACTTCCAGTAACAATGATAGAAAAGTCATGTCTAATTCTCTTCTCACTGCGCTGAAAAGGTTTGGGTTCTTTGTGTGTGTTTGGGGGGGGGGGGAGGGTGTCCCTCATCTATCACTATTCCTTAATTTCCACTTTGAGATCTGCTAATTCTGATAATATTGAGAAGTCAAAATATCTCAGCATCGTGCCAGGTTGTATATTGTGCTAGCTATCTAATAGGAAACTTTACAATACAAATATAGAATGACTGAGACAAAGACTTCCTTTCTGAATTCACTGTGGCAATTTCAGTCTTCATTTGAGTCAAATGGAGACCCTGTTCAGTAAGAGGAAATTTGCTGCTTAAGAAAGCTGGCAACGGTTAAAAGAGTTCAGCTAATACTAGTTGAAACTGCAGCATTCTGAATTTACAAGGATTATTCCCGACATGTACCTTTAAAGACTTGTGTTCATGTTTTCTCTTGCTTGCAATCTGAGTTACATAAGGTACTATGCAAGCAGAAAATAATGTTTTCAAAATGATTTATTGGCCCATTTATCTATAGCACTATAATTTGCTGGAAGATTGGGGAAAAAAAACTTTATTAAGCTGTGACTGGCATAACCCTTGGGCATAAAAGGTGTCACCAACTCAGTACTAGCTTTGCTAACTCAGACAAACATTTATACTTGGAAACATTAATTTTATTACAGCTACAGTACTTTATGTGCTGAAAGGTGATAAGAAGGAAGCAAAGTCATCTGGAAAATATAGTCTGAATTTGTATTCCTTGTGTGGAAAAGATGAATGTAACTGGAATGAGAGAGTGTGTGTACCAAACCAATAATGTTTATAAATGTAGAAAGGCTATAACTCATTTCACAGCAGTCATTATTATTGTTTTGTTTCCCTGTGCTCTATCACTACAGCAGTAATGGTGCTGAAATTATTAAGTAGCTTCTTCTTTAAAGTGCAAATAGTCCACCACAAATGATAATGAGTGATGGATGAAACTCAAGATTTGGCTCGGATGTGTATCCAAAAGTACATCTGTTGTGCTGGGGATGGGCTGAGGGGGGTCAGTCCCCAGAGTGAGGCAGGAACTGGGGGGAAGCACAGTGGGGCTGGGAAGGGGACAGGATCACTTCCGGGATGGTGTACCTATCTCTCTCTGCTGGAACCGGGTCCTTGGGAGCTAGTTTTCTTTCTCTCCAGCCAGGAGTGCTGGAAGAATTTGTATAGTGAGGGTGGGGAGAGCTATTGAACCCAACTGTAAAACCTGTGTACGATGGAAACTACTTCAAGCCAGGGGATGCTGCAGCACCTCCAGTTCCAACACCCATGTCTCCAGCTGAGCTGTAGCCTTTCCAAACAGCTGCAGCTGTTCTTCCCGCCTTCCTGGTGCAGAGACTGATTGGAGGTACACTGGGAACAGGACTTTTAGTGTCCTGTCAGCAGTGCTGACCAGACACTGCCAGGTCCTCTTTTTGATCGGCCTGAGTTGTTGGCACCTTGTGTGCCCAAGAGAGATGACATTCACAGTTCAATAAAGTTTTTCCCCCAATCTTCTGATAGATTATAGTGCTATAGATAAATGGGCCAAAAAATCATTTTGAAAACATTATTTTGTGTCTGGATAGCAATTTCTGTAACTCAGGTTGCAAGCAAGACCAAACATGAACATGGCTCTTTAAGGGCACATGACAGGAATAACCCTTGTAAATTCAGAATGCTACAGTTTCAACTAGTATTAGCTGAACTCTTTTAACTTTTGCCAGCTTTCTTAAGCGGCAAATTTCCTCTTGCTGAACAGGGTCTCCATTTGACTCAAATGAAGACTGAAATTGCCACAGTGAATTCAGAAAGGAAGTCTTTGCCTCAGTCATTCTATATTTGTATTGTAAAGTTTCCTATTAGATAGCTAGCACAATATACAACCTGGCACGATGCTGAGATATTTTGACTTCTCTCAATATTATCAGAATTAGCAGATCCCAAAGTAGAAATTAAGAAATAGTGATAGATGAAGGCAAAACAAAAACAAAAATAAAAATAAACAAAATGCCCCCGACCTTCCCCTCTCTTCAGCACAGTGGGAAGAGCATTAAACATAACTTTTCTATTGGAGTTACTGAAGTTATGCATCTTATCTTCTCTGCAGATATTGAAATCTCAAGGATTTTATTTCTAACCCTGCTCTGCTATATGCACAATATATAGCTTTGATTTATAATTTGACTATTACGTAGAGTTTGTTGCCATGTCCAGAAGTCTTTCATTTTTGGATGCCAAAGAAGTTAAACACTCATTCATCAGTTTAAGACACGATTTAGTAATAAATGTAATTAAGGTCTGGCTTTAGAAAGTGCCATGCACTGAGTGGTCAAAAATTATCTGGGTTATGAAGGATCAAACTAGGTTCATTTATGGGGAAAAGTCTCATGCATGGTTTCTTGGAAGTGGATAATTGGTCCACATGATTGTTTTCTTCTTTGGCAGAAAGGAAGTATGTGGACACATAAAGGCAAAGCATATTGTGCCTTCATTCACTTTGCTGAAACTCCTGGGGGGACCTGGAGAGGATTCAGTGATGGAGAAGGGAGGTGAGGAGAGCAGGGAGCAACGAGGGTGTGGGGGAGATGAGTGAGCAGGGGGTGGGGCCTCAGGGAAAGAGGCATGGTGGGGGGAGGTTCCAGCACTCCTGCTGTAGTGTCCAGCTTTCAGAAATTGAAAAGTTTGCAATCCTACCCATCAGCCTTCCCCACATTGTGCCCCCCTTCTCCTGGCCAGGTAAGGGGCAAGGTCCGGCGCCGGGGCATGGCCAGGCTCTGTTTGGGTGTGGGAGCTGCAGGGCAGCAGGGAGTTGGAGGGAAACCCCAGGAACGGTGAACAGAGCCGCATATGGAACAGGCTGGAAATGCCGGATGATGCTGCTGGGTGCAGGTCTGGTGGGACTTACAGGGGAGCTGCAGCCATTGGGCAGGGAACCAGTGCAAACCTTTCCTGCCTGCCCTAGTACAAACTTTTCCTTTAGTCACTGTGTCTGAGTGGTTATTGGCAGCTACCAGGGCAAGGACCTACAAGGCCCGGCTGCTGAAGCAGCTGTATTGCTTGCCTCCAAGGCACGGTACTTCGGACACCGTCCTGGAACCCTAATGTTCTGGGGTGTAGAGTGACCCCAGTAAATCCGGGACAGTCGAGTTGAGGTTGTACAGGTTTGCTTGCACAGGAAGCACTGATTTTGAGAGAAACAGACAAAAGAGATGCATGGTGTTAAAAATATAACCCGTTATTTCTGTGACTTTCATCCCTTCTATACACAGGGATATATCCCTTCTTTACACAGGGATACACAATATGCCATTCCATGTAGCATCATGTTCCATGTAGTTGCAGTGGCCATATTGGTCCCAGGATATTAGAGAGACATGGTGGGTATGGTCGTGGGCGGTGGGTATCCCAGGCTAGGGGAGGCCAAGCCTCCCCTAACTCAGGCTGTGGCCCTGCCCACACTCTGCCCTGAAGCCCTGCCCTCGCTCTCCCTCTCCCCTGAAGCCAGCAAGGGTTCAGGTCCAGCTAGGGGCCTGGAGCTTGGGGCTTGGGCTGGTGCTGGCAGGCAGAGCCTGGGGCGGCTCGGGCTGGCTGGTGGCCAGGGGGTCAGGCTGGTGACCTGGGATGGCTCAGGCTGGCCTGGGAGTGGGACCAGCAGCCTGGGGCATTTCAGGCTGGCTTGGGTGTTGGACTAGCAGCGGCTTGGACTGGCCAGCAGCCTGGTGGATGGGCAAGCTGGCCGCCCGATGCTTGGTCTGGCCTGGTGTTCAGGCTGGCCAGCGTGGCTGGAATGTGCAGTGTGTGGCTCCTCCGGTCCTGGAGGGGCAGGAGGGGGCTTGGGGCTCCAGCGGGTGGGAATGGGCCAGAGGCCTAGTCTCCCCGAAGCAGGGGTTCACCCACTGCCCATGGGTGACATAATATCTTTTATTGGACCAACTTCTTTTGGTGAGAGAAATAAGGTTTTAAGCTACACAAAGTTCTACTTCCAGTCTGGGAAAGGTACTAAGCTAAATATGAGGTGGAACAAATTGTTTAGCGTAAGTAGTTAGCATATATTCTAAGGGACCATTCAAGTTGAAGTGGCTCATTAACACCTCTGTAGTCCTAGGACAAAAATGGGGGTTTAGTGGGTTATAGATTGTTGTAATAAACCATAAATCCAGTGTCTTTATTAACACCATGATTTTTAGTGGCTAGCAAAGTTATGAATTTAAGCTCCCAGATTTGACTTTCGAAAATGTTGTGTGCATGTTTCCTTAGAGACCGAGGACTGATAGGTCAGATAGACAGTGATTGCTTTGTGAATAGCGTTCACCCACAGGTGATAGGATGTTTTTGTCTTTTTTCATTTTCCTATGTGAGTTCATTTAAGAGCATAACGTTTTGTCTGATTTCATCCATACAGTTGTTCTCGGGGCATTTAGTGCACTGGATGAGGTACACCACATGTGATAGGCACATGCAGGACTCATGGATCTTGAAAGGTGCGTCGTGGGGTGTTGATCATAGTAGCCATGGAGATGTGTCTGCAGGTTTTGCATCTGTTGTTCTGGCAGGGTCTGGTGCTGCTTTGAGTTGGTGTTTCCTAGGCTGTGTGGAGTTTGCGTCTGATGATGAGCTTGGCGAGGTGAGGGGTTATTTGAAGGCTAGAAGAGGGAGTTCAGGAAGTATTTATTTCAGGATTGGATCCCCATCGAGTATGGGTTGTAACTGTTTGATGATACCCCACGTGGGCTCCAGTGTCGGGTGGTAGGTGATAACTATGAGTGTGCGGTCAGAGGGGTTTTATTTCTGTATTGAAGCAGGTTCTCTTGAAGTATTTGGATGGCCCATTCCATGATGCAATCTACATCTCTAGTGGAGTGTTCTTGTTTGGTGAAGGCAATTTTGGGTGTGTTAAGGTGTATATCCTGGACAGGAGCGCCATTTCTGATTTGGGGTGTGGGAGGACTTCAACCGTGATTCCAAAGGCTACATAGGCACCTGAAAACTCTCTGGTTGTTTTTTTTTTCAGATAACAACTTAGAAATGTGTTGATAGGGCGCTGTATCTAATTCCTATATAAAAAAAAGAGGATTTAATAAATATTAGACACACTCAGTTCTAATACTAACATGTTCTCGTATCTTATGTCAAGTCACTTAAGGAACACTGGTTAGGTTTAAAATTTTAATGGATATTCTTTGTTACCAACTCTTGAATACAACACTTGAAACAACTGTAGAAAAATCTAGATGACTTTCTATCACTCTTTTTCCAGTTCACCAAGCTGGGAATAGATCATTTAACTTTGGAAAATCCTACTAGGGCCAGGCCCCATAAGTTTATACTGCACCTGCCTGGGGCTCTAGAGGTGTTACCTCACTGCAAAGAATAGACTAGAAACTAACCATAAACAAGAGTGAAACTGACACCTTCAAGTCACTTTCACAGTATTGCCAATCCCAAATGTTCAAAAACCATGAATCAGGCTCACCAAAAATTATGAGCTTGGCTTCAATAGCATGAGATTATGTAAAAATAACAGATTTGGGGTTCTTTTTATTTGCCTTCTGCTTTTTGAGCCTTTAGGGTACACAGGGGACACATTTTGAAGCTTTCTCCACAGCCACGAGGACTAGAAACTTTATTTTTCTTTAAGAATGAAGGCTAAATCGTCACATCTCCACTTGACTCCAGGAGCTGGGGCTTTAAGGACAAGAATTATCATGAGACTTGTGACAAAATCACAAGAGTTGGCAACACTGCTTTTACTTCTATTTAAAGGCTAGTTACTGTTCAGGAGGCGTTTAAACACAACACCACAGCGACTGAGTTGCAGTTCTCAGGGGAGAATATTTAAAACAAAAACACCAAGAAAATTCTATATCTTAAACTGAGAAAAAAACCTGAGACTTCTGAGGTATATCAGGGCCACTGCAGGCAGGAAAGGAACATAAACAGGCACAGGAGCTCTGGGCAGCTCTTCCTTTAGAAAGAACGTTGGAAGGTCAAATCTTCTAGTCCTTAATCAACTAAAACTTCTGTTGCCATCAGCGCCTCCACTCAGATGTAAACATCACAGCGAACATGTGACAACAGGTGTCGTCAATAATTATACACTTCATACTTATATATCTGAGCCATCTTATCCAGAGTTACACATCTTATATGCATTGGCTCAGGGACTGGATTTTCTGGCATATTCTGAACAGTGCTGAGTACACAGATGGTGCCCAATGAATAATGCAAATCATGACAATAATCATCGACTTTATGGACTCCGTGGACGCAGTTTCTGTTCTTTGTTCTAGAATTGGCCTGAATACAGCTGAAACCCTAAGAATTTGAGGCATAAACACACTTGATACTTATATGACACTTTCTCATTCCTTCCTTTTCTCAAACTCGGAACAAAAAATGACAACAAAATGATTTTCAGTTAAAATGTAAAATTGCACAGCAGCCGTTGCTTTACAACTCAGCATGGGGCAGAACCTGCCACCTCTTGGGAGTTAAGTGATCTTCTCTCATCTGAGTCTCATTCTCCATCCTTTCTGACCTCTCTGCTGCTTTTCATGCTGTCAACCATGACATCCATCCTGGGACCATTTGTTGGAGTCTCAGAGAACTGGCCGCCTTGGTTTTGCTCCCATTGATCAGAGTCCTCTCTTTTTGCAACATGCAGCAGCAGAGAGAGAGGCTGGTCTGCAGGATAGGGAGCTAGCCCTGGAAGACCTGGGTTCAACTCCCCCCAGACAGACTTCCTGTCTGACCCCTGTCTGGCCAGTGCTTTAAGGACAGAATTTCAAAGGATTTTAGGCACCCAAAGATGCAGCTAGATATCCAGTGCGGTTTACAAAGCACCAAACCTTCAAAGTGCATTTGAAAATATCATTAGGCGCCTAAATACCTTTGAAAATCTGACCTTTAGTCTGTGTGTGCCTCAGTGCCCCATCTGTACAATGGGGAGAACAGCACTGCTCTACCTCACCGAGTTGCTGTAAGGAGATACATTAGACATTGCTATGTGCAGCCTCAGATACTATGGTGATGAGGCCACATAAGTACCACAGGTAGAGTGGGAACTTCTCTATACACTGATAGCCCTTCCCTGGGTTTGACCCCTGCTTTTCACCTATGCCCCCAAATCTCCCCATTTTCTGAATGTAGCCTAGGATCCTGCAGGGCCCTGAGTTAGCTGGGAGAAGACACCAGCAGGGGAGGCCTGCAGAGAGGGCCCAAATTCCAGGCGAGAGGTACAGGGAGAGCAGGAAGACTGACTCTCAGGAGGGGACTGGGCTCAGCTGAACCTGGGATGATGGCTTTGGGAGTGAGTTCTTTTTGAAAGACTTTTTGCAGTACTAAGTAAATGGGACCACAGAAAGGCGGAATGTTTTGAACGTCTGGACTGTGCAGGCTTTTTAAGGGAGCCTGAGTGAATGGGGAAACTGAGGCAACCCTCAGCAGAGACACACTTGGCCAGAAGGGGGCATTACAGGGCAGGGGCATCCTTTGACATAAGGGCACAAACTTGGGATCCAGGAGACCTGGGTTCTGTATCCTGCTGCACCAAAGACATGCTGGGTGTCCTTGAGCAAGTCTCTTAGGGCAGGATTTTTAAAGGTATTTAGGTGCCTAAAGATGCAGGTTAGTGTCAAGAGCATCCAGGGATTTTAGTGGGAGTTCAGCATTTAAAAACCTCACTATTTGCATTGTTAGGTACCTAAATATCTTTAAAAATCTGTCCCTTAGCCCGACTGTGTTTCAGTTCCCACATGTAAGGCAGGGACAACAGCACTTCCGTATCTCCCAGGATACATACGTTAAAGACGTTTCAGTGCTTGGGTAGTAGGGTAATAGGTGCCGGATAAGTACCTTAGATTGAGAGTTAGATAGAAAGGTTAGATAGATATCTTGACTTTAATAAGGCTTTTGATACCATCTTGCATGATCTTCTCATAAACAAACTAGGGAAATACAACCTAGATGGAGCTACTATAAGGTGGGTGCATAACTGGTTGGAAAGCCATTCCCAGAGAGTAGTTATCAGTGGTTCATAGTCAAGCTGGAAGGACCTATTGAGTGGGGTCCTGCAGGCATCAGTTCTTGGACTGGTTCTGTTCAGTATCTTTATCAATTATTTAGATAATGGCACAGAGAGTACATTTATAAAGTCTGCAGACATTACAAAGCTGGGAGGGGTTGCAAGTGTTTTGGAGGATAGGAGGAAAATTCAAAATGATCTGGATGAAATGGTCTGAAGTAAATAGGATGAAATTCAATAAGGATAAATGCAAAGCACTCCACTTAGGAAGGAACAGTCAGTTGCACACACACAAAATGGGAAATGACTGCCTGGGAAGGAGTACTGTGGAAAGGGATCTGGGGGTCATAGTGGACCACAAGCTAAATGAGTCAACAATGTCACACTGCTGCAGGAAAAGCAAACATCATTCTGGGATGTATTGGCAGGAGTGTTGTGAGCAAGATGCAAGAAGTAATTCTTCCACTTTACTCAGTACTTGTTATGGTGTCAACTGTAGTATCATATCCAGTTCTGGGCACCATTCTTCGGGAAAGATGTGGACAAGTCAGAGAAAGTCCAGAGGGGAGCAACAAAAATGATTAAAGGTCTGGAAAACATGACCTATGAGAGAGGATTGAAAAAATTAGATTTGTTTAGTTTGGAGAAGAGAAGACTGACAAGAGACATGATAACTGTTTTCAAGCATATAAAAGGCTGTTACAAGGAGGTGGGAGAAATTTTTTTCCCCCTTAACCTGAGGATAGGACAAGAACTAATGGGCTTAAATTGCAGCAAGGAAGGTTTAGTTTGGACATTAGGAAAAACTTCCTAACTATCAGGGTGGTTAAGCACTGGAATAAATTGCCTAGGGAGGTTGTGGAATCTCTGTCATTGGAGATTTTTAAGAACGTTAGACAAACACCTGATCTAGATCATTGGTTCCCAAAATGGGGGGGGGGGCGCACCTCCCCTGGGCGGGCATGAAGAAATTCCAAGGGGGTGCATAAGGCTGCCTGGCCCTTGAGCTCCTGGCTGGGGAGGCTAGCCTCCGACCCCTCCCCTCCTGTCCACTCTCCCCTGTAGTTATGCCACCATATGGGCAGCGTGACTTGCCCCACCCACCTCCCAGGCTTTCCAATAAGCCAGTCCTGCTGCTCTGAGCAGCCTAGTAAGGGGGCAGGGAGCAGGGGGAGGGGGATTTGGATAAGGGGCAGGAGGTCCCGGGGGGGGAGCAGTCAGGGGACAGGGAGTGGTGGGGGGGCTGTTGGATAGAGGGTAAGATCCCGGGAGGGGGCAGTCAGCGGACAAGGAGCAGGAGAGGGGGATTTGATAGAGAGTGGGGTCTCAGGAAGGTGCGGTCAGGAGACAAGGACTGGGTGGGGGTTGGATGATGGTAAGGGAGTGGTAGGGGGGGTGAGGGTTTCTCAAAAATTAAAAAGGGGGCGTGATGCCAAAAAGTTTGGGAACCATGCATCTAGATAATACTTAGTCCCTTGAGGTCCCTTCCAGTCCTACAATTCTATAATTCTATAAGGTGTGGAAAGAGTAAAGTGAGCTTGCTTTTGAAACATATTTGGGGCCCATTTCAGTTTCTATCAGGTAGCATGTCACCTTTCCTCCCTGAGGGAGGAATGGACACTTTCCATGTGTTGCTATTGTTTTAAAGCTTATCTCTTGTAAATAATAGTTTATTCCTTGATCATTCTATAAAAGCTCTCCAGATTGAATGGATAATTGCATCTCGGTTATTTTTTGAATGTATATTTGGATTACTGCTCAGAAGAATTTACTCTTTAGATGGTTCCATCACGTATCTGAAAGCAAATTTTGCATCACATCCTCTCCAGCACAGCTTGTTAATTGCCCTGGAGTGCGTGAAGTGAAATCTGTGTAAAATCTTATATCCGATGAGCATACAAATGAGGCCTGATCCTCCTCTCCTTGCAGCAGGGCCGCCCAGAGGATTCAGGGGGCCTGGGGCAAGGCAATTTCAGGGGCCCCTTCCATAAAAAAAATTGCAATACTATACAATACTGTATCCTCATGGGGGCCCCAGCGGGGCCCGGCACAAATTGCCCCACTTGCTCTGCACCCACAGGCGGCCTTAGGAAAAATAAATCTTCTGCATCTCAGCACAAACTCAAGTTTTGAGAAAACTTCCTTATAAGGTGTCATAAACAGATAGCTAAGGGTTAATGTCTCTTTCACCTGTAAAGGGTTAACAAACAGTGACCTGCAACACCTGACCAGAGGACCAATCAAGAGACAAGATACTTTCAAATCTGGGTGGAGGGAAGTTTGGGTGTGAGTTCTTTGTTCTTGGTCTGTTTGGGTGTGAGTTCTTTGTTCTTGGTCTGTTCTCTTTCTGGGCTCTGAGCGTGACCACACGAATCTCCAGGCTCTTTAATCTTCTGTTTCCAATTGTAAGTACAGCGGTAGAAAGACAATATAGACTTTTACATTGTTTTTTCTGTATTTGCAAATGTGTAGTTTGCTGGAAATAGTTTAAATTGTATTTTTTCTGGATAAGGCTGTATATCCATTTTCTATAAGCTAAAAGACCCGGTAACTGTTTACCATCTAAATTGCAGAGGTAAACCTTTTACTTTTTTCTTTCTTTTTTATTGAAAGCTTTGCTTTAAGACATGTTTGATTTTTTTCTCCTAGTTAAGGCTCAAAGAAACTGAGTCTGTGTACACCAGGGAATTGGTGGGGAGAAGGGAAAGAGAGCAGAGGGGAGAGAAGGATAAGTTTCCTCTTCGTGTCACATGCAAGGAGCTTGAATCTGTATTGCCCTGAGGGAGGGAAAGGTAAATTTCCTCTTTGTGTTAGATTCACGGAGTTGAATCACGGTGATCTCCTAGTGTACCCAGGGCGGGAAAGATCTGGGAGGAGGTAAAGAGGGGGGAGGGAATGGTTTATTTCCCTTTGTTGTGAGACTCAAGGAATCTGGGTCTTGGGGGTCCCCAGGGAAGGGTTTGGGGAGACCAGAGTCTATCAGGCGCTCTGCCTAAGTCCTGATTGGTGGCAGCCTATCAGATCTAAGCTGGTAATTAAGCTTAGGGAAATTCATGCCAGTACCCATATTTTGGACGCTAAGGTCCAGATTTGGGAATTATACTATGACACAAGGTATCACTGATTCTCAGCATTAGCTAGTGCTAAAAGGCACTAAAGCTCATTAAAAGGTTTGGAGAAATATCTTCTGTCAAAACTTTTTCTGGATCAAAAACTAGGGGTTTTTAAAAAGCAGAAAAAGATCACGGACAATGTTTGCTTTCCTTCAAAATTTGTTGGGTTTTTTTTTAATTGAAAAGCTGAAGTTAGTCTGCCAAAACCTGAATATGGTTTGAGGTTTCAGAAGTGTGTGGCCAAATATTTGCTGCTTGCTGTGTTTGATTGTTTAAAGAAACAATAAAAAAATTCTGTTTAAAAAAAATCCAAAACTTTTGAACCACCTCAGCTTGTGACCAAACACCTGAGCCTATCCAGTCAGAGATTTTTCCAGGTTTCTGATACTCTGCTGGCTTCCTTGACTCATACCTGTCTCCATAACTGGGTCAAACCAAAGGTCCATCCAGCCCAGTATCCTATCTGCTGACAATGTCCAATGCCAAGTGCCCCAGAGAGAGTAAACCTAACAGGCAATGATCAAATGATCTCTCTCCTGCCATGCATCTCCAGTAGGGTGACCAGACAGCAAGCGTGAAAAATCGGGACAGGGGGTTGGGGGGTAATAGGAGCCTATATAAGAAGAAGACCCAAAAATCTGGACTGTCCCTATAAAATCAGGACATCTGGTCACCCTAATCTCTACCCTCTGATAAACAGAGGCTAGGGAAACCATTCCTTACCCATCCTGGCTAATAGCCATTAATGGACTTAACCTCCATTGATTTATCTGTTTCCTAGAGACTGGCTCCATGGGGTCCCTCACAAACTGGAGACGGTTACTGTGGGTTTGTCTTTAATATAGCTTATGTACATACTCCACGAACTGAGCATTTGAGCTTGTTCCAGAATCTGGGATGAGCCGATGTTGTGAAAACCGAAATGCTCAAAATAGCACATACGTGTGAATGGACACAGGGTGCTAAAATTAAATTAACCCAGAGGTTCTCAAACTGGGGGTCAGGACCCCTCAGGGAGTCACTAGGTTATTACAGGGGGTCACAAGCTGTCAACCTCCACCTCAAACCGCACTTTGCCTCCAGCATTTATAATAGTGTTAATTATATTAAGAAGTGTTTTTAATTTATAAGGGTGGGGGGTCACACTCAGACGTTTGCTATGTGAAAGGGCTCGCCAGTATAAAAGTTTGAGAACCACTGAATTAACCCCTCTGGAGCCTCACGGAATGCAGGGGAAGGGGGTCTCCCTTGGTAGGGTTGGGAAGGAGGTAGGTGGTGTAGGATATTGCTCTTCTCATGTGATGCCTCCCCTAGTAGCTAATTTTAAATGAAGCTACTCTCCCCTGACATGACTCTCCCTATGGCATTGAAATTAAATATAGACTAAAATTTGGCATTTGAGAAATGAAAGGGATGGTAGCCCTAATGGAATAGCTAACTGCTTGGCTCTTCTGCAAGCTTCAAACTGCTGAATGAGCTTTAGGGTAGGGAAGGCTGTGCCTCCCAAACAGCCTGGCCCTGCCTCCTATCTGACTCCCACCCGCTTCCTGCCCCCTGACTGCCCCCCTCAGAGTCCCCAACCCATCCTGCTCTTTGTCCCCTCACCGTACCCCAGGGACCTCCCCCCACTCCCTGTCCCCTGACTGCCCCGACCCCTATCCACTCCCCACTCCCCAAGTCCTGATAAACCCCCGGAATGCAAACGATCCAACCCCCGCAATTCCCTGTCCCCTGACTCCCCCCCAACCTTTGCTCCCTCACAATCCCCAGGACTCCCTGCCCCTTAACCAACCCCCCCAACCCCTTACCCCCAGCTCCCCCCTCACCTGGAGTGGACCCAGGAGCTTCGCTCCAGAGCGGCTCTGGCGCAGCCCCTGAGCTCCGCCCCACTTAGGGCCGAGTGGTCACGGGGCGGGGCTGCAAAGTGCAGTGGGGCCTGAGTTCCCTTCGCTCGGCCTGGAGCTCACAGCCCTGCCCCCGACCATGCGGCTCTGAGCGGGGTGGAGCTCAGGGGCCCCGCCGGAGCCGCACTGCTGCTGTGGAGCGTAGCTCCTGGGTGCGCTGAGGCTCCGGGTGAGAGGTGGAGGCGGGTCGGGGCCGGGACGGGAGCCTCAGCCATTCTCCTGGGGTCCCCCGTGGAGGCCAGGGCCTGGGGCAAATTGCCCCACATGCCCCGCCACTCAGGGCGGCCCTGCCTTGCAGTTAAAGGAGTTTAGATGCGCTTCATTTCTTCCACTGCTCCTTTGCACTTTAACCTGGAAAGCACAGTTTTCACTAGTCTAGCAAATAGCCACTATTTTTCGAACGGTCAAGTCCATTTCTTCCAATAACCTTGCCTTGACTGGTTATCAGTTATATCACAAATAATCCAGCCTCTAAAGAGTCCTTTGTTAACTATTTACACAACTTAGCTTTATTAAGTACAATAGGTCTGTAACATACAGACCAATGGTTTTACCTGATTCCTCATAAAGGAAATGATCCTTTCCCAGTTGATTCCTCATAAAGGAAATGTTTCTTTCCTAAGTGATGTTCTTGCATGGACCATAGTGTGACAATTAGCAGCGACCCCCTAACAGTTAGTAGCCTTAAAATAGCTAGCAACCATTAGGAGAAATTGAACACCTCACGGATACAGTAGCCTGAACTTTTGAACTGTCTTTCCTTATCAGTCTTGAAGCAGTTGTAGCTGATCCTAAGCTGTTTTTGCTGAGCAGATTGCAGAAGTGCAGGGTTTGCTAACCACCAATCAAATGCTAACATGACCAAAGCCTGTGTGTGAGTGTGTATAAAAAATTCTTGGTTTTTGTATGAAATAGAGTTTTTGTACCAAGGTACAAACTCTCCTTTCTTCTGCAGAATAAAGTAACTTTTCCTTATCCCTATCTGGTTGTCATTGGCTCTCAGCTAGGCGGACCTGACATTTTGGTAACAGTTTCCAGCGACCCAGATGGAACCCTCCTAGCTCGGACATCGGACTCCGGACAGCTGCGGCGAACTAGGAGCGGTGCCACTGGAGTGTTTAGCCTCTCTTCTTCACTTCACTGCGGCCCCTGGGGTTCGTGCTCCAATAAGGTGAGCCCTAATAGGATAAGGAAACACTTCCTGGGTTCTGGTTATATTCTGGTTATTTGGTTACTGTATTTCTGTCTTATACCTTTGGGTGCTAGGTGTGTGGGCAGAACTGAGCTTCTTGTTCGTAATTCTTCAGGGTGGAAGCTATAGTGTGCAAGGAAGTCCCAAGGTCGTATTAAGATCCTTCTGTTCTGTCCCCTGTAGCAGTCAGTGTAAGCAAAGATTGCTTGGATTTTTTGGATTAGACCATTATTCCCTCCTCCTTTCTGTTTAATTCTCTAGTTGAGTGCCAGAAAAGGGGATGGGTGGGTCTCAGCAGAAACCCTCTAAGGATAGCGCTTTGGATTACATGTTAAATAAATGGCCTGTACCCGGTGTTCAGAAAGGAATGTCAAAAAGGCGTTTATTGCAGCTTTGGACCCAGGATTGGCTGGCCCTGGGTACCAATTGGCCCAAGTTCGGGTCTTTCAACATTCCAACTCACTTAACTCCTCTGCGCCTGGCGCTGGAAAACCAGGCACTGGGACAAATACATTATTGGTTCTTGTGCGACGATGAAGCTCATAGTTTCTTAAAAAAAATATAGATTCAAGCCCCTCTGTACCCAAAACCTTCTGCCCCTAAAGAGGCCGATTTTTTGAACCCCCCCTCCATATACTATCCTCAACCTTGGCCACTGGTAGCAGCAGCACTACCAAGTGGGACAGGCTCGATACCTTCCTCTGCAGCCGTGGGTTCAGAAATAGCAGCCCTACAACAAAAACCCCTGCCCGAAAAAATTAAAAACACTACAGCTCAAATAAACGAACCGGCTACTGGCGGAATAATAAGTAGTGGGTCAAAGTCTTTTGGCCTCTTAAGTAGTCCATCCCACACTAAATTAGGGTCAGTTTATAAAAAAAAACCCCATGAGCAATTTAATTCAAGCACCCCTCAAGGTCATCCCAGTTCCAACGACAGAAGCGAATGTCGTGAATCATCACGTTCATGTTCTGTTTACCACAGCGGACCTTATGAATTGGCAAACCACTATGCCTCGCCTCAGGGACAACCCGGATATCGTCCATAAGCGATTCCGTACGATTTTCCAGTCTCATAATCCCGATTAGCAAAATGTAAGCCAACTTTTGAATTGTTTGTTACTCACAGAGGAGAAGGAGCGGGTCCTTCGGAGCGCCCGGGCTGCCGCGAAAGCCGGCGGCCATTCCCCTAACCTTATATCCCTTGCTAATCCGGCCCAATGGAACCCGAATGATCCGGCCCACCAGACGAATCTAAAAAAATTCCGGGACTGCATTTTAACAGATATCAAACAGGCAGGTAAAAAACCTCTGAATTGGTTAAAAGTTCATAATACTGTGCAAGGGAAAGAGGATCACCCTTTCGATTTTTATAAAAAACTTTGTAAAGCAGTTTGACCTATACTAACCTAAACCCCAAAACCGCGGAGGCACAGTCCGGCTTATCTTTATTTCTCAGTCAGCCCCGGACATCAAAAAGCGGTTACAGCAACTTAAAAGCGCTAAAAAAAAATCCCTAAAAAAACTGGTAAGCGTTGCCACTCGTGTATATAACACACACAAAAAAATACAAAAAACAAAGCAGGTAAAAATGCTGGCAGATCTTGTAAATGCTAAAAATAAAAAAACAAAAAAAATAAAGGCGACCTCCCGCAAAAAGCAACCTAAAACGGACGGGAGGCCCCCCAAAACATGCCAAAAATGTGTGTAATTATTGTAAGCAGCTTAGTCATTGGAAAAAAAAGTGCTCATACCGACTCACTGGGCAGCAGCCCTGCCACCCAGACCCACTGCAACACCAAATAACTGTAAAAAAAAAAACCCAAACGTTAACTACAGTAAAAAATAACGGCGACCAGGGGGTTCTTCTGTCACCTATTCAGATAATTTTACCACTTATGTTTGTTCCTCCAATGATCCCCAGGTCCATCTAACTTTGGGAGGAACCGTTTATTCTTGTCTTCTAAACTCTGGGGCTGCCCTCTCCACTGTTATTGTCAAGCCGAAAAAAAAAAGCCTCATAAATGAAAGTATTCCGGTAATGGGTATAGGCAAAAAGCCGTTTAACCGTTCTGTGTAGGAGGAGGCTACTGTAAAAATCTCTACTATCTTCGCCTCCCATGCCTTTTTGCTAGCTCCGAATTCCCCAGTTAACCTCTTGGGCAGAGACCTGTTGTGTAAATTGCATGCTCACATTTTTTTTTCAGTTGACAGGATCGTCTTTCGGTTACCTCAAAACCAACTTCCCCAGCTATGTGCTGTTCTGACCCAGGCTTCAGAGGACTCAATCCTTCCTGCGGACCCAATCCTACCCGAGCGCCTCAGAAAGGAGGTAAAAACCTCCCTATAGAGCACTTTAAAAACAAACTTGAGCACTCTCCGAACAGAACCAGTGCGTATAACCTTGAAGCCAGGCATTGTAATTCCTCAAATTCGTCAGTATCCCATCCCCCAAAAAGCTCTGCTAGGCCTCCGGAACCTTATCGCCACATTCCTGCAGTTGAAAATGTTAGGGCTTGGCTGCACTGGAGAGTTGCAGCGCTGGTGGTGGGTTTACAGCGCTGCAACTTAGTAACTGTCCACACCTGCAAGGCACATCCAGCGCTGCAACTCCCTGGCTGCAGCGCTGGCTGTACACCTGGTCTTCTTGGGGTGTAACAATTGCAGTGTAACCCTTCTGCCCCTCTGAGTTGGCAGCAACAAGGGCCGGGTTCAGTATCCAGGGGTTCCGTTTCAGTAACACAATGCATAACCGGCTCAAGCCCCCACCCAGTGACCTGGGACACTCACATACCACACTCCCCTGGGCGCCTCTAGGAGGCAATACTTCCCCTCTCGCAAGCACGGAGTCTGAGTGTAGCAAAATCTTTTTAATAAAGGGAGGAATCAATGCGGCATCCCATTGGAGAAACACCACAAACCGGGTTATAACACAAACCATAAACAAAAACCCACCTCCAAGTACGTTTGGCACTGTCCTTTTTCCCCTTAGGGTTTTAAGTCCAATCACCCCAAAGTCCAACAACCCAAAAGTCTCTGGTCAATGCCACCCCAGAGTTCGAGAGTTTATCTGTAGAGGTCCCTCCCCCCAGCCTGGATAGAAAGGGGCACCTTACGTGGTCCGGGGCCAACTGCCCTGCCTCTCCGTGGGTTCTGCTTCTGCCTTCTCCATGAACTGCTCCGCTTTACCAGCTGCTCCACTCTGCTCCTCCAGTCGTCCTCAGGAACTGCTCCGCTCCACCAGCTGCTCTGCTCCATGAGCTGCTCTGCAAACTGCTCGGCTCTGCTCGCTCTGTGGGCCGCTCCACCCGTCCCACAGCTACTCCGCTCTGCCAGCCGCTCTGCTGCCACCAGCTGTCCCGTGATCCGCTCCAGCCGTCCCCGCAACTGCTCCACTCCACCAGCTGCTCTGTTCCACAGTATATCTTCAGGCTCCCCCACTAGTTAGCACAGTACTCAGTGCTCTCAGCTCAGTTATTTCAGCTCTTTAGTGATTTCAACTCTTAGTGATCTCAGCTCTTAGTGGGGGAGCCCCAGTGCTAGTGCACCATTAGCCCAAAGTGAATTCAGCTCAGTAACCTGTATTTAGATTCTTGAGGGAATAAAAATCAACTCTGACATTCCACAGTGGAGAGAGGAGGGGGTGGAACTGGTGCTTCTGGCTCCAAAAGGAGACTGCACCACCAGGCTCAGATACCTGTCCCCAGCCTCTCAATTCACTGGGTTTTGGAACCCATGTCCCTTGTCTAGCAAGTACCACCCAACTGAGGGTGTCATTTGTCACCAAGCAGTCCCACAGCTCAGCAGTCTGGGATAGGGTAGGCGTGCCTATGCAAATACACTCTCTGAAATTCTTTCCACCAGATGTCAGGGTAGAGCTTATCCTGACTCTGCTTACAGCAGCGCTGGTGATGCAGCGCTGCTCATCAAGTGTGGCCACCAAAAGCACTGTTATTGGCCTCCAGGGTATTAGGAGGTATCCCAGAATGCCTGCTCACAACAAACCGGAAGAATGGCTGAACTCCGAGCTCCTGAGCTCCCCGGAGCTACTTATCTAAAAAACTAACACAGCTGCTCATTGCTCCAGCGAGCGACGAGCGGAGGCAGGGGAATTGCTTTGGAATGTTCACAGCTGTTTGCTTGAGGAGAGAGGGGAGTCCATGTTGAGCAGCTGCTTATGTGGTCTGAAGGCTATTTAGGAGTGCATAATTTGCATTTAGTGAATAAGAGAGGGGTGGGAGAAGGGGTCAAAACTTTTAAAATGATTGAAGGTAGGTGCTGTGTATTTTCCAGTCCTTAGAACTTGCAAGGCAGGGAGCTGAGAACAGTGTCAGCTCCAAAAATCCACTCTCTCTGTCTCCCTCACGCTCCTTGTCACACTCCACCCGACCCCCCTGTTTTGAAAAGCACGTTGCAGCCACTTGAATGCTGGGATAGCTGCCCACAATGCACCACTCTCAACAGCGCTGCAAATGCTGCAAATGTGGCCACACTGCAGCGCTGGTAGCTGTCACTGTGGCCACACTGCAGCGCTTTCCCTACACAGCTGTACGAAGACAGCTGTAACTCCCAGCGCTGTACAACTGTAAGTGTAGCCATACCCTTAGTTCGCACCAAGTCTCCTTTCAATACCCCCATTCTGCCAGTTAAAAAACCTGACATGGATCCAGGGGGAAAACCGGTATACCGATTTGTCCAGGACTTGCGTGCAGTAAATAAAATCGTCTAGGCTAAACACAACATAGTACCTAATCCTCACACTATCCTAACTGCCATTCCAGCAGGTACTGCTTGCTATTCGGTAATAAACTTGTGTAATGCCTTTTTCAGTATTCCCCTAAATCCAAACAGCTAAAATATCTTCGCATTTACATGGATGACTCCAAAGACCGGGAGGGCAAAACAGCTAACCTGAACTCAGCTACCACAAAAATATGTTGAATCACCAATCATTTTCTCCTCTATCCTAACACACAATTTAGTTAATATTAAGCTACCTGGTGGATCCACTTATCTTTTATATGTAAATGATGTCCTGGTTTGTTCTCTTAATCAAGTAACATGCAAAACAAACACTATTTACTTGCTAAATTGCTTGGCAAATAAGGGACATAAAGTGTCCCCTTCTAAGCTTCAGTTTGCCAAGGACCAGGTAACCTACCTCGGTCATGTACTGACCCCAGGACATCAAGCTCTATTTAGTGCTCATACCCAGTCAATCCTTAACATCCCACGGCCAAAAACTAAACGTAAAATGCGGGAATTTTTAGGCCTTGCAAAATTTTGCCGTTCTTGTATTCCAGGTTTAAAAAAATGGCAAAGCCCCTTTATAAGCAAATAACCCATAATGCCAAAGAGCCCCTGCACTAAAATTCTGGGGCTATCAAAGCCTTTCAAAAGATTAAAACAGCCTTGGCCTCAGCCCCAGCCCTTGGGCTCCCCAGTTATCGGAAGCCCTTTGTTCTCTATGTTCATGAGTGACTAGGGGTGGCCTCGGGTGTCCTGACCCAGACTTTTGGGCCCAAAAAACAACCTGTGGCCTACTATTCCCCAAAATTGGATCCGGTGGCACAAAGCTTTCCTGGTTGCCTTCGGACAGTGGTTGCTGCTGCCCTTCTGGTACCCCAAGCAGAAAAGGTTACTTTAGGCCATCCGATGGTCCTACGGACCCCACGTGCAGTCCAACTACAGCTAGTCCAAAAAAGCACTCAGCATTTAACCTCTCAAAAACTAACCCACTTAAAAGTTTCTTTATTGTCCAAAACCAATTTAAAAATTAAGCAATGCCATACCTTAAACCCTGCGACCTTGTACCTTTTCCGAACAACAATCATAAGCCTTCACATAATTGTCTTCAAGTAGTGCATTATCAAAAAAAACCTCGACCAGATCTTTCAGATGTGCCCATTCCAAATGCTGACCTGAAACTGTATACAGATGGCTCGGCACAGGTCGTGAAGGGCCAACAAATGTCTAAATTTGCAGTATCTACCCAGTTTAAGTTATTACAGTCTGCACCCCTGGGACCCTCCACCTCAGCCCAGGCGGCAAAATTAGTAGCCCTCACCCGAGCATGTAAGCTGGCAGCAAATCAGTCTGTAAACATCTATACTATTTCAAAATATGCTTTTAGCATTTGCCATGCCACGGGACAACTCTGGGCAGAGCGGGGTTTTATTACCTCTGGTGGCACTAAAGTAGCACATAAGCCCTTAATTCTGAAACTATTAAAGGCCGTGCACCTGACATCCAGAATTGCCATTATTCATGTTGCCCACCAAAAAAAAATAATCCCACCGTCCATAGGAACCAATTGGCTAATGCAGCATCTAAAGCGGCCTCCCTACAACCTTATATTACCAACCAAATGGTGCTCACATCCTCTATCCCATCAACTCCGGTCCCATTTGTCCCTGAACCATCAAAGGTTAGTCGCTAAAAAAATGTAAAAGCCACTAAAACACCAAGAAAAAAGTAGCAACTACCTAATAAAAAAAAGCCTTGCCCCGGGCTGCTCTGCGGCCTGCCTTATTTAAACTACACCAAAAAACACACGGCGGAGCAAAGGCCATGGCAGGTATTGTAAACAGACTTTGGTATGCCCCTAAAATATTCCAGAAAGCCAAAGAAGTCCTTTCCACCTGTAACATTAATGCAAAATTCAATCCAATGTGGGAACCAAAAGGCCCCCCTAAAGCAAAGTTATAAGCATATACGCCCTTTAAACGGCTCCAAATCAACTACTCAAAAATGCCCAAGTGCCAAAGCTACAAGTATCTTGTAATTGTATGCCAACTAACTGTCTGAACCAAAGCATTCCCGACTAAACAAGCAACTGCCTTAAAAATAAAAAAAACCTTATTAAACCATGTAATTCCTAAATTTAGTCCTCCTAGGTCTATTAACTCTAATCAAAAAACTCATTTCACTGCCCAGATTATTCAATACATTGCAAAAGCCCTAGGTATCACCTGGCTTCTACATACTCCTTAAAAACCGCCATCTTCTAAGCAAGTAAAAAAAATAAACCAAACTTTAAAGCTTAAGCTCTCCAAAATATGTGCACAAACTAGGTTAAAATAGCTTCAGGCTCTGCCTTTGGTCCTCTTGGCAGTTCAAACTGCCCCTAGGGGTCGGCTTGGTCTCTCACCTTTTAAACTTTTATTCGGCCGGCCATACAGCGAATTTGCTAACCCAGGACCTGTAACTAATTAGGCACTTAAAAAACCATAAAGTTAACCAAATACATTGTTTCCCTCCAAAATACTCTTATGTCTCTTCATAGGTATGCAGCCCAATTTCAATCCTTACCTGCTAATGTACCTGCTCACTGGATCCAGCCAGGAAATTAAATCTCTATAAAAAAATAAAAAATCAAGCCTCTCCAACCCCAGTGAGCTGGCCTTTTTTAAATCCTTCTTACCTCCCACACTGCAATTCAAGTAAAAAAACAAAATACCTAAATCCACCACACCCGAATCAACCTAGCCCCTAGGCCGGGGCCAAAAGCAAACAGCATCAAACTTCAAAAAAGCTCTGCCAGCTCTTCCCACCGCAACCTGGAAGAGCCAAAAGCAAACAATACCTAAAAAACTAAACCTTTCAAAAAACTAAAGCTTTTGTTCCAATGAACAAAATCCTAAAACTTTGTAACTATGGGTTCTCAAACGGTACTGCGGTGGCTATTATTTCTAAGCCTGCCCCTTGTACAAGCTAACCCGCCCCCAGCGGCTAAACCTCTTCAGCAACTGGCCACGTTAAAACACTTGTCTAACTGTTGGTTGTGTCACCGAACCCGTTCTAAAAAAAAAATAAAACTGTGGGCTGTACCATTAAACCTCTCTAAAACTCTCTCCTTACAAGTAGGGCAAAAAGCTGAGTGGTAATAAAAAAAATACCGGTCTAATAAATATAAAAAAACATCTAAAGTTTAGCATCATAATTAAAAGGCCCAAGGGGTCCCTCTCTTCATTATCCTTAAGTTTGGGTATAAGCTGGCCCTATGTTTTAAAGCTGTTAACAGAACCAAAAAACCCCTAAGTTATATCCCCTTAAAAGCCTGTAATCAAACCTTAAATTTAGTGTTAAAAATAAAACCTTTTACCCCTTAAAAATTGGTGTAAACACCCAAAAACCTCTCTGCCAGTTTTAAAAAGCCAATATTGCAAAATTAACAGGCGAACGTTGTCAAGGGGAGTGGTTTCCTTCATTTCTTCCCTTGGGTCCCATAAATAAGACCCATGCATATTATATAAATGTCTCCTCTGGTATTTTATCACCTCACTTATCCCTTATAAAAATCTCTAAATGCAAGGGGGTGCTAGTAAGCTTTACATCACACTTGTTTGCTGTTACATACTGTAAAAATATCTTAAACAACACCCATGCCATGGGACATTTAAATGCATCCCATTGGCGGTGCCGGGGCAGGGTATTTAGCAACTCCAAACATCAAAATGTTAGGGTAGCTTGGCGCCACCAAGTAGCAAAAAGCTTCCTCACCCTTTATTTACAAAGCCCCGATCTGTATTTTATTTGTAGCCATAATGCTTATAAAGCTCTCCCACCACCTTGGCATGGCTGGTGTGGTGTGGCCAAAGTATTAACAAACGTTCAAGTAAACACCACACTGGACTCACGCCAAATCCTCAACCTGGAAACTTATTCTCACAAGCTCTTTACACCCTTAAAAAAAGCTCAAGTTAAATGTGCCAAAGAACCCCTAGTAATCAGGCAAACAAAATTTCATTCCTTTATACGTAAACTAATTCCCGGACTGAAAGTAATTGTCTCGATTTTTGTGAATGACTGTGTTTAGGAGCAAGCCCTCCTTTTCTTGGTGCTAGAATGTATTGTAGAGCTCCAGTGCCTTTGGGCCTGGCATGTGTAGTAGCATGAATAATTTCCCATTTCTGGTTTGTCTGTCTGTATTTAATAGGAGACACATAAAGGCCTCATATGGCCTCATAAGGCCTCATATAGCATTATCACTAGGGGCTGGGCAATAAATGCTTGTCACAATGATTTTAAGGCATATTGAAAAGCAGTTGCTAGGGTGTTGTGTTATCAACAAACAAGGCCCATTCTCCAGACCATAAATTTGGAATAATTTAGATTGGAACCACTGAGATTACTAGCCTCTGCCAACTTCATTCATTCTTTGATGTTGTGGTGCCATACTTTCCTTGTAAAATGCAAACAAATAGAGACTTTGGTTTGTTTCTGTCAGAGAAGAGACAGACTCAGATTGTGAGCAGGAGAGTAACCCCTGTCTGTACTCCCAGTGTACACAGAACATTAAAAGATAAACTCTTCCAACATAAAACTTACAGTAGTCTGTGATGAAAACCCAAACACCCAGCCATAAAACCAGTGCATCTCCCAGGTACACAAACCATTGAAATATTCCAGTTCTGTGATCTATTTCCAGCCAATGTACATGGATATCAATCAGGGTATGTGTGCTCAGTGCCAGAGGAGAAAGAGGTGAAGCAATCCATGTCCTTTTTTGGTCAGTTCCTTGCTATTCTACTTGCAGACCCTAGCATGCTCTCCAATTCATGACATCTTTCTGTTCACCTTGTTAGTGGTTTATATGCCTGTTCAAGTGTTAGCCACGGAAACTGATATTCCTGCGTATACCTCACAATTTGACAGTACTGCAGTCAGCCATTTTGTATGTTCAGCCACTGCAGGCTGAAAATCAAACATCACATCGCTAGGAATAATCGTAGGCCTTTCTGAGGCAAGATCAGACAGCTGCATCCTTGCAGTTTGTTAATCAGCATGGGAGGATGGGACAGAAAGATATGGATGAGAGTGAGTGAATAGCGACCTTGATTTTAGATGCCTCTGATCTATTATTGTTATGGCTAGAAATACTCGAAATGTTTTAACATAATGAATAGTTTATTGAAATTAAAAGAATTAGTGACCTACTAAAGGTTATTATGTTGACCCATTAGGAGTCACTACAGGTTATGTGTTTAGTTAAAGTTAATTATAAAAAAATTAGGTAAAAGTAGATACCTCAGAGAAGTCTGAGGAAGCTTTTCTTTCGGCAAGGAGCTGACATCTAAACTCCTCATCAGCTGGACAGAAAGAGAGCCCCTGGAAGTCCGGCTGGTAATTACTCCAAGTCATCTCAGACTGTGAGTAACTATCTCTGGGATGTCTTAAACCTATTTCTTATGTCTGTGTGTGCTTAATATCTAATAAATTGTAGATTTAAATAAAAGCATGCTTACTTGTATTAATAACACTGGTCTACAATTTTTGAGACATCGTCTGCTTCAGAGATAAAATGTGATATTTATTATGTATTTTGATGTGCTGAATTCAAATATGACAATTAGAACAACTGATTGGCTACTGTTTCTAACATATTTAAGTTTTTACATTTTATGTCTATGTATATTGTGTAGATAGTAGAGTTTTAATCATAAATTGTAAACCTAGGTCTTTTCATGTGTTTATGGTTGCTTTACATAATAATATTTCACCTGTCCTGTTTATGTAACACTTCAAAAATCAGCAAAAGGGTTATATAAATAAAATTTATTATGAAACAAAAGGCAAAAAACTATTATGTACATAGTTTAGTCCTATTCAGTGTCTACTCGGCGCTTCTTGGCTTGTCTCTTGTATTCATTAAATGGAGCATCTCTTGTCACTGTCCAGCAATAGTCTGCAAGCATTGATGGGCTCCATTTGCCCTGCTAGCCTGCCAGGAGATTCCACTGCTGTAGTCTGGAGCCAACAGTTCTACCTTACTCTTGGGTAGTTCCAAATCCCTGACAAGGTCATTCAGTTCACCTTGTGTTATGAGGTGTGGTTCAGAGGAGGAGGATGGGAGAAAATGTGGGTCCTGTGACATTGATGGTTCAGGACCAGAAGTTTCATCCTCTTCCTCTTCCTCTTCCTCATCTGACTTAAGTGAGAATGATTCTGGTGCATCAGGAACCGGCAGTCCTTCTCCGTGGGGTACTGGGCGTATAGTTGATGGAATGTTTGGATAGTGCACAGTCCACTTTTTCTCCTTTGACACACCTTTCCCAACTGGAGGCGCCATGCAGAAGTAACAATTGCTGGTATGATCTGTTAGCTCTCTCCAAATAATTGGCACTGCAAAAGGCATAGATTTCCTTTTCCTGTTCAACCACTGGCCAAGATTTGTTGCACAAGTGTTGCAGCATATGTGTGGGGCCCACCTCTTGTCCTGATCTCCAATTTTGCAGCCAAAAGAAAGGTGATAGGCTTTCTTAACCATAGTGGTTATACTGCGCTTTTGTGATGCAAAAGTCACTTCACCACAAACATAGCAGAAGTTATCTGCACTGTTCACACAGGTATGAGGCATCTCTGCTCACTTTGGCTAAACAGAAATGTGTCCCTTTGCAAAATCAAACACTGACAAATAAGAGAGCACGACACTGTATGATTGCTAGAGCTGATATAGGGCAATTTGTTCAGCAGAGTGATGTAAAGTTCGTTAAGATTGCATCATCCATGATTTCTAGGAATAACATGATGCAATTCATATGTATGATGCAATACCAGCTTCAGATTGCATCATTCATTGTTTTGCCTCAAAAGCAAGTACTGTCCAAACCCAGTCATAGATTTATTCATAGATCCAGTCAAAGATGTATTTTAGTCATTTCTGGTTTAAATTGAGATCCCTTCCCTTTGTAACTCACTTCTCCTCTGCCATTCCTAAGTCAAGGCTCGTATATACTGACCCAATAGCATATCTTGAAAACTAGAGCCAATCAACAATTTAAAGCATCATTTTCGTTCTCAGTGACCCAGAATTATTAAAGTTGGACTACATTTATTTCAGAAGCATTTTGGCTGTAGAGCAGTGTAATTTATCAGACAGGCTTGCTGTTTTCCCATTGATTTATTCCTGACAACACCTGGAATGAAACAGTTAAGTACCACTATTTTGGGTTCTAAAAACTCCAGGTAACATCAGAGCTAATCAGGAGAGCTGGCTGGGGAATATTTTTGCTGTTTGACAGAAGCTGGGAATGGGCGATAGGATGGATCACTTGATGGTTACCTATTCTGTTCATTCCCTCTGAAGCATCTGGCATTGGCCACTGTCGGAAGACAGGATACTGGGCTAGATGGACCTTTGGTCTGACCCAGTATGGCCGTTCTTATTTTGACAAATAGTTTTTTTTTGTTGAAAAATGCTAATTTCTTGAAACTTAAACTGTTGGCAGAACAGGATTGGTTTCCCTGACTCTCCTGACAATTTTTTTTTTAATATTAAATTGTCAATGTTTAGTTTTGACATTTTCTAAGTGAAAAAATCCAGTTTTCTGGTTCTAAATGACTTTTACCTTCAAAATTTAAGTTAAATTAGACTGAACAAATGTTAAAAACAGGAAAATAGGGTCAAAATCTAAATGAAACATTTTGAAATTATCGAAATTAAATGCTTTGACATGAACCAAAATTTTTGTGTTTTTTTTCCCATTTGTGAACATTTTTCAATATTTCAACTTTTTGGCCTAATTTGAGATGGTAAAAATTTTCCATCTCTCAAAATTGTAATGGGACAGGAAAACCTTTTCCTGCCTAGCTTAGCTAAACAGTTCATCTGCCACTGCATCATATAAATTTTAAGTTATAGCTTTAAAAATCCTGTCGGTATATTAACAGTAACAGGTCCATCCCAATACCTTATCATTTATGCTATAAAATGGTGGCTAAATACAATGTATTTTCCTTTTATTACCCAAAGTGCGGTTAGCTCTGCTGCAGCACTAGCAAACAGTAGCATATGTATCCTCTCTGACCACAATTTGTTTTATGTGGTTCAGTATGATAACTGGCTGATCACAGTTTTTAGCGTCATGCTTCAGTCCAGGGCTGTACTGGGGCAAGGCTCAACATATTTGGGAAGCTGAGGACTGAAAGGTAAGTAAGTCCCTTTCATTGCTAAAATTATTCAGCTATGTTTACACTTACAGAGGCACAGCAGTAGTGTTGTAGCACTTCTGTGTAGACACTCACTACAGCAATGGGTGGTTCTACTGTCATTGAAGTTAATCCACCTCCCTGGGAGGTGGTAGCTAGGTCAGTCGAAGAACTCTTCCGTTGACCTAGTACTGTCTACACTGGGGGTTCGGTTGGCATATCTATGGTGCTTAGAGGTGTAGGTTTTTCACACCCCTGACTGACAGCTATGTCAACTCATATTTTAAGTGTAGACCAGACCAAAGGCTGAGTCATCCTATTGCTTTTGATAAGTTCAAGGATAAGTGCTATATTGTGTTAAGTTAGCATGAATAACAAAGGTGGACAATGATTTTAGAGGGGTATCATCTTCCAGTTCCAGAAGTATCGTTCTGGCTCCTCCTTGTGGAGGACGTTGCTGTTTTATATCCTTTTACCTTACTAAGGAATTGCGGGGACCTCCAGCTCATGCTTAGAAGGAGAACACATCTTGCATTTGAGAGAGTCCTGAGAAAGCTGGGATTGCTGGGAGACACTGCTGTTTTTGTTTGTTTTCCTTTTCATGTGGGTGGAGGAGAATTTGATTGTGCAAACTTATTCTTGGATGAAGGTGGTGTGTCTGTGGAAGGCATGCAAGTGGCTGAATTTAGCTTGCTTTCTACTGCACCATGAAGAGATAAAATCTAAAAAGTGAATGCAATGGGAAAAAAACCCCATAAACTAAAAAAGCGTGTGCCCTGTACTGCAGCTCTATTACCTTCTGTTTATGTGTGTTTTGTGTGGGGATATTTTAAAAGCATTCCAAAATAGACACAGTTAATTGCCATAATAAACATTGCAAAGAAAATAAACAAACTCCAAGCTCCAACCTAGGATCCAATATGTGTCCTCATGTAACCCTGGGTGTGAACAACGGCACTGACCTCCGTCAAAAACAGCTCATTAAGGGCATAGCATGGCCAGATTTAAAAAGATATTGTAACTAGTCCATGCATTTGTAATGTTTTAACCCAATTATCAGGTCTTTAGGGCAAGGGGCTGTCTTTTTGTTCTGTGTTTGTGTAGCAAAGGCGTCCAGGTCCAGGACTGCGACTGCTAGGGGCTAGGTATTCCCATTGCTATAGTATTGAGGTAGCCAAAGTATTGAGAACTACATCAGTTGCCTCCCAAATATTAAAAGCTGAATCAGTTAACCTCTGCTTCTCTGTTTCAAATGGAGCTACTTTCTTATAGTTTTCTATGTTATTCCATTCTGATCAATATAAGAACATAGGCAAGCCTGCATGGAAACTGTGAATGCGGGGGCATGAAGTGGAGATTAAAGAGTTCTGGTGTTTAGAGCATCACCTCTCTCACTCGGGTACAAGCTCCTGTGTTGAAATGCATTTAGAAATATTGCCATCAGCACACTGACTGACTGGCATGTTTCACATTTAAAACTAGCCTCAGCTTTCTTGTAAATGGCACCAAAAGGCAGTTTTGTGCTACATGGCAGTTTCAGGTAGAACTCACGTTAAGTTCCCACCCAAAAACCAAACCAAAACCGGCATGTGCCACATACTACTTTCCTTTTACTTTGTAACTTTTTTGTTTACAAATAGTTTGAAAGTTCTCCAAAGAAATATAAAGTTATAATCCAGTTTTGCTGCAATAAACATGGCAAACAAATAATAAACCCAACTCAACCCTAAATCTGGGATTCATTCAATGCCTTCACTTGACCCTGGATGTAATAGAACAGTGCGTGGTCGAAACTGAGTTAATCAAATGCACCACATCAGCAGATTTTAAAACATTAGGATTATTCCAGGCATTTCTAATGATCCCATCCCTGGGGCATCTTCACATGTAAAAATATTAAGAGACAGCAGTTATGCTTTACTGGGAAACCAACCCCAGTGACTTCTGGGGTGCAGAACAAGAGCAGCGGCAGAAACTGGGTCAGAACCATACAGGTGTTGTTGAGCTCCAGCAGATGGACTGGAGAAAAGGGCATGGATTGTAATGTTCATTGGGAATCCCAGAGAGCAGTGGGACAGTAGAGGTTGTGACCATTAGAGGGAGAGGAGCCAACGGAGGTGAGAAAGGGAGGGAGAGGGAAAAGTTTGGCTTTCCAAGGAAGAATAATGTTGGGGGGGGGGGTGTCACCAGAGGCCAGTAGGAGTAAGCATAGAAAACAGAGGTACAAGGAAGCTGTGTGAGAACAGCAGAGGTTGGATATGAGCAGCAGAGATTAGAAGGAGAGGGACCTTGTAGAAACAAGTATCAGAGTGGTAGCCATGTTAGTCTGGATCTGTAAAAGCAGCAAAGAGTCCTGTGGCACCTTATAGACTAACAGACGTTTTGCAGCATGAGCTATCGTGGGCGAATGCTCCAAAACATCTGTTAGTCTATAAGGTGCCACAGGATTCTTTGCTGCTCTTGTAGAAACAAGGAAGAATAAGGAGAGATGGTGAGGATGGAGAGCATGCAAGGAAAAATATTTTTTAAGGTGACGTGTCTGGGACAAAATTATAGTTGCCCAATGGCTTTCCCCCCCACTTCCATTGCAATGCAGTAGGACGGTGTACATAATAATTCCGTCCAAAGCCATGTACTGTGGTCTGAATTCTGTCCTGACGTGCCCCCCTGCAATCCCACTGAAATCACCTGGGAGATGTGATTTGGCAGACTATCAGTTTCCCTATTGCTCTGTCCTTCCCAAGAAGAATGAGATAAGTTCAAACATAATGTGGAGAAAGATGTGAAACAAGCTATTTCATGTCCTCCCTGAAAGTCAATAATGAACCTGGGGTGAGGCAAGAATATGTGAAGTAGGGTGGATCTAAGATTTCTCTCTCCCATAGCTAAACTCTTAAGTTGACTTGCGTTCAAAAATCCTACAGAAGGGGCATTTTTGATGGCTACTGTCTTGGCCAATACTGGGGATTGAACCGGAGACCTGCAGAGCTAAAAGCATAACTTGCTACAGCTTAAGCAGAAGGTAAAGCTTTAGGTTGTAACAGCTCCAGTTCTTCTGCAGGTCAGACACAGAACAGGAGCACAACACTCACTGGCTGACCAGAGACATATGTTAAATGTGTTTTTTTTCAAATGGGCTCAGCATTGTTTTTCTGCTTCACTCTCGGTAAAGTCAATGGGAGTTTTACCAATAACTTCCAGTTGGAACTGAGTTAGGCTACTGCTGAGTGCTTTTGAAGGTCCCACATGAAAACTGCTACCGAAAGGCTAAGCTGTGGTTCAAGGAGAGCGTGTATACAATTGTGACAGCAAAATTTTATGTTTCATGCACGCCTGTAGCTCCCCCATGAAGTGCTTGGGGTGCTTTGTAGTAATAAAAAGCCAATACAATAAAACATACACAATACAACATAATACAGTGCAAGGCCAGCAAAATATGACACACTAGTAAAAAGCCACCCACTGAAACTGGCACCCAAAACAAATAGAGCGAAGGCAATTCCTCACAACCTTTACCAAGAAGGAGTGGCAGTTTCAGCCAGAGTGCTCCAGAAGAGACATGATGATGGGGCACCACTCTCCATGGTGCCCTATACACTGACAATTGGATGACTAAGGCTAGGGGTTGGAGGTTCTTGGCCTTTGAAAGGGCTGTAGAGAAGGTGCGGTTTATGTATTATGTGCTGGGTAATGGCTCTTTATTAAAGCAACTATTTGCAGAGCTGCTGTAACTGGAGTGTAGTGTTCTAGTCATGTGTACACAGACTAACTGCAAGATGTGCTACTCCATCCCAAACACCTGCCTTTTTCACAAGAGTTTGCTGACTTGCTGTGACGAGAGGATCCCAGTACATAGCTCACATGGGGGCATAGCCTTTACCTCCATCTCATTACAGTCTCTTAGACCTCACATTCCTTCAAATATGCTGGTCTACGAATGAGTCTCTCATTCCTTATTTGTGTTACCGCTGTTGGTGGAGGAATTGCTGCCACCCTGTGGCTGCCATCTTTCAACTGAGTGGTTTCCTGTGGTCTTTTGTGTTATCCGTAAACCTCATGCTGCTGGCTCTCCTGCACCAGGCCAGGTGATGGTTGAGGCTCATTCTGAGTCATCCTGGTCCTGACCTGTGTCCCAGGTGCCATCTGTCTGCCAGTATTCTGCAATTGTCATTGTTTTTTCCTCCACTGATGTTCTGAATCTGCAACTACCTTGTACGCTGCAGCTTGGACTGCTGCCTTTGGACATTTCTGTATGGGGCTAGCGTCACAGCCATTTCTGATTTGGGGACAATTTATACCTTCAAGTCAGCGGCCCTGCTATGGGTACCCGCATGGCCCCACAGTATGCCAACGTTTTTATGGCTGACTTAGAACAACGTTTCCTCAGCTCTCGTCCCCTAGCACTCCTCCTCTACTTGTGCTACATTGATGACATCTTCATCATATGGACACACGGGAAGGAGGCCCTTGAAGAATTCCACCTGGATTTCAACAATTGCCACAGACTTCAAAGAGACTTGAAAGAGAAACTGCAGAGCTACAATTCATTTGTAAATTTAACATAATTAATTGGCTGGCTCACTACAAAAGCAATTTTCCCTCTTTCGGTATGGACACCTCCTCATCAGTTATTGGGAGTGAGCCATATCTGCCCTGACTGAATTGGCCTTGTCAACACTGGTTCTCCATTTCAAAGGTAACTCCCTTGTCTTCATGTGCCAGTATATTTATGCCTGCCTCTGTAATTTTGACTCCATGCATCTGAAGAAATGGGTTTTTTTTAACTCACAAAAGCTTATGCCCAAATAAATCTGTTTTTAAGATGCCAGCAGACTCCTCGTTGTTTTTCTGGAAAAGTTGTACAGATTGGATTTCAGAGATAAGTGGAGGTCAAGGTTGACACTAGAGTTGGTCAAGCAATGTTTTTCTTCCCCAGAATGTCAATGAAAATGAAAATGGTTTCATTATCATCAATATTTTTTGTTCACAATGTTGAGGTTTCAACTGAAAACCAGACTACAGAAAATATTTCATCAATTGTTTGTTTGCAGCCAAAATGTTTTTTTTCCAAGTTTTCTATGAAAATCTGATTTTTTTTAATTGCAAAGAGATGTTTTCCATGAAAAATTCCATTGAAGTGAAGTATAACTTTTGGTTTAAGAACGTTTTAACAGAAGATTTTCATCCATCTCTATTTTTAACATAACAGCTGATAGCTCCCTATCCCCAACTCTTATATGTGCAAACGGGTGTGCACAAGGGGGGTAAGCAGGGGCACACCTCAATATTCATCTAAAATATGTATTTCTGCTCCAGCAGGGACCCAGCCCAGCCTGCTGCCCTGGTCCCAGCCCCAGCCACTATTCGAGCCCTGATCGCTGACCACTGTTCACTGCCCCAGCCACTGCTCTGGCTCTGGACCCAGCCCTGGCTCCTGACTCAGCCTCAACTTCAGCCCTGGCCATGCACTGCTGCAGCTCCAGCCCTGGCTGCTGCTTCGGCACCGGACCCAGCCCTGGCTGTTGACTCAGCCCTGGCCCCAGCCCTGGCCACTGCTCTGGCTCTAGCCTGAACCCTGGCCACTGCGCCGGCCTCAGCCCCAGCCGTGGCTGCTGCTCTGGCCTCAGCCCCAGCCGCTGCCCGGACTCTGGCCCCCAGTTTCAGGCCCATCCCCAACCTCTGCCTGCTGCTTCAGCCCCAGCTGCTGACTCAGCCCTGATCCCTGATCCAGGCCCCTGCCGCTACTCTAACGTGCCCTCCAAAAGTGGTCTAATTTAAATTTCTGTGCACGCTTGTGTCCAAAGATGTTTTAGAACCAGGTTCCCTTGCTCCTTGTTTCTCTAGAGCATTGCACTCTGAAGAGACAGCAAGTCTAAAACATCTAATTACAGCTGAATGTTTAAAGACAATAGCTGCAACTGCATCCAGCTCCTGGACTGAGTCAGGGACAGAGAGTGCTTGTAAATATCTGAGTGACAGGAGCAAAAAACCAGGCGGTCTCTCTCCACAATGAAAATAATCATAAAAAAGCAGAGAGACACGCTTTACTGTTTGTTTGGTACTAGGAGAGGATCCTACGCACACTGGTTTTGTTTCCGCTGAGTCATCTCACAGTATATTGCAGCATGGAACAGTTATGCAGACACAAGAATACATAAGCAGCGTGGCCTTCATTATGAGATAATTGTCAGAGTAGCCATCTACTACTGGTTATTTTTGTTGTAGAGCGCTTGTGCAAAAGGGTTTTACAGACAATTAAATGACAGGCTCTCACCCTGGGGAGTTAACAATCTAAGGACTTGATCTACAAACACTTGCTTTACCCATATGAATAGTCTTTACTCATGATGAAAGTAGGCCCATTGGTCCCAGTGTCACAATGGCAGCTGCTGCGAATGTAGCTAGCAAGGGATGTGGCACATCCCCCATGTCATCTGCAGCCCACCGATCAGGTGACGGACCCCTCATATCATCAGAGATCCTCTGGAAAAACTCAGCCTGGCTGTTGTGAATCTCAGGTGCTAGGCCTTACATCTGAAAGGGAAGAAATCAGTGTGGTTTTACTCCCCCTGACTATAAAAACAAGCGACATTTTATTTTTACGAGCAGGTAGTTCTGTTTGTTTGAAGGGCAATGAAGACATGCTATTTCCACCACCTAATTCTATTTAGATGAGTGCACATCTTTTAATATATTTCTCTTGCTATGTCCAAGAGAACATAATCTTCTACGTCCGTTTTCTTTCCTTGCAGGAAGAGACCCGTGCTGTTCAACATATTCGTCAATGATCTGGAACAGTGAGGTGGCCAAATCTGTAGCTGATGCAAATTTACTCAAGATAGTTAAGGGATCTCATAAAACTGGGTAACTGGGCAATGAAATGGCAGATGAACTTCAATGTTGGTAAGTGCAAAAGTAACACACTGGAAAAAATACTCCCAACTATACGTACTAAATAATGGGGTCTAAATTAGCTGTTGCCACTCAAACAAGAGATCTTGGAGTCATCGTGGATAATTCTCTGAAAATATCCACTCTGTGTGCAGTGGCAGTCAAAAAAGCAAACAGAATATTAGGAATCATTAAGAAAGGGATAGATAATAGAAAATCTATGATATGCCCAAATCTTTAATATTGTGAGCAGTTTTGGTCACCCCATCTCAAAAAATATATATATTAGAATGGGAAAAGGTACAGAGAAGAGCAACAAAAATGATGAGGGCTATGGAACAGCTTCCAGATGAGGCAAAATGAAAAAGCCTGGGACTGTTCAGCATAGAAAAGAGGTGACTTAGGGGGGATCTGATAGAGGTCCTTAAAATCATGAATGGTGCGGAGAAAGTGGAAAAGGAAGTGTTATTTACCCCTTCACATAACACAAGAACAAGGGATCTTCTGATGAACTTAATAGGGAGTAGGTTTAAAACAAACAAAATGAAGTATTTCTTCAGTCAACTCACAGTTAGGGTGATTTTATAGGGACAGTCCTGATTTTTGGGTCTTTTTCTTATCTAGGCTCCTATTACCCCCCACCCCCATCCCAATTTTTCACACTTGCTGTCTGGTCATCTTACTCACAGTCAACCTGTGGAATTCATTGTCAGGGGATGTTGTGAAGGCCAAAAGTATACCTGGATTCAAAAAAGAATTAGATAAGTTCATGGAGGATAGGTCCATGGATGGCTATTATCCAAGATGGTCACCCCATACTCCAAGTACCCTAAACATCAACTTGCCAGAAGCATCTGGCACTGTCCACTGTCAGAAAACAGGATACCAGGCTAGATGGACCATTTGTCTGACCCAATATGGCTGTTCTTAGGTCCTCAAAGAACCCAAGTCTTGAGTCACAACAGGAAACAAGATAGGAGCCACTGTTTTTTTTGGAAACTACATGGATCATGTTGTTTTTATTTTTTCCTTTAGCACTTAGCAGGCCCAACCGTGCTCAAGGCTCCATTGTGTTAGGCATTCTACAATCCCTGCCCAGAATAGTTTACAATCGAAATTGACAAGACAGGCAAATTTCAGGAGAAAGGAAGCATTATTATTTGCATTTTACAGATGAAAAATTAAATCAAAGAGAGATTTGTCCAAAGTCAGGCAGGAATTCTGTGGCAGGGCCAGGATTTGAATCCGGATCTCCTGAGGATCAGTCCAGAATCTTAGCCACAAGAACATCCTTCAGTTCTCTCTCTCATCTGTGGATTAGTCCTTGGGCTTTAGATGTGGATGCCTATTAATTATTAGGTTGTTATATGTCAAGCTCTGTGCTTTTTTGCAAGTGAAGTTCCTATTTTCTTGGGAAATGTAAAGGTATCTGATTTCCCATACCTTTTGTATAGAAGTACCTAATTGTTTTGTTCTATAAATGTGATTCTCCACTGTCTTGTACCTTACATGGCCATTCACATCTGGGCACCACAGATGTCAGATGCCACCAGATCAGACTGGGGGAGGTTTTACATTCTGCACAAGAGTGGGAGTCAACACAATGTGCAAGGCTGTGGGGAATCAGGCCCAGGTGTTAATGTTCTATTCATAGCATTTAATAATTTCCCCATAGCTTCCTATGGGGTATTTTAAAGCCTGGTTGTATTTTACAGGCATCCTAGTGTTTCCCCATTGGGTCTCATTCCAAATAAGTGCATATGGAATGATAAATCATCTTTCTAGAGTAATCGATGCAAGCTTTGCAGAAAGCCGGATTTGAAGAGAGACATCTTAAAGGGCTACTTGGTAGCCCAAAGGTAAGAAGGTGGTGTCTCTTTTCCTCCTGACTTACCTGTTATTAAAATCAGAAGGAATCTGTTTTTAGAAGATCATTAAAAGGTGTTATACAATTCACTTAGAAACCCACAAATCCCCTTGGTCTTCTCACTTTGCAGACTTTTGCTGTCTCCAATATTTTGGTTTTAACAGTGACTCCATTTACAAGGCCTTTTTGGAGTGAACTAGTCTTGAATGGCTGCGTTGTTGTAGCAAACCTTTGTTATAGGGCTACTGTACCACAGAAAGCTTGTGTCTGAAAACATGTTTTATGGCAAGCTGACAATTTCCCTTGGTTCTGAGGCACTGAAACTGTGTGCAAAGAAGGTTGGAAAATTCCACTCATAAACTTCTCTTTTCCTTTCCAGAGCAAGCTGCCAAGAGCACACTTTTCTAGCATTATTTTTTCAATTATACTGTCAACAAATCTGACCCTGAACCCCAGTGTTCTCATACTTATCTGATTAAATTAAGGTCTGATCTAAGATTAATCTAAATCTATGAGCTTTTTAGTGGCAAAATGTATTTTTCCCAAGTCTTTGGGTTCCCATTAATTTTCCAATGTCTATATTTTTATTTGGGGGCAAAAGATAGGAAAATGCATTTTTTCACTGAACATGTTTGGGTTTAAGACCCTAAACTTGCAGACATGCGTGCACGTGCAGACTTTACTCACGTGAGTAACTTCATTCAGGTTTGCAGGATCCAGGCCCACAAGTGCAAATAATTGCTCTGATGCTGAAATCACTACTCACTTTATTTTGTACAGATTCTTACACCACTATCATCACTGAGCAATAGGCCACATGACTGACATCCCTCTTGTGCTATTTGTTCTCTCATCCTTTCTCCAGGGGGAGAAGCTGTCAAGTATAATTCCCAAATCTGGACCTTAGCGTCCAGGATATGGGTACTAGCATAAAGTCCTCTAAGCTTATTTACCAGCTTAGATTCTGTAGCGCTGCCACCAATCAGGAATTTTTAGGGCCTGATACCCTCTGGTCCCCCCAAAACCTTCCCAGGGGACCCCAAGACCCAGATTCCTTGAGTCTCACAACAAAGGGAAATAAACCATTCCCTCCCACCTCTTTCCCTCCTCCCAGATCTTTCCTGCCTGGGTACACTAGGAGATACCGTGAATCAATTCCTTGAAACACAACACAGAGAGATCAAGTTTCTCTCTCCCCCTCACCCAGAGGCAATACAAATTTACCTTTCCCTCCTTGCTTCCCACCAATTCCCTGGTATATACAGACTCAATTTCTTTGAGCCTTAATTAGGAGAGAAAAATCAACAGGTCTTAAAAGCAAAATTTTTAATAAAAAAGAAAGAAAAAAAGTAAAAGGTTTATCTCTGCACTTTAGATGGTAAACAGTTACAGGGTCTTTCAACTTATAAGCAATAGAAAGAAACTTTCTCCAGCAGAAACACAATTTAAGCTACTTCCAGCAAGTACACATATGCAAATAAGAAAACAAATTAAAAGATATAACCACCTTTTTTCTTACTTACAATTCTGAATAGATAAGAGACTGTAGCAGGGAGATTGGCAGAAACCTGGTTGCACCTCTAATCCCGTCCAGGACCCAGAGAGAACAAAGCCAAACCCAAAACCCACAAACAAAGGCTTCCCTCCACGAGATTTGAAAGTATCTTGTCTCCTGATTGGTCCTCTGGTCAGGTGTTTGCAGGTCACTGTTTTTGACCCTTTATAGGTGAAAGAGACATTAACCCTTAGCTATCTGTTTATGACAGAAGCGTGTGCAGCGGAGTATTTTGGTTTGGAATTTCATTTTTTTAGTGTATATACACACAAATGTCTCCATGTTTGTTGAGAAGGCACGGACAAAGAAATGCACCTTGCATTAGGAGTGGAAAGTGGTGAGGTTTTCATGAGCCCCAGCTCCTGAGAAAGCTCTGTCTTTTGCACAGATGAATTTTACCAGTATGCTAGGAAGTTCCATTACGGTTTAGGAGCAGAGTGGTTGAAAACAATCTTTATCCCAGAGTTTTAGGTGATCTTTTAGCCCCAGGTCTTTGAACACCTTGAAGAAAAGGCCTGAACCTAGACTGGGCTCTCGTGTTCGTTCTCGTTTTGTCATAGACTTCTTTAATGTATCAAGGTGCCATTTAGGGACCCAAAGTAAACATGAGATCAGGCTCTCCTCATAGTATTTCAGTTCCTGGCTGGCTTAAATATCGTGAGCAGACCACATGGATCTCATGCTATTTTGGCTCCATCAGTGACTCCCTGTGGAATTAAAAATACCACACAAAAACCATAACCACAAACAAATATAACCAAGATATTTGGGCTAACTGACTACTGCTGTGATTGGCTTGAGTGAGATAGCAGTCTAAGTCCCATTTTCAAAAATGATTTAGGCATTTAGGAATTTAAAGACTGGATTTTAAAAGGTATTTAGGTTCCTAAAGGTGAAGATAGATGCTTGATTTCAATAGGTGTTAAGCATCTAGGCGCTTTTGAAAATTCCACTAGCATCTATCTACATTTTAGGCTCCTAAATACCTTTAAAATCTAGTCCTAAGTCTCTTTGAAAATAAATGAGGACTTAGGCTCTGAAGTCAGTTAGGCACTTTTGAAATTTTTACCCTATGTTCTTTTTTATATAAATCCTCAAGCCAAGCTAAGGTATTTATAATAAAAGGAGGATTTTATAAACCAAAAACATAAATTCTGGAACCCTTCTGAAAATACGTGAGAGGCACATTCATGTTTAATGCTTTCTTAGCCATGCTGCTTTTTGTGGTAGCTAACTCTGAGTTCAAGAAACCTAGACGTTGTTGTGTAACTATCATGTTTCACCTTAGAAGTGGCTGTGTTTTAGTAGTCTCTGGATATAAATTGTATATCAGTTTATTAAGGATTTTTTTTAAATGCATTGACATCAAAGACACTATATAATTATAGGACTGGAAGGGACCTTGAGAGGTCATCTAGTCCAGTCCCCTGCACTCAAGGCAGAACTAAGAGCTAAGTATTATCTAGACCATCCCCGAAAGGTGTTTGTCTAACCTGCTCTTAAAAATCTCCAATGACAGTGATTCATTCCACAGCCTCCCTAGGCAATTTGTTCCAGTGCTTAACTGCCCTGACAGTTAGGAAGTTTTTCCTAATGTCCTATCTGAACTGCCCTTGCTGCAATTTAAGCCCATTGCTTCTTGTCCTATCCTAAGAGGTTAAGGAGAATAATTTTTTCCTTTGATCCTTGTAACAACCTTTTATGTACTTGAACACTATTATGTCCCTTCTCAATCTTCTCTTCTCCAGACTAAACAAACCCATTTTTTTCAATCTTCTCTCACAGGTCATGTTTTCTAGACCTTTAATCATTTTTGTTTCTCTCCTCTGGACTTTCTCCAGTTTGTCCACATCTTTCCTGAAATGTAGTGGCCAGAACTGGACACAATTCTCCAACTGAGGCCTAATCAGTGCAGAGTAGAGTGGAAGAATTACTTCTCATGTCTTGCTTACCACACTGCTGCTAAAATATCACAGAATGATATTTGTTTTTTTTTTGCAAAAGCATTACACTGTTGACTCATATTTAGCTTGTGGTCCACTATGACCCCCAGATCCCTTTCTGCAGTACTGCTTCCCAGGCAGTCATTTCCCATTTTGTATGTGTGCAACTGACTGTTTCTTCCTAAGTGAAGTGCTTTGCATTTGTCCTTTTTGAATTTCATCCTGTTTACTTCAGACCATTTCTCCAGTTTGTCCAGATCATTATGAATTTACATCCCATCCGCCAAAGCACTTGCAACTCCTCCCAGTTTGGTAACGTCTGCAGACTTTATAAGTGTACTCTCTATGCCATTATCTAAATCATTGATAAAGATACTGAACAGAACCAGACCAAGAACTGATCCCTGTGGGACCACGCTTGATATGTCCTTCCAGCTTGACTGTGAACCTCTCATAATTCCTCTCTGGGAACAGTTTTCCAACCAGTTATGCACCCACCTTAGAGTAGCTCCATCTAGGTTGTATTTCCCTAGTTTGTTTATGAGAAAGTCATCTGAGACAGTATCAAAAGCCTTACTAAAGTCAAGATATATCACATGTACCACTCCCTCCACATCTGTGAGGCTTGTTATCTTGTCAGAGAAAGCTATTAGGTGAGTTACCATTATTACTGTCTACTTCATAGGTGTGTGCCAGGTTTAGATAAACAATAATTCAAAGGTAGTCTAGATCTTTGTATGAAAATCACTCTAGAAGTCCACGTTATGGATCTGATCCTGAAGCCCTCACTCAGGAGAGTTGTGTGTTTCATTGGGTCACCTCACCAACTTTCAGGGGTGGTAAATTGATAGGCATCTTATAAGTAGCTAAATTAGATCAAATTAGATGGATTATCTTAGGTAGAGAGATACAGTGACCATAGGTCCCACCCACAATTGTAGGAGATGGGCCTTGGATTGCTCCTCAGGGCAGAGAGTGGGACTATGTCTTCCTGTCTGTTTCTAGAGCTGTTTTTATTGCACAGTGGAGCACTGATCCCAATGGTGGCTTTCCATGCCTATGCCTTCCTCCTCCCCTTCCCTCACTCCATGTAGGAAGTAGCATTTGGAAGGAGACTTTACATCAACATTTACTTAGCTCAGGCTTGGACTCTGGATTCCACCCTCTCTTGCCCCTTTGCTATATTATCATTGGTTGCTGGCCCCCTTCGTTGCACCCCTCTCCTACCTCCACATCCCATCAGCTGCCCAGCCCTGTTCTTCTGCCCATTTACCTCCCTCACATCAGTTTCTCTCTCTCCCTTTATCCACCCACTTGCTTCCCAGATCCCCAAACTACTCAGCTTAACAAATACGTCTGAAACCACCAAGATTTTAAAGAATTATGCCTAGTGCCCAACTCCCCTCGGCATTGTGCTTGTTTGTCGTATCCTCTTCTGTCAACCTGTTCTAGGGGGTGTCTTTCCAGATTGCAAACTCTTAGGGGCAGGGACCATGCCTTCCTATGTGTTTGTACAGTACCTAGCACTGTGGGGCCTCAACCCTGACATGGGCTACCATGCATGCTAGTGCTCTCGTGCTCTCTAAAATAACAATATCTCATTACCACAAAAGCAAATTCCATGTTGTCATGAGTCAGGAGTCTCATTCCTGCCCAACTCTGGCATGTCTGTACAGTATTCCTACCCCTTATTTCCCCATGCGTGTATCTTCTACTTTTACCCACTTCTGCTCTTTGCTCATCCACTCATAGGGTTTTTTTTTTTAAGGCCAGAAGGGACCATTCTGGTCATCTGGTCTGACCTCCTGAATAACACGGGCCTTAAAATGTCCCTAAATTAATTCCTGGTTGAACTAGAGCAGATCTTTTAGAAAAAACATCCCATCTTGATTTTAAAATGTCTATTAATGGAGTTCATGCTAATCTATTTCAGTCACAGCCCTGTGTCCAGCCAGCAATTCCATGTGCCTTAAACTATGTCCCAGTTGGCAGCTTCGGGCTGGACTCTGCATGTCATTTGTTTACCCAATTTTATTGCAAGAAGTAATGTGAAACAGCATGGGCTGCCAGTTCCCATGAACTTTCCTCTGCAGCCATTCCCTGGAATGAACTGGGCCATCAGTTCCTCAGTAACATGGTTGAACTTCCCTGCAAGACTCTAACTCTTCAATAGGTTAAATCAGAGGTGACTGTGTGGGAGCAAGAAGAGGGCACATGGGGAGGGGTCACATGCCCTCCCTCCCGCAAGTTGCTGCTTGGCTTCTACAGATCATGCTTGCATGGACTGAGCATGCTCAGTATTGTCTGCTGAAGCTGCTGCCCTCATCTTGCCAACCCCCTCCATCCGCTGTTGGCAGGTATGTGTTGTGTCTGGGTCAAATCAAAATCCCTGAAACAAACAGCCACAAGCTCTGGGGAAGTTGTGATCTGGATTGAAAGTCAGTGGCTTGGGCTACACTATCTCTAACAAATGCAGGATGTGGGCTTTAGTACCCAAATCCTTGAGACAGCATAGATCCCAAGCTAAGAGGAAGGGATGGTGGGTCTTAAGCCACATTTATGTTGCATCGATTCCCACACACTTGCCTTCTTACAGAGGTTCTGAATGTAGAATTCCCGAGGATAGCCTCTTGGTTTAAAAGTTCTGGTGTCCAGGTCCTGTGAACTCATGCTCCCTCTGGATTAAATCCATCCAGTGATAGGGAGTGTGTACAACAATCCTGTTTATGCTGCAGAGCCTCTATGGTACTTATGCAGTGGGTGGGTCTCCCTGGCTAAGTGGCGATGGAGGCAGTTCTCCATATTCCCTGCCTGCCTGGCAGGGGCGTGGGCAGGCTACACCCTGATTTTGACAAGTTAGGACAGAGAGGACTAGTGAAGATGTGTGTGGGGGAGGGAATTCACAACTGGAGCCTTCCTTTCACAACACTAATTCTAGGAACTGCCCGAAGCTATCCTGAGGGCTGCACTGCCAAGGGTGTGTGTGTGTGTGTGTTGTGCGTGCGTGCATGTTTCATCACCTCAGTGTCTGATTCCTGGAGCTCTCTGTGGGAGTTGAGTGGTCCTCTCTTTTATAGCAGTGCTGCTAAGGCCCCTCTGTGCCCTGTGCATGTCAGACTCTCTTTGATTTTATTGGGAGCTTTGCACCAGGAGGAGCTGCAGGATCAAGCCCACAAGGGCTGGGTAATAAACCTAGGGCAGTGTCTGGACTGCAAGGTAAGAGCCCTGTTGAGCTTGTGCAAGGGAACTGAGTTGCAGACCTACCACTACCGCAGGCTTCTTCTGTAGGCTCATGTAGGTCTGTGGGGAAGCCCATGCAGCTATGAGGAAATTGCTGCCCTCCCCTAGAATCCTGCTGTGGAGTGGCTACAATACAGAGGGGTCAGCTCTGTCCCCCAGAGCCCTGACTGGTGAGGGCATGGGCAGACAGGGGAGCTGAGCCTAGAGGAGAAGGTGGAAACACCACCCACTGACTTCTTGCTGCCCATCAGAGGGGAGAAATCTCTCTCCAAAACAAGGACATGGCACTGGCTGCAGGGCATTGGATTAGCTCTGGGTAAATTGACTGGATCAGGGAGCAGGCTAGCGAGTGAACACAGATGCTAAGGTCTGAGCATATGGGGTGGTTGTTTGCTGTTGTCTTGGGGGGAGCAGTCCCAAACAAAGCCTGAACCTGCGGGGAGGGGATTGACCAAGAGAACAGACTGGGGACAAGGCTGCAGCTGGAGTCCAGGAGTCCTGACTAACAGGTGACAATGGGGGTGGAAGCCAGTCACTGCAGCCTGGACCAGGCCTCGGCACTCTGCGCTCATGCCTCAAGGAAGTGCCACCCACACTGCCTGCACATGCCATTTTATTGCGCGAGAGAGTTTTGGCTAGGGCTGGTCTCATGATAATATGAGATGCTCCAGTCTGCTAGTGACTCCGGGCCCTCTGATTGGTTGCTGCCCTAGGGCAGAGTAACCAATCCGAGCTGCAGAAGGAAGGGCTCGCTTCCCATAGCAATTTGAAGTCAACCTCAGAGGGTGGTGCAGGAATTGCCCAGCAGCTGTGGGCAGTTCTACTCCCTCCCCCATCCTTGGAGCAACAGGGACAGAAAGGTTCGTCTTCTCTTGCCCCCCTCCCCTTGCTGCAACACCAACCCAGGAAGGGGAGTAAATAGCCCCTGAAGCTGCCCCACCCTGGAAGGGGAGAGAAGTTTGACAGAATCCCCTGGGGGGCAGCCTAGGACTCTGAGACCACTGTGCCCCCTTATCACTCCAGCCTGGGCTGTCTCTCACAATGCTTTGCTAGTGACAAGCAGCAAACCCCTTCTGGCCCTGTGATCACTCAGCCACCAGCATGTGGAGCTCCACATCCAGCTAGATTGCATGAATGCTCCCAGATCCATTCATGAATCAAAGAGAAAGGCCCCAGCCAAATTCCCCTAGCTCCCAGCCTTGTACCCCAGGAACATGCTGTCTTGCACTGCTCAAGATGTGCAGTGCAAATTTATTAATAGGTTCACCACTTCATCAATGGAAAGTGGATATACACCAGCCTTTGCAGACCTGAGCAGATATATCACGCACTTCAGGCAAACTCACCGGTAAAGTATCAGAGGGGTAGCCGTGTTAGTCTGGATCTGTAAAAGCAGCAAAGAATCCTGTGGCACCTTATAGACTAATAGACGTTTTGGAGCATGAGCTTTCGTGGGTGAATACTCACTTTGTCAGATGCATGTAGTGGAAATTTCCAGGAGCAGGTATATACATGCAGGCAAGCTAGAGATAATGAGGTAGGTTCAATCAGGGAGGATGAGGCCCTGTTCTAGCAGTTGAGATGTGAAAACCAAGGGACGAGAAACTGGTTTTGTTGTTGGCAAGCCATTCACAGTCTTTGTTTAATCCTGAGCTGATGGTGTCAAATTTGCAGATGAACTGAAGCTCAGCAGTTTCTCTTTGAAGTCTGGTCCTGAAGTTTTTTTGCTGCAGGATAGCCACCTTAAGGTCAGCTATAGTGTGGCCAGGGAGGTTGAAGTGTTCTCCTACAGGTTTTTGTATATTGCCATTCCTAATATCTGATTTGTGTCCGTTTATCCTTTTCCTTAGCGACTGTCAAGTTTGGCCGATGTACATAGCAGAGGGGCATTGCTGGCATATGATGGCATATATTACATTGGTGGACGTGCAGGTGAATGAACCGGTGATGCTGTGGCTGATCTGGTTAGGTCCTGTGATGGTGTCGCTGGTGTAGATATGTGGGCAGAGTTGGCATCGAGGTTTGTTGCATGGATTGGTTCCTGAGCTTGAGTTACTATGGTGCGGTGTGCAGTTACTGGTGAGAATATGTTTCAGGTTGGCAGGTTGCCTGTGGGCAAGGACTGGCCTGCCACCCAAGGCCTGTGAAAGTGTGGGATCGTTGTCCAGGATGAGTTGTAGATCCCTGATGATGCATTGGAGGGATTTTAGCTGGGGACTGTATGTGATGGCCAGTGGAGTCCTGATGGTTTCTTTCTTGGGTTTGTCTTGCAGTAGGAGGCTTCTGGGTACACGTCTGGCTCTGTTGATCTGTTTCCTTATTTCCTCATGTGGATATTGTAGTTTTGAGAATGCTTGGTGGAGATTTTGTAGGTGTTGGTCTCTGTCTAAGGGGTTAGAGCAGATGCGATTGTACCTCAGTGCTTGGCTGTAGACAATGGATAGTGTGATGTGCCCAGGATGGAAGCTGGAGGCATGAAGGTAGGCATAGCGGTCGGTGGGTTTTCGGTATAGGGTGGTGTTGATGTGACCATCACTTATTTGCACCGTGGTGTCCAGGAAGTGGACCTCCCGTGTAGATTGGTCCAGGCTGAGGTTGATGGTGGGGTGGAAGCTGTTGAAATCCTGGTGGAATTTTTCCACAGTCTCCTTCCCATGGGTCCAGATGATGAAGATATCATCAATGTAGCGTAGGTAGAGAAGGAGCATGAGTGGATGAGAGCCGAGGAAGCGTTGTTCCAGGTCGGCCATAAAAATATTGGCATATTGTGGGGCCATGCAGGTGCCCATAGCGGTGCCACTGATCTGGAGATATATATTGTCATCAAATTTGAAGTAGTTGTGTGTGAGGTTAAAGGCACAGAGCTCAGCAGCCAATTGTGCTGTGGCATCATCAGGGATACTGTTCCTGACAGCTTGTATTCCATCTGTGTGTGGGATGTTCATGTAGAGAGCCTCTACATCCATGGTGGCTAGGATGGTGTTTTCTGGAAGGTCACCAATGCATTGTAGTTTCCTCAGGAAATCAGTGGTGTCACGGAGATAGCTGGGAGTGCTGATGGCATAGGGTCTGAGTAGAGAGTCCACATATCCAGACAGTCCTTCAGTGAGAGTGCCAATGCCCGAGATGATGGGGAGTCCAGGATTTCCGGGTTTGTGGATCTTGGGTAGTAGATAGAATAACCCTGGTCGGGGCTCTAAGGCTATGTTGATTTGTTCCGGTGTTAGTATAGGGAGTGTCCTGAGTAGATGTTGCAGTTTCTTCGTGTATTCCTCAGTGGGATCTGAGGGAAGTGGCCTGTAGAATTTGGTGTTGGAAAGTTGTCTGGCGGCCTCCTTTTGGTAGTCAGACTGTTCATGATGACAACAGCACCTCCTTCATCAGCCTCTTTGATGATAATGTCAGGGTGGTTTCTGAGGCTGTGGATGCCATTGCGTTCTGCACGACTTAGGTTATGAGGCAAATTATGTTGTTTTTCCACAATTTCTGCCTGTGCACATTGGCGGAAGCATTCAACAGTAAAGAAGTTTATTGACTACAAAAGATAGATCTTAAGTGATTATAAGGGATAGGCAAAACGTCAGAGTTAGTTGCCAAAAGAAAAGAAAATATAAGCATGCAGTCTAAACTCTCAACCTATTAGACTCGGCAACATCTAGATTAAGCAGTTTTTCGCACCCTAGTGGTTATTGCAGTTCATAGTACACAGGTTTCACCCTTGAAACCTGGGCCAGTCCCCTCTGTTGGAGTCTTCAGAGTGTCCTCGTTGTTTGCAGCATCAGTGAGGGCAGGAGAAAGGCCCAGCATGTGGCCACTGTGTTCTGCTTTATACGCTCAGTCCCATGTTCTTGTAGAACACAAGTCCAGGCATATCTGGTGGGCATTGCTGAGTCCCCAGGCAAGGCTGAACAATTCCCCTGGCGTGACCTTATGCAGGTGAGCCATTGAATTGTAGCTCCTTTGCTGGACAATGACTGTTCAGCATCCACACAGGTATTGGTTACCTCCTTTGTCATTGTTTCTGGAGAGCTAGTATCTGAGCACCTCCCAAACTCACAGCGTATTTTAGTGACAACCATACAACACAGTCTCATAACTTCATATGCATTGATGATATACATATTTGGATAGAAAAATGACTTTCAGCAGATCATAACCTTTCCCCTGATACCTCACACAGCCTGCTTTATATGCAAGCTAAATTACTGTATATATAAATGAGGAATATGGGGGTTACAGAGTGCTCCCCCAAGATATAGAATGTCACAAGAGGACCCTGCTGCACCTCCCCTCTGGCCTCGGAGAGGAGGTGGAGAACCTTAGTAGGAGCAGAGGTGAGGCTGGCAGGGAGGTGAGGGCTGAATGGACGAAGGGCAGCAGGTAAGCTGATCAGAAAGAACCTGAGTGGGAGCAGAATTATTTACTGGGCAGGAGATGGGCAGATGTTGGGGTGAGAGCTCCTGCAGCAGGAGCTGAAAAGGCCTTGACTCAATACATCTGGACATGTGAGCACCAGTAACTGGCAGCCAAACCCTTTGGAGCTGTGCAGGGGGAAGTTGAAAAGCAAAAGACAGACCGAAAGAAATGCAACTTCAGGTTTTCTTTATTTTTTAACCTAAACTCATGATTTATGGTGTCTGGCTTGTGACTTTTGAGAGCTTGTGGTTCCAGCATTGCTTCTGTGGCCAGTTCCGGGGCAGAAGATGTCCTGTTTGGGGCTGAGGGGCTGGGGCTGCTGGTAATATGGACTCCTATGACAATGAGGGTCCAGATATCCCAAAGGGAGAACCCCAGGAATTAACCTGGGGCAGGGAGTGTTAAACTCCAGGAATAATCAGTTACATCAACTGATTACATGTGGTGATATCGTATTATTAAAGTATCGGGGGTAAATGTGTTAGTTTGTATCCAAAAAAACAACAAGGAGTCTGGTGGCACTTTAAAGACTAACTGATTTATTTGAGCATAAGCTTTTGTGGGTAAAACTTCTTTAGATGCATGGAGTGAAAATTACAGATGCAGACATTATTATACTGACACACGAAGAGAAGGAAGTTACCTCACAAGTGGAGAACCAGTGTTGACAGGGCCAATTCAATCAGAATGGATGTAGTCCACTCCCAGTAATTGATGAGGAGGTGTCAATTCCAGGAGAGGGAAACTTGCTTTTGTAGTAAGCTAGACACTCCCAGTCCCTATTCAAGCCCAAATTAATGGTGTTAAGTTTGAAGATGAATTTTAGTTCTGCAGTTTCTGTCTCCTGAAGCTTTTTTGTTCAAGTATGGCTACTTTTAAATCTGTTATAGAATGTCCAGGGAGATTGAAGTGTTCTCCTACAGGAGAGGTGTGCAAACTACGACCTGGGGGCCACATCTGGCCCATGGATCCGTCCTGCCTGGCCCTTGAGCTCCCGGGCAGCGCTCTGGGTGGCGGGGCTCTGAGATCCTGCTGAGCACAGTAGCAGCATGTCTAGCTCCGGCCTGGTGGCGCGGCTGCCAGACATGCTGCTCTGAGCGGCATGGTAAAGGGGCTGGGAGGGTTGGATAAGGGATGGGGGGTACTGGGAGGCAGTCAGGGGACAGGGAGCAGGAGGTGGTTGGATGAGGCAGAGGTTCTGCGGGTGGGTGGCAGTCAGGGGATGGGGAACAGGGGGCGGGGTTGGATAGGCATGGGATCTCGCGGGGCTTGTTGGGAACTGGGGTGTGGATAGGGGTCAGGTAACTGGGAGCAGGAGGGTTGGATAGGGGGTGGGATCCCGGGGGGTGATTAGCGGCAGAGGTCCCAGTAAGACGCGGTCAGGGGACAAGGAGCAGGGGGATTAGATGGGTTGGAGGTTCCGAGGGCGGCAGTCAGGGGGCGGGAAGTGGGAGGGGGCTGTTTGGGGAGGCAGAGTCTTCCCTACGCGGCCCTCCATAGGGTTTTGAAACCCCAATGTGGCCCTTGGGCCAAAAAGTTTGCCCACCTCTGTCCTACTGGCTTTTGTATGTTACCATCCCTGATGTCCAATTTGTGTTCATTTATTCTTTTGCGTAGAGACTACCCGGTCTGGCCAATGTACATGGCAGAGGGGCATTGCTGGCATGTGATGGCATATATCGCATTAGTGGATGTGCAGGTGAATGAGCCTCTGATGGTGTGGCTGATGTGGTTAGGTCCTATGATGGTGTCACTAGAGTAGATATGGGGACAGAGTAGGCAACGAGGTTTATTACAGGGATTGGTTACTAGGTTAGTGTTTTTGTTCTGTGGTGTGTAGTTGCTGGTGAGTATTTGCTTCAGGTTGGGGGGCTGTCTGTAAGCGAGGACTGGCCTGTCTCCCAAGGTCTGTGAGAGTGAGGGATCATTTTCCAGGATAGGTTATAGATCATTAATGATGTGCTGGAGAGGTTTTAGGTAGGGGTTGTATGTGACGGCAAGTGGTGTTAACAAACCTCGTTGCCTACTCTGTTCTGATTAAGCTGTTCTGGAAGCCTTTGTTTCTGGGGCTTATTCCTGCCTCCCTAAGCATGGACATGGGAAGTAGGGATGCAGGGGGTGCTGCAGGACCCCTAGGTTTTATGCAGGCCCCGTGCCCCGCTCCCCTGCCGCTGGCTCCGCACATAAAACCTGGGGGTGTTTCCTGTGCCTGTGCCCTGCTCCTAGTCGTCCGCCCGCACTCTGCTCCCCAAACTCTCATCTTACGTGAGGCTCGGTTACCAGCTCCACCTCCGCTCCCCGGTTTTTGCTCCCACGGCCCGCCCCACTCCCAGCCCTGTGCCCGGGTCTCTGCTCCTGGGGCCCAGGCTGCCGGCCCAGCTTTCCGGCTGTTGGCTCTGTGCCCGGGGCCACGTGCCCGGCTCCACAGCTGAGCCTCTGCTCTTGGCCCCACACGTGGGGTCCTGGCTGCCGGCGCCTGCCTGGGGCTCCGTTCCTGGCCCCATGCCCGTCCCCAGCTGTGGCCTTGGCCTCCTTTCCCCTGTCCGGGTCCCTCCTTCCCCAAGGCACAGCCTTGCTCCCAGCCTGTGGATGGGGGAGGGACAGGGGTAAGGGGGTCACTTTCAGCACCCCCACTACTAAAAATGTTCCAGTGCCACTCTGACCGCAAGGAGTGGAAGGGTCCCAATGGGGTTCAGGCCAAGTGAGAGACAAGTGGAGTTCTCAGGCATGGGGCATGGGATCTGGGAACCACTTAACCCAGCCTGGGTTGTTTCTAAGCTTATGGTACTTCCCCAGGGGTAGATTCCTGCCTCAGCAGGCAGAGCAGGCTATTTCCTCTCACTTCCCAGTATGCAAAGGACTGGAGTGCTACCAAAACACTAATTCTGTATTCTCAGAGCCAGCTGTGTTCCTTGCTGACTCTGTGCCACTCACACTCAATGACACCCAGTCCCTTCACCCGCCTCTTGAAATTCAGGGTGTGACATTCCCCTCTGGTGTTATCTGGACTGTGATGTGTTAGGTGACTCCAATCCTTGACTCTGGGAGCCAGCCTTACCGTGCTCTGCTGTAAAACCCCCACTCACCACAGCCTCTGGCATGTAAGTTTCTCCTTGGATCGTGCAACCAAACGACCTTAGCTGATATCTCTGGCCTCAAACATGATCCTAGGAAACTCCGTCTGGCAGTGTCCAGTTATGCCTGCTGGATGCTGCAAGCTTATATGAGTTCATCAATTTAACTAGGAAATTGATATGTACAAGGCTTGTGATCCCAAGGGAAGTCTCTGATGCACTTCAAACCAAACACACTGCTTCAGGTAGAATAAACAAATAGATTTATTAACTATAAGGATAGATTTTAAGTGATTATAAGTCAAAACATAACAACTCAGATTTGGTCAAATGAAATAAAAGCAAAACGCATTCTAAGCTGATCTTAACACTTTCAGTGCCCTTACAAACTTAGATGCTTCTCAATTCAGGCTGGCTGGTTGCCCTTCAGCCAGGCTCTCCCCTTTGATCAGTGCTTTCGTTGCTTGGTGGTGGTGCCTGTAGATGTAGGTGGAAGAGAGAGGAAGAGCATGGCAAATGTCTCTCCCTTTTATCATGTCCTTTCTTCCCTCTTGGCTTTGCCCCCCCGCTTCAAAGTCAGGTGAGCATTACCTCATCCTAGTCCCAAACTGAACAAAGGAAGGGGGGGTGATTTACTCGAGAATCTAACAGATTCTTTTGTTGTTGGCTAGGCCAGCGTCCTTTGTTCCTGTGAGGCTGGGCTGGGTTTCTGCCGTCCAAGCCCTGATGAGGTGTGAACTGCCCCTCTATTCTTGGAGAGTTTTTGCCTGGGTTTGCTTTAAGCCATGAGGATACATTTTCAGCCTCATAACTATATACATGAAATTATAACCTATAACCTTACTATAACATCACTATAAAAACCATGCTCAGTGCATCATGAGCCTTCTGAAGACACACAACATGCCAAACTTTACATTGGATACCACACAATCATTTTACAAGGATGAACATGGGAGTGTTGGGTGTTCCCCCGAGGTACAGAGCATCACTGCCAATGAAGTTTCCTGGCACGGGGTGTGGAATTTAGGAACTACTTAGCCAGCCTGGGTGGTTCCTGCACTTACGGTACTTCCCCAGGGGTAGATTCCTGCCTCAGCAGGCAGAGCAGGCTATTTCCTCTTACATCCCACAGTAGGCAAAGGGCTGGAGTGCTACCAAAACACTAATCTCTGTATTCTCAGACTCAGCTGTGTTCCTTGCTGGGTCCGTGTCCACTCACACTCAATGACTGTCAGTGCCTTCACCTGCCTCTTTAGACTAGGGGTGCAGGAAGAAGTGTCCCCCTTCTTCTGAAGGAGGTTGGATGTTTGTTGAAGAACCGCCAACTGACAGCAGGAGCGGTGATGTGGTGGGTGACAGAAGCAGATACTGGTTGGGGGTGTCACAAATTTCATTGATGTGGGGTTATTGTTCAGGATAGGATGCAGAGGTCATTTATGTGGGGTTAGGAGCAGGGTGAGGTCTCAGAGGTAGCTGATCTGAAGTGTAGGGGTGCAGAATTAAACCGATGTAGGACAAGAGCCAGAGGGAACATGTGAGACTGAATTAGGGGACACATAATTAATTAATTGGCATCTGTGTTTTTTGAGAGGAGATGGGAATCCTTTTGTCATCAAGCAGAACTTGATGCAAACATTCTAATTTTATTCAAATGTAACTTTTTAATGCAGCTGGGGGTTTTTGTGATGTGATATTGACGGCTATGGGGGCTGTGTAAGAAGGAGGAGAACAGAAAACTCTCAGAGTGAACAGCTCCCTCATACTGGAGACATTTCTCACAATTCCACAATTGCTCATATTTCAGTGTGAAAAAATGAGAATGCCAAAGGCAGCTTGAAAACTCGCACAATTTGTGAACTTCAAGTACAGCTTATTTGGTATAAATGACACAGAGAAACACAACAACGTAGCTTCAGTAATAAGGTAAGTTACTTCTGTAAGCAAGGATGAAGCTGTTTGTTGTTCTGGGAAACAATGACAAAATAGGTATGTGTAGATACAACAGTGAATGGCAGGGATTCCTGGATAACATTTCTGTGGTAACTTGTCTGAAATTAAAGTCTGTCTAATATATACAGTGTGGAGTAGACTATTTGTCACAGTGAGGCAAATGCCAGTTCTGTATTTGATATATATTGTCTAAGGCACAATTCACTAAAAGCGACATATAGGATCTTATGAATGACTGAAGACGACACACTTCATTTCAATTTTTTTCTGAATGACTTGCTTTAGTATTGCTATAATAACCCTGATTCTCAGTTGGTATAAACTGAAATAACTCCCTCAAAGTCAATGTAATGAGGCTGATTTCCACCAGCTGAGGATCAGGCCTTTAAAATGTATGCTCCATATAACTCTCTAGATTTTGCAATATCAGTAAAATCTGGTCTTTGCCTTTCCTCTGTGGTTTTTACCTTCTCTGGTGCAGATTCCCTTGACAAGGTAGATTTCAGTTCAACAGTGATAGCTAACATTTTCCAGAGGAATATAGATATACAGAGAAATATAAACATACACATTCTCAGGACAAAATATGACCCAATCCAATACCCATTGAAGGGACCTGTTGACTTCAAAGAGAATTGAAGTGGACTCATGCCCTGATATTAAGGACCTCATCCCAGCGTCCAGGTCTTCAGGCACAAAACTGTGCCATCAGCTAACTATGTTCACAGCTGCAGGTGCGAACACTAGCACTTTGGCATCTAATCGTTGATTTGTGTGGCACTGTTGTAATTTAGATGCAATTAATTGCAGATGTAAATCTGCACGAGCACAAATAGAGTCTGAGTTGTAAAATCAAACCCTAAATATTGCATCAGTCATTGGCTACAGTCTCCTAAAAATCTGGAAAGCCGCTGAGTTTTCTGTTGCTTGTTTTCACTTATAACTTACTTCTAGTCTATTTGCTATCTTTACAATCACTTAAACAATGCGCGCCTTTGGAAAAAATGCTGCAACTAAACAGAGAAGGAAAATGTATATATGAAAACCTGAAACCTAGATGTGCAATTTTTTATTTACACCACAAAATGCTGTGCAGAGCTTTAGCAAGTAAAGCATGGCAAACAGTATTATTTCTCAACTGATTTTTGAAGCATTGTTCATATTTAAATATTCCAGTTTGAAAAATCAATAAAAAATTTGCAGGAAAATACTGCCTGGTCACCTTGAATATTTCTCTTTTGGTGCTTGACTTACTTTACTTTCAAGGCCCTTCACAGCATATCCCAACCCTGCCTCACCTCTTTCATTCAGTTTCAAAATGCTGAATCTTGCCACCAGTCGGCCCAAGGTATCAACCTTCTTTGCCCACTTGTTACATTTTCAAATACCTTTGTGCTCTTTCCCATGTGGCCTCCTCACACCTGGGAGAAGCTCCTCATAAACACCCACCAGGTGTGGGTGAGCAGGCTCAGCCTGGCAGCAGGATCCAAGTGCAGAGGGACTTAGTGTGGGGGGATCCAGGTGGGGGTAGGAGAGTTCTCTGGGGGGCAGTCTGGGTGCTGGCCGCTCAGTGGGAGGTCTGGATGCAGGCCGCTCAGTGGGAGGTCTGGATGCACAGAAGCTCATTGAGGGTTCCAGGAGCAGTGGCAGTGGGACTCTGCAGGGGATCCAGGTGAAGGTGTTTGGGGCTCAGCGGGGAGGTCTAGGTGCAGGGGAGGTGCAGATCATTTGGGTGGGGGTGCAGGTGGTTGGGACTCAGTGGGGAGGGTGTCTGGGGGGCTCATTGGGGTGGTACAGATACAGAGGAGGTGGGGTTTGTCAGGGTGAGGGTTTGATAAGCCTGCTTAACAGGGAGCCCCAGCTTCTGCCAAGGGGATCCTCATGCTGGGCCCCCGCTTCCCCTAACCTCGCTTGCCCCATCCCCTTCTCTTCCCCATCCCATGCCCCTTCCCCATCCCATGCCCTTCCCCACTGCTCCATCTCCTCCCATCCCACCCACTTCCTTCCCCACTGCCTCTGCCGCCCCTGCCCCCACTTCCCTCATCCTCTTCTCTTCTCCATCTCATGCCCTTCCCCAATGCTTCATCTCCTCCCCATCCCACCCACTTCCTTCCCCGCTGCCTCCACTTCCCCCATCTCCTTCTCTTCCCCATCCCATGCCCCTTCCCCACTACACCATCTCCTCCCTTCCCCCTACCCCCACTTCCCTTATCCCCTTCTCTTGCCCATCCCATGTCCCTTCGCCATTGCTCCATCTTCTCCCCACCCCACCCCCTTCTGCCCCTGCTTCCCCCCTGCTCCAGCTTCCCCCATCCCCTTCTCTTCCCCATCCCATGCCCCTTCCCCACTGCTCCATCTCCTCCCCAGGCTTGGGGGGAAGGGGGTAAACCGCCATCCAGCACGAGCCAGCGGAGCGGAGTGGGGTGGGGTTGGGTTGCTCTACTTCCTGCCACCTGGTGATTGCAGGGTGGGTCTGACCCCGCACTCACAGGGTGGGGGAAAGTGAAGTAACTTGGCCCCCACCTGCTCCGCTCTGATCCCCTGGCTCCCAGCCTTGGGACTTGGGGGGTAGGAGGTAACTGCCACCCAGCACTCACTGGTGGCATGTCTGGGAGCTGGCGGAGTGGAGCGGGCTGGAGCCAGGTCACTCCACTTCCCACCGCCCGCTGAGTGCAGGGTGTGCCCGACCCCTGCTGCAGTCCCCCAGGATACATAGCTCAGGGGAGGGGATGGAGTGGGGGTGGGGCTGGTGCGGAGCAGAGGGGGGAAGAGATGGGGTGGGGGCAGAGCAGGGGTGGAGACAGCTTTCCTGGCTGGCTCAGCTGGCTGGGGGATCGATCTGGCCAGGGCCCCTTCTGAGTTTGGGCCCAGAGCCATGGCACCACTGGTGCCATCGTAAACCCAGTACTGCTTCTTCATCGTGAGGTAATACACTCGGTTGGCTTCCGGGTAAGTGACTTTGTTGAGAGGTAACTTGTAGATCGCGGAGATGTTTGTGTTTAGTAACAGAAAGGTGAATGCAGACAAGCAAAAAGCCCAGGTAAACGCTGCTAATCCGAACTGAAAAGAAGAGAATATTCATCATTTTAATCATTCTGTGACCCTTCTTAACTTAATCCTCCAGCCCCAAACATAATTCAAAGCTAGGTCTGCGATGAGCCTTCTCAGAGGCGTCTTGTTTTCCAAGTGGGTAGGTGCCTTTTTCCTCTTTACCAAAGCTTGTGGGATGATAACAACATTATGGGACTTGTCACATACGATGAGGATGGGCTGCACCGAGAATGGTGTATGACTAACGCCTTCCCTCTGTCATACTTATGCAACTCCAGTGAGGTCAAGTGTGAAGCGGGGCAGAATGTGGCCAGCAGGCTACAGAGCTGAATGCAGGAGTAAAAGCCAGGAAATTAACTCTGCCCTGGTTCTTGCACCAACGCCTTATGAGCACCTGGGCAAGTTGTTGTTGTCATCATGACAAATCCCAAAGGGACCTGGCTTCCTTGCAAATTGAGAGCCATCTGGATTAATCTCTGGCTAGGTCCTTAAGGTGGTCTACCTGGGCAAGTCACTTAGTCCTATATCCTCAAAGGCATTCAGGTGCCTAACTCTCATTGTGGGAGTTAGGCGCCTACATACCTTTGACGAGCGGGGCCTTAGTGTCTTCAGCTGTAAAATAGGGAGAATGAGCCCTACCTTGAGGGATGATTAGTTCATGTAGTGCCTGCACTTTGAAGATGAAAAGTTCTAAGTTATTTATAATATATTTTAATGAGCAGTGCAACTGTTCCATGAGGCAAAACCTGTTCCCGCTCTGGTGGAGTTCTGGGATGCCTGCTCAATGGGATTGGATGGCGCTGTATAAATAACCTGTTTACACCACATTGGAGATTAGGAAACGAAATATTGAGGATATAAATCTGTCTTCAGAAACACATCTCACTTCCCTGTTAGTTGGCCCCGAGCTATTAAAAACTTACCACGGAAAACATATTGGCTACAGCTGCTCCCAGATAGGCACAAAAGAATGCTGTGAAGAGACAGATAGACAGACAATTCCTGGTAAATACGATTACTCACGGCACTTGAAGAAATGAGTAAGGACAGTGATCTTGGGCAAGCCTTGCTACTACTCTTTACAGTTGCTTCCTCCTGTGATTCATGAGAGCCTAAGGATTAGTCTCATTCTGAATGCTACTTTTCACAGAGAGTGCGTGCGCCTTCCAACCATGCAAAAGGCACAATAGGTTGTGCCCAGAAATAGAAATGAAACAATGAAAAGATCTAATCTACCTGGATTTCAGGAAAGCAGTCCCACATGGGGTATTATTTGTTACATTGGAGAAGATGGGGATTAATAAGAGAACTGAAAGGTGAGTAAGGAACTGGTTAAGTGGGAGACTACAATGAGTCATGAACTATCAAGCTGGAGGGAGATTACTAGCGGAGTTCCTCAGGGATCAGACTTGCCACCAATCTTATTTAACATGTTAATTAATGACCTTGTTGCAGTTGTAACTGACTGCTATATTTGGGATCGGGAAGGAATTTTCCCCCAGGTCAGAGACACTGGGTTTTTTTCACCTTCCTCCGTAGGGTGGGTCACTTGCTGGTTTGAGTTACTGTAAATAGTGACTTCTCTGTAACTTGAAGTCTTTCAATCGAGATTTCAGGATTTTAGTAACTTAGCCAGAGGTTATGGGCATATTACAGGAGTGGGCGGGTGAGGTTCATGAGGTGAGCAGGAGGTCAGACTAATGATCATGATGGCTCCTTCTGGCCTTAAAATTTACAAGTCTCAGAGTGTGACTGTGGAAAGAGAATCATGGGAAACGTGTCTGCTGAAATTGCAAGGATGCACCTCGAAGGCTGGTATGAGATGGAAAACACTGTTTCCCCCTGTATCTTTTCTGTCTTTAGGACACAGCCAGACTATAATGGGAGCCAGTGAAGAAATCAAATCTCATTTACTGAATGAGCAAAGGGTCCATTCTGAGATCTACATGATGCAGACATACTGAAACCTGACCTGGAATTGCTTAATAAAGGCATTTCTGAAAGAACTCTGTGCTACCTCACAATACCACTCTCCATTTAAATAGGGATAGTAAGTTGTGTAATGTAGTTTCAGGTAGAGATGGATCAGTCTGGTGCTGATTGTCTCCAGAGTTTAGGCATGTCCATATCTGGGGAAATCGTTTGGGTCCATCCCTAGTTTCAGCTATACCAGCACGACATATTGAAGAGCATTGAACAGATACATTTTATACATCAGAACTTCTATCGATAAGTCACAATCATTAGGCAAACAGCTCTTCCTTTGGCATGGCTGAAGGCAAAGGTATGTTTGTTTTGACAGCATAAATTAGAGGGATGGCCCCTAATCAACACCTTTGATGGAAATAATCTTTAGCCTTGCCTAAGTTCATCTGCAGACCTAGCTGTGAACTTTGTGGCTTCACTCCTCTCTAGTACAAAAGCCTCCTGTATTTTTGTTTTCATAAGGAATCACCCCAGCCATAGACATCCACCAGGTACATACCACAGGCAATTGCTAGCAGGTGGGTCTGCCATGTCAGAGCATAGAACATGCCCCCGATAGCGATGCATGCGAGGCAACTGTTGTAACTCCACAAGCCAGCATAGATATTGCTAAAAGGTGCTGCTAGGCTCAGTGCTGTAAAGGAAGTTAGAAAAATGTCACTGCTGGGCTTAAGGAGTAAAAGAAGTTAAGAACTGGAATGAATCAGACTTGTAAAGGGTTCAGTTCTGTGCTCAGGGGTATCACTCCCATTGGGCCAAGCTCTGATTTCACTCCCGCTGGTGTAAATTCAGAGTTACTCCACCAAAGTCAGTGGAGTTACTCTGGACTTCCTTGGAGTGACTGAGAACAGAATCCCTGCTTCTATGAACTCACTGGAAGCTGATGAATGAAGGCAGATTTGGACCGTGAGGCCCAGATTCACAAAGGTATTTAGGCACCTAACACCCAGGGGAAGTTAGCCATCTAGGTACCTTTGTGAATCTGGGCCTAAATGCTTTCCCAGCCCTACATTTCAGAACCACAGAAATCTCTTGTTCTTTATGGAAGTGGTCAAAAAGATCAGTATATTTCTTGATTTTTTTTTGTTTTATTTGAACTTTACCACAAAATATATTTCATGTTTTCAAAGAAAAATTTCTAAACAAAATTTAAAATAAAAGACATTTGAAAAATTGTGTTTCATTTTGGTGTGTAAAAATCATTTGTGCTCTCTCTCTTTCTCGTTTTTTTTAACTGTTTGTCCATTCATAAAGGGGAGAGGAGAAGTGAAGATGTGAGAGTAGCTTTCCCTCCTCACTGCAACAAAATGAGTTTTTTTGAAATCTTGAAATTTTTCATCACAAACTCAAAACTTCAACCCAAGTGCTTTTTGAAAAAGTTTTCATTTTTGTCAAAAAAGCCATTTTTCCATCAGGAAAACCATTTATAGATTGCAAATGTTTCCACCGGCTTTAATTCTTTTCATTCTAAGTGATCGTGTATGACATTTGTAAGAGAGAAATCTGTAATACCTGCCAGCATCCCCACTGCTGATCCAATTGCAGCGTGCAAGCAAATGAGAGGAGAGGAGATGAATAAAGCAACCAGGAAGATGCCACCAGTCCAGGGATTATCACAGCCATACACCTGGCCGACGCCGACTGGAATGGATTGTAACAACTGCAGACATTTTTAAAGGAGAGGTTAGTGTACGGTACATAAGAACATAAGAACGGCCATACCGGGTCAGACCAAAGGTTCATCTAGCCCAGTATCTGTCTACCGACAGTGGCCAATGCCAGATGCCCCAGAGGGAGTGAACCTAACAGGCAATAATCAACTGATCTCTCTCCTGCCATCCATCTCCATCTTCTGACGAACAGACGCTAGGGACACCATTCTTTACCTATCCTGGGTAATAGCCATTTATGGACTTAGCCACCACGAATTTATCCAGTTCCCTTTTAAACATTGTTATAGTCCCAGCCTTCACAACCTTCTCAGGTAAGGAGTTCCACAAGTTGACTGTGCGCTGCGTGAAGAAGAACTTCCTTTTATTTGTTTTAAACCTGCTACCTATTAATTTCATTTGGTGACCCCTAGTTCTTGTATTATGGGAATAAGTAAATAACTTTTCCTTATCCACTTTCTCCACATCACTCATGATTTTATATACCTCTATCATATCCTCCCTTAGTCTCCTCTTTTCCAAGCTGAAGAGTCCTAGCCTCTTTAATATTTCCTCCCTTGGGACCCTCTCCAAACCCCTAATCATTTTAGTTGCCCTTTTCTGAACCTTTTCTAGTGCTAGAATATCTTTTTTGAAGTGAGGAGACCACAACTGTACACAGTATTCGAGATGTGGGTGTACCATGGATTTATATAAGGACAATAATATGTTCTCAGTCTTATTCTCTATCCCCTTTTTAATGATTCCTAACATCCTGTTTGCTTTTTTGACCGCCTCTGCACACTGCGTGAACATCTTCAGAGAACTATCCACGATGACTCCAAGATCTTTTTCCTGACTCGTTGTAGCTAAATTAGCCCCCATCATATTGTATGTATAGTTGGGGTTATTTTTTCCAATGTGCATTACTTTACATTTATCCACATTAAATTTCATTTGCCATTTTGTTGCCCATTTTGTTGCACGGTATATTGTTTGCATTGTTTTTGTACCCATGTTGGTCCCAGAATATAAGAGACAAGATGGGTGAGGTAATATCTTTTATTGCACCTACTTCTGAGGTGTTAATGCCCACTTCATTTTGAATATTTTCTTGCAACACGTGTTAACTTCTTATGCTTAACAATCAGGTCCACCTTGTATTTCGTTGTGACACTTGAGGTTTGTATGGACTGCAGTTAAGTGCCCGTGGCTGGCCCAGATCTGATGACTTGGACTAGGGCTGCTTGGGCTATGGGGCTGTACAGGGGAGGCTCTAGACATTTTTCTGCCCCAAGCATGGAGGCATGCCTTGGGAGGCACTCTGCTGGTTGCCGGTCCCGCGGCTCCGGTGGATCTCCCGCAGGCACCTCACCGAAGCCGCGGGACCAGCGAACCCTCCGCAAGCACGCCTGCAGGAGGTCCACCGGAGCCGTGGTACCAGAGGACCCTCTGCAGGCATGCTGCCGAAGGCGGCCTGCGTGCCGGCAACCGGCAGAACACCCCCCCTCGGCTTGCCACCCCAAGCACGCGCTTGGCATCCTGGGGTCTGGAACCGCTTCTGGGGCTGTATACCGTGTAGACATTCAGACTTTGGCTAGAGTCTGTGCTCTGGGACCCCGCAAATCAGGAGAATCTCGGAGCTCAAATATCTCCACAGCAATTAAACAGCCCCGCAGCCCGAATCAGCTGACCGGGTGCAGCTGAAGGTGGTTACTTGCAGTGTAGACATGCCCGCTAATTACCTTTCCCAGATCTGAGGAAGAACTCTGTGGTGCTTGAAAGCGTGTCTCTTTCACCAACAGAAACGGGTCCAACAATATTATCTCACCCATTTTGTCTCTCAGTTGTTAAAGAATTTGTTATTTCATTTTTCTGAGCATACAAACAAAACCCAAATGCATGGAAATTTCCCGTAGTAATGACACAGGGATTAGGAGGAGGAGGAAATCCTCCCTGTTAGGGCCTTATGCATCCGAGAGGAGAGCATTAGTAGTACTTATGGAGTGGAGTAGCAGATAAAGCCCATATTCGTCCCCCCCCCCCACTCATTTTGTGGCCCCATGAATCTGCACCGGACTTGTACCTCCAATGATGGAAAGGTTCTGTACAATTTAACAGGGATGAAGCTAATGGGATTCAATAACAAGACCTCCAAATACCTATCAAATTTAATAAAAATGCCAGCCTATTTCTATGCAGTGGAACTGTAGCCAGGTTGGTCCCAGGATATTAGAGAGATGCGGTAGGGGAGGAAGAAGCAGCTCCGTGTGGCTGGAAAGCTCGTCTCTTTCATCAACAGAAGTTGGTCCAATAAAAGACATCACCTCACCCACCTTGTCACTCTAACAACCTGTTAATAGTTTATTTTTTAATCAGCCTACAAAATTCTATAGCCTGGATATAGTTTTGGATCATCCTATAGAATTCAATAGAAAACATCTGTAGAAAATGTATCTATTAAATTCGACAGGGATTTTCCATAGTGAATGGCCACACTTCTGCCCCATCCACTTCCTTTAACTCCTGTGATGAGCCATGTAATTTTTAACCATGATGCACAGAGGATAGGAATTTAACTTTAACTGTGCTGGTCCTCCTTTATGCAGCAGATCTTCACAGAGACATAGATTTTAAGACTGGAAGGGATCATTATATCATCTAGTCTGCTCTCCTCTTTATCTCAGACCATAGAATTTCATCCAGTTACTGCTGAATTGAGAGCAATAACTTGTGTTTGACTAAAGGCCTCCAGTCTTGATGTGAAGACATCAAGATACAGAGAATCCACCACTTTCCTTAGTAGTTTGTTCCAGTAATTAATCAACCTCACTGCTAAGAATTTATGCCTTATTTGTGAGTGGAGTTTGTCTGGGTTTAACTTCCAGCCATTGATTCCTATTATGCCTTTCTCCACTAGGTTAAAGAGTCCTTTACTGTCTGGTATTTTCTTCGCATGAAGTGACTTATACACCAAGATCGAGCCATCTCTTGATTTTCTTTATTGATGTCAGCTAAACAGATTGAGCTCCTTAAGTCTCTCATTGCAACTGCTGCTCTCAGTCCTAATGCAACTGCTTCAGTGCATGCTGTGTTGTTGCAGAAAAAGCACCAGAAAGCACCACCCCCGCCAAAAAAAAATTCCATATGAAAGTTTACGGGAGAGTTTAGTCAGAGTAAAGTCCTGGCAGCAGAGCTGAAACTTAAACAGTGGAGTATTTCAAAGCCAGATCTCAGGCTTTCCCAGTGCTTACTACCAGTCTGTGTTCCTTGGTTGCCATCACCTGGATCTCTTGAGGATTTTAAATTTCATCTGATAGCATAGGACCTGATCTATTTCCCATTATAGTCCATGGGAGTCTTGCCATTGACCACAATAAGCGTCAGATCAGGCCCATGGTCCCTGGAGTTGAAGAAGGTTGTTTGTTGTTAGTCCCTCTCTTGCCCTTGAATTTCTGCATTCTAGGTCAGCACCTCAACATTCTCTTTGGCCTTTTGTTTCTTCTGAGACAAAAGAAATTAGAGAAAGAAACTAAGAGAGAAATTAGCCTAGTGTAAATAGGCCAAAGCTCCTTCAGACCTCCTGTCAAATTCAGGCTCTGCGATTTCAAACTTATCAGCCTCCTTTCACTTTGAGACAATGCAGTTATTTTGGGAATTCTATTCAGGCAGTGCCAGGGGGCTGACATGCCTGATCGTGACTCTCTGTCACTTACTCATATGCCCCTTATTGTCCCGCAGGGTTTTTCGCTCTGTGCAAACCTAACCAAGGGTTGTGTTAATCAGTAGTCCAGAAACGAGCCACATAGATAGTGAGCTTTGGTAGTCACCCGTTCAAAAGCACTGACAGCTTTCACTTTTTTCTGCTTTAGTCTGTGGACTTAAATATTGTAAGGTGAAGTCTCCAACCTAACATTTTTTCCACGACTGATGTTGTGTTCAGATATCGATAATAGAATAAATTGAAATCTGATGCTTTGGCCTCCCCACCTCCCCAAAAGGCCTCATTTTAATGAACATCAGTTCCATGGAAACGGCTCTTTCTGTCAGCAAATAGAACAGGAGTACTTGTGGCACCTTAGAGACGAAAGAATTTATTTCAGCATAAGCTTTCGTGGGCTACAGCTCACTTCTTCGGATGCATAGAATGGAACACACAGATAGGAGATATTTATACATACAGAGAACTTGAAAAGGTGGAAGTATGCATACCAACAGGAAGAGTCTAATCAATTGAGATGAGCTATCATCAGCAGGAGAAAAAAAACTTTTGAAGTGATAATTGAGATGATCCATAGAAAGTGTGAGGAGAACTTAACATAGGGAAATAGATTCAATTAGTGTAATGACTCAACCATTCCTAGTCTCTGTTTAAACCTAAGTTAATTGTATCTAATTTGCATATTAATTCGAGTTCAGCAGTCTCTCTTTGGAGTCTGTTTTTGAAGTTTTTTGGTTGCAAAATTGCCACCTTCAAGTCTGTCACTGAGTGGTTAGAGAGGTTGAAGTGTTCTCCCACTGGTTTTTGAATGTTATGATTCCTGATGTCAGATTTGTGTCCATTTATTCTTTTGCATAGAGACTGTCTGGTTTGGCCAATGTACATGGCAGAGGGGCATTGCTGGCACATGATGACATATATCACATTGGTAGATGTGCAGGTGAACAAGCCTCTGATGGCGTGGCTGATGTGATTAGGTCATATGATGGTGTCACTTGAATAGATATGTGGACAGAACTGGCATTGGGCTTTGTTGCAAGGATAGGTTCCTGGGTTAGTGTGTATGGTGTGCAGTTGCTGGTGAGTATTTGCTTCAGGTTGGGAGGCTGTCTGTAAGCAAGGACTGGCCTGTCTCCCAAGATCTGTGAGAGTTGTAGGTTGTAGGGTAGGTTGTAGTTCTTTGATGATGCGCTGGAGAGGTTTTAGTTGGGGGCTGTAGGTGATGGCTAATGGCCTTCTGTTATCTTTTTTGTTGGGCCTGTCCTGTAGTAGGTGGCTTCTGGGCAAATTAGATACAATTAACTTAGGTTTAAACAGATATTGGGAATGGTTGGGTCATTACACTAATTGAATCTATTTCCCTATGTTAAGTTCTCCTCACACCTTCTATGGGTCATCTCAATTATCACTTCAAAAGTTTTTTTTCTCCTGCTGATGATAGCTCATCTCAATTGATTAGACTCTTCCTGTTGGTGTGCATACTTCTACCTTTTCATGTTCTCTGTATGTATAAATATCTCCTGTCTGTGTGTTCCATTCTGTGCATCTGAAGACGTGAGCTGTAGCCCATGAAAGCTTATGCTGAAATAAATTTTTTAGTCTCTAAGGTGCCACAAGTACTCCTGTTCTTTTTGTGGATACAGACTAACACGACTGCTACTCTGAAGCCTGTCAGCAGATAGTTTTTACAGTTTTGGGTAGCCAGCTGGCATTTCTAGATGATCTTCTCTTTCACCTTTCAAGTCATTTGTGAAGATAAGAAGATGTTTCTAATTCTTTCCTTTAATATTAATAAATCTCCACTGAAGCAGGGTTTATGTGGTCTCTAATGAAGGTATTTTCCAAGAAAAGGCCCAGGCCAAATTCTTTGCTGTCATAAATTGGCCTCCTTCCATTCACTTCAAAGGAGCTTTATTCATCTCCCTCAGCAGAGAATCTGTTCTTTCCTTTGCACCCCAAACTCTCTTTGGAATCAATAGGCATTTGAGGTGTGCAAGTAATGCAGTGTTGGGGAGGTCACCGGCCACATATAGAGTACCGTATATACTTGTTCATTAGCCCGTTCGTTTATAAGCCGACCCCCAAAGATGGTTAGGTAAAAATGGCGAAATCTGTACGATCCTTTCATAAGCCGACTCTATATTTCAGCGGTTGGCAAACTTTGGCTCCTGGCCCATTAAGGTAAGCCACTAGTGGGCCTGGACGTTTTGTTTACCTGAGGTGTTCACAGGCACGGAGCCCCTCAGCTCCCAGTGGCTGTGGTTTGCTGTTCCTAGCCAATGGGAACTTCCCGCAGCTCCCATTGGCTGGGAACGGCTAACTGCGGACACAGGGAGCTGAGGGGTCCATGCCTGCAGACTCTCCAGGTAAACAAAACGACAATGTATTAAATAGTCAATGATTCCATAGAGTTTAAAATCATCAAATTTTGGTGTAGACCTGTTTATAAGCCAACCCCTGCTCTTTGATGCGGCATTTTTTTACCAAAAATATTTGGCTTATGAACAAGTATATGCGGTAATTTTCAGTTTTGGCTTGGTTCTGTGGCTCTCATTTGATGATGTGCCCTGTGGAGTTGTACTTTGTTTTATTGCTCTCTCTAAATTTTAAATTCTTGTTAGATGCTTATAAATAATATCTGTCATCATTGGGTTGTTTGTTTGTTTGTTCGCTACTTGGCAAAGGTTGATTTCCTTTTCCTATCTGTCTTAACAAGTTTTAAATGGAAATACCCATTTCTACAAGCTTTTTTGATACATTGGCATTAATTAATGATGGCGGCACAACTTTGGAAATAGCCCTGGTTGGTTAATAGTAGGGGGGCCACAAGAGTAGAAAAATTGTTTTGGTGTAGCTCCAGCATAAATATTGACTATAAAAAATCTGCATGTTTGCCTGAACATGAGTTTCTAAACATCTCCTTGTGATAGTGTGTCATGGTATAATTCCCCACTCTGAACCTTAGTGTCCAAATGATGGGGTACCAGCATGAATTCCTCTAAGCTCAATTACCAGCTTAGTACTTGTAAAGCTGCCACCAACCAGGAATTCCAGTGCCTGGTACACTCTGGTCCCCCCAAAGCCTTGCCAGGGGACCCCCAAGACCCAGACCCTCTGGATCTTAACACAAGGAAAATAAACCCTTTCCCTCACCGTTGCCTCTCCCAGGCTTCCCCTCCCTGGGTTACCCTGGAAGATCACTGTGATTCAAACTCTTTGAATCTCAAAACAGAGAGGAAAATTCACCTTCCCCCCCTCCTTCTCTCTCCCCCTCCCAGACTCTCCCTGAGAGAGAAAGTAATCCTAACACAGAGAGAAAATTAACCTTTCTCTCCCCCTTCCCTCCTTTCTCCCACCAATTCCCTGGTGAATCCAGACCCCGTCCCCTGGGGTCTCACACCAGAATAAAAAAACAATCAGGTTCTTAAACAAGAAAAGCTTTTAATTAAAGAAAGAAAAACAGTAAAAATTATCTTTGTAAATTTAAAATGGAATAGGTACAGGGTCTTTCAGCTATAGACACTGGGAATACCCTCCCAGCCTAAGTATACAAGTACAAATTAAAGCCCTTTCAGCAAAATACAAATTTGAACTCCTTCCAGCCAAATACACATTTGCAAATAAAGAAAACAACCATAAGCCTAGCTCACTTTACCTACCTAGTACTCACTATTCTGAATTTATAAGAGCCTGTATCGGAGAGATTGGAGAGAAACCTGGTTGCACGTCTGCTCCCTCTGAGCCCCCAGAGAGAATAACAACCAAAATCTAACAGCACACACACAAAAACTTCCCTCCCTCAAGATTTGAAAGTATCCTGTCCCCTGATTGGTCCTCTGGTCAGGTGACAGCCTGGCTCACTGATCTTGTTAACTCTTTACAGGCAAAAGAGAGATGAAGTACTTCTGTTCTATTAACTCTTTCTTATCTGTTTATGACATAGTGTCTGTGTCAATTTCTTAACAAGAAGATGATTTTAAAAAGCTTAATAGATTATATTAATCATATGTGATACAAAGGTGTAATTCCAGAATTACATGAAAATTGGAACAGAACTATGGAGCCATGACCAGTATCTCCATGGTAATGGATTATTAGAATCCAGAGAGATTCACTGCGGATTATAACATGTATTTAGGTCCAGTTGTGTGCTTAAGATACTTGGAAACTCTAAAATTGAAGTCACAGTTACCATAGTAAAATATTACATATCGGTTACTTGTTACCATGGAAATACAGAATTGTATTTTGGGGCTCTGTCTTTGTCATATAAACTAAAAGGACATGGCTCTTTATTGGCTTACTGTGTAACAGGCATGGAACTTTTAGTGACTCTTACCTTTGGCACATCAATGGTGGACCAGGTGATATTGGGCACTGATGTTGCAGGCTTAGTGAGGACTGTAGGGAAGAAAAGGTTGTAGTGTCCAGTGGCCGCAGAGTATAATGTCAGTGCTGCATTGAAAGGCAGGGTGAAAACAGGAAGATCCCACCTACTGAAGATTGAGCCTAAAGCACTGGAGAAAACTGGGCTTAAAGAGAAAAACAAAATGATCTCATTAGAGGCTTGTGAAGAGTAATTCCTCAGATCGCTCAGCCAGGCAAAAACTATCCATTATCCTGACAAATAATATAGGAAATGCATACTCTTCATGCCTTTTGGTTTTTAGGAACTGTTTGAGTTCCGGAGGTGCTTCTGATACAATCAGATTTATTTTCGGTTATCTTGCAAGTCCCACATCCATACTTGTACATTGCAATCAGCAATACACAGTTTTCCTCCCTGCGTTCATTACCCTAAACATATTTAGGGACAGATCTTCAGTTGGTGTGAACTGGTGAAGCTTCATGGACTTCAACAAAGCTGATTTACACCAGCTGAGGATCTGGCTCTTAATTTATTAGGGCTAGAGAGGGGCCCAAATCAGACCAGACTGAAGCCTTGAACTGGGAGAAAGCTTAGAGTGTATCCAAGCTTATGGGTTGGGACCCTGGCTAAATAAATCAATAGACAAAGCCTATGACCATTTGAGTTACAGCAACAAAACTGGTTATAATTCACCACCTGAGCTTTAGGCAGATGAGAATCTATGTGTTTCAGCCCTTTCCAGCAAAATATCCTGAGTTCGAAAGACCGATTGCCAGTCTGCCTGGGCACATCATTGTTTGACAGGCCAGTAAAATATCATTAGTTGTTTTCATCAATCATCATGGTTAAGGGCAGGTACGTAGGTTCTGTGCCTGGGCTGGTAAATTTTTATAACATTTTTAAAATACCCATTTATACAAGTAAAAGAAAAAATGAAAAACTTGTGGTTTACAAGGGCAGGGAAATGGTGAAAAGAATGTTGATGTTCACATTACAATGGGCAATTGACATGTGGCTAACATTTAGGACACTGAATTAATTTTAGTTAAACATGGAAATTACATATAAACTGGGAATGTATTTTAGAAAGGATTAATCTAAAATGTATAAAGGTAAATAATAGTAAAAAATCACTGCTTTAGAAGCCAATGCATGTGTGGTATACTCTGGAGGGAATTCTGCATCCCTCCTCCAAAATTCTGCTCACAATATTTTAAAATGTTGCAATTTTTTCCCCATAACTAAATGTGGAGACTCCACATGGCCGTGGGAAACAGAGGCCACTGGCTGCACAGAGGTGGGAGATCACCCTGCAGCCCCCGGCCCTGACCCTGGACTTGGTGGTGAGGCTGCACCCGACCCACCTGCTCCTTCACACCAGGTGCACCAGGTGTGGCTGGAGAGGCTCAGTCTGGCAGGATCCAAGTGTGGAAGGGTTTAGTGGTGGTGGGGATACAGCTGTAGGGTGAGAGTGTTCTAGGTAGGGCAATCTGGGTGTGTGCTGCTCAGTGGGTGGGTCTAGGTGCAGGAGATGGATCTGGATGCACAGGGGCTCATTGGGGGACAATGAGACTCTGCAGGAGGATTCAGGTGAAGGTGATTGGGGCTCATCAGAGGGGTTCTGAGTGTGGGGGACTTATGGAGGGAGTAGGACTTGGTGGGGTGGGGGTCTGGATGCAGCTGGTAGGGGCTTAGTGGGGTGAAGGTCCGAGTTGTCCAGGTGCAGGTGGGGTGGGGCTCACCAAGATAGGTGTTTGAGTGCAGAGAGGTCAGTGGGGGATGGTCTGGGTGCAGGGGTGGGGGTCAGGGGAGTCCAGCTGGGGAGTTGGGGCTTGATGGGGGGATCTGGGTGCAGGGCGGCTATGAATGCAGGAGGTGAGGCTTGGTGGGGTGGGTGGTTGGTGGTGAGGGTTCTGGATGCAGGGGAAGTCATGGCTGAGGAGTGATTTGGGCAGGAAGCATGTGCGTGTGTGCATTCATGCAGCTTCCTGCAGCCTGAGGAAGTTTCTGGGGGTGGTTCTGACCTAGCCCTAGCTGCTCCTTTCAGGGGAAGGGGAGTCATGCCTGAGACAGGGTATGAGCCACCAACCAGGGTGTCTCCACCCCTGCACTGCTGCAGTGATTTACTTCTCTGCCAGCTGTTCCAGGTGGCTGGAATGACTTGCCTGCACTGCTGGGGAGGGGTGCATGACCGCTCTCGTGACTTCCCTTTGCTTCCCTGTCAGAAAGTCATTTTTCTGCAGAGAAGCAAAGAAATCTGTGGGGGACATGAATTCTGCATGTGCACAGTGGCCCAGAATTCCCCCAGGAGTAGCAGTAGTAGCATGATTTCATTAGTTTAAAAATCTATGCAAGACAACATATGACAGCCAATGTCTTAGGAACAGAAAGAATCAGAATCTAAGCACTGGTGCACCTCAATCCCTCTTATTCTCTGCCTGTGGCATGTAGGAGTCTAATCTGTGGGAGTTGTAATATTTTGGTCTCATTTCAGTTGCTGGGTTTAGAGGGTGGGTGTTGGTGGTCTATGATATGCAGGAGGTCAGACTAGATGATCTGGTGGTCCATTCTGCCCTTAAATTCTATGACATAGAAGTGTTTAGGCTTTCACAGAAGCCTAAAAGTGTGCGACTTACCATGTCATGGATACTGCAGCAACAGGCAGTAGAAGCCACCAATAGAAGTTTCCCTTGTCAGATAATACTGCTATGAGCAGTCCCACCAGGACCCCATTATAGCCATGCAGTCCTGCTGCTATGGATGATCTGTGGGAGAAAGACAATTGACTGGAAGGTTTTGTTGTTGTTGAAATACATCATCACTTAACTCTGTCCCTTCACCTGCGGTGAATCAATGCTTCCTGTGCTGGAATGTAATTTCCAGGTGTGCTGTCTACCAGTGGAATTATACCAGTGTAAGGGAAGAATCAGGACCTAAAAGTCCTGGCTCCCAGTTCCTTGGTCTTGTGGTTAAGGTACTGGATTGACCCTTGAGAGATCTGGATTCAAGTCTCACCTGTGATACAGGCTTCTTGGTGACCAGGGGCAAGTCATTTAACTTCCCTGGGCTTCTGTTCTCCGTTTGTACATATCCTAACTCCTGGGCTTGTTTTGCCTCAGTTAGGATTTCAGGAGCTCGGGTCTTGAAGGTGTAGGAAAAATGTATTTCTTAGTGAAGACAGCATTCCCTCGCAGTTATGTTTCAGAGTATAACAACCTATATAAGAATAGGTTAGGAAGCACATTTTCTTTCTATAGATATGTTAAGCTAAGGCAATACTAGCTACTCAGCACATCAAAGGGCAGATATTTGAACTTGGATCTATTTCTCACTTATCACAATATTTTAAATCACAAGACAAATCTACCTGTCCTGATTCAGAAGAAGTGCTGTTAACGTTGAGACAACTGTTCCTAAACAGCCTGTAAGTGTCCACCAACGATTCTGGACAAGGAACCCAACAATCATGATAAGCCCACTGAGAGGGTTATTGACAAACATGACCTGGGATATCCCTCGCAGGACCCAGTCGACAAACTGAAATGGGACCGGTTTATCTGGAAGAGATCACATTGTAAACACTTGATAAATGAGATGGTCTGTCCAGGATGGTTTTCTGGAAACGCATGGAGAAATGCAAGGGCGCCACATTGCTTGGCAGCAAAATCAAGGCATGGATCAGTGAGGCTGTAAAACTCGACTCAGATTTTATGATTGCCTGTACAATGGTTTGCAGCTGAAAACCTAACTGACACTAATAGTGTAGCTGTTAGAGTTTCCTATTCTAAAGCATGCTGGGCCAGATTCATACAAACTGGCTTATGTATGATGTCTGCATCTCGGATGGCAGATTGGGTGAGTATCTCGCTGCTGATTTATTGAGCGATCAAAACCCAGGATGTTGTAAACAAGACACGAGAAGTCATTCTTCCACTTTACTCTGCGCTGGTTAGGCCTCAACTGGAGTATTGTGTCCAGTTCTGGGCACCACATTTCAAGAAAGATGTGGAGAAATTGGAGAGGGTCCAGAGAAGAGCAACAAGAATGATTAAAGGTCTTGAGAACATGACCTATGAAGGAAGGCTGAAGGAATTGGGTTTGTTTAGTTTGGAAAAGAGAAGACTGAGAGGGGACATGATAGCAGTTTTCAGGTATCTAAAAGGGTGTCATCAGGAGGATGGAGAAAACTTGTTCACCTTAGCCTTCAATGATAGAACAAGAAGCAATGGGCTTAAACTGCAGCAAGGGAGATTTAGGTTGGACATTAGGAAAAAGTTCCTAACTGTCAGGGTAGTTAAACACTGGAATAGATTGCCTAGGGAAGTTGTGGAATCTCCATCTCTGGAGATATTTAAGAGTAGGTTAGATAAATGTCTATTAGGGATGGTCTAGACAGTATTTGGTCCTGCCATGAGGGCAGGGGACTGGACTCGATGACCTCTCGAGGTCCCTTCCAGTCCTAGAGTCTATGAGTCTATGATTTAACTTCATAGTGGCATTTGGGCATGACAAACATTAGTCTGTGGAAAGAAAGGGGAGCATGATAAGGAACGACCCACATTGAAATAAACATCCTCTGTTACACTCACAAGATGAAATTCACTTCTCTGCGGAGGGGCTGGCACATGGGGTGAATTTCAGCTTATGCACCCTCTGGACTTGGGTGGTGGATAAGCCTTGGGCTGGTTCTTTGCACAAGGGAGCATTTCTCCTACAATGTAGGAATGGTTCAGTATTATCATTTCTGTTCCGCAGTTTATTAAGCCAGATCATCCTTGAATTAGTTGATACAGATGGAACATACTGGTCGCTATGGAATTACCTTGAAGCCAGACTCCAAACTGTTTCATGTCTCCTGTGATATAGCCCACGGCTTTGCTGACTCCCTTCCCACATTTTCTCACTGGAGTCTGGTTTTGTGTCTTCTTTTCCCCTTTTGTTTCTCTCTTGACTTCAACACCCTCCATGGGTGCTTTCAGAGCCTTTGAAGGAAATTCAGGAAAAGAGACAATGCATTATGATGCCCCAATATGTCTGTTATTTATTACCTCTGCCTCTTAGTATTTATTGCACACTGAAACTGGGAGCAATTCAAGAGAAGATGGTCTATTATGGAATTATCTGTTTTTCTTTAAACTATCGCTCTTCATTGGATGAGAAGGTCATGTCTTTAATCTCTGTCAAGTACTCTGTATTGCCCCTCACCACAATACCCAAGGTCAAGATTTTCATAGTTTCATAAATCTGAAGGCCAGAAGGAACCATGGTCATCTAGAATGACCTGAGGCGTAATCCAGGCCATAGTTTCACTCAGTAATAACATGTGGTTCAGCTACAACCTACCTTCTAGAACTAAATCAATTCTTGATTTAAAGGGTGAAACCATGGTCCCCTTGAAGCCAATGGGAGTTTTGCCATTGATGTCAGTGGAGCCAAGATTTAATCCACTACATCCCTTGGGAAGCTGTTCCAATGGATATGAACACTCACTGCTAACATTTTTTTCACCTTATTTTTGGTTTGAATTCGTCTAGCTGTTTCTTCCAACCATCAAAATGAGTGCTTAAAGTTAGGACCACATGTCCATATTTGATCACTTAAATGAGGTCAAATACAGCAAAGCACAAAAACACAGGCTTCACTTTAAGCACATGCATAGTCCCTCACACCACTATTCTCTTACTTAAAGTTAACCTTTTTCTTTTATGTTTGGCTGAATTAGGGTCTTAGGTGCAGATCCTCGAAGATAGATAGATGCTTAGTTTCCAAGGAAATCAATAGGAGTTAGGCATCTAAATGGCTTTGCAATTCTCGGCCTAAATGCCTACTTTTCAAAAGTGCTCAGCATTTATTTAAGAGACTAGAGCCCTGATCCGAGGCCTGTTGTCATTGGAAAGACTTTATGAATGTAGGATCCTAATCACACACACTATTTTTGAAAATCTTGTCTCAAGTGCTTAGTGAGCATTTCCCAATTTAGCACGATGAGCTCAAAATCCCCAAAACTTTCATTGGAATTCACTCACTGTTTCGAGCGATAGGACCCATCCAGGCCAATTGTTGAGGAAAAGAAGACATTGCAGTGAATGGCAAACTAAAGCATCTGTTCTGATTGGTGGACTATTGCCTACACAGGAAGCAAAATGTAGTAGGGCACCCCTACTGGTAAGACTGTGAGTAGATAATTTAAATATGACACTAGATTTTACACACAAAGATTAGAAGAAGTCTATAGCCATTTAGGGCTTAACACTTAAAACGATGTTGTACATTATGGTTGCTTGGAGCTTCATGGCAGCAGTAGGGATAAAACTCATGCTCCAAAAGTACAGGCCCTATTACTTACATTAAAGGAGAAACTCCCTTAGGTGTAGCAGTTTAGGGCCTATAACACACAACTGAGCGGTTCTGACTCAGTCTGGAAGAACACATGATTACATGCACATACTGGCCACCAGTTTATTGCCATAGACTATGGCACAACTGTGAAAAAAGCATAAAAATCATTTTTTTTCCAGACATATAAAAATCACTTTATTTTTTGAAAAACCAAAACTGTGCTAGTGTAGGTGCCGCACCAAAACAAGTGCAGCTGTGATCCCTGCCCAGGAGAGCGCACAATCTTACCTCAGGTGTGTGTGTCTCAGTAAATAAGGGGTATCAACAGACAAGTAAGGGGAGCAAAAAGGAAGAAAACTATGACAATAATAAGATCATGTGGTTACTCAGTGCAGCACGGCCTGTACATACATATCTCAATGGTTCTGTTACTCATTTTTGTTTTTTGTTTAACCTTCCCCCCTTCCTCACTTTCCTAGACATAATTGCTGCACCAAATGCTTTGTACTTTTATTATTTTTGAAATCTTTCATTTCAGAATGGGGGTGTACTTGACCACTTCCAGTATAAAAAAATCAAGTATCAGAATTTTCCATCCAAGAAAAGTGCTTGTGGGCAAATGGTTGAATGTACAGACAAATGACTCAGCATTTAAAAAAAAAAAGAATGATTATTTTTCCTGTTAATTATTATGCAGAAAACAATTGGCTAGTTCATAAAACCAATAGAAAGTGTGTTCTGGGTTTGGCAGAAAAATGTAATCTGTATTCAGCACTTAGCATACCTCACATGCTTCCTTGCATTCTGATTGAGTAACTAGGTATTTGTGTAGATGATAAGCCTACTGATAGGGTTACTGACGAACATCACCTGGGATGTCCCTTGCAGGACCCAACAGACAAACTGAAACACGAGTGGTTTATCTGAAAGAGATTGTAAATAAAATGGTCTGTCCAGGACGAGTTTTTAAGAACAGATGGAGAAATACAAGGATGCCACACTGCTTGGCAGCAAAACTGAGGCATATACCAATGAGGCTGTAAAACTCAGATTTTACGATTGCCCGTATAATGGTTTGCAGCTGGAAAGCTAACTGAGATTGTTTACATCATAGCGATTTGGAAATGTTACACAGTAGGGAACATAATGTCCCAATGAAGAAGGGTCTGCATACCTGGTCAGGTAAATTGTATAGTAGAGATGAAAAGGGTACATGCTTGATGCCTAAATTCGAGATAGCACATACTTAACTCTCTGTACATGCATGAATCCATTCCTGTTCAGTAAGGAATTTAAGAATGGGTTTATTCCATTGGCGCCAAAAAGGGACTTAAGTGTTTTGTTGAATAGGGGCCTAAATTAATAGTGAAATTTAAACTTTATTGGTGCTTCCTTTCTATGCAGAACCTGTCCTGTGGTGAAAAACATGATTAGGGCAGCTTCCACTAGTTTCCTCTCTGTTCAAAGGAACACTTGCCCTGGGCTATAGATTAATGCTGGCACATTAATCTTCAGTGAGATGTGGAGTTCTAAATGAAAGACAACGTGTGTGTGAATGCCAAGAGAACCTAGTCATTATGTTATTCATCAGTTCGTGTGTTCTGAAACGCTTAAGGGGACAGTCAATTAGTTTAAACACAATTATCTCATGGGACAAATTCTGCTCTCCGCTATGCAGGTGTAAATCTGGGGGACTCCACTGAATTGAGTGGAATTGCTCTGGATTTTCATGGGCCTAACTGAGAGGAGAAATTGCCCCAGTTCTCTGTGAGGGGCAGCGAGGCAAAGTGAGAGGAGAGTGTGACATTTGTTTGGACATGCCCTTCCACTGTCCTGGCCTGAACTTCATCCTCAGAAGAAGGCTGCATTAAAGCTATGCCTACCTGGTCTTCCAGCATATCCAAAAGCTGCACTCTTGCTGAGAGGTCTGGAGAGTGTGCTGGCCAGAGGTGGTGCTTACACTCAGATTCGTTAGGCCTGTGTCCATCAAGAGGCGAGTCGGCCAAGAGAGGCCTACAGGAGATGTCACAAACATCGCTCAGAGAACAGCTGTTCATTCTTCCTAGCATGTCATGTGTGATAAAGGGCAAGCATAAGGAAATCAGTAGGAAACATGCTCACAGCAGCATGGCTTGCAATAGGCAGAGCTCATGATTAATCTCAGAAAGAGTCATAGGATTATTAAGGGCCAGATCATGTTCTCATTGACTTAAATGCTGCAGGATCACAGCCTGGTTTTTAAATTATTGGCTTATTCTTCTATGTAATGGCTCATCTATCAAAATAGCTATGTAATGTATCCCGGCTTTCTTGCCATGATGTTAGCAGTATGCTCACTGCTGGAGGATGGGGAAATCAGCTTATTTTGCCCAAGAGGCTTATATGATTTGGTCTTTATATTCTTATAAACAAATATATTAATAAAGAACAAAATGAGCCTCTCTCCTACTCCCTCAGCATCAACCCTGCCCCTACCCAAAAGGACAGAGAACTCTGTACAACCTGCAAGGTGTAAACTAAAATGTGATGACTCCATCTAGTGCTCAAAGGAAAGCAGAAGTGAGATCTGACCCACTGAAAAATTGAGGCTGACAGAGGAGATTTTTGTATGTTTTTAATGAAACTGCAGACTTACATAGGTTTTCATTGCAGTCTATGATTCTATAAGGTAATGACATGAAATCTTATGTTGAAAAATGCGCTCACAGGGCCACATTCTGATGTAGGTTACATGGGAGTAAATCTGGAGTAAGTCTCTTGAATTCATAGTAGTTACTCAGGTCCGCAGTTCGTTCTTTAATAAATAAATATGCTATTAAAGTAAAATTAACATTGTTTTCCACTCTTCTAAAGAGTATTTTAAATTAGAGGTGAGGAGGAACTGGAAAATGTACATAGGGGACAATTCTACAGTGACATGTGACAGGAATAATTGGCTTCAATTTCTTTTGTCTCTCTCTGAATTGTCATGATTCTGTGAAATTTTGTGTGTGTGTGCTAAGATTCCAGTTAAGGGTTAAATTCTGTTCTTGATTTTGCCACTGTAAATCCAGAGTAACTCCATTAGTCTCTATGGAGCTACAATGATAATTTATAACACATGCTCCCTACTGGTTTGGTATGAAACCATTTAAAAAAAAATCTGCTGGTTCATCTATAGAACCTACAATGAAAGTAGATGAGCTAAGGAATATTCCTGATGTATATTTTGTGGGAGTTTCATTTTGAACACGATACAACTCCATGTATGGGTCTGCGCCAACTCTTATTTTATACAGCTCAAGAATGAGAGATAAACACCCAAGAACTGCGTTTAGAAAGTGATCAGGATGCAAGGAACTGTCCTGTCAAATTCTGACCTATCACATCACAGAGTTACTCGATTTACTGCTGATTTACACAAAGTAGGTGCATTGTTTACATTATCCAATAATTCCAACGGCTTTTTTTTTCATTTCCCTTGCCTTGAGAATTTTGAGCTGTCAGATAAGTTATCTCACTGTAGCCTTAAGTAAATTATAGCCTTTAGAAGAACAATACTGGTTAGTTAAAATATTTCATAGTTATAATGAAATAGCCTATTGGAAGAAAAAAAAACCTACATGAATTTCTGATGTACAAATATTAAGCTACAGCAGTGATTCTTCTGCAGTGAATGAGAAGCCAGTCGATTTTTCTCTCTCATCTATCCAGAGCCAATATGTCTTATAATGGAGCTCTGGGTATTGCATAAATGTATCATCTCCTCAAATCAGGTCAATTCCATTCTGCTGTACATTGCAACCATAGCATTCTGCTGGCACCACACCTACAGTAGTGACCCACTAAAACTGAAGAGTGGTGAAGTGGATGGTGGGGTTTGAATCCTGGAACATCTGGCATGACCTGTAAATATTATTTCACATGTTGAAATAAAATGGTACATCTAGGAGTCCATTCATTAAAAAATATACATTATAATACACTACTTGTATTTACTGGTATCTACTTGTAGCTGGTAAAGGACCAGAGACTTTCATTAGAATTATTAGCTCAATACTCACAGATAATGCTGATTTCCAACTTCTCTCCTGTGTGTTTTGGGAGGAGGAGGGAGTTGATTTTTGCTTACGAGTCTGCAGATAGAAAAGTAATCAAGTATTCTCTTCTCTACACTAGAATTTCTCTTGTTGCCAATGTGACCCTGAGGATTTTCAAGTTTCTGTATAAGAGGATTTAAAGCCCCATGTGGTCTTTTTTTATTTCAGCAGATTTCAGCATGCACGTACATTCATTATATCTCACTTCCTTCAGGATTGTTATTGTAAAAGATTTTGAGCTGGCATAAATAAATGCAGCTCCATTGATGTTGATTAAGATCTGTCCCATGTATCTAAGTTCATGTTGCTCAATATTAAGTACAAAATGCATATTTTGTGATTGCATGCGCGTGTGCACACACACAATCCCAAATGTTGGCAAGCTTCTAATGCATTTATTATGCTTGCTAGACATACTCTACTGTGTCAGATAAATGTGCAATTAGAAAATTAGAGTTAGCTTACGTTTGGTTAAGAAAATAACCTATTTGCTGTATCGTTTGTGGCTAGTAGGGAGAAGGCCCCAACCAGCAAGTAAAAGAAGGCCGTGAGAATGATAAGTAATGTTACTTGGAGTGTGGGAAAGAGCTTGATTCCAAAACTAACTAATAAAATAAAGATCTGCATTAACAAGACAAAGGGAAATTGTCTTCAAAGAAACAAGCCCAAAGCAAGCAAGGATGGGGAGAGAAATAAGAAAGGAAGGCCTTGGAGTAAGACTTAGCAAGGATAAACTGCTTCAGTCTGGGTTTTTGCTAAAACTAACAAGTTAGCTGAAGAGTATAAAGGGAGCCATGAAACTGCAGGTTCTTGCTCAGACCCTACCTGATTATGCTGGAATACGCCAGAATGAGATGGTCATCCCTAGGTTTGGCCTATTTGTAAGTATACTGCTCACAAACTTAAGAATACTATATTGGGTGTGGTGACTGCTTATTTTTAGGCTGTTAGACATGTTTAGAGCAACTGCATAAAGTACCATTTGGGCTTTGGATTTAATACAAGAATTTATGGTTAAATTCGTGGTTGGTGATTTCTCATATTATTATTCATTATGCCAACATTTTGGTGATCCATGAAGGGACCACAGACATGAATTTCAGATGCTGTGAACCCCCAGAGTGAAGGGGTGGTGATCTATCCTCAGGGGCCAGTATAGAATTCTCTCCTAAAGAGAAATTCAATAACACCAGGGGAACAGAGGGAGGGACTTTGGATACCGCTGTAAAAGAATGGCTGGCAGAGCATGGCCAAGGTCTGCTGAATGCCATAAAGAACCCTGAAAAAGTCTGGTGAATGCTGTAAATAGATACATTATTGGCAGAGCACAACAGCGGTCCATTAAATGCCTCTGAAATTTTAAAGACTAAGACCCTTGGGTGACCCTGGAGACAAATATCAATACTGCCTTCTTAAGCAATCCCAAGGTATAGAAAACACAGATGAAGGCAGCTGTGTTTCAGGGACTGTAAGCGGTGGCTACGTCTGCCCGGGCAAAGAGTACCATCTTGACATGCGTGCAGAAAAAGCCCAGAAATAAGTCCAGTGCTGCTGAGAGAAATCGTCTGATGAAGGTGTGTCTCTGTGGGAGATAAGTAAGAGATTTAAGGAAAGAGAATGAGGAGTTAAAAGGAGCTTTTGCACAAGTTAACACTACGGAGTTTGGAGGGAATTAAAGATTCGGAGGTTGTGGAAATGGTAGAGTGAAAGTGTTATAAGAAGAGAAAGCTTGATTTGATAATAAAACCCAATTATGGCGGTACAACTCGGTACAGTCATGCCGAGTGGAGCCCTGGCAGGCAAACAAGTTATACGGGAAGGGAGTGGAGAGGTTGAGGGAGGTGGGGAATTACCACCACTATGCTTTTGTCCCCAGGAACCTTTACAGCTGTTCTGAAGGAAAATGGGGCCTTTTTTGAAAGGAATCGCCGGTAAATAAACAATTGTAAATGGCAGTTGCAGGCAGAGAGACAGTCTGATTCACATCATTTGACCGTGGATGATTTTGTCAAAGTCACTAAAAGGAAATCAGGGTTTTTCATTGGAACCTGACTGCCTCTGAATGTACAAGAAGGGCAAGTAATCTGGGAACAACAGCATAAAAATAATTAGAGCAGAGCCAGGGATGTTAAGCAAAAACAATTTTTTTAATGTGAAACTCTATTTGAGTAAATATGTAAGGTTTTAAGGACCCAAAGCAACACTTCTATTCTATCAAAACCCCATTTTGTATGTTTAAAATGAATTGGCTTTTTTAAAAATGCCACTAAAAATCCACTTGAAGCTTTCATTCAAAGTTGCAAGACTGACAGACACTTTTTGCCAAAAACAGGTAGCTAGTGTTGTTTGGCTTTGTTATTTAGCATTTAACCCTTTGGGTATCTCAGTGTTTTTATAAAGTTCAATGTCTCAGTCATGGCTGTGGAAGAGGCAGCCAGACCCAGGAGAGCGGGGAGAGACTCTGAATCCTTTTTCAGTAATAAAACAGCAGTTCAGAGCTGCGGGAGAAGAATGAAAAATTAAAACGACAGTGCCCCACTGGAGCAATGACAGGGGAGAGGTACACAGGCGATGCAATTAGGAACACTGGGCCTTAAGGTGGCTCTGAGTAATCAGACAGTCATGTTGATAAGGGTGTATGGAAATTCTGTGAGCACAAAATAAGCAGTTATACTTCATGTGAGTATTGTGATGGCTATTATAATGTTATATCAAATAAACAGGGTATGGTAAATTATGGAAGAATGTGCATTTCCCCACCACGTATGCAGGGCTAAAAGAAATGTAAACAAAATGTGCAACTTAATTAAAGTCCCATGAGGGCTCCAGAGAGGAGTCATGATAGGCCACGCTTTCTTTTTCAGATTGCTGTGTGCTTTGGAACCACAACTCAGCACCAAGAAAGATCAGCAAATATAAAAAAAAGGTGTTTAACCATGAAAAATCCTACCTAAAAACTATGATTAACTGTGGTGTAAAGTAAATGTTATTAAGGAGTGAAAAATCTAGATGGTGGTGTTTTGTAAGTGAAAAAGAATAAATAAATATTGAAACTAAAGTGACATTAGAAAAGATTAAAATGCCCTAGTTCGAAAACAACTTCAACTAATTAGGGTTAAACTTTTGAAGAAAACGTTGTGCAATGTGTGGATGCTATTTGGTGCATCCTACTGACAGGGAAAGCCATTTAAAAATACTAGAAGCCCTATTTAAGTTTTGATGAAAGTTGGACTCAGGCTAAACCCAGAAAAATGCCCAGCTAGTGAAGCAGGAGGTTTCCTTTCTGGGAGTAACTGCAACCCAGCCAGCAAGCTAGGTCAGTGTTTCCCAGACTTGTTCCACCACTTGTATAGGGAAAGCCCCTGCTGGGCTGGGCTGGTTTGTTTAACTGCTGTGTTGGCAGGTCTGGCCGATCCCTGCTCCCACTGGCCGTGGTTTGCTGCCCCAGGCAAATGGGAGCTGCTGGAAGCGGAGGCCAGTACGTCCCTCTGCCCACACTGCTTCCAGCAGCTCCCATTGGGCTGGAGTGGAAAACCGTGGCCAGTGGGAGCCGCGGTCGGCTAGACCTGCAGATGGGGCAGGTAAACAAACCAGCCAGGCCCGCTAGGGGCTTTCCCTGCACAAGCGGCGTCCCAAGTTTGGGAAACACTGCTCAAGAGAAACAAAATATTCAAGTGATTTTGGAGCTGCCCTGTCCTACCTCAGAAACAGCACTTGGCTTGACATGCTTTTGTTGGGATTTTTGTCCCTAACTACCTCTGCCACTGAGGCACACACCCCTCTCCCTGCTGCAGCAGAAAAAGCTAGAGTGGGAATGAGCCTCCAGCATATCCAGGCAGTGTATCATTTCAAAGAGGTGACACCAGCTCCAGTCCCCAGTGCCCCAAATGATATAAAACTTTCTGGACTATTTGTTGCAACCAGAGACCCAGCCATTTCAGCCGTGTTCACTCAGGGCCATCTATCACGGCAGAGAAAATATTGCTTAGGCCTCCAGAGTACTGAATGGGAGTTGAAAAGCAGTAGAGCCTCTGTAAAAAACAGGTATTGGCTGTGCGGTGGGCCGGGGCACTTTTCAGATGTCTGGTGGGCTTGGGACACATGAAACTGTAATGCTGGGCCAGTGTCTAGCTCTAGTTTAACACAGCCGCTGGCTGCTGAGAGCAGCAAACTGCAGTCTGGCCTCTTAAAGACCCCTCACCTTTCCTAGCATGGGACTATTAATTGATGAAGCTCCAGAGGAGTGTCCTGGAGGAATTCCCTGTCAAGGTGGGGGGGGGTCCCCTTACCTTTTTATCCCACTGCAGTACAGAATCTAACTTCTGAAGGGCTGCACCCTGGTAGTCTGGGACCCACTCACAGGATTTGTTCAATACTTAATTTGAAATGAAAGAAGGGGCTCAAGCAATTAGGGGCTGGGCCCAAGCAATTCCTTTGTTTTCATAACTGATCACAAGCTCAGAGGTGCCAGGCTACAACCTGCCAAGCTGAGAGGTGCCGGGGCTGAGCCCCAGCACAATTAAGCCCAGGATTTGCTTTTTGGGTGGGTCCAGCCCTGAATTATCCAGTCCTTGCTGGTACCACCTGAGCGCAAGCAGAAAACAGTGAACATTGCAAGAGTTTGATCCAGTGCAATCCACATTTACACCCGAAGTAACGCACAGCGAGCTAAGCCAGCTGAAGGGTAAATAGCTCCTTGTCAAGGAAAACGTGTCGCTTTGTGAAGGGGATGATTTACATGACTCAGTCTGGATTCCACCACTTCCCCTTCAAAGAGAAACGTTAAGACTGGTGCATGATGTGCCATGGAGGGCCCCCCAAAACGCTGGTGCCACTTATCAGCGACTAAGTAAGGTGGTGCAATAGTAAAACAAATGTAAAACTTCAAGTTCTTCTTCGAGTGCTTGCTCATATCGATTCCAATTAGGTGTGCGCATGCTGCGTGCACGCTCGTAGGAAGATTTTTACCCTAGCAACGCTCGGTGGGTCGGCTGGGTCGCCCCCTGGAGTGGCGCTGTTATGGCGCTGGATATATACCCCTGCCTACCCAACCGCCCTTTAGTTCCTTCTTACCGCCCGTGATGGTCGTTGGAACTGTGGAGCGTGGCTTTGCTGATCTCCACGTCCCTAGCTACTCATAGTTCTTTGCTGTTTATTGTGTGTATAGTTCGAGTTCTTGTAGGTATAGTTAGTATTAGTCGTTGTATTTATAGTTAGTGTATATAGTTTAAGGGGGGATCGGGCATTAGCCCCTTTCCTCCACCCTGGTGCAGGCCCTTCCCAAGGCACTGGGATTCAAACTGTGCTTGGCATGCCAAAAGCTGATGCCAATAGGGGATCCCCACGACTCCTGCCTCAAGTGCCTAGGGGAATCCCACCTTACTGATAAGTGCCGCATCTGCAAATCGTTTAAACCAAGGACGAAGAAGGAGTGGGACTTTCAATTGAAACAGCTCCTCATGGAGTCAGCACTTAGTCCTGCAGCATCGGTACTGAGCACCCAACAGACTGCTTCTGTAAGGAGCACCCCTTCGGCCCCGGACCGCTCCGGTACCAAGAAGGAGCCCCGGCACTGACCCCTACCGGCACCGACATCTGCTCGGCACTGCTCCTTGTCCCCGAGACCCAGGAAGCAACATAGCGCTCCAGCTGCTTCAGCTCCACAGAAGGAGCGCTCTTTGAAGATGGTTCATCTGGCACCTTCCTCTGCCGCAGCACCGTCGACTGTGGTACCGCCGATTGCAGCTCCACCGAGCGTGGCACCGTCGATTCCGGTCCCACAAGGGCCGTTGAGTCCGGTGCCTGACAGCTCCCCGGCTCATGCTGTGGTTGAGCTTGCCCTCCCTTCTACACTGGAGACCTTCTCCACGGCAAGGGAGCTCATCACCGTGACAGAGTCGACACGGTCTCAACCCCCGGCAGGGTCATGTAATCCATTGGAAAACTGGCCCTGGTAAGGCCACCTTCCGTTGGTCCAACAGAGAGACATCGTTCAAGATCACGGTCTCACAGATGCTCTCAATCACGCCGTTCCCACTCCCGGCGCCGCTCGCAGTCCCGGCACCGCTCTCCATCACGGTACCGGTCGCACTCGTGGCACCGTTCGACGTCTTGTTCTCCAGCCGGATACTCCTGGTACCGATCCGACTTACGGCACCGCCCTTGGCACCATGTATCCTGCAGTCGCTCCAGACAAAGGGACTCAAAATCCCAGTCGACCTCCTGGCACTGCTACGGTAGAATGTCCCAGTCTTGCTCGCGGTACTGTTCTAGCTCCCGGTACCGCTCCCTGGTACCTCCCCAGGATCGAGCATCCAGAACAATGGTGCTCTCCCAGGGTCTATCGGTACCATCATGGCCATCGAGACACACATCGGTGTCATCGCAGGCTGGTAGCGCATCCTATCCTCAGGAGCATGACTCTGACCTCTCCAGCCATATATTCCCATAGAGCCAGAGCCACGAGCAAGGATCTCATCACTGGTCCTTCTGGACACCGTGGGCATACCACCAGGCCCAAGGTGCTCCATCAGTGGCTCCGCGGTAGGCCCCGTCAGAACACCGGGTACCAGAGGCGACAGTAAGCCGCCCCACCCCATGGGCACGGATGAGGCTCCGATACCATCTGCAGGCACCCAGGTTCCACCTGACACAGATGACGCTCCTCAAGTGCAGGAGCCCCCACAGGACCCCCTGGTCCCAGGCTTCTCCTCCTCCTTCTCGCCTGACGAGGCGGTGGCGGAAACATCCTCCTCAGGCCCTTCACCAATTGCTCTCAGGGCCCATCAAAATCTTTTGAGGCGAGTGGCTCAGAATATGAACTTACAGGTGGAGGAGGTCCCTGAAATAGGGGACCCTGTCGTGGACATCCTATCAGCTGATGAACCTGCTAGAGTGGCTCTTCCATTTATGCGCACCATACAGGTTAATGCGGATACCATTTGGCAACCCCCGGGCTCGATTCCACCTACAGCAAGGGGAGCAGAGAGAAAATATATGGTCCCCTCAAAGGGGTATGTATATCTCTACATTCACTCACCTCCTTGCTTTTTAGTGGTGCAATCGGTGAACGAGAAGGAGCGTCATGGCCAGCAAGCCCCAGCTCCTAAGTCAAAGGAGGCTAGATTCATGGACCTCCTAGGCTGCAAAATATACTCGGCTGGGGGCCTCCAACTTAGGGTGGCAAACCAACAAGTCCTCCTAAGTAGATATAACTTTAACACGTGGGTGTCCTTGGGGAAGTTTACGAAGCTTCTTCCCCAGGAATCCCTTCAACAATTTATGACCCTACTTGAGAAGGGTAAAAAGGTAGCAAAAACCTTCCTCCAAGCCTTTTTGGGCTCAGCGGACTCTGCAGCCAGAACTCTGGAGTCAGGAGTGACAATGAGGCATATCTCCTGGCTCCAGGTATCAGGCCTTCCCCCTGAATTACATTCGGGATTTGCCCTTCGAAGGCCAGGGCCTGTTCTCGGATAAAACCGACCCCAGATTGCAAAGTCTGAAGGACAATCGAGTTATAATGTGCTCACTGGGTATGCACACACCAGTGACCCAACGCAGGACCTTCCGGCCCCAGCCACACCACCCTAATGCCCCGCCTAGGCTGCATCAGGACTTTAGCAGAAGGCCTGGTCGAGGGAATCGTCAAAGACAATCTGGCCCCCAAGGAGGTCAAAATCAGGCGTCCCCTAAACCACCAGCAGGGCCCAAGCAGAACTTTTGATGGGACGCCCGAGGGCAGCCCACTAGTTGCTCTACTGGATCCTTCTCCTCCCTTTTTCAACTGCCTCTCACAATTCCTCTCTGCCTGGTCCCAGCTAACTTCAAATCTTTGGGTTCTGCGCACGGTGGAAGTGGGATACTACCTCCAGTTTGTTTCAACGCCGACTTCCCACCCTCCCTACCCGTCCCTCTTCAGGTACCCCTCTCACGAGCAATTCCTTTTACAAGAGGTCCAGTTGCTCCTAGCCATGGGAGCCACAGAGGAGGTGCCAAAAGGCATGAGGACCAAGGGGTTTTATTTCCGCTACTTCCAAATCCCCAAGGCAAAAGGAGGTCTACGACCGATCCTAGACCTGCGAAAACTCAACAAATTCATGATAAAGCTGAAGTTCCGCATGGTAACCCTGGGGACAATTATCCCGTCCCTGGATCCGGGAGACTGGTATGCCGCCCTCAATATGAAGGATGTGTATTTCCACATCGCAATTTACCCACCACACAGACGGTACCTCCATTTTGTGGTCAACCATCAACACTTTCAGTTCACTGTCCTTCCGTTTGGCCTTTTTACAGCTCTGTGTGTGTTCACAAAATGCATGGCTGTAGTCGCCGCCTCCCTCTGGTGTCATCAGGTACACGTCTACCTGTATCTTGATGATTGGCTCATTCAAGGGACTTCCCATTTACAAATGTCACAGCACCTGCGCATTGTCAAAGACCTCTTCAATAGCCTAGGCCTGATGATCAACACAGAGAAGTCTACTCTGACACCCATGCAGAGAATAGACTTCATAGGAACAGTTCTGGACTCCAATCTGGCCACAGCGTACCTCCCGCAGTCATGTTTTCAAGCAATGGCTTCAATTATTCGAGGTCTTCAAACCTTCCCGACAACGTCGGTGCACACCTGCCTCAGCCTAGTAGGTCACATGGCCTCCTGCACCTTCGTGACCAAGCACATGAGGCTACGCCTCCGTCCCTTTCAAACCTGGCTTGCTTCAATATACCAACCATGCAGAGATAGCCTGGACTTGGTGCTCACTATTCCTCGAAAGGTTCTGGGCTCCCTAACCTGGTGGCTAAACCCCACTCTAGTCTGTGCAGGGATGCCAGTCCACCCACCGCAACCCTTGATGGCCTTAACCACGGACACATCATTTCTAGGTTGAGGTGCCCACCTCGAGGGCCTTCACACTCAAGGCCTCTGGTTCCCTCAAGAGCTGGCCTTGCACATCAATGTGTGGCAGCTGAGAGCGGTCCATCTAGCATGCCAGGTGTTTCGAGACCATCTCCAAGGCTGTTGTGTATCAGTGTTCACTGACAACACAACGGCCATGTTTTACATAAACAAGCAGGGCAGAGCATGCTCCTCCCTCCTTTGTCAAGAAGCCATCCACCTTTGGGACTTTTGCATAGCCCACTCGATCGATTTGGTAGCGTTTTTTCTCCCAAGAGTCCAGAACAATCTGGCGGATCACCTCAGCAGATGCTTCTTGTCTCGCTAGTGGTCGATTTGTCCGGACGTCATCCATTCTGTTTTCCAGAAGTGGGGGTTTCCCCACATAGACCTCTTTGCCTCCTGAGAGAACAGGAAATGCCAGGTATTCTACTCCTCCCAGGGACGCTCCCCGGGCTCCCTCTCAGACGCATTCCTGATCCCATGGAAGAGGCACCAGCTCTATGCCTTCCCACCGTTTCCGCTCGTCCACAGAGTCTTACTAAAGCTCGGCAGGGACAGCGCCCACCTGATCCTGATTGCTCCAGCGTGGCCGAGGCAGCACTGGTACACCATGTTGTTTGACCTCTCAGTGGCAGACCCGATTCCCCTGCCACTGTGTCTGGATCTCATAACACAGGACTTCAGCAGGCTTCGCCATGCAGACCTGCAGTCTCTTCACCTCACAGCATGGTTGCTGCGTGGTTGAGCCAGTCTGAGTTGCGTTGCTCTGCCTCGGTCCAACAGGTGCTCTTGGGCAGAGGAAGCCTTCCACTAGGATGACATATCTGGCCAAGTGGAAGCGTTTCTCTTGCTGGTGTGTTCAGTGAAACTCAGTCCCCAGGCAGGTGTCCGTTCCTACTGTCCTGGGCTACCTTTGGTCCCTGAAAGAACAAGGCCTAGCGGTCTGTTCCATAAAGGTACATCTGGCAGCCATTTCCGCCTTCCACCCAGGGGAAAATGGCCGATCAATCTTCTCTCACCCCATAGTTTCAAGGTTCCTCAAGGGATGGAACGTTTGTACCCTCAAGTCAGACTCCCGACCCCTACCTAGGATCTCAACCTGTTGCTAGACAAGCTTATGGGTGCTCCTTTCGAACCACTGGCCACCTGCTCGCTGCTGTATCTTTCCTGGAAGACAGCTTTCCTCGTCGCTATTACTTCAGCAAGACGAGTATCTGAGCTTCAGGCCTTGACAGTGGATCCCCCATATACGGTATTCCATAAGAACAAGGTAAAGCTGCGACCACATCCCTCCTTCCTCCCTAAAGTGGTGTCCGCTTTTCATGTCAATCAAGACATCTTCCTCCCAATCTTTTTCCCGAAGCCGCACCCATCACATCAGGAACAACAGCTGCACACCCTAGACATTCGCAGGGCTCTCGCCTTTTGTATCGAGAGAAACCCTTCTGAAGGTCACCTCAGCTCTTTGTAGCTGTGGCAGACCGGATGAAAGGCCAACCCATCTCATCCCAATGAATTTCATCTTGGGTAACATCCTGCATCCGTACATGCTATGATTTGGCTCATGTTCCGGCTAGCCTCCTCACCGCCCATTCTACTCGGGCTCAAGCTTCATCTGCCACCTTTCTGGCCCGTGTTCCCATCCAGGAAATATGTTGGGCAGCTACCTGGTCATCGATTCCCATCTTTGCCTCACATTACGCATTAGTTCAACAGTGCAGAAATGATGCAGCATTTGGCTCAGCAGTTTTGCATTCTGCAACATCTCACTCCGACCCCACCGCCTAGGTAAGGCTTGGGAATCACCTAATTGGAATCGATATGAGCAAGCACTCGAAGAAGAAAAGACGGTTACTCACTTTTGTAACTGTTGTTCTTCGAGATGTGTTGCTCATATCCATTCCAAACCTGCCTTCCTTCCCGTCTGCTGGAGTAGCTGGCAAGAAGGGTCATTGGGTAAGCAGGGGTATATATCCAGCACCATAACGGCATCACTCCAGGAGGTGACCCAGCCGACCCACTGAGTGTTGCTAGAGTAAAAATTTTCCAATGAACATGCACGCGGTGTGCGCACACCTAATTGGAATCGATTTGAGCAACACATCTCAAAGAACAACAGTTACAAAGGTGAGTAACAGTTTTTTTTGTGCTAAAAAGAATCCACCAAGGAAAACAAAATGTGGATTTAGCCAGGCTCAGCACTTCAGGGATCCTGGGAAAGATTGCCAGTTAACTATGCGGAGGAGTTACTACTTATAAGAAGCTGCAACCAATATTTAATTGCGGCTATGTACACACAACAGCTTAGGTCCGTATAAGCTATGTCACACAGGGGCGTGAATAAGCCACCCCCCCCGAGTGACGTAAGTTACATTGACCTAAGCGTCAGTATGGAGGGCGCTACATTGGTGGGAAAGTGATTTCTTATTGACTTAGAGCCTCCGCATCGGCAGTGCGTCAGCGGTGCAGCTGTAAGCGCTGTAGTGTAGCCATAGTCTGTGCGTGTTGATGCATTTACTAAACGGATAGGAGCCTGGTCTACTAGAAAAGCCACTGCACCTGTTACAGCAAGCCTATTGGTGGCGCATGTCTTCTCTAGGTGGCAATGTCCCAGGCCATAGACAGTGATCGCGGAACAACTTTCACAGGGAAGGTAAAGAAAGGTGCTTTCATCGTGCTGGGAAAAGAGCAAAAATGTCAAATACCCTACCAGCCCCACGCCTCTGGCTTGGTGGAAAGGACAAACAGAACAATCAAAACAAAATCAGGCAAAGACTGGGATGAAAAGTGGCCTTTGATTCTTATGGATTTAAGGCGGGGAAGCCAAAGTAAACCAGCCAGTGTCACTCCTTTTATTGCCAAGATGGGCGGAGAGATGAGATTTCCAGAACATTTGTTCACTGACCCTGTTGCCAAAACTATTGAAGGAAGGGTTGGTCACCTATCAGCCGGTAAGACTGCTGGGAGAAAATTTATGCCACACTTATGTATTGCACAGCAGCAGGGACAGGATCATGCTTTAACAAACAAGCCCAAAATATAGATTGGCAATCAGGGGACAGAGTGATGGTGCAGTTAACCCCAGACAACTCCCCATTTTTGGCACCTGGATGGGGAGGTCCATACTATATAATACAAAACCTCAGCCCTGCAGCTTATTTGGTACAAATAGAAGCAGGACCTAAAAGCCAGGATCGATGGCTACCTGCTAGCTACTCAGTTAAAGTTGCACAAAGGTTCCCATGAAGGGAACACCAGAAATTGGGTTGGATTTTTCAGGCTACTGTCAGTGTGTGACAAAGCTGGTGTCATCGTGCATAAGAAGTCTACTGCTGCGGTGTGTGGAAAAAGCAACTAAATAAACACAGAAATAACAGTCTAAGTTTGGGGCTATGAGGAACTCTCTGTCACTGAGGTGAGGGCCAGAAGCCCACATCAGTGGTGGGGTGAAATAAACAATGCCTCTGGATATCATATTCAATTCTGTAAGTGGTCTAAGAATGAGCAAATCATGATAATTGTGTAAGAACTGACAGTTGTCACATCAATCCCTGTTTAGGGAATGGTACCTTGAATTTTCCATATGGATCTGAGGGACATTATACAGGTTTTGTGTTTCCTGTAAAGTTTATGCAAACAAGGGCTTATTAATATGTACCTTTCTGGGCATCGAAAAGGGTCGAAATAAGAGTGGCACAAAGGTACATTGAAAAGAAAAACTCAGAGTGCTTCAAGGCAGAGGCTGGACCCGGGAATGGATTGGTATTAAGGCCCCTTAAAGAATTGCTGTACAATGATGTTCAATGTAGACATGTGTCTGCATTGTGTAATTTGATTTCGTTGCCTTTGCCAAAAGGTTTCTGTCTGCCGGAGCTTGGCTAATTGTATGGCAAAATGATAACGGACTATTGGGAAGACTTTGTTGATACAAATGCAGAGAAGTAAACGCACCCGAATCAATTCAGAGGTGAAGCCGATGGAACCTATCTGCCAGTGATGTAGCAGGCTGGTTTGGAGCCAGAGCATCACTCTGAAACCAGGCAGCCATTGAGCCCTTGTGGAAACATGACCAAACATTCCGATGCTAGGACATCCTGAGCCCAAGGAATGAGCACAGGAAAGAACTCATTAATCACTAACTTTTGAATGTATATAATATGCAATTTGTTTAAGGAAGTACAGCACAAAGTCAATGAACAAGTTAACCAACCTAATTAAGGTTATCAAAGCTGGGCAGAGGCCAGGGCCATACCCTGTTCTATGCCAGGAGAGAATGTACTAGGCAAAATCAAGGACACTGTCACTGATATGAAATAAGGGAAATTGCCCTCTTTTATAACCCCAGAGAAATTGAAAATGTGATGAGCCTGATTGATGTAAACTATAAGAACAAAACCTCTCCAGGCTCCAATACCATGAAAAGAATACAGGACTCCTTATCCCACTTACGTGCTCAGCCCAGTAATTGCAGAACATCAGGTCATTCAAACCCTTGTTAAACCTCTTGGAGTACTGGAAGATACGGCAACTCATAAAGTTTGGAAAGAGTTTTGTTTCTCTGCCTCAAATTCTGTTGCAAGTTAAGGACAAGGTCTGGAAAGCCCTGGACTTGTCCTGTTACTCGCACTTGAGAGAGACCCACATATGCCCGTGTAATATCTTACAGACAGAGTTGCTGGCATGTGAGTTCACTTTGCAGGAGCAATCTCCAAACTGCACAGTACGGTTGAGATGCTGGGGACCTGGTGGCTGGAAATAATCACTTTCGGTATAGATTCAAAAATTGTTATTCTGATTGGCCATGTTTTATACCCCACCAAAATTCACTGCAGTGATAAATGGAAAGACTTTACATCCTATACCCATTTTCCATAATGTAACTGAATGACAGGCTGAATTCAGATTACAGGACGATGCTTTAAAAGCAATACCAAAGTTTGGGCATTCTGTCCTCACTTGAGCCTGGGTCTTAAAAGCTTAATAGCCAGGTACAGAGAATTCAGCAGTTAACTAGCTCCACCTGGTGGGACCAAGCATGCAAAGTGGAATTACATCCAGGGTGACGATTGTCATTCAAAGCCGTGATAGTTATCAGCGCGATTGTGGTAATTGTAATCTTGATTTTGTATCATCAGGTTTGTTAGTTGTACAAGATGTTGCAAAATTATAGATGTGTGTTTAAAATGCTTGTACTATGTAGAGTTTTAAGGTGGTGAATGTAGGATAATTATGAAATTAAACAATTAGAGTTAGCATAAGTTTGGTTAAGAAAATAATGTAATTGCTTTATGGAGTCTGGCTAATATGGAGAGGGCCTCAAAAATCAACTAAAAGCCCGCCATGAGAATAATTAGTGTAATTTGTATTGCGGGAAAAATGTGTGATGCCAAAACTAACAAAGAGCTTCACGAACAAGACAAAGGAAAATTGTCTTCAAAGAAACAAGCCCAAACTTTTCCACTGTTCTGCTGGCAAGCAAGACTGGGGGGAGAAGACAAGAAAGGGAGGCTTGGAGGAGGGAAAGTGGCAAGGATAAAGTGGCTCAACCTGGGGTTTTGTTAACGCTATCAAGTTAGCTGAAGGGTATCAAGAGAGCCATGAATCGGAAAGTTCTTGGTCAGACCCTACCTGATCATGCTGGAGTCAGGGCCAGATTAACCTTTTGTGGGCCCAGCGCCAAACATATTTGTGGGCCCCCATGGGGGCAAAGGAGCATGACGTGGGGAGGTCGGTCCCCAGAGCGAGGGGCCAGCCAGGGGCAATGGGGCATGGCATGGTGGGGATGGCCCCACTCCACCCAGCCCAGTGCAAGGGTACTGTATACAAACTGGCGGTTGCCAGACGCACACTAACCCGCCCAGCCTTGTGCTGCCAGCATGTCCCTTCTCCTTGGGGGTGGGCCCATGCCGTGCCACACAGCCCCCGACTCCCTATGCCCAGCATTCCTCGGAACTGCTATGCCCAGCAGCCCCCCCCCACAGCCTCTTCACCACAAATGCACAGAGGGAGGCCTGCACCTCCCACCACCCAGTACCCCCCCACCCCCACAGCTATATCACTACTGCCCAATGCACTTCCTCACAGCCCACCACCACAACTACACAGCCCTCTACTCAGACCCCCCCCACTGCCCAGCATCCCAACACACGAACCTCCCCACACCTACAGAGACCCTCCACTGGCCAGCAGCCCCCCCCCCACCTCCAGAGACCCACTTCCTGTCCCCTGGCCACACTCACTGGCCTTGCTGGAAGGTGACAGTGTCTGCCAAGCTGAGCTGGCAGCATGGCCAGGGCTGGTCCAGTGCCAGGGCGGAGAATCACTCCGAGCTCTTGGGAGTGGCATGATTAGCCAGGCCAGGGTCTGTCCCTCCCCTGGCCGATTCCCTCAAGACCCACTTGCCTGGAGATAGGGTGACCGTACATCCTTGTTTGGCCAAGACAGTTCCCTTTTTAAGCTCTGTCCCGGTCATCCTGACTTTTTTTTTGACAAAAATGGGCATTTATCCTGTTTGCTCTTGCCAACTGATCAGTTGGCAAGAGCAAATGAACAAATGCCCAGTTTACCCACACAATCTTGCGCCCCCCCGTGTATGTGCGCACGGTGGTGATGTGAGATGTCAGGCAGCAGGGCTTGGGTGGTGGGGGTCAACCCCAGACCCAGCCAGAATGGAGCTTGGGGGGGGGGTTAGGGGCCAGCCTCAGCCCCTGGAAGCGGTGTGGAGGGCTGGGGTGAGGGAGGGGTCAGTCCCTGTCCTGGCAGTGGCATGCAGAGCTCGGGGGGTCAGCCCCTGGCTGTGGTATGGGGAGCTATGGGGGAGGAGTTAGCCCCAGTGGCAGATTTAGGTTAGTGGGGCCCTGGGCTCAGCTTCATTTTTGGGCTGCCTCCTTGGGGACCCAGCCAAGAAAAAGAACATTCGCTCTTATCGCCCTCCCCCACCCCTGTTTTTCATTCTTTTTTTCTTCAACCTCCTCCTATAAGTGATAGCAAGTAAATGGAAATAAAGTGCGATACTTTGATTGCTTTAAAAGCAGCAAAGAATCCTGTGGCACCTTATAGACTAACAGACGTTTTGGAGCATGAGCTTTTGTGGGTGAATACCCACTTCCTCAGATGCCTGAAGGTGCCACAGGATTCTTTGCTGCTTTTACAGATCCAGACTAACACGGCTACCCCTCTGATACTTGATTGTTTTGATGACCTTATTTTTCCATAGACCACTTGAAAAAATTGCTGGGGGGTCTCAGCAGATCACTTAATGATCTTTCCAAATATTAGTGGTACAGGGTCTGGGAGGGAGTTAGGGTGCAGGAGCAAGCTGAAGGTTGGGGTGCAGGGTCTGGCCAAGAGTTAGGGTGAGGGAGGAGGCTCAGCGTTGAGGCAGGAGGTTGGCATGTGGAGTTCTTACCTGGGGAAGCTCCTCTGTGGTGCCAGGGGTGCAGGTGGGGATGTGGCAGGGGGGTGCAGGAGGTCCCATTTGGTGCTCAGGGTTGGGGTGTGGATGTGGGTGGGTGCAGGAGTCAGGGCATGGGGTGTGGGGGGGCTGGGTATGTGTGAGGGGGTGCAGGAGTCAGGGCAGAGGGTTGGGTGTGTGTGAGGGGGTGCAGCAGTCAGGGAAGGGGGTGCAGGAGTGGGTTGCGGGGGTTGGGCTGCAGGGTCTGGCCAGGAGTTAGGATGCAGAAGGGGGCTCAGGGCTGGAGCAGGAGGTTGGGGTGTGGCGCGCTTACCTGGGGCAGCTCTTGTCTGGTGCGAGGGGTGCAGGTGGGAATGTGTGTGGGGGGGTGCAGGAGCGCCTGTTTGGTGCTCAGGGTGGGAGTTGGGATGTGGGGGCAGGGCAGGAGTCAGGGCAGGGGTCGTGGGGTGTGGGCTGGGGTCGTGGGGCTGCTCCCTGCCCTGAGCGGCTCACAGCGGGGTGGGGTATGTGATAGGGGAGTGTGGGGGCCCCACCTTTGCTCCACCTTCCCCGATTCCACCCCCTTCCCCAAGACCCCGCCTCTGCCTCTTCTCCGCCTCTCCCCCCGAGTGCACTGCAGCCTCACTCCTCACCATCCCTCCTGGAGCACTGGCAAACAGTTGTTCGATGGTGGAGGAAGCGCTGGGAGGGAGGTGGGAATGTGACATGCTCGGGAGAAGAGGTGCGGAGCTTCGCTGCTGGTGGGTGCAGGTGGAGCCTGCCCCGCAGCAGGAGCCCCAGGAATCAGCAGGACCAAGCATTTGCCCCCGCAAGTGAGACGGGTGGGTGGGGAGGGGAGGGCGTGGAGAAGAGCTTTTGGGGCCTTGTACCCAAGCAGAGCGGGCCAGGCTAGGGTCCCTCTGGAGCCTAAGCCCAGTGCTATGGCGCCAGTGGCGCCATGGTAAACCCGGGTACTGGCTGGAGTACACCAGAATGAAAGGATCAGCCCAAGGTCTGGCCTATTTGTAAGAATACTGATCACCTACTTAAGAAAACTCTGTTACTGTATTGGGTGTGGTGACTGCTCATTTTTAGGTTCTTAGATATATGTAGAGCTACTGCATAAAGTATCATTTGGCCTTTGGATTAAAAGAAATTTATGGTTAAATTGGTGTTTGGTGATTTCCCATAAGAACAGCCATACAGGGTCAGACCTATAGTCCATCTAGCCCAGTATTCTGTCTCCTGACAATGGCCAATGCCAATTGCTTCAGAGGGAATGAACAGAACAAACAATTATCCAGTGATACATCCCCTGTCAATCACACCCAGCTTTCGGCAATCAGCGGCTAGGAACACTCAGCACATCGGGTTGCATCCCTGACCATCTTGCCTAGCATCCATTGATGATCCAATCCTCCATGAACTTATATAGTGCTTTTCTGAACCCAGTTATAGTTTTGGCATTCACAACATCCCCTGGCAATGAGTTCCCCAGGTCGACTGTGTATTGTGTGAAGTAGTACTTCCTTTCTTTGTTTTAAACCTGCTGCCTATTAAATATTCCAGCACATTGCTCATAGATAAATGCCTTCTTAAAACACTAATTTCATATGTAGCTCATTTCAAATGTCGCAATCAAACACCCATTAAATCCATCCATAGTTCAACTTGCAAAGATCTGTCCAATATTAGAATCTCTCTGGCTTTGCTATCACAGACAATCCTGATCAGTTTTGACTGGTCATTTTTCATTTGTGAAATTAAAAGGCAGTAAACAGAATAGATAAGAGAGAAGCGATGCATTTATCAAAGGAACAGTCAGTCGGGTTAATATATGTAATTACAGTGCCTAGCAGAAAACTTCTGGTAATGACTATGGTTGAGTCAGTCCCCGGGTGCTGTTTCACTTACTCTAATCTGCATTATTTACTTTCATTTACTTCCATTCAAGAGTTTTTTTTAACTGTCTGTATTTTCCTATTCGTGGGAAAAAATGCACAGATACATAAGAAATTCAAGCTCTGCATTTAAAACAAACTCTTCTTACCTTCCAGCTGAGTCCAGCAAGGCAGCTGTTGCTATGCAGTATCTCACTATCTATTTAAGAATGTGTGCTGAGTGAGAGATAGTAGGACAAGTGCCCCACCAGTTTATATAGCTAGAACAGTTCCTGTCAAACTAGAGCACTCCTCCTACCATTTCATGTTACACTGTGGACTGGAAAGAAATGCTAGATGGCAGCCACCTGCTCCACCTTTTGTCTTGGTTTCTTGCCAAATATCTTAAGAAACCCCATCTTTCCTGCTGCTTTTCTGCATTTTCACCAAGCTTTTCCACTCCACATTAAAATTCAATTATTTAATTGTGCAACTTTGCCTTTTAAGTTACTAAAGAAGAATCTGGAGGAGTCTGAACTGGCTATTTCTATGGTAACTCTTTTGGCGAAGAAATAAATGATTGGCCGTTTTAATGCATCAAAACACATATCAGTGTAGATGGCTGCTAGCAGAGAGGGGAGTCAACTGCAGAAATCTGAACCATCCAACACCCCCAAGCCCGAGGAGGGAATTGGAGGCAGGATTTCACTTTGGTCAAGTCCAATGAAAAGAACCAGTTACGATGTATGGATTTGGCTTTTGAAACCTTCCCACCCTAACCCCAAATTCTAAGGCCTTATGAAACTGCTTTGGGCTCATACCTGCTTCTCAGCAGCATTCCATGAGCCCAATCTTGTAACATGCGGCACTTCGACTACAAGTGCTTAGCACACTTATGACCTTTACTTTGTGAACTGGGTTTTTCCTAGTCACTTGAGAAATTCAAGTTATTTTTTTCACCGGGACCCCCTGGCCTGTGGGAGGAATCTAGCATAGTAGAACATTGGCATTTTTGAGACGTTTATAAAGCAAACATACATAGTTGTGAAAGGTAAAAAGAGGGTACCAGAGGGAAATCTAAGAAGGGTGAATAGTGCAAGAAAAGACAGTGAAAACCTCATGGGAACTTAGATCTTGCCAAAATGCAGGATTTGCAGTTCACAGGAAATTTTGCTTTGGTTCAGTGCCAAAGGGAATACATCTATTATTATTATTATTATTATTTTAACATTTCCTGCAAACTGGAACTCTCAAAAATAAATTCATTTAAGAGACACTGACAATTGGTGCTTCTGACAAAAAAGCTACTCCCCACAGCTGAGTGAAACTTACATTCTTGTGAATTTCACGGTTGCTGTTATCGGGGGCCAGTCTGCATGGTGGATTTGCCTTAGGAGAGCTGATCCTGGGAGCCCATCCCAGGGCTTCCAGTTCCTAACTCTATGTCAGGGAGCGTGAAAGCACTGGAAGTCCCCTCAGAGCTGCATTTCCTGGAAAACAGAGGTCCTGAGCACCCCAATGAGCTGATAGGTTTTCCATGGAACTGTGCCTTTGATTAGCTGAAGGTTTCATGTTTGATGAATCAGCATTCTCTCAAGTATCAGAGGGGTAGCCATGTTAGTCTGGATCTGTAAAAGCGGCAAAGAATCCTGTGGCACCTTATAGACTAACAGACGTTTTGGAGCATGAGCTTTTATGGGTGAATACTCACTTCTTCAGATGCATGTAGTGGAAATTTGACACCATCAGCTCAGGATTAAACAAGGACTGTGAATGGCTTGCCAACTACAAAACCAGTTTCTCCTCCCTTGGTTTTCACACCTCAACTGCTAGAACAGGGCCTCATCCTCCCTGATTGAACTAACCTCATTATCTCTAGCTTGCTTGCATATATATATATATATATACCTGCCCCCTGGAAATTTCCACTACATGCATCTGACGAAGTGGGTATTCACTCACGAAAGCTCATGCTCCAAATCGTCTGTTAGTCTATTAGGTGCCACAGGATTCTTTGCTGCTTTTACAGCATTCTCTGACATTCTTAGTTTTGGATGTAAAATTCCAACCAGCTCTGCTTAGATATTTGTCACACGAATTAAAGCCCCAGTTTCATAGTTCTGAAGGCTGCAAAAGATGATCATGATTAGCTAGCCAGAAGGAGACAGACCATAGTATCTCACCAGGGGATCCCTGCATCGAATCCACCAGCTTGTAGTTGAAGTATAGACCACATCTGGTTTTCTGGCTTTGCTTCCTAACCTGTAGAAATACAAGCTCTTGCTGTGCAGTAACTGAAAGGAGGGTATTCTAGATATATATATTGTAGATGCCCATCCCTGAAATGCCTATGAATTACATGCACCGTATTCTGACCAAGACATTTTTAACGGTAGAATGCTCTTACTTTTTCTTAGCTGGGTCTACGCTCGCAGTTGTCAGCTTCAATTAATCAATGTGAGCTGGTCTCTGCTTAATCTCCCAGACACTATCCTTGGGACATAGCCAGAGTGCACGGAAGCTGTGGCTCATAGTGCATGTGTTGTATAAGATAATGTGATGTTATTCTACGAAGTGCCCAGTAATAATTTTGTTTGCCTTTTCTCATTGTTTGTTACTCTTTTTGAGCCCTTTACTTTTCTTTCCTGTTCAGCAAACACCAGGTGCTCAGAGGAAGGAAAAGGATTTGGGCGGATGGGCCTTATAGAAAGAATGTGACCCCAAAACCTCTGTTCCAGGATCTGACCTCTAAGCCACCTTTGTATTTCCCACATTTTGGGGGTGTTCAGCTGCAAACCTGGCTCCTGGTGCAATGTAAAGCAGGCTCTCTTTTACTCTTGGTTATATTTGCACTGCCCCAGGCCTCCTAGGTAATATGAGCTAGAGTTCAAAGGTGCTGCAACCCCCTCCCTCATTCCTTTGGAGTGCCCCTGCAGAATGACCCCAGGCCCCCAAAGCCACGAGCTACTAATTAGCATTTCAGTGAATTAAGGAGGAAATGCACTTCTCAGCAAAATGTCCACAAGCGTCCTGGTCAAGTTCATCTGAACAGCAGCAAAGAGTCCTGTGGCACCTTATAGAATAAGAAATATTGGAGCATGAGCTTTTGTGGGTGAACACCCACTTCGTCGTATTCACCCACAAAAGCTCATGCTCCAATACGTCTGTTAGTTTATAATGTGTCACAGGACTCTTTGCTGCTTTTATAGATCCAGACTAACACAGCTACCCCTCTGATACTTGTCATCTGAACAAAAATCTCTAGGGCTAATTCAGGTCTTGTCGGGGGGCGGAGGCACACTTTAAAAGAGGGCATGGCAACCTGAAAAGAGTTCAGAAAAGAGCTGCAAGAATGATCAGATGCCTGTAATACATGTCTTTGCAACACTCTAGCTGTTTAGCTATCAAATAAAAGATCTCATCAAAGAGTAGCTTGATCGTGGTCTATACATTCCTTCAGAGGAAAGAGATTTTCGACAGCAGCCAGTTCTTCCATGTAGCCGACTAAGATATAACAAGATCCAGTGGCTGGAAGTTGAAGTTTAAGAAATTTAGACTAGAAATATGATGCACAAGAAGAGTGATTAACCACTGGAACAACTTACCTAGTTGTCACGTGAGCTCTTTAAAGTAAAGTTGGATGTTCTCTGAAAAGATCAGTTTTTGCTCAGCCAGACAATAGAGTTGATGCAGGAAATACTTGTGGCCAGAGCCAGAAAGGCCCAAGGTGCCTAACTCCACCATTTCAGTACCATCAGCATTTTCAGAGCCATTGCCTAACCTCTTAAACACCTAAGCCCCCTAGCTTTCTGCTGGTTGGCACTTTAACTTTCTACCGGTCAGACCTGGCAGCAGGTGGGCCGGACTCAGGTAGCTGATTGATGGGGGAGGGAAGGAGCCTAGCACCCACACAAAAGACAGCTGTAGGAAAGGGGAAATGCAGGGCGTGCATGTTAGAGGTGAGAGGAGGGGTGGAGTAGGGGGGAAGACAGAGCGAGAGAGGGTGACATTTCTGCTGGTAGGACAAGGGCTACCTAAGTGACTGACCTGGCTTAGGTCCTATCTCCAGGAGAGGGTTCACAGCTGAGGCTCCTGAGCAGAGGGAGATACCGATCTGCAGCTCATCAACCAGATGCACCAGCTCAGCCAACTAAGCCCGTCTTCTCGGCACTGCATTCCTGGATACCGTAGGTGGCTCCCCATTCAGCTGGTTGGCTTTTGAGGATCCCTGCCTGCTGGCTAACTCTCCCCATGCACTGAATGGAGAGCTTAGTACTTAGCTCTGGGCTGAAAACGCCAGAGGGCAGCAGGCTGCCTAGGGGTTAGGTGTTGCAATGCCTTAATACCTTTAAGACCCCAGGCCTTGGTGAAAGTCTGTAGCCTGGGTCATGGAGGCGGTCAGACTAGATAATGATAATGGTCCCTGCCAGCTTGAAAAAGCCATGAATATGTGACTGCAGATCTCACTTGTGCCAGCTTTACACCATCGTAACTCCACTGACTCCTGCATTAGACCAGAGTAAGGGAGAGCAAAACCAGTGGGGATCTGCCCAGTCTAACCCCCAATCCCATGAGCTGCCAAGAGACTGTACCGAGTACATTCCGCAGCCCCACAGCTGCCAGGTTAACTGACACCTGCGGGATCATCGGGGGCATAGGTGTGACTGGCTTTACTTGAAGTTGATAGTGCTCAGATGCTTTTGGAAGGAGAAGGAGAATCCCCTGCTTGTAGAGACCCATTGTAACAATGTCCTGCTATAAGTTAATAAAGCCTGCTCCACTCACCCCCAGACACCATCAACGCTGTTCCTTCAGGTGTGCTGCGATCTCTTCCCTTGGGGCTGAGTGCTCTGCTGCCACATCCCACCTAGCTACCAACATCTCCGAGAGGGGCATGCAGCAGCAGACTGCCACAGAACTGGGCTGATGTCACATTTTGGCTGTATTACTATGCACAACAAAATATTTCAGAACATTCATCGAGAATTCATATTTCAAGCCTATTGTTGGTGGGAAAACAATACAATAATCTTTGTTACTGATTCATCAGCATCAGTTGGCTGCTGGTTGGCAGCTGGTATCAAGTGGAGTGCCCCAGGGGTCGGTCCTGGGTTCCGGTTTTGTTCAACATCTTTATTAATGATCTGGATGATGGGATGGATTGCACCCTCAGCAAGTTTTCAGGTGACGCACAGCTGAGGGGGAGAGAGGTAGATATGCTGGAGGATAGGGATAGAGTCCAGAGTGACCGAGACAAATTGGAGGGTTGGCCCAAAAGAAATTTGATGAGGTTCTAAAAGAACAAGTGCAGAGTCCTGCACTTAGGACAGAAGAATCCCATGCACCACTACAGGCTGGGGATAGACTGGCTCATCAGCAGTTGTGCAGAAAAGGACCTGGGGGTTACAGTGGATGAGAAGTTGGATATGAATCAGTAATGTGCCCTTGTTGCCAAGAAGGCTAACGGCATATTGGGCTGCATTAATAGGAGCATTGCCAGCATATCGAGGGACATGATCATTCCTTTCTATTCGGCACTGGTGAGGCCACATCTGGAGTATTGCGTCCAGTTTGGGGCCCCCCCAGTATAGAAATTGGAAAGAGTCCAGCTAAGGGCAAAGAAAATGATCAGGGGACTGGGGCACATGACTTACGAGGAGAGACTGCGGTAACTGGGCTTGTTTAGTCTGTAGAAGAGAAGAGTGAGGGGGTATTTGATAGCAGCCTTCAACTACCAGAAAGGGGGTTCCATAGAGGATGGCGCTTGGCTGTTCTCAGTGGTGGCAGATGACAGAACAAGGAGCAATGGTCTCAAGCTGCAGTGGGGGATGTCTAGGTTGGATATTAGAAAACATTATTTCACTAGGAGGGTGGTGAAGCACTGGAATGGCTTACCTAGGGAGGTGGTGGAATCTCCATCCTTAGAGGTTTTTAAGGTCAGGCTTGACACAACCCTGGCTGGGATTGGTTCTGCTTCGAGCAGGGGATTGGACTAGATGACCTCTTGAGGTCCCGTCCAACCCTAATCTTCTATGATTCTATGAGCCCACTTAGCCTCATGCATTGCCCCATGTGACTCAGATGGAGTCAGACCCCCTAAAAACTGGAACGCTGAGGAACACCACAAGATAGCTACGTGGATGGTCATTTTCTGTGGCCTAGTGGTATGATTAGATTTGAGAGGGCTGCCACAACCAGTGATGGAACTTCACAAGGGGAACGTCTATCAACAACTTTATGGCTTTCCATGTCCTAGGCCACATTACTGCAAGCCATTTGTGTTTAGGAGCACATCAGAGATTGAGTGAAAAAGTGCACACAACAGGTCTGTCACAATCCTGCATGTGTTTGTTGAGGGGAATAGTGCTTTATTTATATACAGTGGGAGTGTTCATAATCTGGTGTAAAAGGGGCCGAGAATCCATCCCTTGAAACTGGCCCATAATAAAATTCTCCTTGGCTATCTGCTGGATCATTTCTGTCCCAAGTGCACAGGCAGTAATCCCTTTATACTGAGCTCTGTGGAGGCAGTTTCAGGAGAGCATGGGATGAGAAATGGCAGGGAGAAGGCAGCATGGCAGTTGGGGCAATGTGTGGCACTGATGGAGTCTAGTTTATACGTGGATTCAAAGGCTGCAAAGCTGGCATTTTTCTTAAGCAACATAGTCACTACATGAACAATAAAACATTCAGTTATAGGTCATTCACTATAGTCCTTTATTCCATTAGGCCATATTGCAAGTTGGGTAATTGTAGCAGCCTGCTAGGGTCTTGGTGTCTCGATTTTAGTGTGTTTCTCAATGGAGCACAAAGCTTGTGCAGCTGTAACATCAATTCTGCATGACGTGCTTAGGTGCAGTGGGGTGCATCATACTAAAACCCCCTCTGTCTGTTGCTCAGTGTGCGCGGGGTAGGGCTTCAATGGATGTGAAAACCCTGGATGTCATTAATGTGGAATTGCACTTTAATTTCTTCTGCGGAGGAGAACCTCAGTTGTGACCACCAGAGTTATGAATGGATTGGTCAACCACACACCTCACTTGGAACCGGAAATATGCAATCAGGAAGCAGGAGAGACAAAAAAAAAAAAGCAGCAAATATTGTACAGTACAATAGTGTGTTAAATGTAAACTACTACAAAATAAAGGGAAAGTTTAAATAAAAGATTTGCCAAGGTAAGGAAACTGTTTCTGTGCTTGTTTTATTTGAATAAAGATGGTTAAAAGCAGCATTGTTCTTCAGCCTGGGGTGATCAGATGTCACGATTTTATAGGGACAGTCTCGATTTTGGGGTCTTTTTCTTATATAGGCTCCTGTTACCCACCCCCCACCTCCTGTCCTGATTTTTCACACTTGCTTTCTGGTCGCCATATTTCTGCACAGTAAAGAGTCAAAACAGTATTAAGTCAATGTTCAGTTTTGAACCTTTGAAAGAACCAACATAATGTTTTGTTCAGAGTCAGGGACATTTCAGAGTTACCAACAACCTCCATTCTGGAGGATCTAGTATAATTAAAACCTTAACATAGTCTTGTTGTTCTCTGATGTTTTGGCTCTCTCTGGTGGCATATACCAAAAATAACAACATGAGCCATTGTGAAATCCTTTGGTGCGTGGATGTGTAAATGCTGATATGCCATTCTTGGCATAGCCACAATTCCCACGCATACATATTCCTTGGCACAGGCCCTACTGAATTGCTCTAACTTCTTACAGGGGCTGTGTGAACAAGTATCAGCCTGCTTTTTATCATCCCAACTGAGGAGTCTCATGGGGGTGGTGGAAGTGAGTTTGGAATAACATCTTGGCTGAAGGAACCAGGTGTGTTTTGTTTGTAAAAGAGACGATTAAGGGGAACAGGCTGATAGCAGGCTTCAGATACTTGAAAGGCTGCCATAAACATGGAGAAAGGTGAGTTCTTTTGCCACAGAGGGCAGGATAAGAGGCAGTGGGTTCAAACTACAGCATAGCAGATTTAGACTAAATGACAGGAAGCACTTCCTATCTGTAAGAACAGTAGGACAATGGAACAGATGCCTTGGGAGGCTGTGGATGCTCCTTCACTGGAGGTTTACAAAAGGAGACTGGCAGTCTTGGATTTGTTGAGACCAGGAGTTCACACAACAAAATTATTGGTGGCCTCAGAGTATGGCCACCAACTCTTGCTGGTGGCCACTCTGACAACTTTTTCTAAAATACTAAATTTAACTTTAGGACAAACAAAACAGAACAAAAATGCCCACAGACATGGCCAACTCATTGTACTTTATTTAGGTACAGAGGCAGATTAGAGGTTTTTGGGGCCCTGGACCAGAGGAAGTGGAGGCCTCCCTCCCACCCCTTCAAGCTGTGATCTCTACTCCAACCCCCAGAGCTCCTGCCGGGAAATGGTTGTTTGAAGGACTGTGTGCTGTAGCTGGCAGTTGGAGGCTGAGCTACAAAGGAAGGTTTGAAAGCTAGAAGCCTCTGGTAATTGGCTGAGCCTTAACCAGTGGGCGGGCATTCACTCAGGCCAGGGCTTTATAAAGCCGCGCACAAGCGACCAAGGAGCTTTGTGAACAGGGGCTGCTAACAGGGAGTTTCGAAAGGGAGTTTGGAAAGGGAGTAGGAAGGGAGCGGGGGGCCCTTGTCGGTTCTATCTATGACCCATTAGTCCCTTGAAAACCTTTAAATCAAACTACATCCAAAACCTTTCTCTTTAAAGCAGAGCAGAGCGGACAAGGGGCTGCAGACAGGGGAGTTTGGATGTTTCTACCCAGATTCTGGTGTGGTTTTGCAAAGACTGTAACTTGCAATTTCCACTTACTGATATCCAGGCTGGCGGGGGGGCATCCAATGTGAAAGGTGCCTACTGGTGGAATCTCTCAGGCAGCAGGTGGGAGAGCTACAGGAGGAGGTGGCTAGGTTGAGGAGCATCCGTATCCACGAGCAATTCCTGGACAGTGTCCATGTGGAGACAGCTGAGGTAGCTGTCCCAGTTCACAGGACTGCTGACACACCACTGGTGGAGGAGGAGATGGCTCAGGGTGGACACTGGCAGCTGGTTACTTCTGGCAGCAGGCAGTGCTCCATCCCTACTGTGAACCCTCCCGCCGTGGTAATAGGTAACTGTTATGCTCTTCTTGATACAGGAGAAAAGGAATCACCCCCTACAGTAAAGGAGGAGAAGCTTCCTACCCCAAAGGCTGGGAGGTCTGCTGCCACCACTGAAAATAGGAAACGTAGGGTAGTGGTGGTTGGAGACTCTCTGCTGAGGGGGACGGAGGTGCCCATCTGTCGCCCTGACATTTCATCTCGGGAGGTATGCTGCCTGCCAGGGGCCCGTATCCGAGATGTTACAGAGGCATTGTCGAGGATTATCCGGCCTTCTGACTACTACCCCATGCTACTAATCCATGTGGCACAAATGATACTGCAAGATGTGACGCTGAGCAGATCAAGAGTGACTACAGGGCTCTGGGAGTATGAGTGAAGGAGTTTGGAGTGCAGGTGGTATTCTCTTCGATTCTTCCTGTCAGAGGTAGGGGCCCGGGCAGAGATAGATGCACCATGGAGGTGAATGACTGGCTGCGAAGATGGTGTCGCCAGGAGGGCTTTCGCTTCCTCGACCACGGGATGCTATTCGAGGAAGGACTGCTAGGCACAGATGGCATTCACCTTTCGAGGAGGGGAAAGACCCTATCTGCACACAGACTGGCTAACCTAGTGAGGAGGGCTTTAAACTAGGTTCGACGGGGACAAGTGAGCAAAGCCCACAGGTAAGTGGGGAACAAGAAGACCTGGGATATGGGTCAGAAACAAGAGGGAGAGTGGGCTATAATGGCAGAGAGAAAGGAGGGTCAGGGCAAAACTGGGAGGCAAGATCAAATCAGTATCTTAGATGCCTATATACAAATGCAAGAAGTATGGGTAATCATAGACTATTAGGGTTGGAAGGGACCTCAGGAGGTCATCTAGTCCAACCCCCTGCTCCAAGCAGGACCAATCCCCAGATTTTTACCCTAGTTCCCTTAATGGCCCCCTCAGGGATTGAACTCACAACCCTGGGTTTAATAGGCCAATGCTCAAGCCCCTGAGCTATCCCTCCCCCCAGGAGGGATAATAAGTAGGAAGAACTGGAAGTGCTAATAAATAAATACAATTGTGACTGCTGGCATCACTGAAACTTGGTGGGATAATACACATGACTGGAATGTTGGTGTGGATGGGTATAGTTTGCTCAGGAAGGATAGACGGGGGAAAAAGGGAGGAGGTGTTGCCCTATATATTAAAAATGTGCACACTTGGACTGACGTGGAGATGGACATAGGAGACGGAAGTGTTGAGGATAAAAGGGGTAAAAAACAAGGGTGAAGTCATGCTAGGAGTCTACTACAGGCCACCTAACCAGGGGGAAGAGGTGGATGAGGCTTTTTTCAAACAACTAACAAAATCATCCAAAGCCCAAGATTTGGTGGTGATGGGGGACTTCAACTATCCAGATATATGTTGGGAAAATAACACCGCGGGGCACAGACTATCCAATAAGTTCCTGGACTGCATTGCAGACAACTTTTTATTTCAGAAGGTTGGGAAAGCTACTAGGGGGGAAGCTGTTCTAGACTTGATTTTAACAAATAGGGAGGAACTCGTTGAGATTTGAAAGTAGAAGGAAGCTTGGGTGAAAGTGATCATGAAATCACAGAGTTTGCAATTCTAAGGTAGGGTAGAAGGGAGTACAGCAAAATAGAGACAATGGATTTCAGGAAGGCAGATTTTGGTAAGCTCAGAGAGCTGATAGGTAAGGTCCCATGGGAATCAAGACTGAGGGGAAAAACAGCTGAGGAGAGTTGGTAGTTTTTCAAAGGGACACTATTAAGGGCCCAAAAGCAAGCTATTCCGATGGGTAGGAAAGATAGAAAATGTGGCAAAAGACCACCTTGGCTTAACCACGAGATCTTGCGTGACCTACAAAATAAAAAGGAGTCATATAAAAAATGGAAACTAGGTCAGATTACAAACTATGAATATAGGCAAACAACACAGGAATGCAGGGGCAAGATTAGAAAGGCAAAGGCACAAAATGAGCTCACACTAGCTATGGGAATAAAGGGAAACAAGAAGACTTTTTATCAATACATTAGAAGCAAGAGGAAGACCAAGGACAGGGTAGGTCCACTGCTCAGTGAGGAGGGAGAAACAGTAACAGGAAACTTGGAAATGGCAGAGATGCTTAATGACTTCTTTGTTTCGGACTTAACTGAGAAGTCTGAAAGAATGTCTAACATAGTGAATGCTTATGGGAAGGGGGTAGGTTTAGAAAAGAAAATAAAAAAAGAGCAAGTTAAAAATCACTTAGAAAAGTTAGATGCCTGCAAGTCACCAGGGCCTGATGAAATGCATCCTAGAATACTCAAGGAGTTAATAGAGGAGGTATCTGAGCCTCTAGTGATTATCTTTGGAAAGTCATGGGAGACGAGAGAGATTCCAGAAGACTGGAAAAGGGCAAATATAGTGCCCATCTATAAAAAGGGAAATAAAAACAACCCAGGAAACTACAGACCAGTTAGTTTAACTTTTGTGCCAGGGAAGATAATGGAGCAAGTAATTAAAGAAATCATCTTCAAACACTTAGAAGGTGGTAAGGTGATAGGGAATAGCCAGCATTGATTTGTAAAGAACAAATCATGTCAAACCAATCTGATAGCTTTCTTTGATAGGATAACGAGTCTTGTGGATAAGGGAGAAGCGGTGGATGTGGTATACCTAGACTTTAGTAAGGCATTTGATACGGTCTCACGTGATATCCTTATCGATAAACTAGGCAAATACAATTTAGATGTGGCTACTATAAGATGGGTGCACAACTGGCTGGATAACTGTACTCAGAGAGTAGTTATTAATGGCTCCCAATCCTGCTGGAAAGGTATAACAAGTGGGGTTCCGCAGGGGTCTGTTTTGGAACCGACTCTGTTCAATATCTTCATCAACGACTTAGATGTTGTCATAGAAAGTACGCTTATTAAGTTTGCAGACAATACCAAACTGGGAGGGATTGCAACTGCTTTAGAGGATAGGGTCAAAATTCAAAATGATCTGGACAAATTGGAGAAATGGTCTGAGGTAAACTGGATGAAGTTCAATAAAGACAAATGCAAAGTGCTCCACTTAGGAAGGAACAATCAGTTTCACACACACAGAATGGGAAGAGACTGTCTAGGAAGGAGTACTGCAGAAAGAGATCTAGGGGTCATAGTGGACCACAAGCTAAATATGAGTCAACAGTGTGATACTGTTGCAAGAAGAGCAAACGTGACTCTGGGATGCATTAACAGGTGTGTTGTAAACAAGACACGAGAAGTCATTCTTCCACTCTACTCTGCTCTGGTTAGGTCTCAACTGGAGTATTGTGTCCAATTCTGGGCACCGCATTTCAAGAAAGATGTGGAGAAATTGGAGAGGGTCCAGAGAAGAGCAACAAGAATGATTAAAGGTCTTGAGAACATGACCTATGAAGGAAGGCTGAAAGAATTGGGTTTATTTAGTTTGGAAAAGAGAAGACTGAGAGGTGACATGATAGCAGTTTTCAGGTATCTAAAAGGGTGTTATCAGGAGGAGGGAGAAAACTTGTTCACCTTAGCCTCCAATGATAGAACAAGAAGCAATGGGCTTAAACTGCAGCAAGGGAGATTTAGGTTGGACATTAGGAAAAAGTTCCTAACTGTCAGGGTAGTTAAACACTGGAATAAATTGCCTAGGTTGTGGAATCTCCATTTCTGGAGATATTTAAGAGTAGGTTAGATAAATGTCTATCAGGGATGGTCTAGACAGTATTTGGTCCTGCCATGAGGGCAAGGGACTGGACTTGATGACCTCTCGAGGTCCCTTCCAGTCCTAGAGTCTATGAATCTATGAATCTATTAAATAAGGTCAGGAGCAGGGTTGGTGCATGGAGGCTTCTCCCACTCCCCAGCAGGAGCACCGGATGGTCAGGACATGGGCCTGACCATTTTTCCAGTGGCTGCCCAATTGGCTTGGGCCACTGGGCATGGGTCCTGTTAGCCCAGTGGCTAATCTGCCATTGTTTATGTAGGTTTTTTTTTTTACAGACTCAATAATAACAATATGTTACAGTTATATGTTGGTTCCCCTGGCCCCTGCTTCCCCCAACAGATCCTCCCAGCCCTCCCCTGCCTCCCACCAGCCCCTCCATCACTATCCTGGGCCCTGCTGTTCCTCACCATGTCCTGAGCTCCCTTCCATGGCCCGGGAGCACAGGCTCACCAGAACAGGGGCAGGCAGGGGACTGTGGCGCCATCACTTTTTATCAGCTGTAAGAGTGAGTGACAGGGGTGGGCAGAGAGGAACGAGTGGGGGGCTGGGGTCTTGGGGGGGAGAGGCAGTGCAGGCATGGGGCCTTGGGGGGAAGTGGCAGTGCGGGTGTGGGGCCTTGGGGGGAAGAGGCAGTGCAGGCATGGAGCCTTGGGGGGAAGTGGCAGTGTGGGTGTGGGGCCTTGGGGGGAAATGGCAGTGCAGGCTTGGGGCCTTGGGGGAAGTGGCAGTGTGGACATGGAGCCTTGGGGGAATGGGTGGTGTGGGAAGTAGGGCCTCAGGTAGAAACGGTGATGCAGGGGAGTGGAACAGGTCAGGTACCAGTGCCCCCCCCAGTTTGAGGGACCTTCCGTTGTTTCTGACTCACCCCGCTCCTTGCCTCTTGACCATGGCGCCGTCAGAAGCCCTGCTGCCAGAGCCAGAGCCCCATGGCTGGAGCCGGGAGGGGAACGGAACGGGGTTAACCCTGCCCCAGGAGCCCTGCAACTAGAGCCGAGAGGGGAATTGCAGGGGATTAAGGCAGCCCCAGGAGCCCTGCAGCTGAAGCTGGGGTGGGTGGGGGCTCAAGCCCATGGTTTGAGCCTTCTGCTGAAACAGGGGTGGGGTTGAAGTCCACCCCCAGAGTCCCACAGCTGCATCACCCTCACTCTGCAGTGTAGACCAGGGCTAAGTGATGTAGGGGCCCAATGAGTGTGAATGGCTGTTTGTTGGCCCAGCTGTGAGCAATTTACTCCTCAAAGAGATGGGACAGCAGGACAAGCAGCTAATGGGAGGGTGGGGGACTGGTGTAGCAGAAACATAGGGGTCTGAGTCCTCCTTACACTTTCCAAAGACAATTTACATGGGGTTGGTCTTGTCTGAGTCAATGTGCCCCCTTGGTTAGGCTAAGACCTCAATGCATACGTAGAGTCACAATCCATTTTGGTCAATGTCATGGTAATAAAATTTTTAAAATAGTAAGTTTCATGATTTCAGAAGTTTAAATCTGAAATTTCACGGTGCTGTAACCATGGAGGGGGGGTCCTGACCCGAAAGAGGGTTTTTTTGGGGGAGGGAAATCACAAAGTTATTACAGGAAGATCACCATACTGCCACCTTTACTTCTGCACTGCTGCTGGTGCAGAGCCTTCAGAGTTGGGCAACAGGAAAGGAGCAGCTGCTGGTCGGGAGCCCAGCTCTGAAAGCAGCGCCAGCAACAACTCAAAAGTAAGGATGGCCTGGTATGGTACGGTACGGTACGGGAGTGTCACCCTTACTTCTTGGCTGCTGCCGGCAGAGCTGGGCCCTCATTCAGCAGCTGCCGCTCTCTGGCTGCCCAGCCCTGAAGGCAGCAGCGCAGAAGTAAGGATGTCATGATATGGTATTGCCACCATTACTTCTGCTCTGCAGTTGGTGGGGTGCTGCCTTCAAAACTGAGCGCCCAGCCGACAGCTGCTGTCTTCAGAACCGGTCGCCCAGCTCTGAAGGCAGGGCAGAAGTAAGAGTGATAATGCCGCAACCCCCCACCCCCTACAATAACCTTGTGATCCCCCTGTGACTCTCTTGCATTGGGACCTCCAGTTGGAGAAACGATCGTCTCCCCCTTGAAATCTGCATAGTGTCGGGTAAACACACACAAAAGACCAGATTTCACAGGGGAGACCAGATTTCACAGCCGCGAATTTGGTAGGTACTTAAACATTGGCCTAGATCCTCAAATAGGTGACTAAAGCCCTTTGAGGATCTAGGCCTCAGTTCTGCTTTCTCTGCACCTTCTAAAGACAGCAAGCCAAGCAGAGAACACCTGCTCTGGGACTGGTGACAGGATTTCCCCATGGATGACTGTTTCTGTAACCCTTTGGAGGTTTAGCGAGCATGGCCCATTTATACCATGAGGGGAGGAAGTGCTGCTTATTAGAGAGAAAAAGAGAGAGAGAGTGTGTGTGTGTGTGTGTGTGTAGCTGGTTTTATTCTGGATTTGCCGTTGCAAGGAAAATTACTTACTCTGCAGTTTTTTTTTAATGTGGGTGTAAGGATTTGTGTTATTATCACAATACACTGAGATAGCTAATGTTAAAAGTTTCTGTGTCCAGCTAAAGATGCTGCAGTTCCTACTTCCACAGTTTAAGTGAGAACCAGATCAAAACGGTTGAAAATACAGCAGCTGGCTGCCCAACAACAGGCAGGCACACTGCATGTGTGGTGAGAGAGGGTCATGTGAGTGTGAGAAAAAGTGCAAGGCATATTAAATAATAGAAGAGCAGTGCTATGGTGCCAGTGATCCTACTAGACCCCTGGAAAAAAAGCTTGCATGAGAAACAGCCCATTCAGTCACAACTGGTTAAACAAACCAGACTACAAAGCCTAGATGGCAATGTGCTGATAAAACGTACCCCGGTGAGTTATCATTGATGTGGTCAATCTTATCTACATATGCTATCTCTCTAGATACTCTAAGTGGCTGTTGAAGATGGAGGTTGAGGAGTTGCCTTGTGGTTTGGGTTGCCTTGGACTTGCCTTGAGGAGGGCGGGCGTGCTGGGTATTTTTGCATTTCAAAGGCGGTAACCCTACCTGGGAGGGACATAGTGGCCGACAGGATCACTCCAGGACTGGAGCCAGGAGGAGCACCGTGCCAAAGAGGAATCACCCAAGAATGACAGACCGGAGCTGGACCCACTATCACAGCTGCCCAGTGCTATATGGGACCATGAATACTGGGGCTTGTGACTTTGCACTAGGATTAAAGAGGGAGGCTGTAGCTAGTGGGAAGGTTGTCGAGTGTGACTTTGCAGAGAACAGTAGAAGAGGGCAATGGAGGGGTTTGTTGGGGAAAGATTCCTGGCGCTGAAGATGACCAGGAGCACCCAAGACACACCACTGGACTGGGACTTTATGGAGGACTCCTGAACTCTGAGTGCAGATGCATTGCTCAGTGTCTACCTTTTCAGACCTTGTGGTGAATGTAACGCTGTTTTACCAACCACTCCATCCTTCCTCCTGTTGTTTTTCTCCATTCATCCCTCTGTAAATAAATATTTCCCTTTCCAGTATTCATTGTATTCTTCCGCTGTGTGTTGTTTATAACACCGACAGACCCCAGTCGTTGGTGGGCAGGATCAAACTTTGGACCTCTGGAGCTTAGTGCACGAGCTTCTACTGCATGAGGTAAAAGCCGTGTGGCTGGAATGCATGGGGCCTGGATATAGCGCTGTTTTCCCTCAGATGCCTTAAAATCCCCTGTTCTTCACATTCCTTTTTTGGCTGTCTGTGACTGAGGACCAGCTCAACCAATGCGACTAGGTCCTCAGATCAGGCGTGTCTTCATTTCAGGATTGCTAATCTCCGGAGACAGTGTTTGTTAATGTCATTCTCCTTTGCTCTAGTCAGAATCTTCAGGATGCCCAGTCACTCGAAGCTCTAGATGAGCCAGAAAAAAAACACCAGTTTCAAACATCCCCAAACACAGAGTGGAAACACCAAAAGTCCCATCTGGGGTGCCATCTGTAGCCTGACCCAAAGTTGGGTGTATATAATTGGGTGTATACAAAGTTGGGTGTATACAGTTGGAATTTGAGGATTAACTGGATGTTGTCCCAAGATTAGGACAAGTTAGATTATTGTAAAATTACCATATAATTTTGGAACCCTGACGCGCACAGGTGCAACACTTACATTATAAAAAGCAACAAAGAGTCCTATGACACCTTATAGACTAACAAATGTATTGGAGCATGAGCTTTCGTGGGTGAATACCCACTTCGTCGGATGTATGATGCATCTGACGAAGTGGGTATTCACCCACGAAAGTTTATGCTCCAGTACATTTGTTAGTGTATAAGGTGCCACAGGACTCTTTGCTGCTTTTTTACAGATCCAGACTAACACAGCTACCCCTCTGATACTTACATTATAGGAACTCTTTATAAAGATATGATTTATTAATAATTTAGCGAAGTTATACACACACTTAAACTTAACAAAGCGGACAGAGAGAATACAGAAAGTACATTTGGATGGCCATACTTACACCCTGGAATGTTAACCCAGATCTCTTTTATTACTGTCACCGTCCTCATCTTCCCCGGTGGCCATTATTTTGGCCCCTCCCTCCTTGCTATCCTTGGGACGTTACTTTTTATAGTAGGTTATGCTGATGTACCATGTCCAATGTATATTCAATAGAGGTCCTTATTTGTATTTCCTCCCCTTAAGTTGTCAGTTTTCTATAGGTTAGTATATGTATGATGTCACCCTATTAGCATACACGTCAATTTGTGGACATGGCCCCTTTGCAGTCTGACGTTCTGTCTGGAACCTTCCAGATACTGGTGTCAGCTATGTTCTGTGCATGGCTGATGTTGGTATTCTGGACAAAATTCCCCCTCTTGCATGCTACTTTCCATTCCCTATAACTCAGGAGTTACTTAAATGTATCTATTCCAAAGGTTATAGACCTCAAGTCTCACACTATCCGCTAAAGCCAAATCTTACAGATGAAAGCCTGTAGGATCCTTGCTTTACTACTAAATATAATAAAGCAGAATAACAAAGCAATGAGTATAATACAGGTAAGATAGCCCACTGGGCTACAAAGTGGAACCATGTGGAGCTGGGTTTTTTTACTTAAGAATGGGACCGAACCAGAAACACCAACTCAAGTGACTCTGAATTGCGAATTCAATGCCCCTCATCACAGAGCCTCGGTGGATTACAGCTGAGAATGCCAAATTCAGGACAAACTGCTGAGAAATAGGGCAGACTCACCTCAAACTGGTGGTTATTCGAGCATTAGATTATACCAAACCAGTAACAAAAGTTAACGTCTGTCTCACCACACTGGTTAACAAGAAGCCAAAAATGCAGTCTCCTTAGATATTCTAGCTCTTGACTCACCAGCCAGACACTGGACTCTATGATGAGTGGTAACTAAAAACAAATTTAATCAAATATAGTTTATTTTTAGTCTATAAGGTGCCACAGGATTCTTTGCTGCTAAAAACTAAAGGTTTAATAAAAAAGGAAGAGAGTTAGTAATGGTTAATAGACCAGATACATAAAAATGATTGCAAAGTTGTTACATCAGGTTTGTAGCAGGCTTGTAAAGTCTCTCTGGTAAGAAGGTCCTCAGTTCATAGTTCAAAATGCTCCTTTTTGTCGCACATCCATAGAATCAGGACAAGAAAAAGAGGCAAAATGGAGATATCTCAGGGGTCTTTTGTATCTTCTGCCATGTATCTGGAAATTTACTGTCTCAAACAAAGCTCACAGCCTTTGTTTGTGAAAAGTTACTGGTCCAAGATGAAGTCCAAGGTCACATGAGCATATCACATGTCCTTACATGGCTTGAGACTCACAAGGGATGGCCATTGGTCCCTTGGAGTCTGAGGTATCCACAGGAAGAGCTATCTGGGTAGAATGAGTTTTTTCTATGGGCCACTATGAGAGCTAAGTGTTCTCGATGGGCCCTCAATACATAGCTGTCTGGCCTTAATGTAATTTTTACCAGGTGGGTGTTACCCAGGAATACAATCCATGCGTATAATGCCAGTACACAGCCAATGTTCACAACTTCAAATACAAAGATGATACACGCCAGAGCCATAACAAGGAATTTTTGCACCTGAGGCAAGGGCCGGCTCCAGGCTCTTCGGCAGCAATTCAGCTGAGGGTCCCTGAGTCCCTGTCAGAGGGAAGGACCTGCCGCTGAATTGCCACCGCTGCTTCATTCATTCTTCAGCGGCAATTCGGCGGTGGGTCCCTGAGTCCCTCTCAGAGAGAAGGACCCGCAGCCGAATTGCCGCTGAAGAAGTGGCGGTGGTAGAGCTACGGCTGAAGCGTCGCCGATCGCGGTAGAGCTGCGCCTCTCAGCTTTGCACGCCTGAGGCAAGTGCCTCGCCCTTGTTAAGGCACTGATGCATGCATATAAACAGGGTATTCATACTTAGAAGATCATAACTTTTCCATTGACACCTTACATGACATACTTTGTACAAGATATGCTGCAACTGCATAACAGTAGCAATATCAATAATACAAATGGTCATATTCAATCAGACAGCATCACCCCTGTCCTTTTGGTTCTAGGAAAGATTTTCTATTTTACTGTTCTACCTCAGAAAGGCAGGAGCTTTACATCGTCCCCTGAGACCAGTGGATCTTTGGGCTATTTCAGCCATTTCTATGCCCAAATGCTTGCACCCACAAAAGCTAATCTCAACCTAGTACAGATTCATCCAGCATCACCTATCTCCATGCATGACGCAGACCGAATGTTCTGGGTCAGCAGTTAATCAGCATTCCAATAACTCAACCATTCTTACCGCTCTCCGTGTTATAGGAAATGAGTGTGTAAAGGCTCAGCGAACAGCAAGACAGCTTAATTCTAAAATGAAATCCATTACAATCCAGAACTTACAGTACATCCATTTCATGATACACAAAAGAAAATCATCATCTTCAGTAAACAAAATGCAGTATTGTTTTGTTTACAAATGTCCCAAGGAGGATTTAGTTCACATATTGGGAGTAGAGCTATGAAACTGCATTAGGAAGCCATGTTAGAATGCTGTTTTGTCATCACTGTTGCCTTCCTGTTTCTTTCCACTGCCAGGTAATAGACACGGTTGGCTTCTGGGTAAGTGACTTCGCAGAGTGGCAGCTTGTAGATGGCAGAGTTGTCTGTAGTTAGTAGCAGGAAGAGAAATGTGGAGAAGCAGAAAGGCCAGGTGCACGCTGGTATTCCAAACTGAAAGAAAAAGGATCTTGATCATTCCACTCACAATTTTGACCATTCTATTTTCTTAATTCTTCAACCTTAGATAGATGCAAAGCAAAGAACCATGGAGCTTCAAAACAAGCCTGTTGTTAAATAGGTAGATAGGGAGGGAGGGAGGTGTGTGTGCGTGCGTGTGCACACACACACACAGACTGTAGCATACAGGCTATATGATGGGCTACAGAGCCTTAGGATTCTGTTGTCCAAACGGCTGCTCAGTGTCCAATGTGAAATGAGTTGGCTGTCTCATCCAGCTCCTAATAGACTTGTGTTCCCATGTTGTATGAAACTGGATTTATGGCTTATTACAACAATCTCCAACTCACTAACCCCCATTTTGTCCTATGACTTCAGGAGTGCTAACAGGCCACTTCACCTTGACTAGACCCTTAGAATATGCGATAAATACTTATGCTAAACTATCTATTTGATCTTGTATTTAGCGGTGACACTCTGAGCCCTGGTCTTCACTCAGGGCAGGCTCTAGGCACCAGCTAAGGAAGCAGGTGCTTCGGGTGGCCATTACAAAGGGGCAGCACTCCGTCTGCTATTGGAGTGGCACGGCCGGGTCTTTGGCGGGAATTCGGTAGCAGGTCCCTCAGTACCTCTCTTCCTCTTTGAGCTTTCGCCGAAGTGCCGCCAAAGAATGGAGTGGCATGAGTGAGCTGCCGCCAAAGTGCTGCCAATTGGCTATTATTTTTTTTTTTTGCCACTTGGGGTAGCAGAAAACCTGGAGCCGGCCCTGTCTACACTACAAAATTACTTGGGTATACCTATGTTGCTCCAGGGTTTGAATAATCCAAGTTCCTGAACGACACTGTTATACCAACCTAAGTGCCAGTGTAGACAGTGCTATGTTGGCAGGAGAATATCTTCTCTTGCAGGGCTGGCTCCAGGGATTTTGCCACCCCAAGTGGTGAAAAAAAAAGAAAAAAGAAAAAGCTGTGATCGCGATCGGCGGCAGCTCCACTACGCCTCTTTCTTCTTCGGTGACACTTCGGCGGCAGGTCCTTCCCTCCGAGAGGAACTGAGGGACCCACCGCCGAATTGCCACCGAAGAGCCCGACGTGCCGCACCTTCTCCTTGGCCGCCTCAAGAACCTGCTTGCTGAGCTGGTGCCTGGAGCCGGCGCTGTTCTCTTGGCATAGCTACCACCTTGCGTGGAGGAGGATTATCTTAGAGAAGCAGTGGGAGAAGCTTGGCTTAGATGGCCTTCATTAAAGTGTTGTAGCTGTGCCGATGCAGTGTTTAAGTGTAGACCTGCCCTGAGTACCTTTCTCAGACCTGAAGAAGAGCTCTGTGTGGCTCAGAAGCTTGTCTCTCACCAACAGAAGTTGTTTCAACAAAAGATATTACCTCACCCACCTTGCCTCTCTAGTGTCCATATCTCATACTTGTTGGCAGCCTCAGAACAGTCCTGGGAACTGAAAATTAGAAAACAACACTAAAAAAATACCTACCACAGAGAGGGAATTAGCAAGTGCTGCTCCCAGATAGGCACAAAAGAAGGCTGTGAAAAGGACAAAGGAAACTTCAGGTTAAAATGTGTTTGCTTGCAGCATTAGACAGCTAGCAAAAATTACACCACAATCCCAGATCCCCTGATTGCATCTCCTTATAAATACACAGACACGCACCCTTGTTTTTTCTATGGATCAATGCCAGGCACAAATGTTTGGTAGTCAGAGATTTTAAGGGGTTTGTCTATACGTAATGCGGCAGGAGCCCAGCTGTACCGATACAGCAGCGCCGCAGCAGCACATCCGGTGAGGACGCTCTATGCCGACAGGAGAGACCTCTCCCGTTTGCTTAAAAATACCCACCATTGGATGTGGCAGAAGCTATATCATCAGGATAAACTCTCCTGGCAACATAGTACTGTGCACACGAGTGCTTATGTGGGTGTCACTTATGTGGCTCAGAGGGCTGAATATTCACACCCCTGAGTGACATAGGTTTTGCCAACATAGGCTGTAGTGTAGACATAGCCTAAGGCCAGAAGGGACCATTATGTTCATCTAGTCAGACTTTCTACATAACAGGCCATAGAGTGTCACCTAGTGATTCCTGCATCGTGCCCGTAACTTCTATTAATCGCTGATGGAAGACACATTCCTGTGCCTACCTTGCATCCTGCCATGTTGTGTGTGAGCATGAAAGGGAGCTTACAGAATGAAAAACTGGTTTAAAACTGCTCTGTGTATGAATTTCTCTCAAAGGGAATGAGGAGGGAGGCTCATAGATCTGCCCCTTCTCTCTACATCCTGTATAGATAAAATTTACTGTATTGAAAATTTCCTGTCGAAAGTGTTTTCCAAAAGAAATTTGGGGTTTTGATTCAGTTGATTTTTTTGTGAAGAGCACCTGCTCTGTATGGGAAATTTCGACACTTCGTTGAAAAATGGAATGCCTAAAATTAGAAAAGTTTACAGTTTTCACTAAAAATGGAAATGTTTTCATTCAGAATGGCGCTGCTATGCCTAATGGAAGCCGTAGTGTGGGTGCCTTTTGCTCTCATTCTCCTCTCGCAGTGACTATGTCTTCCATGAAGTGTCATGACCCCTCTGATTCACCTTCTCCCCTCACCAACATGGGAGAAAGTGGTGCCTCATGGGACATGTAGTCCAGGCCTATAGAGCATGAGGCAACTAAGCTGCAATTCCCATGGGGCATGGTGGTGCCATTTTGAATTAAAATATTTCAGTTTTTGGACAAAATATATTTTGATATTTCACTGAAAAGTCAACATTTTCTGAGGAAAACCCCCTATTTTCTGACCAGCGCTGTCCATGGAGCATGACTGGCATGCTGTGGGAACAGGCTGCTGTGCACATGCACCCTGTGCAGTGGGAAGCTTGGGATGAGATTGAACCTCCCTGAAGCATGGTCTCTCCCTGAGGTGACTTTTCACCGTGTGGATCTTCCCTCCCCCCTGAAAAATATAGGTTGGTGCCCAAATGGCATGTTTTAACCCTAGCTAATCAATCATACTCTGGGGTCACACACAGGGCGACCAGACAGCAAATGTAAAAAATTGGGAAAAGGGGTGGGGGTGGGGATTATAGGAGCCTATATAAGAAAAAGACCCCCAAATTGGGACTGTCCCTATAAAATTGGGACATCTGGTCACCCTAGTCACACATCTAGCATCTTTCACAAGCGCTAGGTGCACTTAAAATGAAGGATGGTAGCAGGCATACCGCAGGCCACTGCTAGCAAATGGGTCTGCCTTGTAGGAGCATAGAAAATGCCTCCTATTGCAATGCAGGAGAGGACGCTGTTGTAGCCCCAAAAGCCAGAGTAGATCTCAGCAAAGAGTGCTGCAGCAGTTAAGCCTGTAAAGGAAGGGAGACACATCAAGGGAAACTTGCATTAAAAAAAAATCACTCGTTATTAACAGAACTGGTTTCTTTCTCTTTGTTACTAGTGCTGACATTCAGGGCATTCAAACTTTTAATGGCCTGCCACCCTTTCTGCTGCACGTTTACTCCTTGCACTACACATTGCATAGGTAATTAAAATAGATTGATGATCAGTTTCACTTTAAAAAGAACAAGAGTACTTGTGGCACCTTAGAGACTAACAAATTTATTTCAGCATGAGCTTTCGTGAGCTACAGCTTACTTCTTCAGATGCACAGAATGGAACACACAGACAGGAGATATTTATACATACAGAGAACATGCAAAGGTGGAAGTACGCATACCGACAGGAAGAGTCTAATCAACTGAGATGAGCTATCATCAGCAGGAGAAAAAAAACTTTTGAAGTGATAATTAAGATGACTCATAGAAGGTGTGAGGAAAACTTAACATAGGGAAATAGATTCAATTAGCGTAATGACCCAACCATTCCCAGTCTCTGTTTAGGCCTGAGTTAATTGTATCTAATTTGCATATTCGAGTTCAGCAGTCTCTCTTTGGAGTCTGTTTTTGAAGTTTTTTCGTTGCAAAATTGCCACTTTCAAGTCTGTCACTGAGTGGTTAGAGAGGTTAAATATGAGCAGAGGAGCTAAGGACAATCATGAATTCCATCTCTGACATCACCAGCTTAAAATCCAAAGGTGTAGTTCTTTGACCAGCCTTCTCTAACACCAACGTAGAACACCGTGGACATTTACAAAACCAAACTGCACTTCACACACAGTTCTCCCCCCAGGAGGGAGGGAGGCGGGGAGAGCTGAATTATATGCGAGATATTAGCCATGTCACTTAATGCACTACTGGAAGATGTGCAGATACTACAGCAGTGAGGGTGATATAAGAACCTATACAGAATACAATAGAATAGAATGCTGCAATATATGGGTTGCAAACTCTGTAGGAGGATTTTTAAAACCAGCTGTTAATTGTTTTATTACCATTGGGTAGGGGAAAGCGAGAGTTGCGGCTGATGTTTGTAATTTTTGCCTTTGTTCCAAGGAAGCATTTCTGCTGATCACAGGTTTTCTGAGCACCAAAGACCTGAGCAGCTCCATGCCTCTTGCACGTGGGAACCCTTTCACAGTGTGCAACAACAACGGCTTTATTGAACCTACAAATTGATGAGCAATGTTACCTAACCTTCCATGCTGGTAGATGGCACTTTTTACATTAGCTATCTGCCATGTATGCCTATGTATATGCCTGTCTTTGGCTAGGTCTACACTTTAGGGGCAGTTGATCTAAGTTATGCAACTTCAGCTACTCGAAAAGCGTAGCAGAAATTGGCGTATCTTAGGTCAATTTATCTGGCCATGAGGACGGCGGCGAGTTGACTGCTGCTGCTCCCCCTTGACTCCGCTTCCGCCTCTCACCGTGGTGGAGTTCCGGAGTTGAAGGCAGAGCGATCGGGGATAGATTTTATCATGTCTACACTAAATGTGATAAAATCGATCCCCAATAGATTGATCACTACACACCAATCCGGGTAGTGTAGACATATTTTATACAGAACTCTAGTAACAGGTTGGTGATTTGCCCCAGGGAAAAGTGAGTGTAAAAAGCTGTGCAGAAGGAGATATCTGGTCTGGGAAGCGCAGGAGTCACTATCTATGCAAATTATAAGGTAAGGGTGAGCCAAGCCCTAAGTCAGATCATGTAGTCAGTGGGCTTCCATGCTGGTATTAGTCTGTGCAAGATTGGGGCCTGACTTTTAGACATGCCACAATGCCAAGAGGTAACAAACAATAAGGATGGGATGGAAGGAAAAACAAGGGTTGGAGCATGAAGATCATAGAGTTACCCAGTTCAGGTGTGTGCATCTCTTGATGGCTCAATTAACCATTTATGAGACTAATGGTCACTGGTGTTGATGTAACATGCATGCCTTATACCGCGGCATTTGGCTTTGGCACAAAGAAAGGGAGAGAAGCAATGGAGAGGGAACATGGCTGTTAGCTGGATACTGTATCTGCACTTGTGCAGAGACCAGGGCAGGGAAACTCATGGGATCTGAGAGCTGGAGTCAAACGTCTACATTGCAATTAAGCAGCCCCTTAGCCGAAGCCCCAAGAGCCTGAGTCAGCTGACATGGGCCTGCTGTTTTTAATCGCAGTGTGGACATACCCTACGAGGAGCAGTCTGCAATTGACCCAAGGGCTAGAATGCTGCTAGCTGTGGAGATCCCCAGACTTCGTTTGCTGGCAGAGTTCTGAAGCGTTTGAAAGAACTGAGCTGGTGCATTTTTTCTCAAGCTCTGAAGAGGCCAGGAGATGTCAGCTCAGCGAGAAGATCAGAGGGGAACATGTTTTGACGTGTGTGTCCTGAAATATGAAAGTATAACTGTTGTGTTGAAACCTTATAGCTGAATAGGTGTAACAGCATGAGTACGGCTACTGAAGCTGCCATGCACACCCTAGTTGCAATGGAGAGGCACCCTTAGGGTTAGAAGGCTAGCATTAATGTCCAGGCATCAGCATGGGAGTAATGGGGTCATAGTTCTGCGACAGGGTTTGGTCTAGGGTTGCCAACTTTCTGACCGAACACCTTTGCCATGCCCCTTCTCCAAGACCCCTCCCTGCTCACTCCGTCTTTCCCGCTCCCTCTGTTGCTCACGCTCCTCCACCCTCACTTGTTCATTTTCACTGGGCTGTGGAGCATCCCTTTTCGACCAGGTGTTCTGTTGAAAACTGGATGCCTGGCAACCCTAGTTCGGGCACTAGCACTAGTGGGTGGGGTTAGAGTGGGGAATGGGCGAGGGAGTCATTGTTAAGGCTGGTGTGTCAGTACTGGGATTCGGGTGAAGATGTCAGCACTAAGGTTGGGCAATATAGGCACACAGAGCCCTCTAGCAGCTAGCATTGGACACACCCATCCTCACACCCACACCCCTCTAGTGGGTGGGATGATTATTACAAACACACAGAATCCTCTACCCCTCTAGCGTGTTTGTGTATGTGAGCACAGACACACCCAGTCCCCCTCCCAGTGACTGCTCCTCATCAGATAACAGCCCTACCACTGCTGCTCGCTAACAGAGGTCTCTCTTTAATTCAAGTGACAGAGGTCTCTGCTGTGGTGCTGAAGTTCTCCAGGTTCTGCTCCCTGCTGATGACCCTGGGTGTGCGTATGTAAATCAGGGCATATAAGGGTGTGTGTGTGTGTCTCAGACTCACATTGGAATACACAGAATGCACACCAGAATGCACAGCCAGTGGCATTGAAGGACCCACTTTGGGGTGGGATTTGGAAAGGACATAGAGGGTATGGATAACCATATTCAGAGAGTAGTTATTAATGGTTCCCAATCCTGCTGAAAAGGTATAACAAGCGGGGTTCCACAGGGGTTTGTTTTGGGACCAGCTCTGTTCAATATCTTCATCAACGACTTAGATATTGGCATAGAAAGTACGCTTATTAAGTTTGCAGATGATACCAAATTGGGAGGGATTGCAACTGCTTTGGAGGATAGGGTCATAATTCGAAATGATCTGGACAAATTGGAGAAATGGTCTGAGGTAAACAGGATGAAGTTTAATAAAGACAAATGCAAAGTGCTGCACTTAGGAAGGAACTATCAGTTTCACACATACAGAATGGGAAGAGACTGTCTAGGAAGGAGTACAGCAGAAAGAGATCTATGGGTTGTAGTGGACCACAAGCTAAATATGAGTCAACAGTGTGATGCTGTTGCAAAAAAAGCAAACGTGATTCTGGGATGCATTAACAGGTGTGTTGTGAGCAAGACACGAGAAGTCATTCTTCAGCCCTTCTCTGAGCTGGTTAGGCCCCAACTGGAGTATTGTGTCCAGTTCAGGGCACCGCATTTCAAGAAAGATGTGGAGAAATTGGAGAGGGTCCAGAGAAGAGCAACAAGAATGATTAAAGGTCTTGAGAACATGACCTGTGAAGGAAGGCTGAAAGAATTGGGTTTGCTTAGTTTGGAAAAGAGAAGACTGAGAGGCGACATGATAGCAGTTTTCAGGCATCTAAAAGGGTGTCATAAGCAGGAAGGAGAAAACTTGTTCACTTTAGCCTCTAAGGATAGACCAAGAAGCAATGGGCTTAAACTGCCGCAAGGGAGGTTTAGGTTGGACATTAGGAAAAAGTTCCTGTCAGGGTGGTTAAACACTGGAATAAATTGCCTAGGGAGGTTGTGGAAACGCCATCTCTGGAGATATTTAAGAGTAGGTTAGATAAATATCTATCCGGGATGGTCTAGACAGTATTTGGTCCTGCCATGAGGGCAAGGAACTGGACTCAATGACCTCTTGAGATCCCTTCCAGTCCTAGGATCTACGAATCTATGTTCTTACTGCATTGTAAGCTGGCTCTGTGGAACCCAGGCTTGCGGAATCCATATTACCAATCCAGTTTTGGAGTACACATACCACATTGTAAACCTGGGTCTCATAGCTGTGCTTTACATGGACCTTCTGACTTGGGTCCATGGCTTGAGTTGTGTCCACGCTGCAAAATAACAGAGCTTGGACTCAAGTCACAGTGGACAGTTGGGCTCTGACCTATCTCCCTAGCAGGGTCCTAGGACCTGAATCCAATGTGCTTGCTGACCCGAGTCAGAGTGCTGTGTGTCGGCAGAGAAGGGATGTGTGGGCTCAAACCTCAGTCAGAGCCCAGGTTGAGTGTGCAATGCAGGAGGAGTGAACAGGAGTTGCTAACAGAGAGTTTTGCAAGGGAGTTCTCCAGGTGAAGGAGGAGCACATACAGCATCTGTGGGGTAAGTGACTGTCTGCAGTGTTTGTGTTTGTGTTTGGGGGTTACTGGCTGTGTGCTGAGCTTGTGTTTGTCAGTCTGTTTGGTTTGTTTGTTTGAAGGAGCATGTGCTGTAGCTGGCAGTTGGAGGCAGAGCTACCAGGAAGGTTTGAAAGTTAGAAGCCTCCGGTAATTGGCTGAGCCTTAACCAGTGGGCGGGGCATTCACTCAGGCCAGGGCTTTATAAAGCTGCGCACAAGCGACCAGGGAGCTTAGCGAACAGGAGCTGCTAACAGGGAGTTTTGCAAGGGAGTTCTCCAGGTGAAGGAGGAGCACATACAGCATCTGTAAGGGGAGTAGGAAGGGAGTGGGGTCCCTTGTCGGTCTCATCTGTGACCCATTGGTCCCCTGAACCTATAAACTGAGCCACATCCAAAACCTTTCTTTCTGTTTACAGCAGAGCAGAGCGGACAGGGAGCTGCAGACGGGAATTTGAGAGAGTTTGGCAGAGGGAGGCTTACAATGGTGAGGAGGACCCGCAACACCTGTGCCAGCACTGCTTCTGTCTCCTCCACCTGCGCCTGTAGCCAGACAGAGTACCAAAGCATGGATGCTTTTACCCAGATTCTGGTGTGGGCTTGCAAAGACTGTAATTTGCAATTTCCACTTACTGATATCCAGGCCGGGGGTGGCATCCAATGTGAAAGGTGCCTACTGGTGGAATCTCTCAGGCAGAAGGTGGGAGAGCTACAGGAGGAGGTGGCTAGACTGAGGAACATCCATATCCATGAGCAATTCCTGGACAGTATCCATGTGGAGACAGCTGACGTAGCTGTCCCAGTTCACAGGACTACCGACACACCAGTGGAGGGGGAGATGCCTCAGGGTGTATCTGACACACCAGTGGAGGAGGAGGCTCAGGGTGGACACAGTCAGCTGGTTACTTCTAGCAGCAGGCAGTGCTCCACCACTGCTGCGAACCCTCCTGCTGTGGTAAAAGATAACCGTTATGCTCTTCTTGATACAGGAGAGAAGGAATCACCCCCAACAGTTAAGGAGGTGAAGCCTCGTACCCCTAAGGCTGGGAGGTCTGCTGCCACCACTGATAAGAAACGTAGGGTAGTGGTGGTTGGAGACTCTCTGCTGAGGGGGACGGAGACACCCATCTGTCGCCCTGACCATTCATCCCGGGAGGTATGCTGCCTGCCAGGGGCCCGTATCCGAGATGTTACAGAGGCATTGTCGAGGATTATCCGGCCTTCTGACTACTACCCCATGCTACTCATCCATGTGGGCACAAATGATACTGCGAGGTGTGACACTGAGCAGATCAAGAGTGACTACAGGGCTCTGGGAGTACGGGTTAAGGAGTTTGGAGCGCAGGTGGTATTCTCTTCAATTCTTCCTGTTGAAGGTAGGGGTCCGGGCAGAGACAGATGCATCGTGGAGGTGAATGCCTGGCTGCGAAGATGGTGTCGCCAGGAGGGCTTTCGCTTCCTCGACCACGGGATGCTATTCGAGGAAGGACTGCTAGGAACAGATAGCGTTCACCTTTCGAAGAGGGGAAAGGCCTTATTTGCACACAGACTGGCTAACCTAGTAAGGAGGGCTTTAAACTAGGTTCGATGGGGACAGGTGAGCAAAGCCCACAGGTAAGTGGGGAACAAGACCTGGGAGATGGGTTGGAAACAAGAGGGAGCACGGGCTATAATGGCAGAGAGGAAGGAGGGTCACGGCAAAGCTGGGAGGCAAGATCAAACCAGTATCTTAGATGCCTATATACAAATGCAAGAAGTATGGGTAATAAGCAGGAAGAACTGGAAGTGCTAATAAATAAATACAACTATGACATTGTTGGCATTACTGAAACTTGGTGGGATAATACACACGACTGGAATGTTGGTGTGGATGGGTATAGTTTGCTCAGGAAGGATAGACAGGGGAAAAAGGGAGGAGATGTTGCCTTATATATTAAAAATGTACACACTTGGACTGAGGTGGAGATGGACATAGGAGACGGAAGTGTGGAGAGTCCCTGGGTTAGGCTAAAAGGGGTAAAAAACACAGGTGATGTCGTGCTGGGAGTCTACTACAGGCCACCTAATCAAGTGGAAGAGGTGGATGAGGCTTTTTTCAAACAACTAACAAAATCATCCAAAGCCCAAGGTTTGGTGGTGATGAGGGACTTCAACTATCCAGATAGATGTTGGGAAAATAACACCGCGGGGCACAGACTATCTAATAAGTTCCTGGACTGCATTGCAGACAACTTTTTATTTCAGAAAGTTGAAAAAGCTACTAGGGGGGAAGCTGTTCTAGACTTGATTTTAACAAATGGGGAGGAACTTGTTGAGAATTGGAAAGCAGAAGGAAGCTTGGGTGAAAGTGATCATGAAATCATAGAATTTGCAATTCTAAGGAAGGGTAGAAGGGAGTACAGCAGAACAGAGACAATGGATTTCAGGAAGGCGGATTTTGGTAAGCTCAGAGAGCTGATAGGTAAGGTCCCACGGGAATTAAGACTGAGGGGAAAAACAACTGAGGAAAGTTGGCAGTTTTTCAAAGGGACGCTATTAAGGGCCCAAAAGCAAGTTATTCCGATGGTTAGGAAAGATAGAAAATGTGGCAAAAGACCACCTTGGCTTAACCATGAGATCTTGCATGACCTACAAAATAAAAAGGCGTCATATAAAAAATGGAAACTAGGTCAGATTACAAAGGATGAATATAGGCAAATAACACAGGAATGCAGAGGCAAGATTAGAAAAGCAAAGGCACAAAATGAACTCAAACTAGCTATGGGAATAAAAGGAAACAAGAAGACTTTTTATCAATACATTAGAAGCAAGAGGAAGACCAAGGACAGGGTAGGCCCACTGCTCAATGAGGAGGGGGAAACAGTAACGGGAGACTTGGAAATGGCAGAGATGCTTAATGACTTCTTTGTTTCAGTCTTCACTGAGAAGTCTGAAGGAATGTCTAGTATAGTGAATGCTTACGGGAAGAGGGTAGGTTTAGAAGAGAAAATAAAAAAAGAGCAAGTAAAAAATCACTTAGAAAAGTTAGATGCCTGCAAGTCACCAGGGCCTGATGAAATGCATCCTAGAATACTCAAGGAGTTAATAGAAGAAGTATCTGAGCCTCTAGCTATTATCTTTGGGAAATCATGGGAGACGGGGGAGATTCCAGAAGACTGGAAGGGGGCAAATATAGTGCCCATCTATAAAAAGGGAAATAAAAACAACCCAGGAAACTACAGACCAGTTAGTTTAACTTCTGTGCCAGGGAAGATATTGGAGCAGGTAATCAAAGAAATCATCTGCAAACACTTGGAAGGTGGTAAGGTGATAGGGAATAGCCAGCATGGAGTTGTAAAGAACAAATTTTGTCAAACTAATCTGATAGCGTTCTTTGATAGGATAACGAGCCTTGTGGATAAGGGAGAAGCGGTGGATGTGATATACCTAGACTTTAGTAAGGCATTTGATACAGTCTCGCATGATATTCTTATAGATAAACTAGGAAAGTACAATTTAGATGGGGCTACTATAAGGTGGGTGCATAACTGGCTGGATAACCGTACTCAGAGAGTAGTTGTTAATGGCTCCCAATCCTGCTGGAAAGGTATAACAAGTGGGGTTCCGCAGGGGTCTGTTTTGGGACCGGTTCTGTTCAATATCTTCATCAACGATTTAGATGTTGGCATAGAAAGTACGCTTATTAAGTTTGCGGACGATACCAATATTGCAACTGCTTTGGAGGACAGGGTCAAAATTCAAAATGATCTGGACAAATTGGAGAAATGGTCTGAGGTAAACAGGATGAAGTTCAATAAAGGTAAATGCAAAGTGCTCCACCTAAGAAGGAACAATCAGTTTCACACATACAGAATGGAAAGAGACTGTCTAGGCAGGAGTATGGCAGAAAGAGATCTAGGGGTCATAGTGGACCACAAGCTAAATATGAGTCAACAGTGTGATACTGTTGCAAAAAAAGCAAACGTGATTCTGGGATGCATTAACAGGTGTGTTGTAAACAAGATACGAGAAATCATTCTTCCGCTTTACTCTGCGCTGGTTAGGCCTCAACTGGAGTATTGTGTCCAGTTCTGGGCACCGCATTTCAAGAAAGATGTGGAGAAATTGGAGAGGGTCCAGAGAAGAGCAACAAGAATGATTAAAGGTCTTGAGAACATGACCTATGAAGGAAGGCTGAAGGAATTGGGTTTGTTTAGTTTGGAAAAGAGAAGACTGAGAGGGGACATGATAGCAGTTTTCAGGTATCTAAAAGGGTGTCGTCAGGAGGAGGGAGAAAACTTGTTTACCTTAGCCTCCAATGATAGAACAAGAAGCAATGGGCTTAAACTGCAGCAAGGGAGATTTAGGTTGGACATTAGGAAAAAGTTCCTAACTGTCAGGGTAGTTAAACACTGGAATAGATTGCCTAGGGAAGTTGTGGAATCTCCATCTCTGGAGATATTTAAGAGTAGGTTAGATAAATGTCTTTTAGGGATGGTCTAGACAGTATTTGGTCCTGCCATGAGGGCAGGGGACTGGACTCGATGACCTCTCGAGGTCCCTTCCAGTCCTAGAGTCTATGAGTCTATGAGTACCAAGGAAGGTAGGCAGACAGATGAATGTGGTGGGGAGAGACATCTGTACACAGCCTTCTCCCTAGTGCCCCGTGCAGCCAGCTCAGCCCTGTGGGATAGAAACAGAATCTCTCTGCATCCCCTAGGGTTCAAGCCAGCTGATGTCAAACTGCCCTAAGGTCTCTGCATGGCACAAGCTGTGTCACCCTTCCATAAGACTTCCCCCTGGCCCAGCACAAGGCAAAGCAGGGCAGAGGCTGTGAGGAGCAGATCCCAAGCCATGCTTGGCTTCACTGGGTTACAGGCAGATGTTGGGCCAGGGGACTGAGCATTGCTCTGTGCAGAGAGACGACAGCTTCCCGGCTTAAAGAGTGTTTGAGAGGCGACAGATTCAGTTCTGGCCTGGGGATCTCCCCAAGCTGGACTTTCCCAGAGGGCACTCATGCAGGGAAAGTGACCCCGCTTGTTTGGATCACCAGGAGAATAAACAGAATGGGGATAAATAAAGTACCCCAAGCAAAAAAGCACCTGACACCTGTTCAATCCCAACCTGCAACCTCCTGCTATTCCAGCCCTGGGCTTTCTCTCTGCTGATGCACCTCAATCTTGACCACATCCTCCCCTGTATTGCAGCCCTTAGCTCTCCCCCAACCAGATCTGCTGATGCCATAGATGCCGGAACTAGGGGTGCTGCTGCACCCCCTGGCTTGAAGTGGTTTCTGTCATATACAGGCTTTCCAGGTTGGTTCAACGGCTCTCAGCACCCCCACCCGCATACAAATTGTTCCAGCAGCCCTGGCTGATGCCCCTGAATGCTGGCATGCCACTTCCCTGTTATTCCAGTGCTGGACTTCCCCCAACACATCCAGCACCAATGATGCCCCTCAGCCTTGACATACAGCCCCCTGCTATTCCTGCCCTCAGTTCTACTTACCCACATAGCTCTGCCAGTGCCCCTCAATGCTTACCCACAGCCCCCTGCTATCCCAGCCTTAGGCTCCCCCACTACACGCAGCTCAGCCATGTTCCTCGAACCCAGCCCACAAAGCCTGCCCTTCCTCTTCACCCGAAGTCTATGGTGAATATTTAGGAGTAATATGACCTAACTACTTAATTTGTCTGTGACCTTAGGCAAGTAGAAATAACAAGAACCCCAATTGCCAAGTGACTTTGATGAAGTGACTCAGGGACCTTAGGGCAATTCCAAACCCATCATCTGGAAATATACTCAGAGTTGGCAATAATGATTACAAGCCAAGCCAACCACATGCTCTCAGAGGCAGGCACTCCCCTGGCGTGGATCTCTCAAGCTAAGCAGGTTCTGGCATGTGCAGAATTTAGAAAGAAGGCATCAGAAAGCCCGCAGAGGCTTCAGAGAGTGGGGTAGGGCACTTCTGTCACAGTCAGTGCTACCTTAGTGCCTATGCTGTGCTGAAGAGAGCAGAATGGGGTCCCAGTGGCTGGGCCGGTGTGGCAGAGAGTGGGATGGGGACACAGCAGGAGGTTCTCTCTCCTCAGTCAGTGCTGACCCCAGTGCCCCAGCAGGGTGCTGTGCTGCAGCAAGTGCTGAGTTGCCTACCAGAAATAACCAGCTCACTGGTCCCACATTGTCATGAAAGATCCCTCAGCACTTTCTCCTTCAGTTATTCCATTCTGTCCCCTCCCCTAAAATCCACCCATGGCTGCATTGGGACACAGGTTCCCCATTCACTTCGTGTTATTATCTACCTGTCCAATCACAGGGAGGCTGCCTCCTACTCCAGGCATACGAACTCTGAACATTGCTGTTATGCAGCTATCTGCTGCCCCACCCCAGAGATGACTGCATTTCAGTGATCACAGCTCATCTGCCCCTGGAAAACACAGGCTGTTTACCGAACTGCTTCTCCGTTTCCCAAGCCCTTGTTCCCTGCCCGTGTGTTATGTGTCCCTGCCTGCAACTGATCCACAGAAGAGCCAAGTCCGTTAATGTGCTGTTCATTGTTAATGTTTAGAGCTGTAACTCAGGATAGCTACTGAGGGGCATATAGTAAGAAGGTAAGAGTCTGTGTAAATAGGAAATAAAGATGGTCTTGCATCCATACCAACGATGGCGTCCTGGGTCTTTGTAATCTCTATAGTTACACACATCAGCTACACCACTTGACTCTTCACTTCTCCAAGCTCAGTAACTCATGTTTTTCCGCTCCCAAGACCTCCGTTCAATATTGGTGTCAGCCAAAATGACAATCATCACATCAGTACTTGTGCTTAGAGGTGTTGTAGACCATGAGATATTCTCTAGTAGGAGAGTTCAGTGGGAAGGGATAACTCAGTGGTTTAAGCACTGGCCTGCTAAACACAGGGCTGTGATTTCAATCCTTAAGGGGGTCGCTTAGGGAGCTAGGGCAAAAATCTGTCTGGGAATTGGTTCTGCTCTGAGCAGGGGTTGGACTAGATGACCTCCTGAGGTCCCTTCCAATCCTGATAGTCTATGAGCATTACAATTGGCAAATAGTCACACCAGGTAGAGAACCCTGCTGGTTAAATCAGGCTGGTAGATCTATAGGAGGACTTAAAAAAAACAACAGCTCTAAAGGTGTAGGACCAGGCACTCAGTGGGATAAACTGGCAGAGCTTCACTTAAATCCATGGAATGCTGTCTGTTTACACCAGCTTAGCATCTAAGGGTAAAGTATATATCATACCTGCCAGCATGCCCACTGCTGATCCAACTGCAGCATATAAACAGATGAGTGGTGATGCTACAAACACAGCAAGCAGAAAAATGCCACCAGTCCAGGGATTGTCACAACTAAACAGCTGACTGATTCCCACCGGAATGGATTTTAGCAACTGCAAAATCAATTACAAAAAAATGACATGCCAGAGTTAATGACAGGGGATGTAGCATATTTCATTAGAGCTAGTTGGAAATCTTCCGAGAGTTAATTTTCTGTTGGAAAATGCTGTTCTGCCAAAATGAAAATTTCTCCTAGGAATGTGTCAATTTCAATGAAATTTCATTTTGGAAAACATTGGGAGTGGGTGGGGGGAACAAGTATTCTGATAAGATTGAAACTTTCCCTTTATTGGAATGGAATGTTGTAATTTTTGTTTTGAAATGACTTTTTGTTTTAAATGTTATTTGATGTAACATTATAAATGCATTTTTTAAAATGCCCTTTCATAGAGAATTTCAATGTTTTCTGGTTTTGTTTCAATTGCGGGAGCAATTCAGTGCTGTGGCCCCATAATAAAGAGGTTTGCCACACTGACCATGCTATACACCTTTTCTGTAGATAGATATTAGACATCAGTTTGCTTTGCCATCAGTTTGGCACCTTCCCTGGCACCGGCCAAACCTATTCCATTTCCCTTTCATGTAGTTCTGTGCTCCATGTTTTGGGATTATGCAGAATTTAATACCTTTCTTTCCCAGACCCTATTTGCAGTGGAGTGGAATGATTCCGCCTTTAGTGGACCTTACCAGTGGCACTTCGATTTCAGACCAAGTGATGTTGGGCACTGATGTTACAGGCTGAATGAGTGTCGTAGGGAAGAAGAGGTTGTAGTGTCCAGTGGCAGCCAAGTAAAGAGACACAGCAATATTGGAAGGCAAGGTGAGAACAGGAAGGTCCCATTTACTAAAGACTGAGTCTAAAGCACTGGAAAGAACGGGGCTGAAAAGAGAACAACAAGATCTTTCAGACAGCAGTGATAAATTCTACATACCAGTGAGGCGGTGTTAAACATCTTCACCTGAAACTGGCTGAGCCCAGAAGGAGAACAACCTCTTCGTAGATTTATCTGTCCATCTCTTGTGATGGCATCTGTTACATATGGGTTGTTTTCTGTGTCCTCTTTTTACCTTTAGGGTTTATAATGATTAGAGTGAACAGAAACAGCCTTCCTTGTCCTTAGAAGTGACTGGTATTGCAGGTGGTCACTTACCACCAGTCAAGTCAGCCTCTAGCAGTAAGCAAAGCAGCAGAAAGTATGGTACTTTGGCACATATCCTTAAACATATTTAGGCATCTAACTCCCGTTGGGATGCAGGTGCCTAAATACCTTCGAGAATCTGGCCCTTATCTCCAAATTAACTAGCTACAATGTCCATTCATTTTCTAAAGCATACTGGGATGATCTTGCTTCTGCTGAAGTCAATGGGAGTTTTGTCATTGACTTCATCGGGAATAGCATTCAACCTACAAATGTAAGCTTGTGCAAACAAAGAGAGATGGGTCTGAGCTGTAAAGTTCAGATCCTGAACTTGCCCCTACTTCTGGGTCAATCAGATGCAGGGTTTGGGTGTGGCTAATGGCTGGATCCTTGCTCAGTTATATTTCATTAATATAAGAGCAAGAAGCTAATGGTAATAATTTCAATGTCACCTAGCCCACTATTCACTGTTGAACAATCCTCTCAAGAAATGAAGGGGATGATCGTATTGTGGAGATCTGCAAAATCTACTGGAATTGGCATCTATGCATCACTCAGTTGAGAAATCCAGTGAGGCACCTAAGCTCTATTAAGGGCAGTCCTGAACCCCCAATACCTAGTGGAACCCCACAGAGGACAAGTGATCATATATTGAACATCTTCACAAGTTACTGTGAGTGGCGTAATAATTTGACATCTTAAGTGAGTAGAGCTTAGATTGTGGGTGGACCTAAGAAGAGTCTTATTGCCTCTCATGTTGACCTCCGAAGAAAGTGAACTGAAAAAGAGCGCAAACATGGCTGAAGTTTCAAAAAGTGAACAACCATTAGCAGAAATTTTTGGCTTTATTTGCCCAGCTGTAAATACTGTTTTGTTTCAAATCGTATTAGTTAAAAATGGAAGTAAGCTACAGTAGATAACATATGGGTCATTAAAAGTAAAAAAGTCAAACTAAGAATAGAAAATATTTAGGATTGCATATTAAAAACAAAACAAAGAGCAACTTACCATGCCATGGATGTAACAACTACAGGCAGCAGAAGCCACCAATAATAGTCTCCTTTGTTAGAAAACACAGCTATGAGTAATCCCAATAAGGTCCCATTATAGCCATGGAGTCCTGTTTCTACGGCTGATCTGTGGGAGACAGAGGAGTCTTTATGTTCACTTGAAAACGTATTAGAAAACCATAATTACACTGTCCAGATAATAACATCCCTTCAAGCCCCTGTGAAAGAGTATGTGAGCTGTAAGGTAATTTATGGAAGTTCTGTGTCTGAAGAAGTGGAAAACAATGATCAATGTGGTGATTTTGACAAGTAAACTGCTGGGGCTTGTAGCAAAACCTTGATCTGCCCAAGGCTAGCTTGTAATTGTCCATGTTTGGAGGCCTTTCTAACCGGGAATATCTACAGCCACAAAACCCAAGACCTACCTAAGTATTTCCATAAAAATAAATTAAAAAATGCCAGTAGAAACTGGTGGTAACTGTGTTTCCTAATGCAGTAGGAATTATAGTCCAGCTGGAATGTTCCAAGCTGAGATGATAAAAAAGGAAACCAACAGCATAAACAGAGAAGAATAAATCGTATTTCTAAAGTTATTTCAGGCCTGGTCCACACTACAGCGTTAAATCGATTTAAACAGCGTTAAATCGATTTAACCCTGTAACCGTCCACACTACAAGGCACTTTAAATGGATTTTAAGGGCTCTTAAAATCGATTTCTGTACTCCTCCCCAATGAGAGGAGTAATCCTAAAATCGATATTACTATATCGATTTAGGGTTAGTGTGAACGGAAATCGAAGTTATTGGTCTCATTCTTTTACTGAGCTACCCAGAGTGCACCGCTCCGGAAATCGATGGTAGCCTAGGACCATGGATGCACACCACTGAATTAATGTGCCCTAGTGTGGACGCGTAAAATCAATTTTACAAAACTAGTTTTATAAAACCGGTTTTAATAATTTCGATTTTATGCTGTAGTGTAGACGTGGCCTCAGAATCAGTGGTGTGAAACAACACCACCAATAACCATTTTTAAAAAAAAAGTGTCATGTTTTACCTGATATCTCTGCAGAGTTCAAATTGGAAATCAAAGAGTAGAAGTATTTGGCTCTGTGATTTGAATTTTAGTCCATATCTATTCTTTATTCCAGGTTCTTTGATCTAAAGCTCTGCTGCTTGCTTAGCACTGTCAAAAAAAGGGCTTGTCTACATCAGAAAGTTGCAGCGCTGGTGAAGGAGTTACAGCGCTGCAACTTAGGAGGTGTACACATCTGCAGGGCACCACCAGCGCTGCAACTCCCTGTTTGCAGCGCTGGCCGTACTCCCGTTTTGTCTCGGGTGTAGAGGATCCAGCGCTGGTGATCCAGCGCTGGTAATCAAGTATAGACACTTACCAGCGCTTTTCTTGACCTCCGTGGAATAAGCAGGTATCCCAGCATACCTGAGGAAGCCTCTGGTAATCAAGCTGGTCTCCTTCCCCGGCTTGCTCTCGCGTTCCCCGAACCCCGAGCAAGCAGGTCTCCTTCCCTGCGGTTTGCTGGGTGGTTCGGGGAACGCGAGAGCAAACCGCGGCGAAGCTGGTCTCCTTTCCCGGTTTGCTCTCGCGTCCCCCGAACCCCGAGCAAGCAGGTCTCCTTCCCTGCGGTTTGCAGGGTGGTTCGGGGAACGCGAGAGCAAACAGCGGCGAAGCTGGTCTCCTTTCCCGGTTTGCTCTCGCGTTCCCCGAACCCCCGAACAAGCAGGTCTCCTTCCCTGCGGTTTGCAGGGTGGTTCGGGGAACGCGAGAGCAAACCGGGAAAGGAGACCAGCTTCGCCGCGGTTTGCTCTCGCGTTCCCCAAACAAGCAGGTCTCCTTCCCTGCGGTTTGCAGGGTGGTTCGGGGAACGCGAGAGCAAACCGCGGCGAAGCTGGTCTCCTTCCCCGGTTTGCTCTCGCGTTCCCCGAACCACCCTTGAAGCCGCCCAACAGAGCTGCAGTGTGGCCACATCTAACACCACTTGCAGCGCTGGTTGCTGTAAGTGTGGCCACTCTGCAGCGCTGGCCCTATACAGCTGTACTAATACAGCTGTAACAACCAGCGCTGCAAAATTTTAGATGTAGACATGGCCAAAGAGTGTTAGTGCCAAAGTAATCATAGTTCAAATGTGAATTTGGTCAGCACCAAGAACAATCCCCAGAGATAAACATACCTGTCCTGACTCAGAAGAAGTGCTGCTAAAGTTGAGACAGATGTTCCTAAACAGCCCGTGAGCGCCCACCAGGGATTCTGGACCAGGAATCCAGCAATCATGAGAAACCCACTGAGAGGGTTATTGACACACATCACCTGGGACGTCCCTCGCAAAACCCAGTCAATAAACTGAAACACTAGAGGTTTATCTGAAAGAGGAAAGATCATCAGAATGAAGAGGCAGAGGGATATTCTTATTTTATTTGTATTGCAGTAGCATAGATTCAGAGACTTTAAGGCCAGAAGTGACCATTAGAGCAGTGGTTCTCAACCAGGGGTAAGTGTACCCCTCGGGGTGTGTGTATCCCTGGGGGTACACAGAGGTCTTCCAGGGAGTACATCAACTCATCTAGATATTTGCCTAGTTTTACAACAAGCTAGTGAAATCAGTACAAACTAAAATTTCATACAGACAATGGCTTGTTTATACTGCTCTATATGCTCTATGCTGAGATGAAAGTACATTATTTATATTTGAATTGATTAATCTTTTTAATTACCTAGTAAAAATGAGAAAGGAAGCCATTTTTCAGTAATAGTGTGCTGGGACACTTTTATGTCTGATTTTGTAAGCAAGTCGTTTTTAAGTGAGGTGAAATTTGGGGGTACGCAAGACAAATCAGGTTCCAGAAAGGGGTACAGTAGTCTGGAAAGGTTGAGAACCATGCATTAGAACATCTAGTCTGACATCCTTTCACAGCCCTTCAGATTTCATCCAGTTACCCCCCGCCCCCCGTACTGAGCTCAACAATGTGTTTCACTAAAGCAGGGGTCGACAACCTTTCAGAAGTGTTGTGCCAAGTCTTCATTTATTCACTCTAATTTAAGGTTGTGTGTGCCAGTAATACATTAACATTTTTAGAAGGTCTCTTTCTATAAGTCTATAATATAGAAATAAACTATTGTTGTATGTAAAGTAAATAAGGTTTTAAAAATGTTTAAGACACTTCATTTAAAATTAAATTAAAATGCAGAGCCCCCTGGACTGGTGGCCAGGAGCTGGGCAGTCAGAGTGCCATAGGTTGCCTACCCCTGCACTAAAGCATCTTCCAGAAAGGCATCCAGTCTTGGCTTAAAGACATCAAGAGATGGAGAGGCCGTCATTTCCCTTGGCAAGTTGTTCCAATGGCTAATCATCCTCACTGTTAAAAACCTGTGTCTCATTTCTAATTTGAATTTGTCTGACTTCTGCTTCCAGCCTTCAGTTCTTGTTTTGCCTTTCTCTGTCAGCTGAAAGAGCCCTTAAGAGCACGGTATTTTCTCCCTGCGAAGGATGCGGTCAGCAAGTGCCTCTTATTCTTTTTTGATAAGCTGAACAGATGGCTCTCTTCAAGTCCCTCACTGAAAGGCATTTTCTCTGGCCCTCTTAGCATCTAGGCATCGAGTGAGGATTGAGGCCCTGCTATTCTAGGTGCTGTACACACATCTATGGGTTAAGTCTCCAGGGACAACAAAGCCAATGAAAAGACGATCCCTGCCTCCAAACACCTTACAAGCAATGTAAATGACACAAACAATCCTGGGATTCTGCTTTTCTCAAAATGCCCTAAGCAATTATTGCAGAACTGGGACATGTATCAGCCAGACTGGAAAAGCCATCTCAGATTTATCACATTCTAGGACAACTGTTAGATCTGGCATGGGAAAAGCTAACTGCTCCAGTGTGCAGTTGGCAGAGTTCCCTATTATAAAGCACACTGGGATATACTTGTACAAACTGGCTTATTTTATGATGTCCACAAAGTTGCATAGCAGATGGTGGTGAGAGTCTTACTCATTCATTTACACACTGGAGTTTAGGTAAAGTTAAAACAAGTCTCTAGGAAAATATAATGAAAAAAGCAGAACTCTTTTGCAATGAACGGAGGAAGGAAATGTATCAGGCCTGGTCTACACTACAGAGTTAGGTTGACCTAAGGCAGCATACATTGACCTAACTCTGCAGGCATCTACACTAAAATGTAGCTGATACCGATGTGACTTGCTCACTACACTGACTTAATAACTCTACCTCCATGAGAGGCACAGCACTTAAGTCGACGTAGCTAGGTTGATGCAGTGTCAGTGTAGACACTGCGTTGCTTACATCGACTATTGCTGCCTTTCAGAAACCATCCCACAATGCCTCACACTGGCACTTAAATCAGTGCAAGTGCTCCTGATGAGGATGTGCACCGCCAACACAAGGTGCACAGCGTGGACACGTACAACCAATTCATTTACTGCAGTGGCTGTACATTGACGTAACTTAGGTCAACTGAATGTAAGACCCAATGAGCCAACCCAGGCATATGTGCAGTGACTGTCACAGGTGCTCAGAAGCTATGTAAGAATCATGGAGGGTCTACCTGTCTGGGCTATGATATGGGAGGCTACCATGCTCAATTACCATGAGTGTCTGTGTGTGTGTGTGTGTGTGTGCGTGCACGCAAATCAGTTACCTGCCCGCACAAATGGGCAAGCCTGTGTTTTAAGGGGAGCATCACAGACTAGGCATGCAGTTGCATGGGTGCTCTTGTGCACTCAAACTGCGTGCTTGATTGTTGGCAATTTGGGCCACTTAGGACCCCATAATACCACCATTATTCAGGCTGAGGAGTATGGAAATATGCAAGTCAAACTGCAGATGCTAACAGGACTACTCAACGTGAGCAAGAGCAGCAGGAAAGGACCTTAGTGTGGGTGTAGCACTAGGTTGTGTCTCTGACTAACATGACTGTGCAGGGCTATAGGAAGGGGTAAAGATCGTCCTCTCCCACGCCTTTCACAGCCCACGAGGGCTGCCCAAAGTGCATGACATTTGTGCTCCAGATGCTTCTCCTTGGGAGTACCTGGGCAAGGAGGGGCAGGGAGTAGGTGCAGCCATGACTCTGTCCCCTAGACTCACTGGCCGGTGGAGGTGGCTACCACTGAAGGCAGAAAAGGGTGTCGCAAGTCTCAGTCCTAGGACTCTATAAGATGCAAAGACTGCTGGTCTTCCCCCTAGAGACTTGCACCAACATATCTCCCCTTATTAAGAGCATGCTATATGTACGATCAAGCCAATAAGAAGATACCAACTACCACTCCACAGCTCTGGAACAACAGTGGTTATGTTTGCCCATACATATATGTTCGCTGTAATATACACCTTCATAGATATTATGTGGATGGTATTAATATACTGTTTATTACATATATGGGTATTGCAAGGTTACATTAATTAAATGCATTATGCTCTTCCCACAATCTCTGTTCACCCGTGTCAAACATCCCACAGAACTTTGCAAAGCTGAAGTCAGCATTGGCATTAGAAAATAGGAAACTTGTCAAAGTAAAGATTCATGAATCCTTTGTACCAATCACAGTTAGGGAGCCCTGTTATGGCTCATCAGTGGAATGTAGCATTCAAATGAGGGATGGGAAAGTACAGGCACAACATGTGGGTTAAACTTATAGTTCAGTGATGTGTAAAGAGGTTGGTAACTCGTAAAGCCATACTAGAAATACTACTAGCAGAAATGTGTATCTTTGAAGCACACTTTCTGCATAAGGTGAACACACTGCGAGAACTTGCTACCTGGCAGGAGGGTATGTATAGCTCCTTTTCATATTGTACTGCTTTATCTTTAGACAATACATCTGGCACTTATTTAGTCTCTTGAGTATTTTTAAGAATGAACTACAAGTGTAGTCAGACAACTGGTCAATACTTGTGACTGGTAATTGCTTTACCTCTAGACTCACCTTCAGACATGTTCATTCCTCCCATGATATAGGAGACATCTCTGCTGATGCTTTTCGCACCTGTTGTCCCTCTATTCTGATTTTTAATGCTTTTCTCTTCGGTAATTTTGGTTTCAGGAGCCATGTTGCCCTTCAGATCCTTCTTCATGAAAGGATAGAATGTTATTACAGTTCTCATATGGCAAGCTGTTTTGTTTTCAAAGCCACCGATAAGTTTTTTTAAATTTATTTTAAAACATTATTATGGCAGGAGACATCAGGGGGTGCTGACATATACTGTCATGCAAGTTCTTTTTCTTAGCGTATGAACAAGTTTTGGTTCATGGGAAGAAATGCTGTGTTAGTTTCAGGTTATGCAAGGTTAGGTTTATAGGCATTTTCAGGAGATGGGGAGCTGTGTGAGCAGCAAGAGAGTTTGCTCTCTGTGACTGGAGTCAATCCTTGATGCAGAGTTGCTTGTTGGAGACCAGACATTGGTGCTGGGCTGAGATTCCTGGAGGAAGGGATTGACCTACATGCTGTTTGACCATCTCATTTCAGGAGTGGTATGTATATTACACTTTGGCTACAAGGGAGGTATAGCTCAGTGATTTCAGCATTGGCCTACTAACCCCAAAGTTGTGAGTTTAATCCTTGAGGGGGCCACTTAGGGATCTAGGGCAAAATCAGTACTTGGTCCAGCTAATGAAGGCAGCGCGCTGGACTCGATGACCTTCAGGGTCCCTTACAGCTCTATGATATGGATGTCTCTCTCTTACATTCTACACTATGAGCTAGGGGTATGATTCCTACATTGAGCATGTAAATAGTAGCATAGCTGCAGTAGCACGGGAAGCGTACCTGTGTAGTTCAGGTGGGTTTGTACATGGCTAAGCTATTATTTATACCTGAGCTAGCACAAGCATATTTATGGGAGTTGGGCATCCCACCCCTAGCTCATAGTGCAGACGTAGCCTTAGACTCTACTCAGATCCCATGCCACTGATTTCTGCTCCACTGGGAAGCTGGCCTGCAAGTCCCTGGACATCTACTACCGCTTGGCAGAGGGATGACACTGATGTTCAAATGGGATACCAAATGGGAAAAGGCACCAATACATTGTAAAACTTTGAAATAACTGAGTAGCAAAGCTCGGGGCTTTGTGAAATTGAAAAGTATGGTTTTAAGCAAAAATGTTTGCAGTTTCTTTTTAGATTTCATGCTCACAAAGTATATTTTTAACCAAAACCCCACAAATAATTCTGCACTAATTTTACTTGGATTTAATAAGCAGAAAAGTGGTAGCTCCAGTACTTACAGCTGATTCATTCTCCTGTTGGTGGTGTGGAGGGAAAAACTGATCCTCATTTTGTCTATCCAGATGTTCAACTTTTCCCAAAACTGTAGGTACAGAAGAAATAGATTTGCTCACTGCACCTCAAATTCCTCCCTCTCATGGCGGATGTGCATAGACTGCACACCTCCCGAGTCACTCAGGATGGCTATGCATTGTTACTTGTTAAACCGCTGGTATATCACAATAGCATTTCAATTATAATTTTCCTTCAGGATGGTTGTTGTAAAATATTTGTCTTTCCAGGGAGGATAGCCCGGATCTTGAATTTTTAAACCATCTTTGCACCTAAATAGCAGAGAGTATCTCTAGGATCATTTACATCTTTAGAGCTGGTCAACATTCTTTCAGAAAGCTTTCAGTTTGGTTGAAACTTTCTAGTTTCTCAGTGAAAACAAAATCAGAGCCAAAAAGTGAAAAAAAGCTTTGCTCTGGTTTCAGGAAAAAGTTTTGGTTTTTAAAAACTGAAAATATTTAGCAAACCCCCTTTTTTTTCCCAGTTTTTGAACACAGAAAATATCGGGGGTATTGGCTTAAAGGCTGCATCAAAAGATTGATTTTTTTTGGTTGAAAATTAAAAAGGAAGTTATTTTAAAAACATTTCCTGTGAAAATAATTAGCATTTTTTGATCAGCTCTATAAATCTGATCTCTAATTTAAGGGTTCCCTGGCTACCTCTTTCTGAACTTATAAAATGAGCTGATATCAGCAGCCATTCTGGCTGTGCAAAGAATGTATGGTCAGCCTACATAGTCGATATGGCTGATTTATTAACATATGTCACCAGTTAAGGATTCTGTTCACATTAAACTGAAATCTTTTCTGCCCGTGTCTGGGGGACTATGCAGATGAAGATTAAAGATCTAGTGGTATATTCCAAAACAGTAGGTGATAATCCTTGTATCCTGGCTAATTTTCTCATGATATTTTCTGACATCCAAGTCTGGGTGTGGTAGCTAGGCACCTAAGAGCTCCCATGTTTATACGTTAACTGGACTTGGAGGCTGGAATTGGGGCTAAGGGGTTTCTTAGAGATATTCTCTCCTCAATGCCCCATGTTAGGCCATATATTCAAAGTGGCAGCTTATATTTTTACGTTTGCATTTTCCATCTGCAACTCAATTTTCTCCCAGTACCAAAAGAAAGGGGAAGGGTCAATGGGAAATCAGGACCCTGAGACTGACAGTCCCCAGGAACAATGGGGACAGGCCAGTGCTCCGGATCAGCCTGATTGACAGGGCGGGCAGGCAAATCAGGGAGTCAGGATGCCGGGGAGAGCCCTGTCCTCCGAGTGAGCTGGAATTGCCTGGGTCAGACAGAGTGGGGCAGAGCTAAGGAGAGAGCAGGGGCCCAAGCTGAGTTGGGAGACAGAGCTGTGCCAGCCAGAGAGGCCAGAAAAGCAGCCCAGGAAGCAGGTCAGAGCTGGGAGCAGAGTCACATTGGCAGCCCCCAGAGCAGACCTGTGCTGGGAGCAGAAACCAGAGCCAGTGGGCCAGAGAAGCAGTGCAGGGAGCTGGGGGCAGAGCAACAGCAGCAGTGCTGAAGCAGAGTCGTGGAGCTGGAGCGGGAGAGTGGTGGAGCTGGGGCTGGAGCAGTCCAGAGCCGGGTGTGGTGAGCAGCTGCGGAAAGTGAGGGGGAACCTGGGCACTGGGCCCAGTGCAAGGAGATGCCCCCAGCCAAGTGGCCCTGCAGGCCAGACATGGAGGGGGATCATAACCCTGACAGGGCGGGGACCACGCTGGGAAGTAGGGTCCTGCCACCTAGAGCCTGAGAGCTTGTGGCCACCAACATAGCAAATGTTTGACCCACAGCATCCCTGCAGCACAGCCAGGGCCTGGGACTTGTGAGGAACAGATTGTGAATTTCCTTTACATCCCAAAGATGCTGGTTCGGATGTCCCCATGCCACAGAGCAGGGTGATGAGTTTTCCTTCAACCTTTCCCATTTTTTTCTTATTTTTATTAAATTGATTGCTGTTTGATAAATTGTATTTGCTTTGAACTGTATATAATTATCAGTAGGTCAGGGAAGCCTCCAGTTCAGAGAGAGCACCGGAGTGGGGACATCCTAGCCCATGCCCTAAGTGACCACAACAAGGATGAGCCCCCCAGGAATCCTGGGTCCACCCTTGTTGGGATTACAAGGACTCTGTCACACAGGAGAGTGAAAGGGGAGCCCCCAGGGTCAGGCAGGCCTCTGGATAAAGGGAGTAGGAGCAAGGACTCAGATCTTTTCGCTAACCCACTTCACTGGGGTACTGTATAAGCCACTAAGGTTCCCCACAATAACAGGACCATTCCCCTGCTTACTTCATAGTTGCAGTTCATCTCAGCTGCACAAAATGAGTCCGCTAAGTTCATAAGCACAAATTTTGCCCACCAAAGAGGGAGGCCAGCCCTCATCCCTATGAAAAGCTACCCCATTACCCTCTGTAAGTGAAGAAAGTGGATCTCAGTGCTATCATGGGAGTAGGAGCCCCATAAAAGTACCTGAGCTATGGGAATATCCATGGCATTGTAGATATATCAGCAGGTGAGAGAACCAAAATGGGATTTCCCTTCCAGGTTGCAGACATATGTCTGCACTAGGTTTGTCTCTGTAATTTGGTAGAGATGAATCATCTATTTGAGTTTATTTCTCCAAAACCTCATATGAAAAGCCACAAGTACTTGAGAATCTTGATGGCCCAAAGTAGCTAGTTCCCAGTGGGAACATCTTGATGGGAGAAACTTCTACTTCCTCCTCACTGCACCCATACCCTTTCATATCAGTCTATGAAAATCTCTCAGAGGTAAGATTACTATGGACCAATCCTGTCAATAGGATACTGTTCTGGAATTCCAGCTGCAGCAACATCTGTATTGCTTGCAAGAGACTCCTATGAACTCCAAAATTAGTAACAGCTGAATAGGCTGTGGGTCCTCTCTTTAAACTCTTTCCTTTAGTCTAAATTGAAACAATCCTCCTTGTTTGCGATGGGATCTTTAATAGCAAATGAAGCCCACCCTCAAAATGATGATATTTTTGTTATCCTGATGTAACCTTTCTGCCCCTCTAGTTGGCAGCAACAAGGGCCGGGTTCAGTATCCAGGGGTTCTGTTTCAGTAACACAATGCATAACCGGCTCGAGCCCCCACCCAGTGACCTGGGACACTCACATACCACACCCCCCTGGGCGCCTCTAGGAGGCAATACTTCCCCTCTCGCAAGCACGGAGTCTGAGTGTAGCAAAATCTTTTTTAATAAAGGAAGGAATCAATGCGGCATCCCATTGGAGAAACACCACAAACAGGGTTATAACACAAACCATAAACAAAAACCCACCTCCAAGTACGTTTGGCACTGTCCTTTTTCCGCTTAGGGTTTTAAGTCCAATCACCCCAAAGTCCAACAACCCAAAAGTCTCTGGTCAATGCCACCCCAGAGTTCGAGAGTCTATCTGTAGAGGTCCCTCCCCCCAGCCTGGGTAGAAAGGGGCACCTTACATGGTTGTGTCTTCCTCCTCAGACTCACTGTCAGATGTGCCGAGTAGGGGTAGGTTAGCTGCAGGAGGCCGGCTGTCCACATTGGAAGGCGGCTTTGGTACAGCACCTTTGTTCTGCCCAGTTGCCCTGTTGTGGCCCACCTCATAAGGGCTGCTTACCAATTCTCCCACAGGGAGCAAAAGGTTTCTATGCACGGTTTTGGTCTGCCCTGGACCCTCTTCAGGTTTTATCTTGTAGACCGGCAGGTCTCCTAGCTTTTCCATCACTAAGTAAGGTATTGCCTTCCATCTGTCAGCTATCTTGTGTTTGCCAGCAATACCCACATTTCTCAGCAGGACTCTGTCCCCTGGCTGGAGCTCTTGCAGACGTACCCTAGCATCATATCGATGTTTGTTGCGGCCTGCATTCTTCTGAGCTGCAGATGTAGCTAAGTGATAAGCATCCCGCAGCTTTTCTCGTAGACGGGATAGATATTGCTGGTGAGTTTCATAGCTATCTCCATCCTCGGATACACCAAAGCACAGGTCTATGGGTAATCTTGGTTCTCGCCCAAACATTAAGAGATATGGGGTGACTCCCGTAGCGTCGTTCTTTGTGGCGTTGTAGGCGTGCACTAGAAATGCGACATGTTGGCTCCAGGTTGCCTTCTGCTCTGGCCGCAAAGTCCCTAACATATCTAACAGGGTTCGGTTGAACCTCTCTGGCTGAGGGTCACCCTGTGGGTGATAAGGCGTTGTCCTTGACTTTTTAATTCCTGCTATCCTCAGCACCTCCTTCAGAAGGTGACTCTCAAAGTCTCGTCCCTGATCCGAGTGTTTCCGGGCTGGGAATCCATAAACTGAGAAATATTTTTCCCACAGTACTCGAGCGACGGTAGTGGCCTTCTGATCACGTGTGGGATATGCCTGCGCATATCGCGTGTAATGGTCGGTCACTACTAGGATGTTCCCAATATTCCTCTTGTCCACTTCTAAAGACAAGAAATCAATGCAAACCATCTCCAGAGGTTTGTTGCTGGTGATGTTCTTCAGATATGCAGCCCTCGTGGGCAGAGTTTTCCTTTGCACACATCGTGCGCAGGTCTCACATTTCCGGCGAACATCTTCAGCCATCCGTGGCCAATAGAATCTACTGCGGATAAGTTCCAGGGTCCTCTCCATCCCTAAATGTCCAAAGTCATCATGCAGGGCCCTCATGGCCAGGGCTCTGTAATCTTTTGGCAGCACTAGTTGATTCCGTTGCTTTTGTAGAGGGTCTGTGGTCGTGCGGTGTAGCACTCCCTGAATCAGTTTTAGTTTGGTCCATTCTCTCAATAGTAGTTTGCCCTCTGGGGTAGGTGGGACAACCTCAGCTGGGCCTCGCCCCCCTCTTTTGGCAAGTAGTGTATCACGAATGTCAGCATCTTGTAGTTGGGCCTCTTGCCATGCAGCCGTATTGAGCATGGGCAAGGGAGATTGGTCCAAAGCAATGTAGTTCACTGAAGCAGAAGGCACGCCTTCCGGGGGTAGGCCCAAAGCTTCAGCAACACATCCATGAAGGCTCTCATGGGCCTCCGGCTCTCGGCGACTCACACTGCAAATAGCTCTCACGCCATCCGTGGGTATCACAGCAACATCAGGTGCCTGCGGACGTCTGGACAAGGCATCTGCATCTACATTGCTCCTCCCTGATCGGTATTGAATGCTGAACTCATAGCTAGCCAAGGCGGCCACCCATCTCTGGCCTGTAGCATCCAATTTAGCACTTGTTAACACATAGGTCAGTGGGTTGTTGTCTGTCCACACCTGGAACTGAGCACCATACAAGTAGTCTCGGAATTTCTCAGTGATGGCCCATTTCAAGGCCAAGAACTCCAGCTTGTGGATGGGGTAGCGAGTTTCACTGTCAGACAGTCCTCGGCTGGCAAAGGCTACCGGTTTGTGTTTGCCTTCCACTTCCTGATACAGTACTGCTCCCAGACCCTCCAAACTGGCATCAGTATGCAGGATAAACGGTTTGCTTGGGTCAGCAAAGACTAGGACGGGAGCATGAGTTAAGCGAGTAATGATTTCCCGAAAAGCTCTCTCACATCTTTCATCCCACCGCGGCCCAAATGGTTCGAAGGGGCCATAGTGTCTCTGCAAAGGCGGCTTTGGAGGCCTCCGCTTATTCTGGGTCTTAGATTTGTTCTTGTTGGACTGGTATCCCCTGGTAAGATCATTCAGAGGTTTTACAATCGTAGCATAGTTCTTCACAAATCTGCGGTAGTAACCACTAAATCCAAGAAACGTCTTGAGTTCTCTGTAGTTAATGGGACATGGCCAGGTAGTGAGTGCTTCTATTTTATCGGGGTCAGTACTCACACCCTCTTGGGACACGATGTGACCTACATACTTCACTGAGGTTTGGCAGAACTGGCATTTATCAATTGAAAGCTTCAAACCGTATGCCTCCAACCTGTCGAGCACTTTAAGAAGTCTTTCTTCATGTTCCTCCAGGGTTCTTCCAAACACAATCAGGTCATCCAAGTAAACTAACACCTGCAGTAAATTCATGTCTCCCACGACTTTTTCCATAAGACGTTGAAATGTGGCAGGTGCTCCAGAAATCCCTTGGGGCATGCGTTCGAACTGATAAAACCCTAATGGGCAGATGAAGGCTGTCTTCTCCTTATCTTCTTCACCCAGAGGGATCTGGTAGTATCCACTCCGAAGATCCAACACAGAGAACCACTGACTACCCAGCAAACAGTCCAAGGCATCTTGTACTCGAGGCATGGTGTACTGATCAACTGTAGTGCGCCTGTTTAGGGTGCGGTAGTCAATACACATCCGGATTTTTCCACTCTTCTTACGAACGACCACAATGGGTGAGGCATAGGGGCTTCGTGACTCTGTGATGATACCATTCGCGATCAGCTCTTGAAGATGATGGCGCACGTCTTCCATCTCAGAGAGGGCAATCCTCCTAGACCTCTCCCTGAAGGGTCGGGGATCTTGTAGCCTGATATGGTGTTCCACTCCCTTAGCACATCCCACTTCCCACTCATGTAGTGAGAACACCTTGGATCTCTCGCAAAGCTTCTTCCTCAGGCGATCCTTCCACTCCTCAGACAGCGGTGAGTCCCCGAAGTCAAACTTCGCAGGATCTATCATTGGAACTTCAGCTTCACACTGGGGTCTCACAACGCTTTCAGGCTCAAAAATGTCTGCAATCTTCTGCCCTGGTTTTACAAACACATCACGGCGTGTTTCATTAGCAACCAGTATCGTCACCTCCTCCTGGGCTTCAGCAGGTAGGGTTATGACTCCGCTGAGAACCAGCACTCCTTCTGGGAGCCCTCCCTTGGTTGGCTGCTCTACCACAGCTAATGTTTCCTTACTGCCTTTTAGGCAGGTACTCCTGACAATCACCTCCTTTTCTGACATGGCAGGCACCACTAAAGGGTCCGGGCCCGCATACCTCAGTGCTCCGACTGGCAAATCAGGCATCACTTTTCTCGTGTCCTCAATTTTTCTGTAAGCCTCGGCACAGTGTGTGTGTATCACCAAGGTATTCAGATATTGGTCTCCTGCTTGCTGTCTGCAGTAATCGGCCAGTATCCTAAAGAGGCTGGAGTTGGTCCCTATTAGCACAGACACATCAGAGGCTCCTTTGGGGTCAGGGCATATTAAAGCAGCAGTGTCCACCTCCTGTCTTACCCCAGCAATCTCTTCTGGGAATTCCAGGTGTACTATGACATAGCCCTGATAAGGGTATTCATCCATGCTGAGGCCACACAGACCAATGCCAGTCAGTGGCTGTATGGGCAGGTGCCTAAGCATCTGTTGGTAGAATGACTGAAATATAATAGTCACTTGAGATCCAGTGTCAAGCACAGCTTTACACTCCGCCCCTTCAATCCTCACCATGACCTCTGCTCGAGGCCCTATCAGTCCTGCAGGGATCCCAGCTGGTTGGTCTCTTCTGGGGGAATCTTCAAATCCTCTAGGCCTAGATGGTCTCTGTCCCCGGACCTTCTGGCAGCTACTGGATCTCTCCCAACTGATCCTCAGCTTTTCATACACTAAGGAGGGGTTCTCTTCCTTATGGCAGTTAGCAGCACTGTGCCCATCCTGACCACACCGGTAGCAAAAGAAGTGTCCTTTCCCCATTCGGCGAGGTGGGACGGTGACTCTAGATACTGACTTCTCTATCATCACAGTCTGAGGCTCCTTATTCCGGGAAGTCTTAGCTTGGTCAATGATGCTTTGCAGCTCAGCTATCCGTTCTGTCAGGACCTGCATTTGTTGGGCAAGTTCCTCTGTGGTGCTCACCATCAGTACACTGGCCATTGGCGGTGGTGTCGTACTGGCTCGTTCCAATGTTTGGGCTTCCCAACACTCGCTGGCTGCCTGCCTTTCTTCTTCTTCCCTGACCTCCTTTATCAGCTGGGAGTAACTTGGGGGATGTTCCTGCCGTTCTCTTAGTCGGAGATGAAGTAGGATTGGGTTCCGATACTGAGTCCCTCTTACAACTTGAGCCAGTCTGGTCTGATCCATCTGCTCAGCAGTCACTGCTCCCCTCATAACAGCTCTCTGAAGTAGTCTCTCCAGCCTCTGTATGTAGGCTGAAATTTTCTCACCCCTTTGCTGTCGGGAATTAATGAATTTACAGTAACTGTCCTCAGGGCCCTCTACGCTCCCAAAGGTATTATCAAGGGCCTCTAGGCAGTCCTTCACACTGACCTCAGGGTCAGTGAGCTTCAGGGTGCGAATTACATCTAATGCTGGGCCACTAAGGCTCTCTATTAGACATCGTCGCTTTTCTACATCGGGTACGGCCCACTCCCGCAGCATTTCAGTAGTATGCTCCGACCAAAGTTCAAACTCCTCTTCCCCATCAAATAACCTTAACTTACGACAAGAGTTTGACGTAGCATAGGCCAACACAATCTTTTCCAATATATGCCCCAGCGCTTTTGCCCAATCATAGGCTGAGTCTGCCGCCCCTGAGCTAGAGGCTGCAGGACTGGGGCCCAACAAACCCGACATATTAGCCATTATACAAACAGTAGTTTCCTCAAAATATAAACATAATTATTTCCCAATACAGTGGAACACTCAACAAGTGCTTGCGAGGGGTACTGACCCAGGGATCCCGGACGAGCCCCCAAAAATGTAACCCTTCTGCCCCTCTAGTTGGCAGCAACAAGGGCCGGGTTCAGTATCCAGGGGTTCTGTTTCAGTAACACAATGCATAACCGGCTCGAGCCCCCACCCAGTGACCTGGGACACTCACATACCACACCCCCCTGGGCGCCTCTAGGAGGCAATACTTCCCCTCTCGCAAGCACGGAGTCTGAGTGTAGCAAAATCTTTTTTAATAAAGGAAGGAATCAATGCGGCATCCCATTGGAGAAACACCACAAACAGGGTTATAACACAAACCATAAACAAAAACCCACCTCCAAGTACGTTTGGCACTGTCCTTTTTCCGCTTAGGGTTTTAAGTCCAATCACCCCAAAGTCCAACAACCCAAAAGTCTCTGGTCAATGCCACCCCAGAGTTCGAGAGTCTATCTGTAGAGGTCCCTCCCCCCAGCCTGGGTAGAAAGGGGCACCTTACGTGGTTCAGGGCCAACTGCCCTGCCTCTCCGTGGGTTCTGCTTCTGCCTTCTCCACGAACTGCTCTGCTTCACCAGCCGCTCCACTCTGCTCCTCCAGCCGTCCTCAGGAACTGCTCCGCTCCACCAGCTGCTCTGCTCCATGAGCTGCTCTGCAAAACCGCTCGGCTCCGCTCACTCTGTGGGCCGCTCCACCCGTCCCGCAGCTACTCCGCTCTGCCAGCCGCTCTGCTGCCACCAGCTGTCCCGTGATCCGCTCCAGCCGTCCCCGCAACTGCTCCACTCCGCCAGCTGCTCTGTTCCACAGCATATCTTCAGGCTCCCCCACTAGTTAGCACAGTACTCAGTGCTCTCAGCTCAGTCATTTCAGCTTTTTTGTGATTTCAACTCTTAGTGATCTCAGCTCTTAGTGGGGGAGCCCCAGTGCTAGTGCACCATTAGCCCAAAGTGAGTTCAGCTCAGCAACCTGTATTTAGATTCTTGAGGGAATAAAAAAATCAACTCTGACATTCCACAGTGGAGAGAGGAGGGGGTGCAACTGGTGCTTCTGGCTCCACAAGGAGCCTGCACCACCAGGCACAGATACCTGTCCCCAGCCTCTCTACTTCACTGGGTTTTGGAACCCATGACCCTTGTCTAGCAAGTACCACCCAACTGAGGGTGAGTCATTTGTCACCAAGCAGTCCCACCGCTCAGCAATCTGGGATAGGGTAGGCGTGTCTATGCAAATAAACTCTCTGACATTCTTTCCACCAGATGTCAGGGTAGAGCTTATCCTGACTCTGCTTACACTGACAATTACAGAACATCAGAAAGCTGAGGAGGTGTAAGGTGGTAGGGCACATGAATTTGTAGAGCAATCTGGAAACACCTAATTTCGAAGGCATCTGGATGAGGACCAAGGGTTTCAAGCAACTAGTGGGGTTAGGTGCCGAACCCGAGACACAAGGTGAGTGATGTAAATATTATTATTTATTACCTCACCTACATTTTCCCTCTAATATCCTGGGACCAACACGGCGACAACACAACTTGATATGCTCAGAAAGTGCTGAGCATCTGGCTCGTGAAAGTGTCTTCAATCGAGCACTCAATAATTCACCCAAATTTGTTATTCATCCTCCTGGTTACTATGGCTTCCTTCATTGTTCAGACAGCTCAGGCTCCCACTTCCATTGAGAAATATTGTTTTAACAGAATTTATGGGGAAGAGGTCTAGGAAAACACAACTCCTTTTATGAACTCCCCTCAAAAATATAAACATATCTGGGTTAAGCTTGCAAAATCTCAAGCTCTGTTATCAGGGATGCCCAGGATCATATGAGAGAGGAAAGACAGGAAGAGTTGGAACAGAACCTTTACTTCTCCTTCGCACAGGCCAGCGTGTAGACTGCTGTTCGAATTGAAACAAGTTCCTCTGCTTTGGCTGGATATCTCCTTGGCACTCATCTACTTCCAGTACAATTGAATGTTCCTCCATAACACCATCTGATGGGCAAGAAAAGAAGGCAACATGAGAAGGTAAATGCCTGCTGGGACTGTCTAATGCTGAGGAAAAGGCACAGATGGAAAACTTAGCTACTTACAGAAAGTAGCATTTTAAAAAAGGGGAACAGAAGGTACACGTATAGGGAAACCCTTAGAGTGTGATGCAGCGAGACGAAGCATGCAAGAATAACATGCAACGAACAATCAGGCAGAGGAGAGGTGTGGTCTTCTGGTTGGAGTGGAGTTTCAGTTCCATCTCCTTCACTCAGTCCCTCTTTGGCCTTGTGGGGAAGTCACTGACCTCCCTGACTCAGTTCTCATCTTCTGCAGAATGGGCGTCTGAGTCCCTCTCTCCTAGAGGCGTGATGTGGATTGACTAGTTAATGCTTGTCAAGTGTTTTGAGGATGGGAAGAGCCAGGTGCAATTCCATTCAAGTTCAGTTCAATGATGCTTTGTTGGGATGACAAGCTGTGCAAGTGTGTCCAAAGTGCAAGGGAAAAGAGAAGCCCCTCAGGGGCAGGTGTAGACCTGTCCAGTGGAGGGTTACGCTCCATAGGCATGTACACATACTCCAGGGGCTGACTGTTATGGGTCCCCTGTGGCTGAACCAAGGGGTATATTTTCAAGAGTACAAGACTTTCAGTGGAAGTCTGGTGCATAAGTACCACTTAAGCCTTTGGAAATCTACCTTTGATTTTCAAAGCATCTCTGTCCGCAGCACTAAACTGAGATGATCCCTTCCCTGTGCTCCTGGGTGGAAGAACACAATTCCATTGTAATGCATCCCTCTGCCAATGTGACTGAGATTGGCTTTTCCCTCAGTCTTTAAGAGGATTCACCCCCCTTTCACCTATAGTTTGGCCTTTAGTCCAACCCACTTTGTCAGACTGTTGCCTTGCATTCCCGCTCCCAACAGCTTCTTCATCACTTCCCCCATCATCCTATGAAACCATAGCCAGTTGCCTCAGTAGCATGCAAACGTCCAGCTTTGGGTATTTTTCATAGGTGGTGCAGTGTCACTGTTCCCTATTGTAGTTGTCCCTCTGTGCTGGCATCCCTGGATGGCCTGGGGCTATATCAGTTCACGTCTGAAGGAAGCACAAGCTCGTCCTGTTTTAGCAACTCCTGGGGCACAAATCACCTTCTCTTTAGCTTCTGAAACCTGAAACTTCCTCTTTGTAGCTCTTTTCCATGTCCGCTCTCCATTGCCTTTCAAATCTCAGCTGAAGACCGATTTCTTTCCTCCATTGCCTGGAGCTCTTAACTTCTCTCTTGGTTTGCTGGTGCTTTATTTTAAATGTTCACAGCTGCATTTTTCACCTTGGGCAAAGCATCTTGGGATACAAGGCTGTGCAGGACACAGGTGCATTACATTGGTGGTGTGCAATCGTGGGGAGACCTGGGGAAGCAATGGTAGCATGTGTTTATATATGAAGATGTTAATGACAGCTAATCAGTACATCATTCTAGAGATGTGCTTTTTGTAGTAGATCATACACTTACCTCTCATCGTTGCCGAACAAGCTCTACTAAAACAGGTGTTAGTTAAATTCTCCTACTCCTCTAATCAGGTAATTCCTCTCAGCGATTCTGGTGCTCTCCTTTGTCTTTAAGGCAATTATCTGGGATTCTCCTCTCAAGAGGCTTATTTGCTTTCCTCGGACCTCTTTCCTCCTCCGTAGGCTCTTTCATTATTCTCTCTTCTTTTCATCTTTTAATGAGTGATTCTTGCACTGCTCTGGGTAGGAAGCTTTGTATGTGACAAACAATAACATTCTGTTTCTCTCTTCATTCTGAGTAACCTTTTAGTGTCATTGGCATACCGAGTATTCTGTGTGTGTGTGTGTGTGTGTGTGTGTGTGTGTGTCTGAGTTCTAAATTGTGATCCCACAGCACACCTGGAGGCAAGGGAATCTGTTGAAATAGGCTGCATCCAAACATCATTGGCCATATCCAGCTTCAGTGAAATTCCATTGACTTTAAGGGGACTGGCATCCTTTCACCACAGGACTGAATTCTCCAGTTCTCAGGTGGCTTTGCTGACAGTAGCCATCATGCTATATTCTACACAGATGCAACTTCTCTGGCAGGCCAGTCTTCTTACAGAACCAGCTAGCCTGCCATTGGACTGAGATCCAGAACATTTCAGGGCACAGGAGTCTTGGAAAGAATCACAAATGTTCTGCTGGGCTGGGGACACAGGGAGGGAGATGCCACTGGGTTATTAAGTGAATCTCATACAGAGTTCACTAAGTGATGTTTGTGCTCTTCAGTGCTGCTATCAAATATATGCCTTTCATAGTGTACAGACCTAGCAGTGAAATTCTGGTCATTTTTGGTTTCCTGCAGGCATAAGGAAATCTTGCGAGGTGCTGAGCTGAGAGCGCTCTGAGCCTTTCAGATGCCCAACATCCTGCTGTTAGAAAGCTCTCCTTCACTACACTGTTTTCCAGTGCTGTAGATTTCAGTTTAAACACTGGAAATGAACAGCTTTTATAGACAGGTAAATACATCTCTCAATTTAAGTGCTCTAACAATCTCCAAATCCTGTAAACCATCCATTTTTCTGACTGTTAAAGTGGGCTGTTGTCACCTCTATGTAACCTCTGGTGCATCTCTTACTTGTCAATCTCTTTCTAGCTTCATATGCAGTGTTGTTATAGTCATGTTGGTCCCAGGATATTAGAGAGACAAGGCAGGTGAGGTAATATCTTTTATTGGGCCAACTTCTGTGGTGAGAGAGACGAGCTTTCAGGCTTACACAGAGCTCTTCTCTCACCAACAGAAGTTGGGGTAATAAAATATATAATCTCACCTACCTAGTTTCTCTAATATCCTGCGACTAACCCAGCTACAACAATACTGCATTCTGCTCTCTGACAAACATGTGGATAATACTTAAGGCTCTTAGCCAAGAGATTAAAAGCCCTGGCTCCACAAATCACTTTATAGAGGTGATTACTCCATGGACTTCAACAAGATGCCATATATTTCTTTAAAGTTACTCATGTGGTTATAGCCTTGCAGAACTGGGGCTGAAGTGACCAAATATGTTTTTTCCTTTTTTGGAGAAATGCTTCCCTGCTTGCAGCTCGATCTAGCCCAGGATCTCATCAGAATTCAGCCACTAGGCAGAGCTGTCAGGATTTGCAGGGGAGACTTCAATGCCAAACTCAGCTTTCTGCAGGATGTGGCTGTCACGTTGTGTGGAGCGGTTCACGACCAGGAGTGCCAACCTCAGGGTAGAGTGCCAAGAAGCAGGACAGAGACCCCACGCTGGTTGTGTGTTCTGTAATTAGATTTCACCGGCCTGCTAACAAATGTGAACTCTTGAAGCATGATACCAGTCTTACCAGGGAGTCACAGACAGTCCCCTTCGCATTCCAGTCTATTTTGCCACCCAGGCAAGGGGGACTTGGTGATAGCTGGAGTCCATGCACCAAAGATCACAAAATAGCCAGGTTGCTCCCAGTCCCAAGAGACCAGTCACTTATCCAGCATCAATTCGTACCTTAGTTCTCATGCCAAAGACAATCTAAGGTTTAATTAATTAAGGAAAGAGTCCAAACAGCAAAAGATGAAAACTTTTGTCAGCTACTTTTAATTCCTTCTTCCAGAATCCAAGAAGATGGGAAAAGCCATTTTGCATGTAGCCTCTTCATGGTGTGAGGGACAATTAATATTATTTGTATTGTGATATACCACAATAGCCCATTTAGTTTTGATAGGCTCTCTGGATGGACAGGAAACGATCCCTGCTGACTGGGTTTATAGTTTCACAGCAAACTTTTTACAGTTATTGAGCCAAACTTAAATATTACCTTATAGCATGTGATAAAGATATTATAAATAAGATTAATGCCTGAAGCAACTTACAAGCATTTCAAAAAGTCTTAACACTAAACATGTTATCAGCCCAATACCCATCTGAATCATACTAACACAAATGTGAAACAGACTGGTTTCCTGCAATGAATTTGTCCATGCTCAGCTGAGGCCTACAGCGGTGGCAAGAGCTGGCACCAGGTCTGCCAGCATCACAGTGGTACTCTGTGTCACGGAGTGTGGGGGAGTCCAGCACTGCACCCCTCTTCCTGGGACCCACAGTGACTCTCTGCCAGCCAGTAAAACAGAAGGTTTATTGGACAACAGGAACACAGGTTACAGCAGAGCTTGCAGGCACAGTCAGGACCCCTCCATCGAGTACTTCTGGGCTTTCAGGGTGCTTGGATCCTAGGTAGGATACCCTGAATTCCGCCCACACAGCCCCAAGCCCAAACTCAAACTGCTTCCCTCTTGCCACTCCCTTCCTTTTTCCCCTTCCCGGGCAAAGGTGTTGACCTTTCCCCTCCCTTACCTAGCTCAGGTTACAGGCCCTGGCATCGTCCATCCCCTAAAGTCCTCCCCTGCTCTCCCACTCTCCACACAGACAGTCCCTACTGCATCACACACTGCCAGTTGAATTAGTACTGAACCAGGTCAGTATTAGTGCTGTGATGCTGGAGGTTCTGCCTTGCAGGTGAGACATAAACCAGAAGTCTCGACCTTTTACAAACATTAAAAAGAGCCCATGCAACTATTGCCATGTGAACTCTAGTGTGCTGGCTAAGTTTTCAGTTGGGTAACTATGAGAGGATATCAGCTAGGAGGAACGTCAGTGGGAGGTTGTGTGAGATCCAATATGTCTTAGTTTTTCTTTGGCCAACTATGACAGAAGAGTTGTGATTAACACTGTCAGAAACCTTCTGGGATTTTTCTTCTTTTGCCCCGTCTTCAAATACATTTGGAGGTGTACAAGATCAGTTCATTCTCTGCTTCTTCATTTCACTTAAGCCTTATGTTCCTTCAGTTTTTAGGTGAAGCTTTATCTTGTAGGATCTGACTTTAGCCCTTAAGCCGCTTAGGTCTGTGTTTATGCTTGGCACAAAGCCTTTTTTAGTGAAGAAAGGGCAAAGCAGGTCCAGAATGCTGCCATTCTGTTTTGGTAGCGTTCTGGACAAGAGTTGGAAGGGGAATGGTTTTCCTATCCTGTGAACATTTTCAAGATTACGCAAAATGTTCCATCATGAATCAGAACAAAGTAAAAATCTCCAAATTTTATGAACTGAAAACTCCCTCCTCTCCAAATATTTTTGGTCAAGTGAAACATTTTTTCATAATTTCAAAACATTTTAATTTTGACCATTTTTAAAAAATATATATATATATATATATATATATATTTTACTACAATCGGTGTGCATTTGGAAATAGTCATTTTGACCTAGAACATTGACTTTTTTACAACATTGAAACAAAACATTCTGATAGTTTCCAAACTTTTTCTCTCAAAATTTTTTAGTTGAAAAATGTATCTAAACAGACCCCTTTTCTGCAACCAGTTTTGGTTTTGATGAATCGGCATTTTCCAACAGAAATGTTGCATTGAAAAATTCTAGACCAGTTCTCTTCTCCACTCATTTTGAGCTCATGTAAATAATCACCCTAAGTGACAGTGCAATAGAGAATGTCAGTGCCATGTCCAGGGAATATCCCACAACTGGCACTAAATTCAGTGCTTCATCTGGTTAAGTAGGTCAACCAGCTGTGGGGACCAATCCAATGGGAATCTTTGACTTGGCTATTGTTCATTACCTCTGCTGGCCTGATAGAACGGTAGAGAGAAAAGATAACAGTACTGCATTTGTCACAGTCTTCCTCCAAGTTCCTGCTCTTCCCTCTGCTGCCCCTTGCTGGATGTGTGGTGTAACAGAGGTAAGATGGATACATACTTTTGTGTTTTTCATTGGGGATTGTTATTTTTCTGTTTATATGATGGAGAAGATGGTGTTAATGGCCAACACAAATATCAGTAAATCATTTCCCTAGTCTGATGATAGAGGGAAAATGTGAATATCTTAACTGCAATGTACAATAAGGAAAAGACAGCAGACTGAGAAAGATGATAAATTTAATAAGTATTTTAACAATTTATATTATGGATTTAATTATGGGATTTGGGGGCTTAGACAAGACTTGTGATGCCAAAAGAGTAAATCAGTCAGCCAGTCTCTCTGTTACATTTACAAACAAACTTCTTGATTTTAACTACAGCTCATTACAAGGTTCTTCTCACAGTATTATTGTTCTATTATGGCAGCATCCAAAAATCCTAGTTGGGTTTGGGTCCTTATTGTCCTACTATGCAAATGTAAAATAAAAGTCAACTCCTACAATATAATTACTATGAACAACAACAATTTGTTTCAAATTAGTATCATATAGATCCATTATGGTTACCTGAATGCATTTTATGAGGCTCAGATCAGGAACAAATATTTCCTCCAAAATATGATATATATAACCTCAACCCTCATAGCACAACACCTAGTTGTTGAAGACATGAATTGCTGGTGTGTGTGTGTGTGTGTGTGTGTGTGTGTGTGTGTTTGTTTGTTTGACAGGTAGTACAGAAACTTCTAATTCATGTGCTTTTGAGATCAGTATGTGCAGCTACATTGGGGATCACAAAGTGCCTCCCATTTGTATTGGCTAATCACCAGTGGGCTTCTGCTCTCTTCTCTTCATTCTCAGGTAGTAGACTCTGTTGGCTTCTGGGTAAGTGACTTTGCAGAGTGGCAGCTTGTAGATTGCGGAGTTATTTGTAGTTAGGAGCAAAAAGAGAAGTGCAGAGAAGCAGAAAGGCCAGGTGCAGGCTGGTAATCCAATCTGGGTAGGGGAAAAAGAATGTGTTGACAGAATTTTATATCACATTTTTATTATTTCCTTTGCTTAACTCTCCAGGTTTTAGTCAGAAGCCTGAGAAGAATGTACTTCCTCAAAGAACAATTTTGACAATTAAGATGTACTTTGGGATTCCTCGTATGTCCTCCCTGATATTCTCCCCCAAACACACTCATATCCCTACCCCTTGCTGGAGGCACAGATAGCAATACAAAACCAGGCAAGGTTACAAGGGGAAAAAAAGGGAGCAAGTTCCAGTGAGACTCTAAAAGAATAAAATTAAATTGGTACAAAAATGCATCTGACCAAGATTACTCTAGGGTCCTTGTGACTCTCCAACTGCATTCTTCTAAAAATGAGGACACTGGGTCCAATCATCCTTTTCCTGATGCATCCTTAATTCAGGTGTATGTAACAGAGGCTTCCTATTTATACAGGCCTTCTGCTCTAAACCACTCCAGATACAATGCATTAACAAAGAAACCAGATGGGTACATTTTAATATGTATATATGAAATTGCTGTCTTTAAACATTCATATATTTAAAGCTACCAAATCTATTGTCCTCAAACTTGGCTTTAGTTTTGATTCCCCAGTAAGATCTAAAAAACAAGCATAGTTTGATGGTTCTAGTTTCAGCTATTTTTGAGTTATATGGGCATACATTTTATATTTTTACCATATATTAACAATCCTTGAAAATGACTGCAACAAACTTTTTTAAAAAGTGATTGGATTGAGACAAAGCAAAGAAAAATTGGGAACAAATAAAGAAAATATCAGCCTAAAGGAATTTGTCTGGGTAGAATAAAAGTTGTATCTCATTCCAGAAATGGTTGTTGGAGTTCAATCATATACACAACAGCACACAGAGGATAGCATGGCTTGAAGTTCTCTGAACTCCTACCGTCAGCAGTAGAGTCTGTAATCTCACAATATACCAGACAGAATCTATACAATAAACCCTACTGGCTTGCAGAATTCTTCCTCCTCAAAACTGTCATTGTTGTAATGCAGAAGTCTGTTCTGATATTATGACAAAACCAAAATTCATATAAACTTACCGCGCACAAGATATTAGCAAGAGCTGCTCCAGCATAGGCACAAAATAATGCTGTGAAAACAAAAAAAGACTATGAAACAAGTTAAAAGTTGCTCAATGAAATTAGCAGAGGCAGCCACTCTCTGCAACTACGCTATAAAGTAGTTACTGCTTACTTATTGCTAGCAGGCATAGGATTAGAATTAGAATTCTGGTTCAGGAGGGCTACTAAATAGAATGTCCAAATCCCACGTGCAGGTGGTTTATATTTGTTCCTGTGTGAAGTCGCTCTGACATTAAGGCTAGTTTGGCCTCATCTGCTCTATTTGCATGGATGGTGAGTGAACATTTCACCTCAACAAGTACATTTGCAGGGGCATCTTTCAGAAAAATTTTGCTGGGGGTGGGCAAAGTTGTGTTTAGGACTTAATATGCAATTATGCCCTGCAAAGTCTTATGATACAAAAAGTGGCTGACATAATGGATCATATAGATCAGTGATTCTCAACCAGGGGTATGTGTACCCCTGGGCATATGCAGAGGTCTTCCAGGGGGTACATCAACTCATCTAGATATTTTTTTAGTTTTACAAAGGCTACATAAAAAGCACTAGCAAAGTCAGTACCAACTCAAATTTCATACAATGACTTGTATATTCTGCTCTATACACTGAAAAGTAAGTACAATATTTATATTCCAGTTAATTTTATAATTATATGGTAAAAATGAGAAAGCAAGCCATTTTTCAGGAATAGCATACTGTGACACTTTTGTATTTTTATGTCTGATTTTGTAAGCAAGTTATTTTTAAGTGAGGTGACTTGGAGGTATGGAAGATAAATCAGACTCCTGTAGTCTGGAAAGGTTTATAGACACTGATATAGACTACGAAAAGTCCTGGGGGAGCAGGGAATTAAGTTGGTGTGGGGAACTGGCCCACTGGCTCCTTAGCAAGTGACACTCCTGGATGTACATAGTTTATGAAGCTATGTACTGAATGCTTACATTTGCCATTTTGCTCTTGCACTTGCTGCAACTTGTAACAGAAGAGACACACACACTGTGCTCTCTCATGGAGAATTTACCTTTGTTCTTTCTTGCTTTTGTTTTCCTCAGGCTAAAACAAAAAAGTGTGGAAATGGACTTGTGTGCACAGATCAGTTGCTTGAACATCTGACTGTGGGTGCAGTTATGCAGATTATGCCTGCAAATTCTCTGCAAAGTCATGGGTGGATGTGCATGTGCTTTTGCCAGCACGGCCACAACCCTGACACTAAATCTGCAAAATTCCCACAGCTATTCTGTATGCTTTGGACTTCTGCTTTCCACATCCCATCGGATACATACCACAGGCAAGTGCCAGCAAATGTGTCTGCCAGGTAAGAGCATAGTACATGCCTCCAATTGCAATGCAAGCAAGCACAGAGTTGTAACTCCCCAAGCCGAAGTAGAGCCTGTCAAATGGCATTGCAATGGTCAGTGCTGTAAGGCAAAAGGCACAGTTTATGATATCTAGCTATTAGCCAAGTTTTAGATCTCAGATATCATTCTTTACAAATCCCTTGGCATCAACACAGAATTATTTTCCCATTACATCTGCACTAAAAGATAACTGTTCTCAGTCACACCATTGCCAGTATGGAGGAAATAGGCTGAAGTCAATGGCTATGCTTATTCCATATCTATGATGATGTAACAGAGCCCAGAATTTGGACCAGTCCTTAAGTTCTCACTCAGGTAAAACTCCTAAGCTCAATGGGCGTTCTAGCTCAAGAAAATTAACCAGTCCCTGCACAATAGTGGCCAAGGCAGCAATGGGGAAGTAAGCAGGACTTCCTAGCCGATCTCCCATGGCCCCAAGCTGCCAGGGATGCTGGGACCCAGTCAGTCTCCACCTACATGGGCTTTCACCAGCAGGACAGCAACTCAGGATCTTTTCCTGGGTTGGCCTTACAAGAGCTCCTTTGAGTTCTCTCACCAGCCTCAGCACCATCAACAGACAGGGCAGCACAACCTCTGGCAACCAGCCCATCCTGAGACATTATCAGCTCTGATAACTTGAATTTGGATGCTCATATCACCACTTGTTTGGACTAATCCATTTCCCACTGTGATGCCTCCATTGGCTTTCTTGTTTATGATTCCCCTTCTCCCACCCCTTCCTTTCCTCACCTTCCCCTGTAGGAAAACCTACTGAATCATTTGGATTAAATACTAGACCTGTGCAAAACCTGTGCAACCATCCTAAACCAGATGAAATATGGAAAAAAATGGCCTGAGTCTTCTGTAAAACATTTATGGGTCCAAAGCACAACACAAACTTACTGCCATTGCTGGATAGGTATACATTTTCCAAGATGGGCATCGTGGATTAGTCTTGGTGACAACTGGTCATACAGCTACAGCAGGTGTCCTTGGTAGAACACAATCTTGCAAACCCATATACAATGAATAGATCTCTTGTGGAACTCTACTCTTTTGTTCTGAGTTTTGCCTTCGCCATATTGGGTTTGAATAAAACCCAAAATTCAGATCCAAGCTCAGGGATGTGACTCCAATCAAAACCATGTCCAGACCCATGCAAGCAGAGACTACAAAGTGTTGGACAGAACTATGTAATAACTGGAGCCAAGGTTCTGGTAAATGTAAGAAATGACAAAAATAAGCTTGGTAAGTCATGGTCATCGGTTCGTACCTGCCAGCATCCCCACTGCTGATCCGATTGCAGCGTGCAAGCAAATGAGTGGAGAAGAGATGAGTAAAGCAACGAGGAAGATGCCACCAGTCCAGGGGTTATCACAGCCATACACCTGACCGACGCCAGCCGGAATGGATTGTAGCAGCTGCAGCATTTGTTTGAAAAGGACATTATATTGTAACCAAAGCAAAATGACAATTATTTCCCAGTGTCTATTTGTTAGAAAGCCAGGGGGTCAAAGTGTCAAACTGTGGCATTACAACACAAACAGGAAACACTTTGCCCTGAAAAGAGGATAAGGTGTTTCAGTCAGTACTAAGTAGCAGCTGCCCTTAGTTATTTTAACAATAAAATAAAATGAAAATAGACTTTCAACTATTATATGATATCCTATTATGACATTTCATTAGTAGTAGTGCATGTTATGCACTACTGCTATTCACATGTTGTGAAATAACATACAAATAATAGAAACAACATTTGAAATGAAATTTTGGAACACTTCCCCAAACAAGAATGTTCAGAAATGAATTTCTTCATTTTTAAAGAGTTTTTTTTAACTCTGGGAATGTTTGGCAAAAATCAAAAACATTTTTGTAAGTGATTTTATTTAGATGAAAATGGCAGTTTTTTTAAAAAAGATATTTTGACAAAACATTTTCCAACCAGATGTAGGGGACATACTGTGCAAAGCCAGTGATAACATACCCCATGGTCTAGTCATCAGCAACTCTGACAGTTCCCCTGTGACGATTCTTTCTGCAAGCTAGTCCCACTCCTTGTGCATGGAAAAGGACCACCCTTGAGGAGTATCCCTATAAACATGCAGGCCACATCAACTGACCAGTCATCCGTGCCTCAGAATGTCTCCTCATGCTCATAACGATGGATAAAATGAAAGATTCCAGGTTGTAGGTTAAGGAAGAACCAGAATTGTCAGATAATTTTCAGTCCATGCTCCTGTGATGGAATGCACCCCTGTATTCACATCCTACACAGCTTTGTAATAATATCTGTACAAAATATGCCTTGTGAGGGATCATTTGAAAACGAATAACTTGCTGCTCAATAATATCATAGTGAAATGTGTACAGCAACATTATATGTAAAGTTCTGAACATAAGCTGAATTCATGACTGAAATGGGTTTACCAGACAAGTTGGGGGAGTGGATAAATGTGTTTCCCAAAGACAAAGGACAAGCTGATGCCTCTAGTCAGGTGTCATCCAAGTTGATAGGCAATCCCAAGTCAAGTGGCCATTCTTTGGCAAGAGAAGGGGAGCAAGAACAAAGATTTGCATCTTAGCAAACAGCATGGAACCTTTTTCACCTTCAGACTTTTTGACTCCAACCTCAGAGTGGGAATGAGCTTTACCTAGGGGTGACCCTTAGGAAAATGCATCTCAAAGAGTGACTGAGCAATAAAAGTGACAGGCAAAGACATTTCCAGTTATCTCGTCCTATACATCTGTCTCCTTTTGACCTAAGGAGAGAAAAGACATGGATGCTGGACTTTGGGAGCAGATGCTGGTCAATGTTACTGGAAACGTGGTAAGAGACACCAACTAGAACCAAGTCTTGTTTGTTAAGTTTAGTGCTAGAAACTTTTTTTCACATCACCATTTCTGACTTTAGTGCCTTACACTTGTCCTCATTTAAAACCTCTCTCCTTGTTGTTAAATAAACTTGTTTTATGCTTCAATTAAAACCAATCCAGTGTGGTGAATTGTTTGGGTAACTTCATTTATGATACAGACTTGTCTATTGATCCCCTTAGAGGGGCTACAGAGGTAATATGTCCTGGACTGTCCAGGAGATGACTAGACAATATAGAATATATGTTTGGGGGGAAATCCAGGACTGGGAGTGTGTTGGGTAACTGCCAGTGGTAACCAAGACTCGTGAAAGCCAGTGCGTGACTGATGTGTGGCCGGCTGGCTGCAGCAATACAGACACTCAGGGTGTGACCTGCATGCTGGCAGGCTGTTTGTGAGGGTCTCAGCTGGGAGCTAGAGCAGTAAAGCATTGTGTGGCACCTGAGTTTGCAGGGCAGGGGTGACACAGCCTCTTGCTGGTCTGGACTGCACCCCAGAATATCATAGCTCCTTCTGCAGAATGTGAGTTTCCTCCCAGGTATATGTGTTCAATGTCCTTCTAGAATTTGGAGCATGGTGCTAGATACTGTAATCATTCCTCAGATTTTTAATTAAATAAAACTAGCAAATTTGAAAAAAAATATTTGAAAAAATACCCAGAGTTTCATCATGCATCTACTGAGTCAGCATAGCTTTACTAGGTCCCCCTAATATCTTCTGGAATCCTGGAAAAAAAGAGAAAACCAGGGAGCATTCTTACCCTGACTCCGAACACTATAGCAGACATGCAAGAAATGAAGGATACATGCCTGCTGATGGGGGCGGGGAGGAAGAGAAGGCTACTGCCCAGAGCCTGGATGATTTAAATGAGCATCTAGTCTGACCTCCTAGGCCACAGAAACTTGCCCACCCACTCCTGTAACAGACCCATAACCTCTGGATAAGTTACTGAAGTCCTCAAATCATGGTTTAACAACTGAAAGTTACAGAGAATCCACCATTTACTCTAGTTTAAACCGGCAAGTGACCCATGCCCCAGTAAGGGATAAAACCTCCCAGAGTCTCTGCCAAACTGACTCAGCGGAAAATTCCTTCTTGACCCCAAATATAGTGGTCAGCTGCTGGTGAAAGGTGTCCGACTGACAGTGTCTATTCAACCACAGGACAAGCACAGTTGAAGTGCAAGTTTTCCCCAAGCTGACCCCTTCAACTTGCCTTAGATCTGGTCATGTGAGGCCCACCTCTAAGTAGAGGGAGTAGTTCAAAGTCCGTGGTCAGTTTGAATCCTTAGTCTTTCCACTGAAACCACCAATATTGGGCATCATGCTATTTTGGTGGAGGTTTTTTGTGAAGTGGCTACTCCTCTGTTAAGAACTTGGCAGAGATGACAGATTCATTTTATGAGTTGTTGGATATTAGGAAAAGCTTTTTCACTAGGAGGGTGGTGAAGCACTGGAATGAGTTACCTAGGGAGGTGGTGGAATCTCCTTCCTTAGAAGTTTTTAAGGTCAGGCTTGATAAAGCCCTGGCTGGGATGATTTAGTTGGAGATTGGTCATGCTTTGAGCAGGGGTTGGACTAGATGACCTCCTAAGGACCCTTCCGACCCTGATATTCTATGCTCAGGAAATTCAGATGCTATTAACCTGTGCTATATTTGAGCCTGTTACCTAGAGGTGAGAGCCCTCGTATTTATCTTTTGCAAGGGTGTGGACTATGTCTCCTTTCTTTAGTGGACCTTACCAGTGGCACTTTGATTTCAGACCAGGTGATATTGGGCACTGATGTTACAGGCTGAATGAGCGTCGTAGGGAAGAAGAGGTTGTAGTGTCCAGTGGCAGACAAGTAAAGAGACACAGCAATGTTGAAAGGCAAGGTGAGAACAGGAAGGTCCCATTTCCTGAAGACTGAACCTAAAGCACTGGAAAGCAGTGGGCTGAAAAGAGAAAAATAAAAAGAAAGTTTCAACTTGTTCATCTCAGCTGGAATGGTGAAAAATATCCCCACCATTTCAGTCCAAAGTCCCAGTGTAACTTAGAAAACTCCAATCTCCTTAGGAAACTTCAAACAGTGAATCTCTCACATCACCTTAACCTACATGAGATAAGCAATCACAAAATGCAACCTAGCACCATCTTAAGGCATGATCCCCAGATGAGCAACTGTAACCAATGGAAATTGATATTGCTCAGCACCACTTCAACCAGGCCGCATTAATTTTTAAAGTATTATTTGAAGTACAGGTTTCCTTCTTATAAAAAAAGTTAATAAATTAGGTTTATTCTTGGCATGTAAAGCAGTGGTGCGTGAGCCACAAATATTAGGAGATCCATCATTAAGAAGCACCCAAAAGTTTGGATGCTTAATATAACCTTGTCCAAACCTCTTGGCTCAGGAAATTGGGCAACAGATCTCACAAGAAGAGGATTTCTTTGGAGATTTCTAGATCTCCTGGTTTCCAGTCTAGATGAATATATCATACAGACAGTCTTTCTTGTGGCATATTGATAATTCATCTCCCAGTCCTGACTGGAATCAATAAATCTAAAAGAACGTGGAAAGTCTAGGCCAGTCAGATCCTCCACTGGTGGAAATTAGTGTCTCTCTCTATTGGCTTCAGAGCTATGCCAATTTATACCAGCTGAGGACCGAGCACAGTCAGCTTCTGCTCTTAGTTACACCTGTGCAAATTGATTGAAGTTAGCAGAGAGCTCTAAGTAGCCCATATTTAAAAAAATAGTTAACAGGTGAGTTTGGGTGTTAGAGGGATTTTCAGTTGGTTGCCGATTTTAACCAAAAACATTTGGCATGTCTAAAGCAATATCCCATGTCCCCTTTTGTGGCTATGATCAATAGAAAAGATGCATTGTACTATAATCCGTATTCAATCTCAGATCAGGCCGTTTCTCTTAAAAGGATTTCAGTTATCAGTGCAATGTTCAGAAGACTCCTATGATAGAACTAGTAGAAAAAAAAAGTCAGCGCCTTTGTGAAAAGTTTGTTCCATTTTCTTTGTTGAAATGCAACATTTCTAATATTTCTCCATAGCTCTATAACTGATTGAAAAGTAGGATCGCATTTTCACAGAAAGCATTGCTCTTTTGTAAACTGAACTTTGAAATTTTGACAAAAATGTTGCTGAAACGTCAAATTTTAAAACCTTTCAAATAGCTCTGTGGCAGATATAGCAACCCAGTAGCTTTGGCGACCATTGTATTACATTTAAGAATGGCTTCTGTTCTGTGTGACTGTTCTGCTCTGTGGGGCGGGGGAAAGTTTACCACGGCTCCTCCAGAAACTAAACACAGTGAGGGAAGATTAAGGTGGGTCACTGAAACAGTAAACAGCTCCAGTGCCACAAGTGCTGGCTTCCTCCAGGTGTGTTCAACCCCTCCGCTCAGCCTCAGACCCCATCCCCACAAGCCTACTTCCCCCAAGCCCCTGCCCCACCTCTTCCTGCTCTTAACCCTTGCATGGGAAGGTGGGTAGGAAGGCAGCAAGGGCAACGAGGGAAGTGCTCAGACCAGGTGAGGCAGTGGGGGCCAGGGGCGATAAGGGGGTAGTGAGCCCAGGGATGGAGCCCTGAGACTGGGGAATGTAGCCTGCTGCTGTTCAAGCAAAGCCCAGAGCCCAAGGCCCTATGGTCAGAGCCCACGGCCGCCGCACAGCCAGAGACTTCTACCTGCCAACTCAGGGCTGAAGCTGGAAGTTAGAGCCCCACCCACTCAGACCAGTTGTCTGCTCTTCTGGCATTTGACTCCAGAGGGGGGCAGGGCCCAACTCCTCCTGGTGGCCCAGGGGAGGGGGTGCTGCTTTGTACCCTCCCTGCCAATCACTGCCCAGAAAGTTGTGTGGCCACAAGAAAAGCCCCTGGTGGCTGCATTTAAGAAACACTACAACATTCTGCAAAATGTTCTGGGTTTCAAGAGATTAGTACAATGAGACCTTCATTTATGACGTCTATAGAAATAAAATATGGAATAATCTTGCATTGTAAGAGGAGCACAAGGCAACACAGATTTATGTCTTAAGACAAGCCATTAAAATGCAAATCTTGAATTAATTTTGATTAACATTTATATTAAAATTGATTCTGTAACATTATTAAAAACCACAATTAAAAGCTAAATTTAATTTTAAAGAATACATTGCTTGGAATCAAGTGTACTTACATGGGTTAATATTGTGGCATCAGTTAAAGACCAAGAAAGGCAGGATCAAATTCAGTCCTGTGAAAATCCACTGGGTCAGATTTAGTGATGCAAGTGAGCATAGTTCTACTAGTGGGCATGATTATACCAACAGTGAATTTGGTCCACCAACCTCATGCATTTGCACAGTTTGTAAGCTGGGGAAGCATTTTGCCCATTTGCTATAATCCAGGGGTAGGCAACCTATGGCACGTGAGCTGATTTTCAGTGGCACTCACACTGCCTGGGTCCTGGCCACTGGTCCGGGGAGCTCTGCATTTTAATTTAATTTTAAAAACCTTATTTACTTTACATACAATAGTTTAGTTATATATTATAGATTTATAGAAAGATCTTCTAAAAACATAAAAATGTATTACCGGTACACAAAATCTTAAATTAGAGTGAATAAATGAAGACTCGGCACAGCACTTCTGAAAGGTTGCCGACCCCTACTATAATCAATTGTATAGGTTCACTAAAAACCATTTACATTTCATGCCAAAGGATGCCAAAGCTCACTGCAAGCTATGCACATACAGGACTAACTCCTTCGAACAAACAAAAAAGTGCATCCGCCTCTGAGATGCAATGCAGAAGCTGTTTAACATCCCACAGCAAAATGGCACCACAGTTTAGGACAGAAAGTAGTGAATATCAGAACTGAAATTATAGGGTGGGATTTTACAGAAAGAATCTGAAACTAAGTGCTTGAAGTGTTTGCAAAACTCCTGTTAGTACCAGTAAGTGTTCACTGAGAGCCATATAGGAAAAGAACTAGAAATGCTTAACCTGGTCTACAGAAAACAAAACAAGTATCACTTACCAAGCCATGGATGTAACAACAACTGGCAGGAGAAGCCACCAATAATAGTCTCCTTTGTCAGAGAAGACCGCCATGAGCAGTCCCACCAGGACTCCATTGTAGCCGAACAGTCCTGCTGCTATGGCCGATCTGTGGGAGAAAGACAATTGACTTTAAATGGTTACTAGAAAGCAATTGGCCCTGAAAGTCCTGTATGCACTAGAGCTGCATCTCAGTGAATCACTCTCTTGTACTGAAGTGCAATTTCCAGAAATCCTGCATCTAGCAAAGTGACAATATTGAGCTGGTGAACAATGTGACCACTCACACAAGTAACTGGGTTAGCACAATTGGTGCGATAGCAATGGTGTTGCTTGGTACCCCATGTTTAGAGGGCAGCTGAAAGTTCGTGGGGTACCCAGCACATTTCTAATACCTCACAGACACTGCATTGTAACAGAACCAGAAAATCTGAACGTAAAAGAAATCTGTTCTAGATTGCACATAAGCAGAAAGCTACCCCTCCTTGCTCACTAAACTACTTGAGGCCCAAAACAACAGACATGTTCCTCATTGATTATTTAACCTGAACCTTTGGGCCACAATTCTTCCCTCATGTAACTGCAACCAAAACCTGTGGAGAGGAAGGTTGGTCCAGTTGCGCAGATGCTGGGCCGAGAGTGGAGACACCCAAGTTTTGTCCTGTTTTACCCCAGACTTCCTGTGTGAGCTCAGGCAAATCACTTAGTATCTCTGTACCTCAGTTCCCTTTCTGTAAAAATGGGCATAATGGCACTGCCCTACCTCAGCCAGGTGTTGTGAGGATAAATACATTAAACACTGAGGTTCTCAGGTACAATAACGGAGGGTAGCATTGGATCTACAAGATAAAATGCCCGTAACAACTCAAATAACACGTCCATCCACTGGCTCTCAAACTGCTTTTATATACTTAACCTCACAGCCGTATCATGATGTTTGTTATCTCCATTTACCAGATAAAGGAATGGAGATGCAAAGGGTAAGTGACTTGCCATGTAGCAAGACAGTGCCAGAGCCAGGATTAGAACCTGAAGTGTTTATAGTGCTTTTAGTGTACTAGACTGTACCTCTCCTGGATTAGAGATTATAGGCCATTCAGAGCAATAAACATGGTTTATGTAATGCGAGCAAAAGCTTGAACTAACTGTTCAGCATCACCAAAGAACAGATCTGCTCAAACATGGGCCTCAGACACCACTAATGGGCAGCACAATATTTTAAAGTTCAGTTGCCATTTTATTTAAAAATTCCAAATGCAAAGGCCAAACCTACCTGTCTTGGCTCAGAATAAGTGCTGTTAACGTTGAGACAACTGTTCCTGAACAGCCTGTGAGCGTCCACCAAGGATTCTGGATCAACAGTCCAGCTAGAATAAGTAACCCACTGAGCGGGTTGTTGACAAACATCACCTGGGATATTCCCCGCAGGACCCAGTCAATAAACTGAACAACTAGAGGTTTATCTGAAGGAGATCAAATAAAAATGTTGGGAATAAGACATCATTCTAGCATGGCTTTCTTGAAACACACTTAGCTTTGCAGGATCTGCCTCCATTCTGTTGCCAGCAATGTATCAACAAGACTGTAAAACTCGTCTGATTTATTGGTGCCTGGACATATTTTGCATCTGGCACATGAAAAGCTAACTGAGATGTATTGCAGTTGGTAGAGTTCACCACTATCAAGCACTTGGTCAGATTACTAAAGAAAAAAGTTTATGAAAGTCACAACTGTCTTTCTTACAGGGCAGCCACCATAAGGATTCCACTATACATTTAATGAGAAAACTAAACCACTTCTGTGTGTAACTCTATTGCCGAATGGGTTTTAGGCAAGGCTGAAAACAGTGTGTAGATGGACAAGGAAATGTTAGTAAGGAACAACCCTTTTACTATAGAAAAAATGCAGACACAGGATGCTGAGGCATAGATTTCATAGGACATAAGACAGATTGTTAAAGGTATTTAGGCACCTAAAGAACAGATGTCTAGCAGGACTTTCCAGAAGTGTCTAAGCATCTACCTCCCATTGAAATCAATGGAAATTAGGCACCTACATACTGCTGAAAACCCCACTATCCCATAACATGTCATTAGGTGCCTAAATATTATTAAAAATGTGGCCCTTCATGGCAAGACATTATGTACATCAGCACAAGCAGTACTGAACTAAATCTTTATTGTTGACACTTCTGTCCAACTACATGTTGGCCCACACAATCCTTTAGTTCCACATTTTCAGAAAAAGAAGCCTGAGGGACAAACACAATAATATTTACACTGCTCTGCACAAGTGTGCAAGGAGCTCACAGAAAATACCAACTCATTGCTTATGCAACTGCAGTGACTATTGTACAAAGAGGGGAGATTAGTTAATTTATCTTATCCTTTTATCTAAAACCAAACCATTGAAAACATGCCACAAAGCCTCCAAGTTGTTCATGCATCTACTATATGCAACTTCATATTCCTATTAATACTACCCCTGACATCTACTTCTGTCCTCCATGGTATTCTATACCCACTGGTTGTATTTTGTTCCTATACGGATGGTAAGCTAATTGAGACAGGGACTGCTTTTTATTTTATGTATGTGTAACCCAGACATCTTCTGGGTGTGGTGTTCTGGCCCAGCTAGTGGCACAGAGAGAGACAATGAGTCTGCTTAACAGCCCGTTAGCTTTTAGCTCATGCTGTAGAGGCTCGTGCACTAACCTCCAGAGGTCCTCAGTTCGATCTAGGCCACCGGCGACCAGGGTCTGTTGGTGTTACATTTGCACAGCACTCATCACAATTATTATTGTTTATTTTTTGCAGTAGCACCTAGCAGCTCCCAGTTCGGAATCATGGCCCCATTGTTCTAGGTGCTGTAGCCACTTGTTAACAGGAAAAGAAAGGCGCTGTTCCAAAGAGCTTACAATCTAAATTAGTTCCCCAATCCTGACGAGTCCTTCTTATAATACAAATAATAGTAATAGCACATGGTTATTTAGGTGTCTAAATGGCCTTTTGCATGTGCAAATGCCCAATTTGTGTGGGCAGTCATGGTAATGGCAACATTTTCCTTTCTGAAAATGAAATGCTTAGTAAAAAAAAATGTACACCCCAAACTCTGAACATGCCTCCAAGTACACAAATCAGGGAGTTAGATGGATTAATGCCCAATACATGGACCCAGAAAATGTTAACATCGCTGTTGGTGTAATGAGCTGGTTGTTATGTATTACCCATGGTGCTTTTCAGATAAAAAATGGCTTTACCTTTCAGCCAGTCTCCACATGCTTTCATTTCTCCTGTTAGATATCCAAGTGTTTTGCAGATTCTCCTTTTGCCACTTCCCACTGGTCTCTGGTCTATTGTGCTCTTTTCATTGTACATCTTCCTTTCTCCATTATTATCGGTTCTAACTACCTCACTGTCTTCCATAGCTTAAGGAATCGAGGAAAGGGAACAATGGATTACAACTCTCAAACTGTTCTCAGACGTTATTTGCTTTCAATCTCCTAACTTGTGCACCAGCAAATTTCTTCTGTACTTAGGGAAAGACTGTGATACTCTTTTTCATAATGAGTAGTTACTTACCCCTTGAGAAACCCCACTGAAGTCAATGAGACCACTGGCGGAGTGAGGTGCTACCCAACATGAATACGGTGTGGCAATCTGGCCCTTAAAGAAGGGAAGGAGCAGATTGGCTGGATGACTTCATGTTCCTTGGTAGACGGGTACATATATCACTTACTGTGATGACTGGACCGTAAAAAGAGTTGGGAGGTTTAGTCCAGAACAAGCCCTTGAGATGTTTAAATGCGATTGAAATTTTGAGTTTTTTGCTCCACTTCCCCCTTGCTAATGCAACCTGCATCCCAACTCTGCTTTCACCTTTGCACTCCAAGTCAATCCTTCCTTCCCTTCACTTTCAGTTCTCTCCACTTATTAGCAATGCTTTTTAGTAAGTTCTCAGGCACAGCAATGCCTCCGCTCATGTAACCCACTGATAGGGGTGTATTTCTGGCCCCCTTCTGGGTGTGATCCCCAGAGATTTAGAGTCTGTTCCAGCCCCAGTTAAAGATTTTTAGCTCAAGATGTAGCAGCTCCTGCATTTAGCTCTGGAAGTCCCCAGTGTATCACCTAACGTGGTGGCTATCACACTAGTTTAATGCTCGTGTCTAGAATGTTCCATGGTTTATTCCCTTTAGAGAGAGAAGCTCCAGGATGTGGTGACTCCCTTCTCAGGCAGCTGGCTCATTAGAAGTGGCCATTAGAGCTCCAGAGAGGGATTTCATCAAGATATAAAGGCGTGCTGCGGGTTGGTAAAAGAGGAAATACATCACAAAGAATTATGAAGCTAGCTCTTGTTTCCATCCTTAAACCCATGCCCCAGGACTCCAAGAGAAGACCTTAAACATTTAACTGTTAAAGGCAGAATATTGTTAAAGTTAACAAAGCCAATTCATTCTGAATTTCTGAAGAGTTTGAAGTGGAAATCCCTTTCCCTGGTTCTCAAGGCTCAAACGGAAACATTTGCTGTGGACGGAAACCTGGACACCAAATGAAGATTCAGCTACTAATATCAAACTCAAAGGCATTTGGAATCCAGGATGAAAAGGAGTTAAGCTAATTCTGAAAAGCAGGTATTTAAATCATTATTTTGCATCTATTTTCCCATAACAGCATGAGTTAAGACCGAAAGGCCTAGGCTGGATTTTCATTGGACTGGTCACAATATCAAGAACATTGCTTGACTGACAGTAAGAGTGGATGGAAGAATGGAAGAGATTATATATATTAGAAACACAAGCAGAGCTCCAATAGTTCCCTGTTTGGAGAACAGAACTGCAGGTTTCATCTTAAAATCAACCCCTCACTGCTAAACAGAGTAATATCACTGAAGCTGGACAATGTTTTTCTGATTTGCTGTGCATGGATGTCGTTTTGCCGTGCTATCCCTGCACAGTATGCTGCACTTTGGTACCTTCTGTGTGGCTTCATATGGAGACCATATGAAAAACAGAGATTGCACAAGACAGGAGGATGGCCAGGCCCAGCGACATCCAAAGCGCCTTCAATAGAGATCCTACTGGTGCAGTTAGACCACCCTGCACTTTTCTGGGCAGCGATACCACTTCCCATTGTTTTAGGAGAACTGATGAAAGGTGCCACCTCCAGCTTAGCAGTACTGGAGACAGACATCCACTATTTATCCAGAGAATGCGTTAGATACGGGAGCAGCATCAGCCATTCTGTCTCAGCTCTAGCTTAGTGTGGGGGATTCTGTCTAGAGGACAGAGAGAACTTCAGTCTCCACAGTGTATGCAAACCCCCGTCTCTCTGCTGACACTGCCAACCAGAATTGTAAATAGTGCCATTTGAGAAGATTGTGTTTTTTAAAGATAGATCTGTCCCCACTAGGAACTGGACTTCCATCCCCACAGTGGATTTCACATAGACCATCCATCTGCTAACAGGTGGAAACGACTTTAGGGCACTTTTCAGACATTCTTGGAGGCAAGAACTATATACCCCAAAACCTGTTTCCATCACCTTTGCCTGGACTTCAGCTTTCTACCCTGGGCCCCAATGAGTCTAATGCTGGTCTTGCTTGGTGGCACCCCTAAACCTGCTCACAGGACCTCCCAGACCGCTGGTTGAGAACCACTGATCTAGTACACTTCCCAATATGACCCTGAGGGGTCTCTCTTTTTGAAGTGTGTTTGATGAAGACTGAATGGAAGCTGCACATACCTGTTCTTTCAGCAGATCCCAAAGAAGCACACTTGGAGGGAGATCTTGGTGTGTGCTGGGAAGGCATGGTACTTAAACTCCGTGATGGTGGAGCTTAATGCCAACCGGGGAAGTGTCTGTGAAGAGAAAACTACTGGATGCATCACAAATATCATTCAGAGAACATCTGTTCATCCTTCCTGTCATTTCACAAGTGATATAAGCCATGGATAAGGAAGAGGAAAACATGCACAGCAGCACGGCATGTAATAGGTAGGCAAAGTACATGCTTAATTGCAGGCAGTGTCACAGGATCGTTAATTTCCTAATTTCAGCTGTAAAGCATCACACATCAAAATGCCTGTATGTGCAATGTATGCTTAAACATCTGTTAGTGGAATATACATTGCACTGCATGTAACGTGCCTCCAGAATTATCCTTACCTCTGCATACAATCTTATTGGATATATGTGAGCTAAAACCTGTGTAAGAAATGTGTGCAGGGAATTCACGTATTGGCTTGGCTTGTGTGAGGGCCTCTATGCAGCACATGTGGGACTCCTAAAAGGCTATGATGGTAGTGGCAGACTGGGTCTAAGCTGGCACATATTTTCCCATAAAAACCTAAGAATGGTCTGACCCAGAATGGCTAATGGTACCTGTCTTCTGGCAGTGGCCAATGCCACATGCATCAGACGGAAAGAGCAGAACAGGGCAATTTATTAAGTGACCCATCCTCTGTTGTCCAGTCCCAACTTCTGGCAGTCAGAGGCTTAGGGACACCCAGAGCATGGGGTTGCATCTCTGACCATCTTGGCTAATAACTGGGCATGACTCACCCCCCCCCCCGCAGCACCTCCTGCTGGCTGTCCTGGGAATTAGCTCACATTCCAGCTCAGAGCGCCCTCTGCAGGCCAGTGATCTGCCTTTTGGCTACTGGCCCCATGTCCCTCCCTGGACCCCAGTGCCCCTTTGCCAGGGGGCAGAACCCCACCTAAAGTAACCCCTTCCTCTTTCTTAGGAGTATCCCCTCCCTGGGAACCCCCCACCCTCTATCCCCACTTTGCCTCAGTGTCTTGGCAACTGCCCAGTCATTAGCTAGCCCCATGCCCTGGGGCAGACTGCAGTATTAGCCTCTCATCAGCAAATGGGGTTGGACCTGCTGCCTTGGCCTACCCCTTGGTTGCACCCTGCAACCCCAGTACCTCCTGGCCTAACTCTAGGCCGCAGCCTGGCGCTTTCCCCAGCTCTGCTTCACCCTATGTACCTCATTTGGTCCCCTGCAGACAGGCCCTTCTCTCTCTCTCTGAATGCAGAAGGAGACTGCCTAGGCTCCTGGCTTCTCTACCCTTATATAAGGGCCTCGGCTCAGTTTGGGGCATGGCCCCCAGCTGCAGCCACTTCCCCAATGAGCCTAGCCTAAAAGGCTGCTTTCTGCAGCCCCAGCCCTTATTCAGGACTGCTTTTAACCCCTTCAGGGCAGGAGCACAGACAGGCCCTTCTCTCTCTCTGAATGCAGAAGGAGACTGCCTGGGCTCCTGGCTTCTCTGCCCTTATATAAGGGCCTGGGCTCAGTTTGGGGCGTGGCCCCCAGCTGCAGCCACTTCCCCTATGAGCGTAGCCTAAAAGGCTGCTTTCTGCAGCCCCAGCCCTTATTCAGGACTGCTTTTAACCCCTTAGGGGCAAGAGCAGAGATCCACTTTGCTACACCTCCATGAACTTATCTAATTCTTTTTTGAACCCACTTATACTTTTGGCCTTCACAACATCCCCTGGCAATGAGTTCCAAAGGTTAACTGTACATTGTGTGAAGAAATACTTCCTTTTGTTTGTTTAAACCTACTGCCTATTTATTTCATCTGGTGACCCTTAGTTCTTGCGTTATGTGACGGTGTGAATAACACTTCCTTATTCACTTCCTCTGTACCATTCAAGATTTTATAGACCACTATCCTACTCCCCCTTAATCATCTCTTTTTCAGTTTGAAATGGCTTTTCATTTCAAAATTTCCTTTGATTCAGTATTTTTTAAAAATGAGAAAAACATTAAAAATGGTCAAAATTGAAACAAAATTTCATGAAATGAAATGTTTTATTTGATTCAAAATAAAAATCTTGTAGACTTCTATTTGCCAACATTTTCATTTTTGGTCTGACCTGAAATAATTTTTTTTTAACTAACTTATCAAAATTGCCAATGAACCAGAAAACCCATTATTCACCCGGCTCTACTCTTTGTCCCCATTCACTATCAAAGTTTGTTGTGATAATGGGCCTACAAATTACTCTAATTGTGAACTCAACTGTAAAAAGCATCTGAAAGTTCATAAGATGTCACAAAAACCCATAACTAAAGTGGATGGGAAAAGATTTGAAAGGAGACAGAAAGACTGAATTAGTCTAGGTATATTTGGTGGACAAAATAATGAGGGGATGGCCTATTCTATCCACCATTCTCTTTGAGGGTCCTTAAGGAAAGAGACTTTGGGGGGAGTGTAGCAGTGAAGAAGAGAGGGAGGCTACTGGAGGAAGCTTCACCATCATGGCTGCTACCTCCACCGTCCCTATGGACATTGGTGCTAAACCTGAGGGATCTCCTGACCAGACTCGGCCACAGAACGGGATCCAGATGACATCACCACCCCTATCAGCTCTAGCAGAATCCTAATCATCACTTGAGATGAAACAGGATTAGACTTTAACAGCAGCAGCAGCAAATTACAACAGCTCCAGCCTATGTCAGCTAACTTCTTCTCTGTACCCAAAAGGACAGTTGTTGCCATCTTTGAGACTTCATACAAGGGGAATTTTCCTTCTAAAACTCTCTCTCCAGCTAAAGGGAAAGGAAACAAGGGATGTTGTTAAAATGTAAACTCTATTTAATATTTTACATTTCAAATGCTTTAACTGTTTTTCCTTCTTTTCTGTATCTTTAATAAAAGGTTACATGAATTTTTAATAGTGGGTTTGCCATGGTACTAAACAGGCTCAGGTCTCTATACCACACCCTAAACCTTGTTTAACACTGTTTAATGTTGGACTGTGACTGGGTTATATCAACACCTTTGACCCATTTATTCCATCAAAATGAACACAACAAACCTCACAAATCCCTTGTGAAGACGGAATTTCAGCAAAGGGAGAAGAGAGGTTCAAAGTCAGGCTGTGAGTCAGTGGTAGAAACAAGAATACAACTCAGGGGTTGTCTCCATGCAAACTTGCATTGGTTTAAAATTAAACTGGTTTTATTAAATGGGTGCAAACTTCTGTGTGGAGGCACATTTACAATGGCTTAAAACTGGCGAATTCACAGGGGTGAGTGAAACCAATATAAGCCAGATTTGAATGGATTGAAGGGTGTCCACACATGAAATCGAACCAATTTAACTAAATTGGTTTTAAATCACACCTTCAGGGTATGTTTACACTACCCGCTGGATCGATTGGTAGTGATCGATATATCAGGGATCGATGCATTGCGTCTCATCTAGATGTGATACATCAATCCCCGAACATGCTCCCCATCAACTCCAGAACTCCACCAGGGCGAGAGGAGGAAGTGGAGTCGACGGGGGAGTGGTGGCCATTGATCCCGCGCCGCGAGGAAGCGAAGTAAGTCAATCTACATCAATCTAAGATACGTCGACTTCAGCTACGCTATTCTTGTAGCTGAAGTTGCGTATCTTAGATCAATTCCCATTCCCCTCAAGTGTAGACCAAGCCTTAGTTAAACAGATACAACTTCATGCGTAGCCCTCAAGAGTCCTGAAAGACCTGATCTCTGCTCTAATCACTTGACAGGCTGCCTACACCACTTTCTAATGCTGGATTTTCATGCCTCTACAAATGCTTTCTCACACCCCATCCACAGGAGTTTCATGCTTCATCCTTTCTTTAGCTGGGCTGCAAGGTTTCCAATTATTGACCAAGTTTGTTGTTTTTGAAAATGCTTATCCTTGGCTTTGTGGGGTGTGGGCACCACCGTCGGGTGCCCTTTGATACTTATGCATTTAGCATGCAAGAGAATGATTTCATTTTTGCACTTCCATTAAACAAGTCTAGGTCCATGTGTCTATGTAAGGAGGAAATCAGGCCTCAGACACTGCTGGAGAAAGGGATATTGCATGGGGAGGAGAAATAGTAAATGATAAAAATATTTGTGGGTCTGCATCTCCTAATAATAAGACCCAGGAATGTGAATAGTATCTGAATATCAGCCTATTTATTCACCTCTAGAAAAATGCCAATGTTCAATGTGGTACTGGAAGTTTATTGCAAAGGTCTGTCTCTAATGCTCTATCTCCCTCTTGTGACAGCTTGCAAACATAGCATCGGGATTGTTCATAACTTAATGACCTTCATTTAGCCTGGGGCTTGATGTAAGCAACATAAATAAATAACTGTAAAACTTGTTAAAAAAAAACAAAACAATGCTCGATTTACAGAAAGGCTAATCCACCTGCCTCACCAGCCCTTCAAGGTAAAAGAAGATCAGGCACATTATAAAAAGAGCAGTGTGATGTGGAAGAAGGAGCCAGCAAGCGAGTGGCAGGAACGCACAAATCCTATTTCTGCTCTACAATAGCTCGCTGCCTTGAAGAGTTTAAGGCTTTATTCCCAGGTCCAGCCATAGTCTGCTTAGCACAAGACCTGGGAGTGGAAGGAGGGAGTGTCTCTCTGTAATCTCGGGCTGGCCTGGGGTTGAGTCAATCCTTAGTACAAATTAGAGTATCCTCAACTACTGTAATCTGTGGTTAGCTGTTTATGGACCCAATGGCCAGGACAATCTGACAGCCAAAAACAGCTGTCGAGTAGGGACAGACCCCTTTTCTCCAACTACATCCTCCACTTGTCCCCTATGCTGTAGGCACGTGTTGGTGGCAAGATCTGCTGTGTTTACACCCAGCAACAGTGTAAAGGGGCCAAACCCCAATGAAGACTCAGTCCCTTTTCATCTTGAGCAGTGGTTCTCAACCCATTGTCCGTGGCTCCCTGGGGGTCCGTGAGCCCTTTCAGGGGGACACTGGGGCCCCACCACTGAAACTCCAATCTCTGGTGCCCCCTGTGAGGCTGAAGCCGGGAGTGGAATGGGGTTGAAGACCCATCCCTGGTGTCCCCATGGGACTGAAGCTGGGAGCAGCGACGGCCTGAAACACCAAGCTCCCACTCCCATCCACTGAAGCCAGGAGCAGCAGGGAGCTGAAACCTTGAGTTCCCTCCAACCCTTCCGCTGAAGCCGGGAGCAGCGGGGCTGAAGCCCTGAGCCCATTGGCAGAGTTGAGGAGGCATGAGCCAAAACAACAGCTGCCTAAAGCCATTGCCCACACAAACCAAATCTCATTATTGTTCAGACTGGCATGTCTCTGCCCAGCGTGGTTCCAACAGCAGTAGCAACGTCACCGTTCATACTGCATTTGTGGTATTGCAAGTCCATTCAGAAGCAGGAAGTGCTGGAAATCTCTGGACAAGGCTGTTCTGTCCAGACTTTCCAGCCATGGTTTGCAGGTGTAAATGTTTCAAATGAGCCTCCAGGCCATGAGGTCCTTAATCCAAAGAGAATGGGACTTCTGAGGCTTGCCAGGCACTGTGATATATCCTAGTGTAAAGTATACTACCAGAAACTCACAGATCCCTTTACTACTAATGCAGTTGCACCATGTGGAAGATTGCAGCCAGCCTATGGAGCCAGTGGATACTGACCTGTCACATCTAACCTGCCCTATTACCATTTTATCACCAGTCAGGACCCCTAAAATGGTCACATCTAACCTGCCCCATTACCATATCTGAGGTATCTGAGCACCTCTCAGCCATTCTAATGAATTTATCCTCACAACACCACTGCAGGGTAGTGCTTTCCTTCCCATTTTACACCTGAGAAACAGCAAAACACAAGCTTTAAGTGACTGGCCCGAGGTCACACAGGAAGTCAGCGGCAGGGTCAGAAATGGAACCTCTGTCTCTAAAGTCCCCTGCTAATGGCCAAACCACCAGACCATCTTCCCTCAGTGTAACTATGTCAGGTGACTGAGGCCAAGAAATAAAAATGAGTCTCTTCCCAGCATTTCTGTGTGTCATCTTTTTATTACAACATGTCAAAAGGAAACTCAGTCCCAAAATAGAGCAATGAAACCACACAAATCCCTTCCTCTAGAAGGGAACTGAGGACAGAACTGAGAGATGACAGTAGAGTGTCCAATATGTTGCAGCAGAAGCAGCCCAGGGGATGCATTATTCACAGCTAGAAAAATTATTCACAATTTTAAATATTGTGACCCATTGAGGAATGTCACTGCTTCTTCCCAACAAGCCAGGTAAGATGCTTGAACATTATGCTACAGAACTATTACATAATAAAGCGAAATCATGTGGAATTTGAACAGTTAAAAAATGGACTAGAGATCAGATCATTTGTGGTGTAAACGATTATAAGGTCAAAATGAGGGCTACTGAGAGACTTCGCAGAGAACAGCAGGCTATTTGGAGAGCCCATGAAAACTGTGTTTCCCACACGAAAGTGTTAACAAAAGTAAAAGTAATGAAGTGCATTCAATTAAAAATACACAACAAGGCATTAAGGAAGAGCACAAGAGTGAACAAGTGGCTTTTCTTTGCAATAAACAGTATTACCAATCCCAAGCTTTCAAAAATCATGAGTCAGAACCCCTAAAATCATGAGATTGGCCTGTAAATCATGCAATTTTACAAAATAATAAATGCTGGGTTCTTATCACCTACTGATATCTGAGCCTTAAGATATCATGTTTTCAAGGTTTTCTCTGCACTCATGAGGACTAGAAAACTTACTTTATTTATAATGAGATTCTTGTGTAATCACCTGACTCCAGGAGCTGGGGCTTTAAAAATATCATAAGACTCGTAATAAAATCATAGGAGTTAGTAACACCTAAAATGTGGACACCATGGCAAAAAAAGGTGCTGAGTTCAAGGGACGTGGTGAATGAACGCACTCTGTAAAAGGGTGCTGCTCTCAGCACAGATTGTAAAGGAAAACAAAAGCAAGCAAAATTCATGAATGCACAGCTGGAGGGCAAAGTTCCGGCACAGCAACAGAGTGCTTGGCTGAGTCATAATGAATCTACGAAGCAAGGGCTCTACAACAGATTGGTTTGTGACACTGGAAATAAATGAACAAAAAAGAGATTTTCAAAATAGCTACTGGAGCTGAGTGCAATGCAGTCACAGCAAGAGGGTACAGAATGATTAGTGACAGCTCTTAACTGAAAAACTGAGCTTGTTTCCTACAAGCAGCATTAAATAAACCCATGTAGAAAAGCTATGCTGGCATGTCTGTATAAGGACAAATGCCACCCGTCAGAGTTTGGAACCAGGCCGTCTTAACTTGGGTGGCTAAATAGGACTATTAGAGAAAGCCTGGCTGGAAAAGAAGGATCTGTTTTGTGAGAAATGTTGAGGCTTCGCCGTTTGTTTTTTGTGCTCCACTGGAACAAAACCAAGACCTCTGAAAATGTTTCGTGCAAAAAAACAAGAGATGCCCAGAATAGCAAATAGCCTGGGGGGAAAGGCATGCACCTGGGAGACCAAGAGTGGTGTCTCTGCTCTTATTCAAGTCCTGGTTCTGCCTGAATCAGAGCCAGGCCTTGGACCTGGGTTTCCCAGAGACCACACAAGTGCCTTAACCATTGGGCCACAGAGGGTAAGTCTACACAACAACCAAGGTTGGCTGATTGGTGCTTGCAGGGTTTGGACTGCTGAGCTGTAAAATTGCTATGTAGATGTTCAGAGTTGAGCTGGAATCCGAGCTCTGGGACCCCATGAGAGGTGAGGGTCCCTGAGCCATAGGCGTCGACTTCCCCTCTTTCCTGTGGGTGCTCAACCCCTCCCTCTGCCCCAGCCCCACTCCCACTCCACCCCTTCCATGAGACCCTGCTTCTTCCCACCCCTTCCCTGCCCCCACTCCAACCCCTCTCTACCAATATTCCAACCCCTTCCCCAAATCCCCGCCCCAGCCCCACCTCTTCTGCGCCTCCTCCCCTTAGCGTGCCATGTTCCCGCTTCTCCCCCTCTCTCCCAGAGTGTGCTAACGCTGCCAAACAGCTGTTTGGCGGTGGCCAGGTGGGAAACACTGGGAGGTAGGCAGAGGAACAGGGATGTGGCACGCTCAGGGGAGGAGGAGGAGGAGGTAGGACAGGGGGTGAGGGGAGCTTGGCTGCAGGTGGCTGCAGAGCACCCACTAATTTTTCCCCATGGGTGCTCCAGCCCCGGAGCACCCACAGAGTTGGCACCTATGCCCTAAGCCCGAACATCTACACAGCAATATTTACCCCCCGCAGCTTGAGTCCACTGAATCTTTTATTCCAATGTAGACATACTCAGAATCTTTCTGGCTCAACAGATATTTAGTTATTTACATACATTGGAACGGCTCCAACAGGAGAGACTGACTCTACAGCCAAGCGATCTGGGCACTTACCTCCTGCTTCAGAGCAGGGACTAGAACTTAGGTCTCCTACAGCCAGGTGAGTGCATCAGACTCTTGAATATTCTGGGGTGGGCTAGTCAGACTGGCCATGTGTCCACCTCCTCATTCTTGCACCTGAATTTTCCTAGCAACATTTTTTGTCGAGACTGACATGTTTCTAATAGCAGTGGTATCTCACAACCATAGCCTCAGAATCCTGTAATGATTTTATCCTAACTTCAGCCCAGGAAAGGTGAGAAAGTGCCATTATCCACATTTACAGATGGGCAACTGAGGCACAGAGAATCAAAATGGCTTGCCCAAGGTCAGGGCAGGAAACAGGGAATAGAACAAGGCTTAATTAGTTCCTATTTGAACAGAGCTGTGGAAGGTACAAAGTATTTTCTACTGCTAGATATTCTTTATTAATAAAGTAGCAGGGCCGAGTGGGTATTTTAAGGCACAAAGATCCTGTTTTCTGCATATGGTCTTAGTTAGGAAACCAAAGGGAAAACAAATAGAGAAAATATGAAATATAAACACAGCGATGCTCAATAGAATGTTTTTCAGCGTTTTCCATGAGGCGTCGACCGCTCTGCAAGGCAGATTGTAAAACAACTTTACAAGCCACATTTATACTAAGAGCTACACTTATTGAAGTCCATTTCAAACACTTGTTCTGCCGGCCAAATTCCATAAATTAAACACTTGTCCAATAACGCATACCTCTCTGCTTGGATTCTCTATTTCGTTTTTGGCTTTATAGGTCTCTCTCTCTCTCTCTCACTCTCTCTCAAATCTGTTGAGAATACTAACGAGAAAAGCCTGCTTGTTTTAGACATGGACCTTAAGAAATAAACCAGCAAGAATGAAATGGAAATTAAAAGAGACAGAGAGAAAACAGTACAACCTTTCAGCCGTTCATGCCAGCTTACTAAAATAAGACTTTTGTTCCATTATTTTACCTGTTGATGCCATGGATAGACACCAAATGACTGAAGCAAAGAAGCTTCTCTCAAGGTCCATTTTTGCAGGACAACATGCAGACACCAGTTCTAAACAAAATCAGTGCCTTTCTTAATCAAAGAAGATAAGCTGAAAGGACAAGGAGGGAATAAGGTCTGTTAGAGCAGTGGGTTAGGAGTCACAAATGGGTTCTCCTCTCTTCAACTCACAAGGAAAGCTTGGGTAAATCACTTCCAGTGACACCTGTCTGCCTCAGTTTATACTGCCCCATTCATTAAATGGGAATAATACTTTTTAACCTGCCTCAAATGAGGGTTCGGAGACTTAATCCAGGGCCTAACTGTGACTTGGCCTAAGTGCCTGTGCAAGAGAGTGAGAAACTCCCTTAGACTGCTACATGGGCTACCCACACTCTTAGTGCAGGGATGCAGATGTAAGTGGGGCTATGAGGTTTTCCTGCTCTCCAGAGCAGGTGAGGGGAATGGGTGGAGACTTGGCTCCACTTGCCAGCCAGTGTGGCTGAGCTGATGTAAGGGATGTCGTAAATTTCTTCTGCTAAAAGTCAGCAGTAAATTACTACTCCCTGGAGCAAGAAGAAAACAAGGGATTTTGCCCAAAGGAGGTATTTCTGAGGCCTTGTCTGAACTGTAAAGGGTTTGTTGATATAGCTATCCTGGCAAACCCCCTTAGTGTAGGCACAGTGTATACCAGCCAAAGAACTCTCTTGCTGGTATAGTTTCTACCAGTTCCCTGGAATATAATAAGCTATATCAGGAAAAGGACTTTCTTTTACCAGTTTAACTGCATCTACACTTGGGCTTTTGCTAGTTGGTCACATGGTGTCTGTTTCTGGGGCTACTCCTGGATTGGTTCAGTTCAATGCACCACTGTGTGCTCATGACTGTGCCTCACAGTGAAATCTAGATTGTGAAAGGTTAGATTCTGCCACCCCTACTCACCCTGAGGCGTATTCAACTTCACAACTACTACCATTTGCTGAATCTGGCCAGAAAGTGCTTTGGGCTCCTTGGAGTTGGATGAAAGTGGCTATATAAGTTCAATGTTTTAATAGAGTAACCATCCAGGTACCTCGTCTATTAATTCACATCACCTACTTTTTAATAGAAAGTTAATAGGAACTTTCTCCTTTAGATTGCAACAGCTTAATATATATTTCCCTGGTAACTACAACACCATGAACCTTCCCTGAAAACCCCATTGGGTTACAGAAATGTAATAGAAAACTGCAGAGGGCAAATATAAAGCAAACTCCTTGAATCTTTTTATTTTCAATTCTGGCAGAGACATAATTTCCCACAAGTTCATAAACATTTACATGTAGAAAAGCGGTTGTTTTTATCACTCAGATCAAAGCATACATTTATCTTGATGTATTGGGTGCAGTCTCAGCAAGCTTTTGAGACACCCAGGTGACAATATTTAAGAAGCAACAGAAGCTAAATATTTGAACCTTTGAAGTCTGCAACGTTGCGCCCCATATAACACAGACATTCCTTTTCCTCTATATTGCCTATGCAACTGAGTTTTATATTTCAAAGTTTGTAGACAATGGGTCAAACTCCCCAGCAGTGCTACCAGTGTTACCAGTTACAGACTTGTGTAAATGGAAAAAAGCACTGTAACTTGCACAGACATTCTGATACCATAGTGCCAAGGGTGGTATAAAAACCCAGATAGGTAATTTTGCCATTTACTGGAAGAGCAACATGAATGGAACTTCATTCTAAAGCCCACTGAATTCAGTAGAGAGATCTCCATTTACTTCAGTGGGCTTTGCATCGGATACTAATATGGAGGAAGGAGGCAAGAACAAGAAAAGTGACACAGGAGGGTGTAAGAAAAAGTAAGCTCTATTTAGCTGACTGCACAGTTGCCTCCCTTCCGCCTAAACTGGCATGATTCTACTGGCCCAGAACTCGATTTACACTGGTATAAGAAGAGAGTAATTCAACAGAGTCCAATTTTCACCAATGCATATCAGGCGTGAATCTTCAGCACTGAATGTGATTACATTAGTATAATTGATATTATCTACCAACCTCTATAAAGATACTCTAGATTTGCACTGATGTACTTGCAAGCTGAGTTTGGCCCCTTTGATGGGAAGTAGGCCTGCTTACACCATGTGCGAATTTGGTCTATACAGAGCACCAAATCAGTGCAAAGTAACAGTCCGTGGTTAGGCCACTGAACTCACTGTAACTGACAGCTAACTTCCCCCCCCTTTTGCATCATCACTGCATTTGGCTCACATTGTGAAGCAGAGCAAACACCCATCATGCTTAATCTTTCCATTGTCAAGTATGTTTACACGTTGCTCTCAATGAGCTGGGTGCAGGATGGATGCCTCATTTCACGAGGGGTCTCAAAATTCGGCTTTGTTCTGAATTGGAGTAAAACCTGAAAATGCTGACATTTTCTGCAAAGGAAAGCTCGGGGGCGGTGGGGGGAGGGGGAACCGTGGGGGAAATAATTTCAGTTCATTTGAAACATTTTGTTTTGACAACATCAAACACTGTATTTCCATTTTAACTTTTTATTGTATATTATAATATATAATCCAACAAAAAGACAATTTGAAACCAAGTGAAAAACAACAAATACAAAGATTGAGCTAACTGTCATTTTATTATGAATGAGACCGTGGAGTCTCGCTAACACTGAGGGCTAGCTTTATGCTATCAAGCCCTAGCCCTACATAAAGGGCAATGCAGATCGCCGCTGTTGCAGCAGAAGCACTGGAGAGGCCGTAAATTGGACTGTAAATTGTAGCAGAGGTTTTATCAGGCCTATGCTCGTAAAGCACGGAGACATATTTGGCTACAAAAGATTCTACTAACATGCAGTAATCAAAATGAAACGTCAGTGTGTTCTTACCCATAAGGTGTTTTTTAGGTACAATTGAGGAGGTTCCTTTAAAAGTTTTAAAGGTTGGATCTGCAGTTGGTGTAAATCAGAGGAGCTTCTTTGACTTCAGTGAGCTATGCCAATTTACACCAGCTGAGCTTCTAGCCCTGAAAGTTTAGTTTCTTATCAAAACCTATGCACATTCCCCCTGGGTAACCGCACTGTCCAAGTCTACGGCCACTTTTATTATTGATTTTCTTGGGAACAAAGAGGACCTGGGAAATTGTAGGCCAGCCAGCCAAACTGTGACACCTGGAAAGATACTGGAACAAATTATTAACCAATCAATTTGTAAGCACTTAGATAATAGAAATAGCCAGTGTGGATTTGTCAAGAACAAATCACACCAAACCTGCCTAATTTCTTTCTTTGACAGGGTTACTGGTTTAGTGGACGGGGGTAGGAAGCAAAGCAGTAGACATGATAAATCTTGAGTTTAGTAAGGCTTTTGGCACAGTCCCAAATGACTTTTTCATAAGAAAACTAGGGAAATGTGATGAAATTACTATATGGTGGATGCATAACTGGTTGAAAGACCATATTCAAAGAGAAGCTATTAATGGTTTGCTGTGCCACTGGGGTCCCGTATTGTTCAATATTTTCATTATGACTTGGATAATAGAGTGGAGAGTATACTTATACAATTTTCAAATGACACCAAGCTGGGAAGGGTTGCAAGCACTTTGGAGGACAGGATTAGAATTCAAAACGACCGTGACAAATGGGAGAACTGAAATCAACAAGATGAAATTCAATAAAGACAAGTGTGAAATACTTCACTTGGGAAGGAAAAGTCAAAGTTGTGTAACTACAAAAACAGGGACTAACTGGCTATGCCATAGTACTTCTGAAAAGGATCTTGGCGCTATAGAGGATCAGAAATTAAATATAAGTCAACAATGCGATGCAATTGCAAAAAAGGTTAATATAATTCTGGGATGTATTAACGGGAATGCTGTAGGTAAGTCAGGGATATATCTGTCCTGCTCTACTTAGCACTGGTGAAACCTCACCTGGAGTACTGTGTCCAATTCTGGGGGCCATTCTTTAGGAAAATATCAGGCAGTAGCCGTGTTAGTCTGTATCCACAAAAACAACAATGAGCCACCGGACTCCTTGTCATTCTTTAGGAAAAATATAGATAAACTGGAGAGAGTCCAAAGAAGAGCAACAAAAGCGATAAAAGATTTTGAAAATCTGACCTACAAGGAATGGTTAAAAAACTGTGCATGTTTAATCCTGAGAAAAGCAGACTGATGGGTGATCTGAGAACAGTCTTCAAATATGTTAAAGACTCTTATAAAGAGGATGGTGATCAATTGTTCTCCAAGTCCACTGAAGGTAGGATAAGAAGTAATAGAGTTAATCTGCAGCAAGGGAGATTTAGGTTAGCTATTAGGAAAAACGTTCTCGTTAACTCTGCAATAGCCTTCCCAATCATTGGAGGTGTTTAAGAACAAGTTGGACAAACATTGGTCAGGGTTGGACAGTCTAGGTTTAGTTGGTCCTGCTTCAGTGCAGGGAGCTGGACTTGATGAATTTTTGAGGTCCCTTCCAGTCCTACATTTCAATGAGTCTATTTCTGTAGCCTTACTGTTCTTCATATGCTAGTCATTCAGCATTAGATATCAATAACTCAAACTCAGCTGCCATTTTCCAATGTTCCTCACGTAGTATCAATTGACTGTACTAATGTGTTTTTATCCTAAAAGAGCGGGTGAGATATACAGCTGGTTTCTCCCTAACAGCTTAGGCCATAGCCTGACATAGGGACAGGCCGAGCAAACCTGACATCACACAGCCAGGTGCAGGTCAATTCTATACATCTAGACCTTCCTGATGTGTGTCTCCTTGTGAAATTCCTTTATTGCCTAAATAGTATTGTGTAGCATCTAATACTGGATAGAGAAAAAGACCATGAAATGGCCTTGTGTTTCCTGCCATTGCCACCTGGTTGTTTCTGATAGTGAAAGTGAAGGAGTCCAATAGGAAGTCGCCATGCTTTTGTCTATAGCTTTGCGGATAGAAAAGCCACTTGCTATTGTATATTACGGAGGAGATGTTATGGACAGGTGAACCAGATGTCCAAATGGGGCCCCAGCAGGCCACCATTCTGTAAGGAAGGGATGTTTTCTGCAGAAAGCCTTGATAATAGAATAAGGAACAGCCATTTTCAGTGAAAAAGGCAGGAGATTCTCAGCCCCAACATTCTGTTCGCCCCACGGCTAGCGCAGTGTGAAGAGAAATTAAAGCTGCCTGAAGGCAGAAGTTGAGGATTCCCGGCTTTAGTTGGACATCCCAAGGCCAACTGCTCCTGGCACCGCAGCAAAAGTGGCACTTCTGGGGAGGGCCTGAGCATGATGTACTCTGGCAATCCTGGCTGAGGGATGGTTCTTTGGGAGCTCTTATTTGCTTCCTCAAGTGAGAGCAGCTCTGAGGCCCGAGTTTAGGCTCCAGCAGTCCCAGAATGGGAGTGGCCGAAAGATGATGTAAAGCCACCTATGTCCTGGTGTGCTGAGCACTGCTGTGGTGCATCTGGCCTTTACACAGGCATTAGTATTGTGACACCATGGGGTACAGATAGCACAGCAACAATGATACTAAAGAGAAAGACTGGTCCTGGTTAGTCTTACTGGAGTGGAGCAAGTCTCTTGGAATTCACACTTTTTTGCTCTCTCGATAGTTCTACTGGGCAGGTGCAACTTGCCTTCAGATAGGGCTGAAATACTGTCCACATCCAAAGTCAAATCAAATATTGAAAGAGTTTTCAGCAAAAGGCCTGGTTTAAACTTGAGACAAATGAGGAGGTTTAGGATTTAATCCAGCCACAATAAGATTCCACTCTGTCGTTCCTCTGGAGACTGAAGCCATGATGCACAGTCCCTAAAATTCAGTCACCCTGGTTCTATTGAGTTGATTAGGTAAAATCTGACATATTTTCTCTCTGTTAAAGCCACTTGGAAAACCTAGAAGTCATTTCACAAAATTGGTGGCAACTTTCCTGAACTGTTTCAATTATTTATTTCCAGGTGTTCAGTTACTGAAAAAGTGCATCAGAACTAACAGCCATAGGGGGTTTACCTATGAAGCAATTAACTCTTGCTTTTCAGGACTAACAGCTGCTAGGCACATCTATGAATCAATTAACCCTGGCTACCAGTGCTGGCGCACTTTGCTCCCCCATCCATTTGCTGTGATGCCATAACCCTTTGGGAATTCCAGAGGTTTCTAGAAAACTAACATCTTCCCATCCACCAGGACCTTAACAATGTTCCTCACCACCGCTGAAGTCGTGAACTGATGCAATTAACCTTCAGCAAAGCAACTTCAGTCCTGACGAAGCTTGGAAAGCCAAATGGAATTCTCAAGAGTCACAAATAAACACCTCATGAAAGACCTGATGCAGAAGATCCCTAGCTTTGACCTCCCATGAAGCTCAGGAGCAACCCTAAATCGTATCCACACAAGCCGTGGCAGATGTGGATACTTGCTGCACAAATGGAAAATTAAAGACTCTCCAGTGTGTGAACCCAGAACAGATCATGGAATAATGCCCGATTCACAAATACAAAGGAAGCGTCACAGCAATACACTCTGCTACTCCATATGCAATTATCTGGCGTAACCATCTGAATGTAAAATTACAGTTGTTGCTCTACATTTACATCAGCCATAGGAAGAACAACCTTGCTTTTGGTTAGATCAAGATAAATGCATTTCTTGGAATAGAGCCTGATTTAGCTCCCTTTAACATCAATGGAGAGACTTCTGAGTTCTTTGGGAACTGGATTGATCCCATAATGCCTTGGGAAAGGGAAGCTGGAAGCTAAATATTTTTAATTGGCGTACAAGTTGTGTGTTTGACAAGGACTAGAATTCCTTATGACAGGCCTGATCCAAAGCCCTTTGGAGTCAACAGGAGCTTTTCCACTGGCTTTAGATCAGGCCAAGATGATTTCATTTCTCAGCCTAACAAACACAGCTAGGCACACTGCTTTTTACTCTTAAGAAGAGCTCAGATGAGGGGGTCAATATAAGAACCCAGCTACACAGAAATGTATCTGGAGGTGCCAGGAATCACAGATTTGAGGGCTTGATCTTTCTTTTCCACACAGATCTTTTATTTTTGTCATATAAATGAAATACATATAAATGAACCCTGCGGTTAACGGATAAAGAGTGCTGCTTAGTGCACCGTAGCCTCATTCCTTAATGGTTAATAATTGTACCGGTTATCAATTAACATTATTTTAATGAGCTGGGGGTAATCGAGTGCTAGTCCCAGAATCAGACAACAGAATTAAAACTGACAAGTTCAATATCTTGTGGGGAACCCTGACATGTATAGCAAAGGAACTCACATGGAGGGCAAAGCAAAGCCTTAGCCAACTTTTATTAACACAACCAGCAAAGACAAGAAAGTGCCAGACCAGATAAACAGAAGTAGTACAGTCTTTGGTATCCTTCCTTGCATATGCTCATATACCTATATACCCCCACCCTTCCTTGGGGATCTGGTGGTAAGAGGCAAAGGACTTGGCATGTAAAATGAGTTTGATGGTCCAGACCCCAGTGCCTGGAGGTTAGTGATAGATGATGACAATGAAGAGCTGAAGGGTCATTGATGAAAAACTCGCTATCGCTTACATGGTGGTCTGGCCTATTATAGAGTCTGGGGGACTATCATGAATATTCATTCAAATGCCCCACCTCCCATGCCCATATCTAACATCCTCACTCTAATAATACTGGCCTGCCTTTGTCCTAAGATTGACATATTAATGCCTTTCAGCTCAATACCATATATCTCAATTATGGCTAAAGCAAGTTTGTGGTTAAACGATTTAATCCTAAAATATCTAAGTCTAGTATCAGGTCAATATTCCTGCGGTTGCCTGGCATCATTATGTATCAGCTCCCCTCTTAAACAAGCTATTCAAAGTTCTCCAAAATCTAGGGTAACTGCCGGGCTATTTTAAGCTGAGCTAAAGGTTATAGGCCTATGCTTCACTTATTTTAATCTGTTTAAGCTAATGTTTTACAGCATTTGGGCCTGTATGTTCCTTGCATTACTGCTAAGTAATATAAAATGCTAAGCTACATCTATGGGCTATAGCACGGAGCAGGCCCACTGGGACTGGCGACACATTGGTTCTATTCCTTCCTCTCTTGATGTTTCACTCTGTGATTTAGGACAAGTCGCTGAGCCTCAGTTTGCCCATATAACCCCCATAAGGAAGATAATATATCCTCTGCACCAAAGGGTTGTTGTGAGAATTAACTTATGATTGTAAAGCACTTTGAGATCTTTGGATGAAACATGCCATGAGACTGCAAATCATCTTTCCCATCCTGTGCAATAGGCATTAGAAGAAAAGGTTATAGGATGGTCAGGCAGCCTCGTGAGGCCTGATCCAAAGCCCACTGAAGTCAATGGACAAACTGGTGTCCATCAGTCAGTGTCATCAGAGAAAGCCAGAGAATTACAAGGCAAATAACAAAAACTGATTGGGGGAACATTTGAGTAATAAACGCCCTAAGGGACACATGTGAGAGCAGTGTGACCTGCCTGGCTTGTTCTCATTTAGTCCCATGTGGTGGATGCTCACTGAGGGCCAACACATTTAATGCTCAAGGAGGAAAGATTTTTGGGCGGCAGAAGCTGACTTGGAAGCTGTCAAATGATTTGTTTCCATTTCTCTAAATCAATTTGCAAAGTCAGATCAGCTTTACAGCCCTGCAATAAACCCAGTCAGGGTTTATGTGAGTTCAAGATGGTGTAATCTGTATGTTTTGGATGCACTAGGAGAAGAAGAAACATTTGCAGCCAACTTACCAGCATGTTTCTCATTTGACATATCAACAAGTTGGCTGAGGTAATGGGAGAGATAAGTGTTTAGGCTGAAAATATTTAAGAAGCTGAGAATCTGGAAATGGGAGCTAGTTTTGGAGTTCTGAAAAGGACAGTAACATAGAGCCTGAATCAAACCCCAATTAAGTCAATGGAAACATTCATTGACTTCAACATCCATCCACCATAGTATCAAAGAAACTAACATTCATCCAGGTAGCTAAAACACCTGGCTTTTTGTCAGTTTTCAAAATCAAGCGAAACTATAATTCATAATAATAACAACTATTATTAATATTACTGATTGAGTTGTATATATTACCTTTAGCAAGTGTCAAAGCACTTTACAGAATTACAGTCTATATTGATACCTACTATATACAGATTAAGTGATCTAGCACAGAAATCACTACACTTTGCAGTCACCTCTGTGTTAGCCATTACATGTCTGAATCAAAGCCCAGTGAACTGCGTATATTAGACTAATTTTATCTGGTTCTCTCTAAGTATTTTAATGATACTTTCCTCGGTACATAGCTTCTTTCATCCTAGGATTTTGAATAATACTTTGTGCTTCTGCTGTCCATTTAAGATCTCAAAGTGCTCTACAAATAATAAATTAATCCTGAAACACCATCTCAGACTGGTACGATCATTGCCATTTTACAGATGGGGAAACTGAACCATGGAGCGTTTAAGGCTGAAAGGTTCAAATGTGAGCACTGAACCAATAGTCAGGCACTTAAATAAATCTAGGGTGATCAGACAGCAAATGTGAAAAATCGGGACAGGGGGTGGGGAGTAATAGGAGCCTATATAAGAAAAAGACCCCAAAATTGGGACTATCCCTATGAAATTGGGACATCTGGTCACCCTAAAATGGCCTGGTATTTGGAGGTGCTGGCCTACAGCACCTTCCACTGAAGTCAGTGAGAAATTCTGGCACTCAGCGCTAAAGCCAGTTGGGAACTTTTCAACAATATGGTTTTTTCATCAGAAAATGCTGATTTGTCAAATCCAAAAGTTTTCATGGAAACGGACAGGTTTCGACAAAACTTTTGTCAGGAAAGTTGCTCAGGTCCAGGATGGAATTTCCAGTCAAAACCACAGAGTGTGCCACCCCAGAATAACCAATAGCCCTATGGTTAGGGCAATCCCTTGGCTATGGGAGACTAAGGAAGTCCTTTCTCGCCTGTTTGAGGCCAGGGATTTGAACCTGGTCATCCATACCCTAAGGGAGTACCACAGTCACTAGGCTGTTGACTTCCCCGGGTTTTCTCATGTTTGCTCGCTCAAGTTTTCAAAAGACCTCCATTTTGTTCTGCATCAGAATGGAAACAAATTCCAAACCACCAGATTTTTTTTCATGAAACAGAATGAAGCAGTACTAAAGAGTCAGACCACTTAGTTAGATGTCTATGTGAGAACGTAGGTGCCTGCATTTTGACCCCCTATATTTGAAAATGTTGACCGTAAAATCTCTGAGCTTCATTTTTTCCATGGAAAATGGAATAATAATGCTTCCTGCCTCAAAGGCATCTTGTAAGGATTTATTAATTAGGACTCAGTTCTGCCACTCTTGAGTAATACATTGGTGAGGGACCTCCCAAAGCCTATGCACTGCTTAAGCCCTTAAAATAGGGTTTATGTGAGATTTAAGTAGTGTATAGAACATATGTTGAGCCTTCTGCATAGGGGAGAATTTCACCTTTACTGAGGCTCTTGCAGAGCAAGGACTTAAAACAGCAAGGTACTTAAGCATGTGCTTAACTTAGGCATGTGAGTGGTCCCATTGACTTCAGTTGCACTACTCTCACTACCCTCTATTCGGCACTGGTAAGGCCACACCTGGAGTATTATATCCAGTTTTGGGGCCCCCACAATGGAAGGGACGTGGACAAATTAGAGATAGTCCAGCGGAGGGCAACGAAAATGATCAGGGGGTGGGGCACATGACTTACAAGGAGAGGCGGAGGGAACTGGGGTTATTTAGTCTGCAGAAGAGAAGAGTGAGGGGGGATTTGATAGCAGCCTTCAATTACCTGAAGGGGGGTTCCAAAAAGGATGCAACTAGGCTGTTCTCAGTGGTGGCAGATGACAGAACAAGGAGCAATGGTCTCAAGTTGCAGTGGGGGAGGTCTAGGTTGTATATTAGGAAACACTATTTCACTAAGAGGGTAGTGAAGCACTGGAATGGGTTACTTAGGGAGGTGGTGGAATCTCCATCCTCAAGGTCTTTAAGGCCCGGCTTGTCAAAGCCTTGGCTGGGATGATTCAGTTGGTGTTGGTCCTGCTTTGAGCAGGGAATTGGACTAGATGACCTTTTGAGGCCTCTTCCAACCCTAATCTTCTATGATTCTATGTTTAATGTATCTTGCTGAATCAGGCTCTGTAGGTAACTGGTGAAATTTGCCTCTGTCCAGAGGAGTTAGCACAAGTTCTATGCAACATGATGTCCCGCTTAAAGTCTATTTACATGACTCAAGTGGGATTTAAGTGAGGTATCATTTCAAATGAGCTGCTGGGGTTCTCACCGTTGTGATTGGGGGCTTGGGTTTCAGGTCTTTATTATGCACTCAGAATACTTGAATCATCACTTGAACTAAATGAACACTTACGGCACAGGCATATAATTGTTTTTCTTACTATCTATTACTTGATTGGGGTTAGGTAAGGTTAGTAGCATTGCAAAGTAAGAGGTATAAAAGTTACATTATACATCGCAAATGTCTCCAGGGCTGGTTTTATAGATCTGATTATATTTCTATTTTAATGTTTATTTTTCTTCGTCTGTGTTATTTCCACTTTTGCATCTCAAGACTCATTACAGTTTTATTATCTTTTTATTAATAAAATCAATGGCTGCAAAGCAGAGAATTATGTTTTTGGAATAAACAAGTCTAAAAAACCATTAATATAAATTAAGGACGGTGGCTGTGAAAAGGACTTTTCTGGAGTCACTAAACCTAAACTGAAACCAATTAATAGCTGACCTTTCATTTTTATGGACCATGGCATGCGGCAAATCCATCTGACTTGGCAGGTCTGAAAGGATCTGAGTGATAACTGAGCTGCATTAAAAAAATAAATGAGTAAAATTAGTGTTCATGAAAGGGGACAGATTGACAGGCCAGGAAATGGAATCAGTCCTCATGCATCTGATCCAAAACCTATTGAAGTTAAGGAAAGTTCTTCCTTGACTTCAGTGGGTTTTGGATTGGATCCTTTGTCCATAACACCAGTACAGTGTAGTTGTGGGGCTTAGTTAATCTATGTCTATAAGTGTGCTTTGAAATCTGTGCATCGAAGGCACTATAGAAGTGCAGAGCAATATTCAGATTTGGACATTGTTCAAATGCTTTTCATGGAGCAAGGGAAATTCTAACACAAGAAGGCAGGCAAGTGATAGTGAGCATAAAGCAAGGTGAACTGCAGAGGCAATGGCAATTTGAGGTCAGCAATTTGTAAGAAAGAGAACGTTGCATCACTTAAGGTCCCTTCTAAGAACAGTCAATAAACCCAACAGTGGAGAAATTTTGCACATAGTAATGAATCTACCAGTATTTTTTACTGCTCCTATTAGAATTAGCTTCATTGATTACTAAAGGTTGGAGGGAAGGAAGAAGAGGGGTGCTTATCAAAGGCATTTTTGCCTTTTACAGCTTACATTCTTAGAGGAAGGTGACTGCCTACTGCAATTAAATACCTAGGGGAATATTTTCAAAGCACCGAAGTGACTTAGTAGCCTAAGTCCTATGTTCAAAAGTGAATGTCAGTGTGGGGCTCCATTAGGTGCTTTTGAAAATGTTAATCTCCAGTTTATTAAGTAAGTTTGTACACGGAAAGACAGGGATTTCTTTTGGATCCCAGTAGGTATCACCAGCTATTCCCGCACAGATACGCTGGCAAGTCTTATCAGTTTATACCACCAAGTATGAGCTTTGTTTACACTCATCACCAGTAGGTCCCAATCCTGCAAGCTCTTAAGCTTCTCATAAGAACATAACATAAGAACGGCCATACCAGGTCAGACCAAAGGACCATCTAGCCCAGTAGCTGTCTACCAACAGTGGCCAATACCAGGTGCCCCAGAGGGAGTGAACCTAACAGGCAATGATCAAGTGATCTCTCTCCTGCCATCCATCTCCATCCTCTGATGAACAGAGGCTAGGGACACCATTCTTTACCCTTCCTGGCTAATAGCCATTTATGGACTTAGCCACCATGAATTTATCCAATTCCCTTTTAAACATTGTTATAGTCCCAGCCTTCACAACCTCCTCAGGTAAGGAGTTCCACAAGCTGACTGTGCACTGTGTGAAGAAGAACTTCCTTTTATTTGTTTTAAACCTGCTGCCTATTAATTTCATTTGGTGACCCTTAGTTCTTGTATTATGGGAATAAGTAAATAACTTTTCCTGATCCACTTTCTCAACATCATTCATGTTTTATATACCTCTATCATATCCCCCCTTAGTCTCCTTTTTTACAAGCTGAAGAGGCCTAGCCTCTTTAATCTTTCCTCATATGGGACCCTCTCCAAACCCCTAATCATTTTAGTTGCCCTTTTCTGAACCTCTTCTAGTGCTAGAATATCTTTTTCGAGGTGAGGAGACCACATCTGTACACAGTATTCGAGATGTGGGCATACCAGGGATTTAGATAAGGGCAATAATATATTCTCAGTCTTATTCTCTATCCCCTTTTTAATGACTCCTAACATCCTGTTTGCTTTTTTGACCACCTCTGTGCACTGTGTGGACATCTTCAGAGAACTATCTACGATGATGCCAAGATCTTTTTCCTGACTCTTTGTAGGTAAATTAGCCCCCATCATATTGTATGTATAGTTGGGGTTATTTTTTCCAACGTGCATTACTTTACATTTATCCACATTAAAATTCATCTGCCATTTTGTTGCCCAATTACTTAGTTTTGTGAGATCTTTTTGAAGTTCTTCACAATCTGCTTTCGTCGTAACTATCTTGAGTAGTTTAGTATCATTTGCAAACTTTGCCACCTCACTGTTTACCCCTTTCTCCAGATCATTTATGAATAAATTGAATAGAATTGGTCCTAGGACTGACCCTTGGGGAACACCACTAGTTACCCCTCTCCATTCTGAGAATTTACCATTAATTCCTACCCTTTGTTCCCTGTCTTTTAACCAGTTCTCAATCCATGAAAGGACCTTCCCTTTTATCCCATGACATCTTAATTTACGTAAGAGCCTTTGGTGAGGGACCTTGTCAAAGGCTTTCTGGAAATCTAAGTACACTATGTCCACTGGATCCTCCTTGTCCACATGTTTGTTAACCCCTTCAAAGAACTCTAATAGATTAGTAAGACACGATTTCCCTTTACAGAAACCATGTTGACTATTGCTCAACAGTTTATGTTTTTCTATGTATCTGACAATTTTATTCTTAACTATTGTTTCAACTAATTTGCCCGGTACTGACATTAGACTTACCAGTCTGTAATTGCCGAGATCACCTCTAGAGCCCTTTTTAAATACTGGCATTACATTAGCTAACTTCCAGTCATTGGGTACCAAAGCCAATTTAAAGGACAGGTTACAAACCTTAGTTAATAGTTCCGCAACTTCACATTTGAGTTCTTTGAGAACTCTTGGGTGAGTGCCATCTGGTCCTGGTGACTTGTTAATGTTGAGTTTATAAATTAATTCCTCCTCTAGTGACACTTCAATCTGTGACAGTTCCTCAGATTTGTCACCAACAAAAGCTGGCTCAGGTTTGGGAATCTCCCTAACATCCTTAGCCGTGAAGACTGAAGCAAAGAATCCATTTAGTTTCTCCGCAATGACTTTATCGTCTTTAAGTGCACCTTTTGTATTTCGATTGTCAAGGGGCCCCACTGGTTGTTTAGCAGGCTGCCTGCTTCTGATGTACTTAAAAAACATTTTGTTATTACCTTTGGAGTTTTTGGCTAGCCGTTCTTCAAACTCCTCTTTGGCTTTTCTTATTACACTCTTGCACTTAAGCTGGCAGTGTTTGTGCTCCTTTCTATTTGTCTCACTAGGATTTGATTTCCACTTTTTAAAGGAAGTCTTTTTATCTCTTACTGCTTCTTTTACATGGTTGTTAAGCCACGGTGGCTCTTTTTTTAGTTCTTTTACTGTGTTTCTTAATTTGGGGTATACATTGAAGTTGGGCCTCTATTATGGTGTCTTTAAAAAGGGCCCATGCAACTTGCAGGGATTTCACTTTAGTCACTGTACCTTTTAACTTTTATTTAACTAACCCCCTCACTTTTGTATAGTTCCCTCTTTTGAAATTATATGCCACAGTGTTGGGCTGTTGAAATGTTCTTCCCACCACAAGGATGTTGAATGCTATTGTATTATGGTCACTATTTCCAAGCGGTCCTGCTATAGTTACCTCTTGGACTAGCTCCTGCGCTCCACTCAGGATTAAATCTAGAGTTGTCTCTCCCCTTGTGAGTTCCCGTACCAGCTGCTCCATGAAGCAGTCATTTAAAATATCGAGAAATTTTCTCTCTGCATTTTGTTCTGAAGTGAAATGTTCCCAGTCAATATGGGGATAATTGAAATCCTCCACTATTATTGGGTTCTTAATTTTGATACCATCTCTAATTTCCCTTAGCATTTCATCATCACTATTACTGTCCTGGTCAGGTGGTTGATAATAGATTCCTAATGTTATATTTTTATTAGAGCATGAAATTTCTATCCATAGCGATTCTATGGAACATGTGGATTTGCTTAAGAATTTTACTTCATTTGAATCTACATTTTCTTTCACATATAGTGCCACTCCTCCCCCTGCATGACCTGCTCTGTCCTTCCGATATATTTTGTACCCTGGAATGATTGTGTCCCATTGATTGCTCTCAGTCCACCAGGTTTCTGTGATGCTTATTATATCAATATCCTCCTTTATCACAAGGCACTCTAGTTCACCCATCTTATTATTTAGACTTCTAGCATTTATGTACAAGGACTTTAAAAACTTGTCCCTGTTTATTTGTCTGCCCTTTTCTGATGTGCCAGATTCTTTTTTATGTGACTGTTTATCATCTGATCCGGCCCTTACATTATCCTCTTCCATCCTCTGTTCCTGTCTATCACCTGGAGATTCCCTATCATCAGACTCTCCCCTAAGAGAAGTCCGTGTCTGATCCACATGCTTTGCAGCAGTCGGCTTTCCCCCATCTCCTAGTTTAAAAACTGCTCTACAACCTTTTTAATGTTTAGTGCCAGCAGTCTGGTTCCACCTTGGTTTAGGTGGAGCCCATCTCTCCTGTATAGGCTCTCCCCATCCCAAAAGTTTCCCCAGTTCCTAATGAATGTAAACTCCTCCTCTCTACACCATCGTCTCATCCACGCATTGAGACTCTGAAGCTCTGCCTGCCTATCTGGCCCTGCGCATGGAACTGGGAGCATTTCTGAGAATGCCACCATAGAGATCCTGGATTTCAGTCTCTTCCCTAGCAGCCTAAATTTGGCTTCCAGGACATCTCTCCTACCCTTCCCTATGTCATTGGTACCTACATGTACCATGACCACCAGCTCCTCCCCAGCACTACACATAAGTCTGTCTAGATGCCTCGAGAGATCCACAACCTTCGCACCAGGCAGCAAGTCACCATATGGTACTCCCAGTCATCACAAACCCAGCTATCTATGTTTCTAATGATCGAATCTCCCATTACTAACACCTGCCTTTTCCTAGCAACTAGAGTTCCCTCCCCCAGAGAGGTAACCTCAGTGCGAGAGGCAACCCCAGCACCATTTGGAAGGAGGGTCCCAACTATGGGAAGGTTTCCCTCTGCTCCCATTGACTGCTCTGCTTCCCTGGGCCTTTCTTCCTCCTCAACAGCACAGAGGCTGTCTGAGCGGAGCTGGGACAATTCTACAGTGTCCCGGAAAGCCTCATCAACATACCTCTCTGCCTCTCTTAGCTCCTCCAGTTCCGCCACCCTGGCCTCCAAAGTCCGTACGTGGTCTCTGAGGGCCAGGAGCTCCTTGCATCGACTGCACACATACGCCACTCACCCACAAGGCAAGTAATCATACATGCTACACTCAGTGCAATAAACTGGATAGCTCCTACTCTGCTGCTGGGCTTCTGCCTGCATTGTCTCCTAGTCAATGAAAGGGTGGTTTAAAGAAAGGGGTTTTGGAATATGGTTTGGATTACAGGTTTTAAGGGAACTACAGGGGAACAGGTAGGACCGACAAGGGATGCCCCCCCCCCTTCCCAAACTCCCTTGCAAAACTCCCTGTTAGCAGCCCCTGGTCGCAAGCTCCCTGGTCGCTTGTGCGCGGCTTTATAAAGCCCTGGCCTGAGTTAATGCCCCGCCCACTGATTAAGGCTCAGACAATTACCAGAGGCTTCGAGCTTTCAAACCTTCCTTTGAAGCTCACGGCCTCCAACTGCCAGCCACAGCACATGGTCCTTAAACAACCAAACAACCAAACAAACTGACAAACACAAGCTCAGCACACAGCACACAGCAAGTAACCCCCAAACACAAACACACACACACACACTACAGACAGTCACTTACCCCACAGATGCTGTATTTGCTCCTCCTTTACCTGGAGAACTCCCTTGCGAAACTCCCTGTTAGCAGCCCCTGTTCGCAAGCACTTTAAGCATGTAAGTCATCTTGTTAACTTCATTGGCATGACAAATATGTGTAAAGTTAACATGCATATGTATTTGCAGGATCAGGGCTTTAACTTGCATTGCTATAGTACAAATGCAACTAATGGGCATAACAGAAGCCAGTGCTTTTCAGCCACTGGTGGTCTTTATTCTCTAAAGAAATATTTTCTTATGTAGGTTCTATTTTTACTGCCTCTTAATTTCTTCCATTTGTTCTTTTACTGTGGGAAAAGGGTACTGAGGAAGAACTGACAATAGGCGTTCAGCCATTTGTAACCACTGTTTTTATTATTCTTATTCTTTCCATTATATTTTGTGCCTGGAAGCTCCAATCAAAGATCAGGGCCCCAGGGTGCTAGGCGCACTCCAAGTAAGACAGCCCCAGTGGGCATACATTTAGTCAGTTTATGAAAGGATACAACGAGTCAATGAAATGGACAAAAAGAGGCTGAGAGGGAATTGAGAAGACTGCAGTAAAGGAGTGTGTTCTGACACAGTCAGCAGGGACCTCAGCTTGCCATTTGACTAGCCATTGTCACATGGCAGAGGTGTGACTTGGAATACCTCCTCAAGTCTTAGATAACTCTTCTACTTCCTAGTCCTCCTTCCTCTTCCTTCTGGATCCAACTGCTTTCTAGGCTTAGTGGGTCAATTTATCCTGGGTGCAGGGCTGGCTCCAGGCACCAGCTACAGAAGCAGATGCTTGGGGCGGCCAATACCAAGGGGTGGCACTTCGGCAGCTATTGGGGCGGCATGTCCAGACCTTTGGTGGCAATTCGGCGGCTGGTCCCTTAGTCCCTCTTGGAGCGAAGGACCCGCCGCTGAATTGCTGCCGAAGAGTGGAGTGGCTTTTTTTTTTCCCCACTTGGGGCAGCAGGAAACCTGGAGCCAGCCCTGCCTGGGTGATGAAATCCTACTGTCCCAAGTGGACGCAAGCCCGGGATAAGTTTAGCCCAATGTTCTAATAGTCACAAAAATGTAAAACTAGGCCACTGGTGTGCTGTGTGACAATTATCTAGCATGCTGAACAGTTGTGTCTCATTGTTTCCTTGTACTCCACTGTTTGGCTTCATCTGTTGTCTTTTGCCTCTTAAGTTCTTTGGGGCCGGGGCTGTCTTATTTGTTCTGTGTTAGTACGGAGCTTAACACAATTCGGTACTGGTGCATGACAAGGACTACTAGGCACGACGGTAATACAAATCCTCCTTCTCCTCCTCACTATTGAACGTATAGAGCAATTCTTACTCCTGCCAATAGCGCTTTTAGAACAATACAGAAATTCTAATTAATTCCGGATGAATCATCAGTGTTGCTGTTATTACTTTTTTGTCACTTGGGATTTGTCGTGGGACTGGGGAACTCAACTCGACCTGACCACTGCTTTTATTTATATATATGGGATTTTTTTGAAACCACTAGCAATGTGCATATGCATCCCTGCTGCCCTGTTGAAACACCCTAATACAGACTAAGCAGAGGGCGATTCAGAACAGATTGTCATGGCATTTTTTGTGGAAACACTTTTACCCCCCCCAAATACCCCGGGGAGCTTTGCCTGAGTAAAAGTTGAGAGAATTTGGGCTCTGGCCCACGGTACTTAGGACAAAGCTCTGCACAGAGTTGAACTAGTGGGCACTATGTTCCATTCTGATATTTCATTCTCCTTGGGGAGGAAGGGAGAAGGCAAGATCAGCCTACAAGAGATGTGTTAAAAAAACCCCACTCTTACAACAGTAGCATGTGCCCCGCTGTTGAGTTGGGGGCAATAAGTAACTCAGGATACTGGTAGCAAGGAGCTCTGGAGCCTTTCACTACTTGCTCAAATCAAGGTGAAATCTTTAGTGGCCAGAAATCATCGTTGTTATTATAGTTTCTACGACCATTGTGTCTAGGAGCCTGTACCAGGACTTCGTTGTTCAAGGTGCTGTACAAACATGGAAGAAAAAGAAGGTTTGTGCCCCTGTGAGTTTGCAATCTAAGTATAATAATCAAATAATAAAACGTGGCTCTTACATAGCACTTAAGAGGTCAGCATTATTACCACCATTTTACAGATAGGGAAAGTGAGGCACAGAGAGGTGGAGAGACATGTGCAAGGTCACTCAACAGGCCAATGGCAGAGCCAGGAACAAATTCCCAATATTCTGAGTCCCAGTCTAGTGCTCTTTTCAGTAGCCTACACTGTCTCTCAGACAAGAGACAACAGGTGGAGGTAGATAGATGGGGAAGTATAAAGAAACAATGAGCCAGTCTGGTGGCTGTTCAGTGGCCAGTATGAAGTGAAATGGGGTCTTAGACCAGCTCTAAGCAGACACATGTCCACAGCAGAAAACTATTAGCTCCACAACTGGCATTAGCTGACCCCTGCAGTCAACTGTGGAAAGAGATAGGAGCAGAGAGGTTAGGAGGAATGAGGTTGTTGCAGTTCTGAAAGCAAAGAAAATTAGCTTTCATTGGATATGGGGAATAACTGGGGGTATGTCTACACTATCCACTAGATCGGCGGGCAGCGATCGATCCAGCGGGGATCAATTTATCACATCTAGACTAGATGCGATAATCGACCCCCGAGTCCTCTCCCATCGACTCCTGTACTCCAGGGCCGCGAGAGGTGCAAGCAGAGTCGACGGGGAAGCGGCAGCAGTTGACTCACGGCGGTGAAGACACCACGGTAAGTCAATCTAAGAATGCCGACTTCAGCTACATTATTTACGTAGCTGAAGTTGCATAATTTATATTGATCCTCCTCTCTCCCCCTCCCAGTGTAGACCAGGGCTGGGGGTCAGTGCATGGTTTGAAGAGAGGCTTGTTATGGTCAGAATGGCAGGCTAGGTGGTTGACTGAAGCTACATTCTGGACACACTGAACAAATGGGTTGAGAAGAAGGAGAATCTTGAACCTGGGAGGCCAGAACCACATAATGAAAAGTGGGTAGAGGCAGCACGTACAGGGCGAAGGAAGACAATAAAAGCTATTTGCAAAGTACACATGAAACATCCCCAGAGCATCTCCTGAAAGTTTTCCTCTGAGCACAAACCTCTGCCACATGGAAAGCAATATATTGGAAAAAAGCGGAAAGCAATACATTGGAATAACCATGTGCATATTGTAGCTGCCACTCCGTATATCAAATTAGTAAAGCCTAATAAATCCCCCATTATTTTGTTGCACTATAGAGAATACAGGTGTCTTTATGCATAACATTTTCACATAACCCAGCAGGAGTTACACTTTAAGCCTAAATGGCATGCACTTCGTTATCTAATTTTTGCATGTTAATCCTCTCAAGATGTCTGTTAATGTAAACCTCATTAATTAATGTTCCTTTGACATCTGGCAGCATACGATGCACTGTTTTTATAAAATCAAGATTGCAGCATAGTCTTATTACCATGAATCATAACATCAGTGAGCCTTAAAAGAATGTCACTTAACCCATGACAAGAGTGTCCAGTAAAGCAGAGATACACCACTACTCTACCATTCTTCTTGTTGCATTTTCTTTAAGGCCAGATTATCCTAATATGGATATTCAGGAGGATGGAAAGAGTCTTCTTTCAACCATGCATATCCCATGGAAAGAGCGAGGGACATTTGCACCCTTGGGCTTAAGGGAATAAAACCTCAACCAATGGATCACTATGAAAATAGGTCCTTCATCTCAATTGAAAAGGGCCCCTGGCCTTAGTTTGTGGCTATGAGGTAATCTGCACCTCTAGCCCCAACTCAAACACCAGGTCCAGAATGTGTCCAGGCTCAACAGATCAATCAACAAAGTAAACATTAAAAAGGAAAAGAAAAAGAAAAGAAGTGAATCCACGTTCCTCTACACGTCTTATTTTTGGACTGGAGGTAGAAGGCACCAAAATACCACAGTAAAGTCTGCTCTCGCATTGTCTCCATTCTGACACATCTGGAATCAACTAGTACCTGAGATCTGGAGACAGAGCCTGAAATTTCAAGCCTGGTTTCCAGATGAAAGAGTATTGGGGCTAGCTACACATAGGCATTTAGGCACCTAACTGCCACTTTAAGCACCTAAATCCAAAATGTAGACCTTGAACCTCATCCCTGCCCTCAGTTGCTGCCTAACTTTGTTGGTGCCTAAAATTTCTGCTGCTAAAGTACCCTAGGTGTCTTAATTTCTACTGGAGAGAATGCACAAAGCTGCCTCAGTCTTGACACCTGGCACCTCATTCACACCTAAGCCATGTTGGGATCCTCAAACTAGGCGAAGGAATGACTCTCTTGCCTATGGGGTCTGATCTGATAGATGTGCTCTGAAAATGCCTACTGGATCAGTCTCTGGATCAGGGACTGGAAGCTGAGTCTACCCAGGAGACTGCTCTAACCACTGGGCTATAGAGTCACTCCCACGCTGGTCTAATGAATATTTAAATGTGTCATACAAAGAGGAACAGCTTCAACAGGAGGGACTGAGAGCAACCACCCTGACTCCCTCTAACCCAGTGGTTAGTGCACTCTCCAGGGAGATGGGAATGCTGGTTTCAAGTCCCCACCCCACATCAGGCAGACTTGGGATCTGAACCTTGATTCCCCTCCATCCTAGGTGAGTGCTCTGGCTACAGAGCATAAGAACATCACCATCCTTTCTGCTTTTAGAGGGGAAAAGACTGATGTAGCTTAGGTGCAAGATACATGGCACGCTTCAAGATGAACAGATGCCCAGACAATTTACGAGACAACTACACAAAACTGTGGCAAGACCAATTCTTCTGTACAGATAAGAGAGACGGGTGACCGAGGAGAGGCACTTGAGAGGCTGTTGAAATGAGATGTTTGAAGGCCACTAGAGGGGTGACATCGCTGGACCACATGTAGAATGATGTCGTCAGGAGTGAGACCAAGGTCTGTGATGTCAGAGAGGAGGCTGAGATGGTATGGGTGTGTCTGATGGATGGAGGAAGGGAATTCTGTTAGGGAGGCACTTGAGACCAGAGATCAAGGGAGAAGAATAAGGAAACCACCAAGCAAATGAAGGATAGACTGTGTAAGGAAGGACAGAGTGGATATAGAGCAAGGAGCAATGGTCTCAAGTTACAGTGGGAGAGGTCTAGGTTGGATATTAGGAAAAACTTTTTCACTAGGAAGATGGTGAAGCACTGGAATGGGTAACCTAGGGAGGTGGTGAAATCTCCTTCCTTAGAGGTTTTTAAGGCCTGGCTTGACAAAGCCCTGGCTGGGATGTTTTAGGTGGGGATTGGTCCTGCTTTGAGCAGGGGGTTGGACAAGATGACCTCCTGAGGTCTCTTCCAACCCTGATATTCTATGATTTTATGAAGCGTTGGATTGGCAAACCTGGAAAAAACTGATCCGGCAACCTGACCCCAGTAACTGGATAAAGGGGAAGATGCTTAGAAGTACAACATATTTTTATAGGAGGTCTCTGTCTGGCTTACGCAGAGGTGAAGAAAACCTCACACAAAGACAGTAGTGGTACATTGAGCATGAGTCCATGCACATTTTATTAACCTGGTTACAACTTTCACACAGTTGGGTGCCCAGACACATGGGTAAATAAGGCCAGACTAGTCTTACTGAAATACATACTTATCTCACCCTGCCATGCATTATACATTGTGGTCTGTGCACGTGAGAGGCTGTAGTTGCCTGTGTCTCAGGGACAATTTTAACAGCAAAGTGATTCACCTCAGGGGACTTCTCTCACTTTTCCATTAAAAAAAAACCCAACCCAAATCCAAACAAGTGATGTTTTTATGATGTGAATTATAGCCCAATAGGAAATGAACTCAGAATATCAAACTACTTTCAGTTGGGTAGTTTCCTAGGAAAGGGATTTTTCCTCCTGCCCAAAGGCAGGCAGCTAGAATACCACATTCCCAAAGGTCAAAGGCTAACTTTCATTCACCGAAACATCAGAGCCCCTTTCGGATTTTAATTGCAGAGAGTTAATGTGTATGGCCAAGTGACGCAAAGGGTACAATGGACTCAGGCAGAACTATGCCCAGAAAATTCAGCTCAGGTTCTTCTGCAGTTCAGAAAGGATGACAAGTTTAAAAGTGGAAAAAAACAGGGCTTTCAGAAACTCCTGATATGTCTGTTGATTTGTTGTTTATAGATATACGCATTAGATATACAAGCGAGCCAGCTACATTCCATCCTCATGGACAGTTCAATGGAAAGTTAGCTTGAAAATACAGTATATCACATTTCATGAATTTAATAGGGTTTTCATGATTTTACAAAGTGCTTCAACCAGACATTCACAGCTGGAGGCTGCACAGCAGGAGATCTAAAACACTGCATCTGTGTTTTTCAACTCTTGCCAGAATCCATTGAATTTGATCCGGAATGACTATGCATCTTTGGAATGTACATTCACTTTTCTCTTGCCTTATCCAAATAAAAAAAAAAGGGTGGGGGGGGGCAAAGAGTCCGATGAGAATTCCATATGGAAACACTAAACTAGCATTATAAGGGATTTCCTATAAACAAAATTATGGTCACAAATTTTGGACTCCAACCACATTTAAAACAAAGGGCCCTTTTGTGCTTCTTTTTAAATATACGAATACACACACACACACACACACACACACACACACACACACAATCATTTGAGGTTCATTTGCAGTCCTCTCTCTCTCTCTTTTTTAAAGATTGCAGAATTCCTAACAAGAGCAAACTTTAATCGCCCTGTGCACTAAATCCCCTGAAAATAAATAACCAGGACAACTTCAAAAGCCCATAATTAGAAGCACATGTGCGGTGTTACAAATTTCTGGCTGAGGCGGCTAGGTTGTAATTTAATGTTATGATCTGCCATAAATATTATCCATAATGAGCAGACTTCATGTTACACTTCTGTACGTCAGATAACGGCAATATTTTTTGTCTGCTTTTGTTCAATCATCAAAGTTTAAGTGAACTTAAAAAAATAATAATAACCAGTTCTTCAACCACGGAGATGACTGTTCTTTGCACCCCTTACTCTAAAACGAATTAGTGATTTTATTTTATTTTTACAGTTTAAAATGTGATAAATAGATAGTAGGAGGTGATGGGAGTGGGGAAATGAACACCAAAGCTTGGGAAAATGGCTGTTTGAATGAGTTTCCTGTAACAGCTTCCTGGGAGGAGTTCTGTATTTTCCAGAGCATCTTTACAGCTCACTCCCATCAGGGAATCTGGATAATTTCTTTCCCTATGTTATAGCTGGTCTATGGCCCGTTGTCAATTACGCCAGAGAAACAGAAGTTGAGGGGATGGAATTTTGCATGTCACCTTAAGAAACATTTTTGATGTTGCTTCCAAGTCCCAGAGGGATGAAGTGCCAGGCGGTACATTTACAAATGTGTAGCTGTAAAGATTATGCTTTGGTTTTCTAGATGTGTGTGATAAGATATAGAAATAACTTGAGCCATGGAATGAGTCCACAGTCTCACGATTCATGCAAGAGAAGCTGTGTTGTTTTGGACTTGAACCAAATGGAAAGGCCACCTGGAATTCCCACTGTATGCCATGAGACCCCCTGTTTTTGGTGGCAGTACCAATCATCACCTGGTCTGTGTGTCCCCTGAATCACAGTACTAGTTACAACTCTTTTTTAACTCAGATACAGCCTCAGAGGAACTAGTAGGTGCCATGCTGTCTTGTGTGAGATCTGTGTCCTACACAGAAAATAGTTAATGCTCTCAGTTAATATCTGCCCATGTATAACAGTCAGGCCTCCTATATTTTTCATACTCAAAGAACAACCGTTTATCCAAAGACTCTTATGTTACAGCCAGGAAAACTATGTCTGTGTGAGTGTGTCCTCTGTACAGGTTGCAGCAACACAACCACAACAAAACATGGCTACTGTAGCTCCACATTGGTAGAGCTGTTCGAATTTAAAGGTGTTAAACAAAGGCATAACAATTTCAAGCTACACACAGCACAAGATACAACTTACATCAGCTCAAACTAACTGTGGGCCAAATTCATCCCTTGTGCTCACTTCACTCACCCCAGCAGGGTTATATCCAGGAATGGATTTAATCTGTTTTCCTTGGAAGGAACCGCAGAGCAAACAGAAAACATGGGACTGTAAACATCCCAAGACTGCCAGATTATCTCTGGAAAGGCTCTGCAAGGTGCTCTCTAAACCTTAGAGACATAGGAAAGAAGATAAAGGTGCCCATTGGTTCCCATGATGGATAAGCTGCTCCCTTTCTGACTGTACTGGATTTCTTTTATTAAGGCTCTGGAATGATGTTTTTTCACTTCCAGTTTCTGGAACCAAACTATGGGGAGAAGGGCTGTTGTCAAGGCATTTCTAGCCAGAAGCGAGGGAACTGCCCATTCTCCTTAAACTTCCAGCATAATTTTGCAGACTCAGGATGTTCAGATAATGTCTGAAGCACCACTGAACTTTTGAGTGCTTCTCTGAGTCTAACCGGTGGTCATATTTTTGCTGCACATTGATCATGGATAAACAGTTAAAGGTGCACAATCAAGTCGGTCAGGTCACATATTAAACTGATCACAAACACTGTATATCTTTTGAGAAATGTCCTTTAGATTTTAAATACCTGGTTTTATAATAATATTTAGCACTTCACTAGGGCCTTCCAGCCAAACTGCTTTAAAAACAATGACTTAAGTCTCTGAATAAAACCAGAGCGCCAGCCATACCCGGCTGAAAATTCGGCCCTCGGTGACTTTCACCACTTTGTAGAAGAATCTGTAGCAGAGCCAGAATTAACACAGTTCTTTCAACTCCCCAGATCTGGGCATATGTTTAAGGCTGTTCTTAGAGTACTGGACTGGGACTCGGGAGATCAGGGACCTATTATGCTAGGTACTGTACAAACACATTCATAGACTCATAGACTCCAGGACTGGAAGGGACCTCAAGAGGTCATCGAGTCCAGTCCCCTGCCCTCATGGCAGGACCAAATATTGTCTAGACCAAATATTGTCTAGACCACATTCTAAAGAGAAAAGGCAGACTGAGGATGGGAGGGGAAGCAGAGGTGAACAGACTTGCCCATGGTCACAGAACAGGTCAGTGGCAGAGTCAGGAACTGAAATTAGTGTCGTGACTCATTGTCCAGTGCACCATTGGCCCATACTGACTCTCTGCCCACTTGTGTATCCTCTGCTGGTTCTTCGGCAGGAAACCTGACTTACCAAAAGAAGCGGAGATGTTGGGCTGAATTTTTCTAACACTTCTTTTAACCAACAGTTACTCTGTACTGCAAATGCATGGCTGTGACCCAACTTTGGTGCACCAGGAACACCCTTACAGCATACACACCTCAAAAGGAATGTGGCTTAGTGAAGCCAGGAGGCTAAGCAGGCCACCTGGAATGCTGTTACACATACAGTAATAATTCTGCAGCCGCCTACGTTGTGCGGGTGTCAATATGCCACAAACCTGAGAACTTGGAACGTCACCGCAGGGACAGGGAAAATGTTATTAACAGAGATCCCAGAAGCGAGTTAGGCCTTTTACAGCTATGTAATTAAATAAGTCTTAGCCATAAAGATCTTACAAACTAAGCATACAAAAAACCAAAGATCAGGGAAGGAAAGCAACTATAAAGAGACCAAAATAATGCTTGATGCTCGTCTTGTAGGGCCCTCACTCTTTGTAGCCTTTTTTGTGCCATCTTTCCCTGGTGATTCTGTCATATCTTCCCTCCAACCCTCACCCCCTTCTGTCAGTTCATCTGTGAGGTGTCTTCAATCCGCACCCATTACCTACCCACCTAGTCTGTCTTTTCCCTCTCCCCAACCTATGTGGCCAACTTCTCAGTTGCTTCCACTGATGCCAGTGGACTTTGGAACAGGCCCAAACCTGGAATTGTTGACTCTTATGGGAGTAATGGAGTGCTCCCTGTGTAGCCCCTGGCAACGACTAGGCCAAATATAATTCACAACCTCCTGCTCTAAAAGCACAGGCTTCTACTGCTTCATCTAAAGAAGAATCTCCATTAGAAGTTAGCAGTATAGGGCCTATGGCATACAGACCAGAAGTTCTGATCCTATCTGGTAGAGGTTAGACATACACACCAGCCAGTTACTATTACAGTATTTTAAGGGAAATGGGTTATTGACTTACTGTTAAACATTTAAGTATTTGTTTGACAGAGAATGGAGGCAGTCCCTGCCCAGAAAAGTTTATAATCTAAGACAGAATAGGCAGGGTTCACTGGAAATACCACAGTAGGAATTTAACACGCCAGTGGGATGCATTTTTATGTATCTATCTATCTATTTCTATATTTATATCTATCTATCTATATATATATCCAGTTCTTGTGGATATCAGAGGTCAGGTGACATGGGCAAGGATGAGGAGAGAGTGGTGGTAAATTGAAGTGGGCTTGCAAGAGCTAGGAGCTGGTGTGGAAAAAGGTTGGGCAGGAGGGCGAGGGCAGAAATGAAATGTCCGCTTTCTTTTGGGGCAAAATTCTAAACTCACATGCTGTGTAGCTCTGTCCAGGATGTTCTGCATTAGCTCCACTTGTGGGAGTCTAACTTTGTCAATGGAAGTTCCACACATTGAACACTAGAAAAAATAAATAAATAAAAAAGTGTCCTTGCTTATCTTGGTAAATCGCTTGCAGAGCTCAGCAGAGAATTTTGACTTTCTTGTACTCAACAGGCAATCGTTCCAAGGTCTGGTGAGTCAGCAACGTCCACCGTGAGGTGATCTCAACTAGGGCAGGTTGGATAAGCTTAACGTGTCCCTCTAGTGAACTGAATCACTTTGTGAAAAGGAGCCTTAGTAGTCTATGTAAATAAGGATGCTCATGACATGGTTTGCTTAGTCTGCTAATCAAAGCATGTAGCTCTGAGCACTTCCCATTTACCAAGCTTATGAAAAATCAAGCTTCATTATTGCTGCCTGATACATTATCAGCTGCAGCCTTATAATGGGCAAAATGTTCCCAGTTTGCAACAAGTGCAATTTATGAGTCTAAATTATTGTGTAGAAAGAAGGAAAAGTGCAGCTGGATATTCATTAGATGCATTCAATTTAATGTATTGAAAACAGTAAAGAATATGTTTTAATTAATAAGCCAAGTGCACGTGGCATGGAATCCATAAAGAGAGTGCATGGAGCACTGTAGAGTATTTATTGGTATGTGAAATAACAAGGAAGCTCCTATAACTTGTGGGAGTTTAGTTTGCATTCAGGCACCGTACAAAGTTTGCTCCATTCAAATAGCTGTGCTTTATAGGGAGTGTTCAACTGATTCCACGCTCTGTGTTTTAGACACCTTGGGTGAAAGATGACTCTGGGGTTTTGGTGCCTTAATATTTGGACACTCAACTTTGAGACCCATCAAAGGAGCTTAATTTTCAGGAGGCTGGTGTTCAGCGGTTTCTGAAAATCAGGCCCCCTTAAAATCGTCTCTAGTTGGACAACCAAAAATTACTAGTCATTTGTGACAGCCATACATAGGAGATGTTTGTCTGTTCACATGCTGTATGGTTGGAAGGAGTGACAAGGAAAAGGCAGAATATAAACAGCCTTAGAGAGGTTTGAGAGTACCTTAAAGATTAAAGGGAAAGCACTGTTAAATTCCCAAATGACTGAGTCTTAAAAGACACATAAAAGATGCCTCCAGAGTGAGCCAAGGCTCATGTACTTTACAGCAGAGGTTCTCAAACTGTGGTCCGCGAGCTCCATTCAGGTGGTCTGTGGACAGTTGCCTCTAAGATGCACGCCTGGGCGGCTGCACATGAGAGAATGAAGGGCCACCCACCTAATTAGTGGAGTCGCGCAGGCGTGGCTCCACTAATTAGATGCCTGGACCCTGGAGAAGATGCCCATGTAAGGTGAGGTGGTGGCCTTGGGGGGAATTCTGGGTAGATGGGAGATGGCAGTGGAAGAGGGGGTTGGGGAATTTGGGATGTGCAAGGCTGCGGCGGCCAGAGAAAAAGGTGACTTTCCCCAGCTCCAGGGCTGCGGCTGCAGGGAAGAGACAGTCCTCCTTCCCAGCCCCCGCTTGGGGGCTGCTGTAGTGGTGGGGGGGTGTGAGACCCTTCTCCTTCCCAGCCCCAGCTTGGGGACTGCTGAGGTGGGGGAGAGAGGGAGACACTCCCCTCCTTCTCAGCCCCAACTGGGGGGGCTACTGCGGCGGGGGGGAGGAAGGGGAGAGGGCACATCCATTGCATTAGAAAGGTAAGACTACTGACATTAAAATATGAGTTGTTTGCTTTTATTTGTAAAACGAAAAACCTTTATTATTATTAAAGTTTTCTTTATACAGTGCTTTTATCCAAACCACTTTACAAGAGTTAGCTAACGGTACAAACAACATCTGGAAAGATCATTAAGTGGTCCGCCGAGACCCTCAGCAGTTTTCAAGCGGTCAGTGAAATGAAAAGTTTGAGAACTACTGCTCCACAGAGCCTACGCCAGCATAGCTATGCTGGCAGAGCCCCCTCGTGGTGACACAGCACAAGCAGCCAGAAAGAGTTCTGCAAACATAGCGACATCACTTCCCAAGCTACCTTAGCTAAGCCACCAGATGCAATCTTCTGGCTGCATAGCTGCATCTACAACGGGGGTTTTGCTGGCACAGTTATGTCAGGGAGGGAATGTGATTAGCTGAGCTAGTTCTGATGGCAACGTAGCAGTGTAGACTAAGCACCGTAGTGGACCACAGGGATGTGAATTGCAGAGCACACCAGAGTTGCACATTAGAGTGGCTTCATGTGGATGTTCCCGGCGCAAGCTAAAAAGTATCTCATTTGCATTAATGTAGTCCAGTTTGAAAGAAGACTATGTTAACAAGAATGAGCAACTGTTCAGCTTGCACCAGCAGTGTCCACATGGAGCAGTTGGAGTGCAACACTTCGGAGCCCTTTGCAGTTCACCCCCTCATAGTCCACATTGCAAGGCAGTGTAGACAAGCCCTAAGGCTGTGTGAGAGGCAGTTGGAAAGTGTTATAACAGAAATCTGGTAGCACGCACTATCGTTAAGTTTCCCCTGGGAATGTTACTTCCATTATATCAAGTATCAGAGGGGTAGCCACGTTAGTCTGGATATGTAAAAGCAGTAAAGAGTCCTGTGGCACCTTATAGACTAACAGATGTATCGGAGCATGAGCTTTCGTGGGTGAATCTGATGAAGTGGGTATTCAAGCATCTGACGAAGTGGGTATTCACCCATGAAAGCTCATGCTCTGATACGTCTGTTAGTCTATAAGGTGCCAGAGGACTCTCTGCTACTTCCATTATAATCCCCCTGTTCTCATGTGCTCTTCACTTTTTTTGACAGAATCTTTTGGGGGAGGGGTTGAAATTTGCCACAATTGGTCTCAGCCAGGAAAGGAATCATTCTGGAAAGTTTAAACAAAATCTGCTTTTGCATTACGGAAGGGTGAATAAATATTATTTTCTCAGTGTAAGACAGTTTTAACATGTTTTTTTTTTTTTAAGCTCACAAAAGCTAACTTAAAAGCTGCTGCTATTTATGATTTGAAATAATCAGGCTGGTTACTTTTCTCTTTTGTCATTTCAAAAAGAAAGAGTTAAAACCAGAGTTGTGATACCATACTAATTACACTTTAGTAGTGCATACAGTCTCCAGTCAGAATATCATTGTACTTAGGGTGACCAGACAGCAAGTGTGAAAAATTGGGACGAGGGTGGGGGGTAATAGGAGCCTATATAAGAAAAAGCCCCAAATATCAGGACTGTCCCTATAAAATCGGGACATCTGGTCACCCTAATTGTACTATGCATTGTGCAAATGAGGAGAATCAAGTGTTTCTGCCCTAGAGAGCTCACAATCTAGGTGTGAAACGTGGCGTTACTCTTTAATAAACACTGAATCTGGCTTGGTCACTACTGTGGAGAGTACACTGTAATGGGGACAATATTTCACCGAAAGGACTGACTGGATAGCAGAGCCTACCCTCTGCAGGGAAGAGAGAGGAGACCCTTTCTAATAGTTGTCAGGCAGCTTACACTTAAGCATCATTAAAAGACAGTTTCAAAGTGAGTAGCCTTAATGGTGCTAGCCCACTTTCCTTGGGGAGCACAGAACCCACTGATTAATTCGTAATGGAAGAGGTGTTGGGGCTTAAGGAATTTTTTTACTTTCACAACTGATGCAGCAAGCCCAGAGGTGCCGGGGCTCGGAACTGCCAGGCCCAGAGGTGCCGGGGCTCAGCCCTGGCACAAATTAAGCACTGACAGAAACCAGTCTGAACGAAGTGGGTCAGACTGAGAGAACTGCAACACACACAAGGTCAGTCTTCATTGCAGAGTTAAGACGGCTCGTTGGCACCCAGGTTTGGGCACCCAGGTTACTCTAGCCCAGGTGTGAGTGGCTGCTCTGCAAAGCCACACTCGAGTTACTGTGCCCTCACTGCTGTTGCGCTCACTCATTGGTGTTGCTAGGATGTCTGCGAGCAAACCTCATGGTTCTTTGTGCTGCAGTAAGCTGAGCCACTCTATCATTCTTTCTCAATGTGGGAGAACTTATCTTTCCTGCTGGGCACACAGGGGCAATCATGGGAAGGCATTGGAGGACTATCAACACTCCAGTGGTGTAGCTGGCGGTGGATGGATACACACAACGAGACCAGAAGGGGGATACAGGTGCATCTAGCCCTCTTACTGTGACACTAGGATAAAGACTAGGTACAACAGATTTTGTCACAGAGAAATAGATGTGCTTGCATAAGTAACAGTGAAGAGAGATGTATGCAGTGTTGTAGCTGTGTTGATCCCAGGATATTAGAGAGACAAGGTGAGTGAGGTAGTATCTTTTATTGGACCAGCTTCCATTGGTGAGAGAGACAAGCTTTCCAGCTGCATAGAGCTCTTCTTCAGGTCTGGGAAACATGACCAATCCTAAAGAAGAGCTCTGTGTCAGCTCAAAAGCGTCTCTCTCTCACCAAGAGAAACTGGTCCAATACAAGATATTACCTCATCCACCTTGTCTCAGTGAAGATACATACATTTGCATAAATAAGTAAAAGCAGCAAAGAATCCTGTGGTACCTTATAGACTAACAGACGTTTTGGAGCATGAGCTTTCGTGGGTGAATACCCACTTCCTCAGATGTATTCACCCACGAAAGCTCATGTTCCAAAACGTCTGTTAGTCTATAAGGTGCCACAGGATTCTTTGCTGCTTTCACAGATCCAGACTAACATGGCTACCCCTCTGATACTTGACACCATAAATAAGTAGTTTCCAGTAGCCACCAGCCCATAAGCATTAAAACACTTGCTTTCTTACATGCAAAGCAATCATTTGTACTAATGTAGGGAACTACAGCACTAATTGCATCATTAAATTGGTATCATAGCTCATATCTATATAGAAAGTGGTTAACATACAAAGTGCTCTCTTCAGACAGACTTCAGTGCACAGTTGCCAACTTTCACATGGTAAATAAGCACCCTGACTTTCACAATAAGCCAAAAATCAAGCTAATCCCACTTCAGAACAAGGCCAATGCAAGCTAATCCCTAAGAACCCCATCACTCTATGTGACTAGATCCCCCCCGGCATGCAGTCTGGGACTGTGGGGGGCCTGCTGTGCACCCCTGACTCTCTCCCACCCTTGCCCCTTCTTTCAGGTAGCCAATCGAAAAAAAAAAAAACAAGCTACAAGCCAAAAACTAGCCAACAAGCAACTCACAAGCCAATTAAGCCAAAAAACAAGCCCAATTTCTGCATTTTTTCCACGGGTTTGGCATGTCTGCTTCAGTGTATGCAGAAACAGGCTGTTTATGGAAATACCTGTGATTCTGCCCAACTTATAACATATGCAGCAGGGAGTCTCTTCTATGTATCTTATAACCTTCATTATACACCAAAGGTGACCTGCAAACGTTTAAAAAAGAAATTGCCCATTCCCCTTTTATAATGTATAAAGGCCGCCCAAAGCAGGTTTTGTTTATTTATTTATTTTAAGTGTTTTGCTGCTTGTTCTTTCTTGGTTTTGCTGAAGGACCGGTGGGAGGCCTCAGGAATGCTTTGTGTGTCAACTGAAGGTGCCTAACCATTGCTGAGTGAACCATACTGTCCCTCTAGAAGCCCTCTGGTTCCATTAGCCCTTAGGTTCAGACCATCAGAATGGGTTCCTTGCCCAGACAGGATAGGTGTGCACCAAACTCAAAATGCAACATATTATGGTCACTCTGTGACAAAGACCCAGCTTTTGTAATTTTGATTCCAGTTCATCTAGCAGCTGATACTAGTCTTGGTGATATAATAGTGTCTAAGAAGACAGGGGGAGGTTATTTTCCCCAGCAGCAGTTACCGTGAATTTGGGGAAAGGGATTTGAAGCCATACTGTTTATGTTTGCAATGATTACACGTGGAAAATCCTTTGCCTGAACTTTTCAATGTCATTAACAAAGGAATATTTATAAAGTAAAACATTGTTTGATGCACTGGCATTTCAGAGCTTAGAGTCACTCCTGTAACAGTTTAAATCAAGTTCCGCCACCAATCTGAAAGTACATATTACATCAGGTTGGAACAAGGACCTCTTTGTTGCAGACACTGAAAGGAAATTTTTCTCTCTGTGGCCACCAGGCAAGCATTGGGAACATGACTGAAAGCATCCTAGAAGTCAGAGAGAAAAAGCACTGTAGTGCTGAGCGTGGGACATTAAAACAGTCAATTTCATGCCGTCTACAAGTAAGGGGTTTTTTTGGCGCAAGACTTAACTAATCCTATTTTGGGCAAACATATATAGTTCCTAGCAGTCCGACCCCACCTCTCTCTCTCAAAGTCTGTCGTACCATTTGGTGTCCATCAGGCGAGGATATAAAATGCATGTTTAATTTTGATTTCTCATAATTTAGTCCTGTTGCTTGGGTGTATGTGTGGGAAAGACATGTTGTATGCAGTGCTGTAGCCGTGTGGGTCCCAGGATATTAGAGAGTAAAGTGACCAGACAGCAAATGTGAAAAATTGGGATGGGGGAGGAGGGAGGTTAATAGGAGCCTATATAAGAAAAAGACCCAAAAATCGGGATTGTCCCTATAAAATTGGGACATCTGGTCACTCTGTCAGAGAGACTAGGTGGGTGAGGTAATATCTTTTATTGGAAAGACTTCTGTTGGTGAGAGAGACAAGCCTTTGAGCTTACACAGAGCTCTTCTTCAGGTCCAGGAAACTAGAGTGTCACAGCTAAATACAAGATGGAACAGATTTGTTAGCAAACATTGTTAACACATATTTTCAAGGACCATTCAAGGTGAAATGGCTTGTTAACATCTCTCCCTAGTCCTAGAGAGATGAGGGAGGGCTTGGGGGGGAAAGCAGCTGAGGGAGGGCTGTTAGTGGGTTACAGATTGTTGTAATAAACCATAAATCCAGTGTTTCTGTTGGTGAAAGAGACCAGCTTTTGAGCTGCACAGAACTTTTCAAGGGTGGGAAAGGTAATCAGAATGTCACAGATTGTTTAGGATAAGTAATTAAAATATATTGTAAGAGATTGTTCAAGGTGAAGTGGCTCATTAACACCTCTGCAGTCATAAGACAAACAAAGGGGAAGTTAGTGTGTTACAGACTGTTGTAATCCAGTGTCTTTATTAAGACCACGATTTTTAGTGTCTTGCAAAGTTATGAATTTAAGCTCTCAGTCTCACCTTTTTAAGATGTTGTGCAGGTTTCTTTTGAGGATGAGGACTGAGAGGTCAGACATGGAATGAAAAATGTTCACCCACAGGTGACAGAGTATTTTTGTTTTTGTTTTTCATTTTTCTGTGCAAGTTCCTTTGAAAGCATTGTGATTGTCTGGTTTCACCCACACGGTCATCAGGGCACTTATTGCACTGGATGAGGTACACTGCATGTTGTGATAGACATGTGTAGGACCCATGGATCTTGAAAGGTTTGTTGTGGGGGGTATTGATTATAGTAGCAATGCAGATGTTGTTCTGGCAGAGTCTGATGTCGTTTTGAGATGGTAGGTCCTTGTCTGTGGGGAACTTGCTTCTCATGATGAGCTTGGTGAGGCTGGGAGGTTGTTTGATGGCCAGAAGATAGGGTTTGGAAAGGATTTCTTTCAGGATGTGGTCCCCATTGAGTATGGGTTGGAATACCATCCGTGTGGGTGGTAGGTGACAGGTAGGGGCAAATGGTCAGAGGGGGTGTTACTTCAGTATTGAAGCAGGTTCTCTCAGGGTATTTGGTGGCCCGTTCCATGAAGCGATCTACTTCTCTGGTGGACTGTCCTTATTTGGTGAAGGTGGTTTTAAATGTGTTAAGGTGTATATCCCAGACTTTCTCCTTGGAACATATTCTGTGGTAGCTGAGAGCCTGGCTGTAGATAACAGATTTCTTGGTGCGTTTGGGGTGATTACCACCTTCATCAAGCAAGTTCCCTACAGAGAAGTACCCAACAATTCAAAGCAGCACCAGACCCTGCCATAACTACAGATGCAAAAACTGCAGATAACATCTCCACTGCTATGATGATCAATATTCCCAAAAATACACCTTGCAAGGTCCTACATTTGCCTATCACAAGTGATGTACCTCATGCAGTGCACTAAATACCCCAACAGCTGTATGGGTGAAACCAATCACTACACTCTTGAATGAACTCATACAGAAAACGATAAAAGACAAAAACACCATATCATCCATGCGTGAACACTTTTCACTCCATATCATTGAATCACAGAAATATGGGACTGGAAAGGACCTGGATAGGTCATCTAGTCCAGTTCCCTGCACTAAGGTAGGCCTAAGTATTATCTGACTTCTCGGTCCTCATCCTCCAAGGAAACCTGCACAACACTTTCAAAAAAAGAGCCCAGGAGCTTAAATTCATAACTTTATTAGACACTAAAAATCTTGATCTTAGTAAAGATACTGGATTTATGGTTTATTACAACAATCTGTAACCCACAAACCCCCTCTTTTTTGGTCCTATGACTGCAGAGATGTTAACGGGACACTTCACCTTGGATGGTCTCTCACAATATTTGTTAACTACTTATGTTAACAATCTGTTCCACCTTGCATTTAGATGTGACACTCAGAGTTTGTCTACACTTAAAAGACAGCAGCAGCACAGCTGCAGTGATTCAGTGAAGATGCTCCCTATGACAATGGAAGGGGTTCTCTTGTCAGCATAGGTAATCCACCTCCCCAAGAGGTGGTATCTAGGTCAATGGAATAATTCTCCTGCTGATCTTGCGCTGTTGACCTTGTGGATTAGGTTGGTTTAACTGTGTTGCCTAGGAGTATGGATTTGTCACAGGCCTGAGTGATGTAGTTATACTGACCTAATTTTCTGGTGCAGACCAGGCCTAAGCACCTTTTCCAGACCTGAAGAAGAACTCTCTGTAGCTCATAAACTTTTCTCTTTCACCAACACAGGTTGGTCCAATAAAAATATTACCTCACCCGCCTTGTGTGAAGGGTAGTTATTTTGGTTTGTTTACGGTGGAGATGGGTTGTGTTTGCTTTTGGTTGCTGACAACCATTCATTACTGTTTTTAATCTGTAAAGGCACCCAGATGTGATGGTGATGGGTGTAATGTGCATTTTCAAGTAAATAAAAGGACGATCTGAATACATAACATCTTGTGCGATTTTCTGTTTATATGCTATGGATAACTATCAAACAGAAATGTAGAAGAAGACAGATCCCGGTCCCAAAAAACAAATGGATGCTGGACAGACAAAATCTTGTAAGTTTCGCTGGTTCTCTAACCCCCTCAAGTCCTGACCTGAGCTCCAAAATCATTGAAAGAATTAACCTCTAGACTATAACCACCAAGAAGTCTATTGTTATACTGGAGGCTGGGTAACACCAAGCAAATGTGTTATTGATCTATGGGCGGTCACGTACCTCGTTGAGCTGATGGGCATGCTAACCACCTTCTATTTAGTCTAAATGAGGGAATTTCAAAATGCCTCTCTGTTTGCTGATAGCTGAAACAATGGAATCCATTGGTCAAAGACTACACTGAATGCAGACTTAGGGGCTGCTTGCAGCTGTATATCCGCGTAAATGAAGCAGCTAGAAATCAGCCAGAAAACTAGGAGATAACTAGTAATAGTAGTTTGGTCCTGAGAAAAAGCCAGGAGAGACAGAGAGGTTTTTTTGGCAGAATGCTGGCTGGAAAAACAGGCATGGAATTTTGAACAAGGAAACTATCTCCTGTTGTTTGACCCTACTGTGTTCAGACAAACAGGATTTTATGTATATGCCTTGTAAATAAAACAGAAGCACACCAAAGAAATACCTGACTCAATCATCAATTTCTCCTCCTAATGGAAACAGCCTGCAAGACCTCAAATGCTGGCTAACTGATCAGTCTAAAAGGGTTACAACCAATGGTGCCCAACCTTATTACATAAGAGAGACACATAAAGCACACTCTTGTGTGGGCCAAACAGACTCTACATTTTAAAATAAGATTTAAAGTCACCAGTATTGATAGATATTTTAAGTTCAGCTTGTTTTGTATGTATTTAGATAGGTTGTTTCTATATACAGTATTGTCTATTTAGACACCTGTGCAAACTGAAATGATGTAAACATGATGACAAAAAGCTAATGCATCGGCTGTTAGTATATTGTGTTGAAGTAGTCTGCGGGCCTTATGAAAAGCTCTGGTGGGTCGTGTACAGCCCTTGGGTTGGGCATCCCTCAGGTACACTATGGAGAGGGCAAGCTGGCGCTATGTCACCGGAGCTTCTTGGCATTTATGGGGTACGTTTTTAGAGGTGGTGTGGGGAACTAGCCGCAAAGGTTCCATTGACGAGACATTTCTGCACTTGCTGTCTCCAAGCACATTCTGGGCTGAACACTTATCCCTTCGGGTTAATGACAATAATTACATGAAAATCCATTTGGGCTTCTTAAGATGCTGTATTTGCAAACTGGCAATACAAATGCCTTAATACTCATTGAAATGCACTGTAATGGCACTTGATTGTAAGTAGTGGTGTTTTAAAAATCATGACATTTATAAACACTAGGTTCCCCCCCCCTCTTTTTAACAACGGTTCTTAGCAATTCACAGTGTATCTGGTTGGTGTCAGCCTTGATAAATGATCCCATTGCAATTGCTGGCTATACAGGATAACGTTTCTCATTAAAAATTAATATATTCCAGATACCGTAGGTCCTGGTGTAAGGACTGATGAATACAACGCCCTGTATTGTCTACCCTGTCAGAGACTCTGCACATGGTTTTCAGTTTACCTAGGTTCCACACAGTAATAAGAAGATTATAGTTTTGATACCTGTCATTGATTAGTGAGTATTTAGTCAGTCTTTTGTTCACATTTTGGTGACACGCTGCAGTGTGACTGGCTGTCTCATAGGCTAATGCTATGGAAGGGGCAGAAGTGATCTTTTTACAGATCTGATTTTCGCTGCATTGCCCATCCTCACGTAAAGCATTCCTGCCCTGACCGAAAGAAGTCAAGGATCTGAGATAGAAACTACCACCTAAAAGTGCTGTCTTTCGTAGTTTTAGTGTTTACTTTTTTAAAAGAAGTTTTACAAGACTAAATAGAAAAGAAATTAAAAGAATAAATGGACACAAATCTGACATCAGTAATCATAACATTCAAAAACCAGTAGGAAAACACTTCAGTCTCCCTGGTCACTCAATAACAGACCTGAAAGTGGCGATTCTTCAAAAAAAACCTTCAAAAACAGACTCCAACGTGAAACTGCAGGACTGGAATTAATTTGCAAACTGGACACCATCAAATTAGGCCTGAATAAAGACTGGGAGTGCTTGGGTCATTACAAAACCTAAACCTCATTTTCTCAATACTAATTTCCCCCTACTATTACTCACACCTTCTTGTCAACTGTTTGAAATGGGCCACTCTCATTACTACTTCAAAAATTATTTTTTAATCCCTTGGTATCCTGCTGTCAATTGAATTGTCTCGTGAGACTGACCTCACACTTGGTAAGGCAAATCACATCTTTTCATGTATTTATACATGCTCCTGTATTTTCCATTCCATGCATCTGATGAAGTGGGTTCTAGCCCACGAAAGCTTATGCCCAAATAAATTTGTTAGGCTCTACAGTGCCACAAGTTGTCCTCGTTGTTTTTACAAGACTTTTAGTTTTCCCCAGGGGTGCTCCACCCCCACTCCACCCTGAGGCCCCGCCCCCATTCTACTCCTTCCCCCAAGGCCCTGCCCTTGCTCTGCCTCTTCCTGCCCCTGCTCTGTTCGCTCCCCAAAATGTGCTGACCTACTGAACTGTCTTCCATAAGAGGTACATATGTAACTGCCATGGAAATGCATTGTCAGCGGGATTTGTTACACACATATAATCACTGATTCCAAGACCAGAAGGGACCATTGTGATTATCTGTCCTATCCTACCCACCTGCACAACATAGAACATCCCCAAAATAATTCCTAGAGCAGATCTTTTAGGAAAACATCCAATCTTGATTTAAAAATTGCCAGTGATGGAGGATCTATCATAACTCTTGGTTCATTGTTAATTACCCTCACTATTAAAAATTGACACCTTATTGTAGCCGGACAGACAGGCCTGGATTCTTTATGGATACAGCCCATTCTCACTACATTTCTTTTCAAAACCAGCAGTCTAGAATTGTGTCACACTCACTTTATGTATGAAGGCCAGCACATGTGTATAAACAATTAAGAAGGGGCCTGTCACTGCTTTCAGATATGCTGGAGCAAAATCCATTGACTTCAGTGGAGCTGAAGTGTAACTGACATCAGAATCTGGCCCTGTGTGTTCCAATTCCTTAGTTTACACATCTATCTTGGATGTGTCCATTTTCATAAGCACACAAAGTGAACAAGTCATTTAGGACGAGACTCTGCCTTCATTGCATATGACAAATAGTATTTCCATGGAAATACTCATAGAGTGAAGTATTACTCAGAAGAAGTAAGGATGCTAGAATTAGTCCTTAGCCTAGGGTTAATGTCCAGTTTCCACATATTAAGCTAAATTAACCTACAACACAACTCCACTGGCTTCAACAGAGTTGCATCAGGGATGAATCTGGCCCACTGACCTTTGCTATGATGATATAATTTCAATACAGTATAGCATTATTTTAAATCCTGATTTACAGAACTCTACGTAGCATGCACAAATTAGATGCAAATGGAATGTACGTCACCGATTCATGTATACACATTGTGTGTGAGAGTAAGTTAGCACATGTGCACATAGAGCGTAAATTTTATTTTTCAAGCAGTGAATATTTATGGCAAACTTGGCTTTCTTAGGCTGTGTCTAAACAAGAGACCTCACAGCAGCAGGGCTGTACCATGTAGCTGCTCTATGCCAATGGGAGAGAGCTCCTCAATGAGGATGATAGCTGTGTCGGCTGGAGAGCGTCTCCCACCAACATAGCGCTGGCCACACCGGCACTTCTGTCTGTGTAACTTATGCTGTTCGGGTGTATTTTTTTCACATCTTGACCAAAAAAAGCTTTACCAACAAAAGTGCTAGTTAGACTTAGCCTTAGAGAAACTATTTCCTGGTGTCATGCACTAACAAAACGTATATTGGGAAGAATCAGAGCCCAAACTTTTCAGTCAAAACTCCTCATTGAGGAAACTCAGTTACTGTCATGATTGAATCCAGGGATACATATATCTTTCATTCTGTGCCCCTTTTTTGGGGTGGGGATCAGTTTTGCAGTAACTACACTAGGGAAGAAAAAAGGACAGGAAGAGTATGAAATAAGCTTATATTCTTAACTTTCCTAACCCATATTGCATTTCAGAGCTATAAGATGTAGTAAAGACAGGTAAGTAGATTTAATTTCGTAGACTTCCAGATTTCGGAAGCAAAAGGTGGAGGAAAGAGCCCATTATCATTTCTGATATATGGAGCATGTAGCAGTGACTGTGGTATGGGATGGATGATCAGAGTCATGGTTTTAATAGATTCTAGTAACATTTTTAGCCTTAAAGTCTTTAGAAGACTTCAGTTTAGGAGTTGAACTCTAAAACCTTAATTTGGACAAAGGGTTCCTGCTTGGAAGCAATAACAATGCACCTACAGGTCAAAATTTAATATCATTCTTGAACCGCTCAACTATGTGTCTCGGAGAAAATGGCTAAAATATACTTAGACAAATACCTTCAGGGGATGAGGATGAAACTGAGAGCTAATCATGAAAAGAGAAGAACTAGTGTTTTCAGAGAAAATTGAAGCTTTGGAGAGCCTTCAACTATTTTGATTTATATTTAAACATTGTAGAGATTTGAGCTTTGATTAGCTCAGACCTTCCCACGTTCTTTTCAGCTCTGATTTGTGCACAGGCTGAACAAAGTCAAATGAAAGCTAAATGAGGCTTTCTTTAAAATTACCTTTGAACACTTAAAGAAGATAAGGAAGAGGGCAACTTGGCTAACTGAATGGGATACAATGGTGTGTGTTTTTAAAGGCCTTAACCTTTTTAAAATTCAGGAGAGCAGATGGGAACAATATGTTAGGAGGGTTCTAATTGCTGTGTAAAAAATCGCTAATGTATTTAACTTGGATGCATTATTTTTTGCTCATTACCCACAAACAGGCAAGACACAGCCAAAATCTTCCTGAATATACTTAAGGAATCCCTTCCTTGCTCAGTGGCTCATGAGTGATTGGCTTGGCCTACCCAAGGGTACTGACGGAAATCTGACACTGCTTTCCACATGAAACTGTATAGAGCTGATCCTAACAAGAAATGGGCCAAACTGGTTCCTCTCAGAACAGGGTCCTCTGATAGGAAAGGTTGCAGGTGAGACAGATGCTTTACCAGCTCAACCACTTGGCCATGCCTTCTCCAGACCCTACTCCTCAAATTACCCTGCTATTCAGAAAGGATACCTCAGTAGGGAATAAGTCCTAGTGGTTGATGACCTCCCACTGGAAATGGCAAAATATGGTGGCCACTATCAAATGGAAGTGCCCATGTACAAAACTGAGATTTAAGGTAGTACCCGTGGATGGCTGCTTTCTCAGTTTGAACCTTCTCTGTTACTTTCCTTGTCCCTAAATACATATCCCTACCATGGCTACATGCTTAAAGAGATGGAGTGAGGATCCCCTCCCCACAGCCATCTTAGATTACTCAGACCTTAGCTTGGGGTATTGTGGTTAGTGCAGAGGCTATGTGCCTGATGCCCCCTGCAGGGAGCAAATGGGATGGAGAGAAGCAACGAGTGTCATAACGCTACCTCTCCTGCACTGGTCAGCATAGATGGCTGATAGGGCAGGTGTGGAGTATTCTGCACCCACCAAAAATGAGCCTCATAAACCCCCCGCTCCACACACACACACCTCCCTGGGGGAGTCCTGGGAGGAACTGTGCCTCAGAGGGGGTGTTTTGAGACATAATGTTGCCTCTGCTATGAATGTTGGGGGTGGGTTGATGAAGGCTGGTGGGATAAATTTCATGACTAGAATATTGGTATAGAGGAAGAGGTAAAGCTTGTTCAGGAAGGACAGGCAGGGAAAAAAGAGAGGAGATGCTGCTTTATACATCAAGAATATGTAGTCCAGAAGGAGGTGAGAGGCAGACCAGTTGAAACATTCTGGGTAAAGATAAAAAGGGGCAAATATAGCGGTGGTTTCATGGTAGGGGTCTACTACAGAGCACCAAAAAAGGAAAAGGAGGTTGATGAGGCATTTCTAGAATAAATATCAGAAATATCCAAAACACAAGACCTCGGACCATTGGAGGACTTTAACTACCCAGACATCTGTTGGAGAAGTAGCATGGCGAAACACAATGTCCAATAAGTTCTTGGAATATACTGGGGACAACTTTTTGTTTCAGAAGGTGAAGGGAGTAACCCAAGGGACAGCCACTTTAGATGTGATCCTGACTGACAGGGAGGAACTGGTTGCGAATCTGAAGGTGGAAGGAAATTTGGATGAAAGTGATCATATAATGATACATTTCATGATTCTAAGGAAAGAAGGAGTGAGAGTAGCAGAATAAGGACAATGAAATTAAAAAAAAGGCAGACTTTAATAGACTCTGAACTGGTAGGTAAGATTTTCTTTCCATGGGACCTAAGAGATAAAAGCATTCAGGAGAGCTGGCGGTTTCTCAAGGAGACAATATTAAACACATTACTGCCAACTGTCCTGATGAGATAGCCTCTTATTATTCTTCCTAATATGGCTGAATCAGGAGCTTTTTAATGACTTGAAAATCAAAAAGAAATTGTACAAAAAGTGGAAACATGGACAAATTGCTAAGAAGGAGTACAAAAGAATAACACAAACATTTAGGGACAAAATCAGAAAATGAGTCAGACCTGACAAGGGACATAAAAGGCAGAAAGAGGAGGGTCTATAAATACATTAGAAACAAGAGAATGATGATACTCAACACAAGTAATATTAATGACAAGGGGGAAGGAATGCAAACAAATATAGAGAAACAACATGTTAAAGAATATTTAGACAAATTAGATCTATTCAAGTCAGCAGGGCCTGATAAAATTCAAGGGTACATAAGGAACTAGCTGAAGCAATCTCAGAAGTGTTAACAATTATCTTCAAGAACTCATGTAGGACAGATGAAGTCCCAGAAGGCTGGAGAAGGGCAAACATAGTACCTAAAGGGAAACAAAGTGGACTCAGGGAACTATAGACCAGTCAACCTGTAGCTCAGTGGTTTGCACATTGGCCTAGTAAGCCCACAGTTGTGAGTTCAATTCTTCAGGGGGCCGTTTAGGGAACTGGGATAAAAATCTGTCTGGGGACTGATCCTCCCTTGAGCAGGGGGTTGTACTAGATACCTCCTGAGGTTCCTTTCAACCTTGATATTCTATGAAACCGCTGTGTTTGTTTGCACAGATCAGTTCTTGGCCCTACACTATTAAAGACTTTTATTTATGACTTGGAAGAAAACATAAAATCATCACTGATAAAGTTAAGACACAAACATTGGGAGAATGTCAAACAATGAACAGGACAGATCATTTGTACAGAGCAATCAGGATCTCCTGATAAGCTGAGCACAAGCAAACAAGCTGTATTTAAAAGGGAGAGGGATACCTCAGTGGTTTGAGCATTAGCCTGCTAAACCCAGGGTTGCGAGCTCAACTCCTAAGGGAGCCACTTGGGAATCTGGGGCAAAATCAATGCTTATTCCTGCTGGTGAATGCAGGGCCTGGACTTGATGACCTTACAAGGTCCCTTCCAGTTCTATGAGATAGGTATATCTCCACTGTTATTAACTTTGATACCTGAAAAGATACTGGAACAAATTATTAAACAATTACCGTATATACTTATTCATTAGCCTGTTCGTTTATAAGCTGACCCCCCAAGTTGGTTAGGTAAAAATAGCAAAAACTGTATGATCCTTTCATAAGCCGACCCTATATTTCAGGGGTTGGCAAACTTTGGCTCTTGGCCGGTTCAGGTAAGCTGCTACCTGGAGCATTCACAGGTATGGAGCCCCTCAGTTCCCAGTATCCGTGGTTTGCCGTTCCCAGCCAATGGGAGCTGCAGGGACAGCACCTGCAGACCTGAGGGCAGCACATGGAGCCTCACTGGCCACCCATGTGCCTAGGGGCTGCAGGGACTTGGTGGCCACTTCCCTGGAGCTGTAGTAAGTGCCACCAGGCCCCTGAGCCCCCTCCCACAGCCAAACTCTCTCCGCCAGCCTGAAGTCCCCTTCTGCACCCAAACTCCCTTCTGCAGCCCATCCCCCACAACCTGCCCCTCACACCCCAACCCTCTGCGCCAGCACTGAGCCCCCTCCTGCACCTCAAGCTCCTCAACCCCATCCCCGCCCCAGACTCCGAGCCAAAGCCTGCACCCCTCCTGCACTCTGAACCTCTTGGCCCCAGCCCAAAGCCTCTCCTGCACCCCAAACCCTTCAGCCCCGCCACTGCAGAGCCTGCACCCCCAGCCAAAGTCCTCACCCTTCCCACACTCCAACCCCCTGCCCCAGCCCACACGCCCCTCCTGCACCCAAACTCCCTCCCAGAGTGTGCCCCCTGCAACCCATCCCCCACACCACAACTCTTTGCCTCAGCCCTGAGCCCTCTCCTCCACCCCAAGCCCCCCATCCCCACTGCAGACCCCACACTCCCAGCCAAAGCCTTCACCCCTCCCACACTCTGAACCTCTTGGCCCCAGCCAAGAGCCCTCTCCTGCATCCCAAACCCCTCATCCCCAGCCCCACCCCAGAGCCTGCACCCCCAGCCAAAGTCCTCACCCCCTCCACACCCTAACCTCCTGCCCCAGCCCAGAACCCTCTCCAGCGCCCTGAACCCATCATTTCTGGCCTCACCTGAAGTCCAGAACCCTAACCAAGAGCCCATACTCCCCCACACACCAACCCCCTGCCCCAGCCCTCTCCCGTACCCCAAACCCTTCATCCTTGTCCTCACCCCAGAGCCTGCACCCCCAGCCAGAGCCTTCACCTTCTCCTGTACCCCAGCCCCCTGCCCCAGCCTGGTGAAAGTGACTGAAGGCACGGAAGAGCTTGCAATGGAGGAAGGGGGGATGGAGTGAGCAGGGGTCGGGGCTGGGGGCAGGGCAGGGGGTTCAGTTTTGTGCGATTAGAAAGTTGGCGATCCTATTGCCTCAGCCACAAAACCAGCCTTCTGCTTGTATAAATTTAAAAATAAATCTGTTGGTGCCAAGACGCACATCTGCCTAGGCTACAGTGGAAGGAGAAGGATGGATTATTACCACTTAGAGACGGCCCCTGGGAACTCAGCTTGCTGAAGACACTGTGGAGAACAGATTTAACACAAGTCTTTCCTTTTCATTCACTACAACTGTACAAAGGTTATGGAGGCACAGGCTTCCATACATGTGGTACAACTCTAGAGTATGGTGATTCAGTGGGCACTACTGTGTGAGTGTGAGTGACTGACTGCTAGATCTGTCCAGTACAAGCAGCAGGAAGCTATTGTTACTGGCTGGAGAAGCTGTTTGTTGCTCTCTGGCACAAAGGTTTTAGTGAATGTTCACTAGCAGCTTTCCCAACTTTGGCTCCATGAGGAGCGTTCACATTGTTCCCTCCTGGATCTTCTCTAGAGGCTCCTCCATGGAGAGTCTGAGTGCCTCATGCACTCTAGCCAGGGGCAGCTCTAGGCATTTTGCCGCCCCAAGCATGGCAGGCAGGCTGCCTTCGGCGGCTTGCCTGCAGAAGGTCCGCCGAAGCCATGGGACCAGCAGACCCTCTGCAGGCATGCCGCTGAAGGCAGCCTGCCTGCCGCCCTCGCGGTGAGTGGCACAGCGCCCCCAGTGGCTTGCCGCCCCAAGCACGCACTTGGCATGCTGGTGCCTGGAGCAGCCCCTGACTCTAGCTTAGCAAGAACTGCTCTCTTTTCCCTTTACTCGTCCATCTCCAAATAGCTGTCTGCATGTACACACTGCTAGCAGCCGAGGTGTGTTCCTAACTCCCTTCGAGGAGTCACACCCTACTTGGCTGCAGAATCATTACGAGAAGAAAAACCTAAAAGCCCAGGAGATTGCCCGGCAGCACTGGTAACCTGACTCGACTGAAGCTGCGGGGGATACTTCACAATTAATGCTATAATGTTACTACAAGACGACTGTGGAAAAGCAAATAAGTGATTCCTTAACATGGTTCTGAACCAATTCAGATGATTTTTTTTTTTAAAGAATCAAAGTATTGTCCAGTTCTTTCTCTCTTCCTTCTGCCCACAGCCTACTATCTAACTACAACCCACTTCTCTAAGTTCCAGATCAGCAAAGCATGTGCTTAGGTCCTCCCCTGTTCAACAAAGCAAAGAAGCACATAGTTTAAGTTTAATCGTGTGCTTAAATGCTTCGCTTAATAGAGCCTGACTCCATGCAGAATTGGAGTCCTACTGCTAACTTCTCACTAAAGACGAACCTAGCACAATGGGGTCCTTATCATGGTCCCAAGTGCTAAATAAAACAGCAGCAACACGGAATGAAAACCTGGGATCCAAATGGAGCAAACCTCTGGGAGGCTTTAAAATTCCCCATCCAGCTTGGAGTTTTGTTCTTTTCCAAAATCTGTCCTTCGCATCTGTCATTTTAACATCACTATGCGTAGGCCTGTCAGATTATTTTAAATGTTCCAATTTCCTGTGGCCCAATTTAGCTATCGCAGTCTGCCCTGATTTCAAAGGAGCTACTCCTTATTTACACTGATGTAAGTGACATCTGAGTCTGATTCTTACTAATCACGTAATGTTTGCTCTTAAAAAAAAATGCACAATTTTGTCATCTCAGATCCCTTTACATTTTTTATTTAAAACTGCAATATTAGAACATAAGAGGCCATACTCAGCTGGCAATGTGAATCAGCATGGCAATGGAGCTATGGTGATTTATACCAGCTGCGGATCTGGCCCATTTACTCTGCTATACATGGAGCAATAGACAATATGGGCCAGATCCTCAGCTGGTGTGAATTGATGTAGCTCTGCTGGCTTCATTGAAGCTATGAAGATTTACACCAGCTGTGGATCTTGCCCCACCGACACATTTTCAGAAGGGTGGCTTCCCTTACATGGGTGAGATTCTTGAACTGTAGGCACAAATCTGAGTATTTACACCTCTTACCAGCTAACTGAAAACATCAATCCAGGAAAAGTGCGTGATTTTGGGGTGGAAACCCTTGTTACAAAGAGGCAGTCAAGCCTCAGAGTGGCTGGAAATACACATCTGAGACTCTGGAGATAAGCTTAAAAAGCAGCTGATTTTATTAAGAACTAACTCTATTGCTACGAAAGTCAAAGGAAGTGTCAACATTGACTTCAGGGGGAGCAGTCAGACCAGAGCTGAGCATATTTGAAAATCCTCCTCTAGATTTGAGTTATCTTAATTGAAACAACAAAATCGAGATGGAGTCTCCTCTAAGCTCCATGAAGAACTGAGATCTGGCAACATATCGAGTGATGCCACAGTCAGTCAATGAAACCAGCAGACAGAAACATTACAATCACCAAAACATCTCTCATTAATTGATCATACCATGAATCCAGGACATTTACCTAGCAAGGTACGAGATTTGACTTTTATTGGCTATCTTTTCCTTGCCACAACTGCTCAGTGGGAACTGGGAGTGCTGAGAATTTCTCTGGAGTTGACCCACAAGTATTGTGTATATGCATTTAGTTTTAAATCTCATTCGATAGACAGTGCCGCGTTGCCTCCTAGTGTGCTGCTATAGCTCTGGCTCAGTACAGACTTGGAGGAAGGCGTATCAGTCATGCACATCACTTCTTGCAGCACCTAGATGTTCTTGAAAAGTACAAACTATATCTAGCTCTGCTTATCTTCAGAGGTTTGACAAGATCACAGCCTGATGTGATACTGTACAACCGCAGGCCACAGTATCATTATTACCTGCCAATTTTAATAAGAACAATAATGAAATACCATTTAATTATTGTGCTGGGAATAAGTTGACTGAAATGTAACAGCTATGTATCATCATTAGAGAGCTGTTGAGTCTCAATGAACATGTTTTAATAAACAGTTGGAATTTAACTAGCGAACAATGACTTGTGCAACTAAATGACTCTGGAAGATTTAATGAGATTGCTACCACTCAATTATTAAGATCTTATTTCTTGAGATGCAACAATTTAAAATAGATTTATATTTCTTATTGCAGAGGGACACACGTGCTAGAATAAAAATGTGGCGAATAATCACTTGGCAATTTACTATAATCTTATTTAACCTAATTTAAATGGATAGTCAAGTCTATTTAGAGCAGTTGCCTTTTTTGTTGGTGGTGAGATTTTCTTTAAAAAATTACAGCTGTTTGCAAGATTTGTGACTCTCCTGACAAACTAAAGTTAAAGTCACCAATTACAACCAATGTCATTAAACCAGACAGGTCTCAATTCAGCAAATCCCTCAGGCCCAGACTTTAAAGGCATTTAGCTGTTGCTATGCTCGGTATTGCACACCCAACTGCTTTAGGAGCCTAATGGAATTTTGGCTTCGATGTGCCTAAATCCCTTTTGAAAACGAGATGTTAGGCTCCTAATTCAGTTAGACATTGCTGTGCTGAGGGCAACAATGCCTAAATACCTTTAAAAATCTGGACCGTAAGCAAGTGCTAAAGTATTGAGCTGAATCGAGCTGCACTTGAGAATGCGCTTAAGTGATTTGCTGAATGGGAGCCATAAAGATCAGTTCCTCAGAATCTTGGTTTGAAAACAAACCTAATTTTGTATCGCCATCAGGACACTTTATTACTCTCTGTTGCTGAGGTCTCGGAAGGTCTCTAGAAATGATTGTGGGAATTGGTATAGGAAAGATGACTGACTAGGTGCAAGCCACATGGCAAAAATTCAGCTGAAAGCAATTAGTAAAGCTTGCCTGGCATACCAGTCTTGGAGTAGTAAATTTTCTTGACTCTACAAGTGTATTTAATATCCTGTATCAAAAAGAAATCCATCTGGAACATACCTCCCAAAATATAGGCTTGCCTCAGTAAAACAAAAGGTAAAATTAATGAACTATTTCTTTTAGCTGGCTTGAGTTGGAGATGCACTGAAGTTACAGTGTATTTTTTAAATTTTTCTGACAACTCGGAAAAATGATGATGTAAAAACTTTTTAAGCAATTGTCCTGCTCCGTGTGTGTGTGTGTGTGTGTGTGTGTGTGTTTTCAGTCATATCTGCTTATTTTTCAAACTAAAAGAAGTTTACACTATGTTGTACTTTTTATTTTTTAGTTCTGCAGATTGCAGGACCAACACTGCTCTGGGTGAGTCAACCAGATTCTGTTGGGACTAATGAATCAATGTGTAAACAACATTCTGATTGCAAAAATTTTATTAATGGGGATGAGTGAGCCAGGAAGAATGGCATTTGACTTTCAGTTTGCAAAGCTGGCGGCTAGGGTAAAAAAAACATTCTACATGTAAACTGAGAAGATTTGAGGTCATAGAGACCTAATAAGCACGGAGTCCAATGAAATAATTTTTTTTTCAAAGTAACTTTTCAGAGTAGAATCTTACTTTAAAGGCATAAAAAGTAATGTAGTAAGTGAGTAGAGTTAATCTAGAGGACTTGAACATTTAGGGCCAGATGCAGTACTGCCCTTAATTTAAATATGTGCAGCTACCAATGACAGCAATGAAAGTTAAATCTGTGAAAGGAGGACCTTTTCAGAAAATGAGTGTACTGTTTGTTCTTTTGCTCACACACACACACGGGGCATGAGTGAATTTTTTTTATTATTCATTGGCAAAAGGGGTTTGACTGACAGCCCTGGAAAGTGAAACCTTTTTTAAACCAGAAAACATGTACAGCTCTGAGAGTAACACATAGACCTCTTGCTGCCCTGTCATGGTGTCTCAAATTTTAAGCTGGAGGAACCATCATTCTGGAAGACAGTTCAGTCTCTGTGCTAGTTCATTCCTTGACCTATCCACTCAGTCCTCAGGAGGGTGACAAGCAGGGCAAAGGGTGGTGATTTGTGTGTTATGGATATCATCCACTAAGAACTGCATTGGGCCCACCAAACTTATGGTCTAGTGGTTTGGGCACTAGCTTATGACTGAGGAGTTGTGGTTTCAATTCCTTTCTCTGCCAAAGACTTCCCATATGACTTTGGGCAAGTCACTTAACTTCTTTGTGCCTCAGCTTCCCAGCTGTGAAATGGGGATAATAGTACTGCCCTTCCTTACAGGGATGTTGTGAAGATAAATACCTTAAAGTCTGTGAAGTGCTTTCAGATCTACTGATGGAAAGTGCTATGATTTTTCAGCCGGGTCTAGCCATGATCTTCAGCTATGGACAACACGCATGTGGAGGAAGATACAAAAGTACCTCCATGTTTGCTTCATCCTGGGTCAGCTGTGCAGCAGGCCAGTCCCCAGGAAAGATAAAGCAACTTGAAGACTGCTCTAACTTTCATTGGCAGTTAATGGCCATAAGGGCCACTGGAAATTGCTGGTGCACAAGAAAGCCTCATCCATGACTGTGTGATGTGGAGAGGTGTAGAAGCTGTTACATTAGCTCTGTGTCACTGAAAGATCTCCCTACGGTGGTGTTACCCTTCTAGGGCTACTGAAGCTGAGTTTAGGGGTGTTTTACACTGGCGATGCTATGCAAAGCATCTGCAGTACAGCCCAAGATCTGGGCCATTTTCTCTCTACCATTCTGAGAACACCTGATCTGAAGGAAAATCCAAGGATGAAAAATGGATGATTTGACTTAGAGGAGATTAAAAAAGGCCTGAAATTATGGCAAAATTTAAAATGTAAAAGGCCAGAATTAAATCATGTGAGATAATAGTAGTTTTCCAAAAATAGAGCATGTATAAAGAACAAAAATGCTTTTTATCATGCCCGAATGGCTGAGGACAAAGATATTTGACATTTAGATCTGACTGAGTGGCTGGTGAGGACAGGGAATGCAAGAGATGACATGGGCAAAAAAGCACCTAACGGTGTTGTATGAATAGGCAGGACCAAGGAAGAGAGGTGTAACTTTTCTTGGAAGCTGGCTTCTCAGCCACTGCATGATGCTTGTGGGCCTGGGCCAAAGTCCACTGATGTCACTGAATGATTCTTTCATTGAGTAAAATGACTAATCCCACAGCTCCAGAAAAATGAACTTCCTTTTTCCAAGTAGGAAATAATTTTCTCTCTTTCTTCTCAATAATTGTCTCTTTTAAATGGCACTGTGACTCTTCTCTGGCAAGTGGGATATCAGGAAAGGAAGTAAGAAAGGGAAAACAAAAGGTCTCTCAAACTCTAAAAGACATGGGATCAACACCACTAAAAATATTAAAGAAGCAAGCCTGGGTTAGCCTACTTTTGTGTTCTGTAATTTGAGACCATTCCTTTAAGACTGGGGACATGGGGGCTCAAGGTCAACCAAAGGGCAGTGGAATTTTTGCATGTTTGTGTGCGCGTGTGATAGAGAGCACATAGTCAGTATAGTTGTAGCTGATATCTCCTGAGTGTGTGTCTGTTACTAAGGGTATGTCTACAATGCAAAAAAAAATCTCCTGGATAACAAGTCTCAGGGCTTGGGCCTACAGCTTTGGACTCCTGGGTGCTAATAACAACAGCGTAGATATTTCTGCTCTGGTTGCATCTCAGGCTCCAAGACCCCTGCTGAGTTTTGGTCCCCGAGCTCAAACAGGAACGTCTACATTTCTATTTTTCTCGCCGTAGCAAAAGCCCCACCAGCCCAAGTAGGTAGACCCAGGCTCTGAGACGTGCGGCCTCAGAGATTTTCCTTTTTTTTTTTTTTTTTTGCAGTAGAGATATACCTTAAAGAGGCCTGCTGAAGCCCAGACTTGGGAGTTACAAAGGATGTAGAGTTAACTTCACCAGTCCAACAGGCATTGTTCAAGTGAACAACATCAAGGTAGCTTTGGCTGAAAGATTCAAATAGTGAACTGACATTCAGATCCTGCCTGCATGACGACTCAGTTAACCAGGTTAACTGCTCATTACAGCTGCACATTTTAGAAACCAAGGGCTCCATTGAGGTCTATGGAGTTACACTGAGGGTAGATTTGATCCCTGGAGATGATAGACAGGGTCACTAAATACAGGAAGACAGTAATTGTGACTTGGGTTCTAGTCCTCTATCTGTGGCCTTGTGCATTTAATCTGTTGTCTCACTTTCCTCATCTGTAAAATGTGGGTAGCAACACTCAGGGCTTGTTGCTATGACAGTTTAGTGCACAGTCGCAGGGGCCACACAGACAGTTAGTGCATGGCCGGGGGGAGTGCTGTACATTTACACTCCACCTTGCTGTTCACCTAATCATTGTGTGGACAAGCCCTTATCTACTTCCCCACCTCACAAGCATGTTAGGAGATCCTTGTAAAGTGCTCCTAATGTGTAAAGTACTAAGTACTTATTATTCATCCAGGAATATTCCCCACATTGCGTTGTATCCAGTCTGCTTGTAAAAACCACATTATGGGGTTTTGCCATTACCCTTGAGTGACTAATACACAATGGACTCAATTGGCTGCTCAGGATTTATAATGAGAGCCATCACCAGGTTCCCTTTTCCTTTTTTTGAATACTGGTGGTAATTTCCCCTCCACCCCCAGTTCTGTGGATTCTCACCATTTCTTCATGATTTATCATAATAATTGGTAGTAATTCAATAACTTTGTTAGCCATAATTAATGAGTGTTAGTAATTATCTTATTAGTCAACAATACATATCATTTGGACCCACTGATTTTTCATATTTTCCAAATATTCCCTCACATGCTTCATTTAAATAGCTATTTTTATAAGGTCTTCATTATTTTCTAATTATCCAAATGGCTTTTCCTTGTATTCATTGTTCAAGACAGATTTTAAAAGGAGTTAAGTATCTCAGTAATTTTAAAATCATTAATTTCATGCCAACCCTGGTTTATTAGATATTTGTACCTCTTCTCTAAAAAGATACAGAGAGATATGGCTACATATATTTAATTTCTTCAGATAATTTGATACAATACATCATTTTCTCCTCAATGCCATTGTAAGGCTGTGTTTTCAGTATAATATTTTTTCACACAACAAATTAGACTTTGGAACTCATTGCCACAAGGTGTTCTAGAGATAAATAACAACATGATTCACACAGAGATTGGATATTTATATGGATAACAAGAATATCCAAGTTTTGGAAGGGATGTAAAACCTTATTCTTCACGATTTCTGACAATCTTGATTAGGATTAGGATGAGACTAGAACTGGCCAGGAACTTTTCATTGAAATAATTTTTGATGAACATACCCAAAATCTTGGGTTTTTTTTCAGAAAAATTTCCATTTTCCCAAAATGTTTAGATTTTCCATTGGTGAAATCAAAATGATATATTTAGTTTTGGGTCAGTTTTGTTAAACTGAACCACAACATTTTGTTTAGAGTCAGTTCAATACTTATTTAGGGAGCCACAGTGCCTTAGGGGAGTTATAATTCTGGTGCTTCCTGCCTCAGTCTCTTTTTCAGGCCAGGCTCTTCAGCTGGGTTACATCTCCCTCGGGGTATGAGATACTGCTACTTTCAATTCCTAATCACTGGTTCAAATCCATCTCATGTCCAAAGTGATGAAAAATTGCTACCTTAGATCAGCTGTTTGGTGATCTATGTGCAATGAGTTAATCGCCACATTCCTGTCCCAGCAGACAGAAATCCACGATAAACTAATGCTCTTCTGGTTAAGGCATCAGACATGGACTCGGAAAATGGGTTCAGTTTAGGGCTGTGTGAATAATGGAAATTCTGAAGAAAAAAAGATTGTTTCTGGTTGAACTGAAAATGAAATATTTCAAAATTTGCAACAAATTGAAAAAAAATTTTGTTTGATCCAAACCCCATTTTGAGTTTGAGATTTTTTTTTACCACATTTGTAAATTTAAAAATAAAAAAAAATTCAAGGAAATTTTGAAACAAAATTTTAAATCCAAATGTCAATACATATTGTTTAGAAAATGTTGAAATTAAATTTTTAGACTTTTGTAGTTTTTTTTTTTAGTTTTTTAAACCAAAACAATTTGGCAAAATTGACGTATATTTGCAAAATGTTTCAGTGAGTTTGAAATGTTGTTTTTTTAAAGTTCTGATTGAAAAGTTTCACTAAGCTCTAGCTCAGTTGCTCCTCTGCCACAGATTTCTTCTGTGATATTGTGCTAGCCATTTAATTTCTTTGTTCTACAGTTTTACCATCTGTAAAGTGAGATAATAATTAGAGATGGCCTTAACGTTTTTCTGCAGAGATTTTTATGAAAAAATCCTTTGTTTCATCAAAATTTTCCATGGAAAAACATCTCTATTTTTCACTAAAAACTCAAAACCCACATTATTTTGGCCTCATGAAAATTTTACTTTTTGCCTCATTCTTCCCTGTAGGAGAGATCCTGTGGGCCTTGATCCCAACCTGGATTATATCTCCCATAATACAACATGATTTCCCCTCTGTGGGAGGGGAAGATGTACATTCATGGAGTTGGTGGGCATAGAATCATAGATTATTAGGGTCGGAAGGGACCTCAGGAGATCATCTAGTCTAAACCCCTGCTCAAAGCAGGACCAATCCCCAAATTGCCCCTCAAGGATTGAACTCACAACCCTGGGTTTAGCAGGCCAATGCTCAAACCACTGAGCTTGGGAGATGGAGTCCAGTGAGAAGCCTAGACCAGAGGAGAATGGGGCCATGTGGAGCAAATTCTCATGAAGCACTTGTGGCAGAATATACCCCTGTGTTCACACCCTATGCACCATTGTAATGATGTTTATACAAGATATGCCTTGTGAGGTATAATTTAAAACTCATAATTTGCTGGTCAATAATAACATGGCAAAATGCATGCAGCAGTATTATATGTGAAGTTATAAATGTAAGCTGAAATCATGACCAGATAAGGCTGAGGATTGGCCAAACCAGTTCCTCAGGGGAAAAAAACAAAAACAAAAACAAAAACAAAGGGTACGTTGATGCCTCAGCCATGTGTAAACACGTGTGATGGAGCATAACATGCTAAGTGGCCATTCTTTGGCAGGAAAGGGGGCAGGGACAAAAAATTCTACATCTTAGCAAAGAAACAGCATAGTGTTCCCTTCCACACAGACTGCCTGCTGCTTTGCTCCCAGTTGGAAATGCTTCTCAAAGCAGGGACGGGACTATAAAAAGAAGGCAGAGATGCCCCAAGACACTCCTTTCTCTCTCCCTGGCCATTGCATTCACTGCACCTGGAGAGACAAAGGAAGCAGCCGTTGGACTCGAGGGCAGGGGTCCTGATCTAGAGAGCTTGGTCAGTAAGACCGCTGAAAGCATGTGGTGACGAAACTTTGCTTTGAATCTAATGTAGTTTGTTCAAACACTTATTGGTGCCTAACTGATCTTTACTTTTCTTGCAGCCATTTCTGACTTTATGCCTCATTACTCGTACTCCCTTAAAGTCTCTTTGTAGTTAAGAAACTCGTTTTATTGTTTTACCTAATTCAGTGTGTTCAAATTCAAGTGTTTCCATTTGGGGTAACAAGTTAAGGGAATAATATCCACACAAAGAAATAATGGATTTAATATATTTGCACTGTCCAGGAGAGGGCTGGGCGGTACAAGAGACACACTTCTGAGGGAAATCTGAGGCTGAGAGTGTGTTGGATTCCCTCTGTATGCCGGGATCCCCCTATGGCAATCTTTAAGGCTGGGAAGAGCCTTAAAGAGCTGGCTGGCTGTAGCACACAGACATAGTTGAGAGGGACTCACATTCTGGAGGCTACAGCAGCAAGGCATTGTAAAGGGCACCCCAAGTTACAAGGCAGAGGTGACATGGCTATGCCTTGATCTGAATTGTACCATGGTATGTCATGGCACAACAGCTCATATTTTTGGCCAAAATATTTAGACCCTTGCTGCCTCCAAAAAATCAAAGTTATCCATGGAAAGCAGCCTCTTTTTGCAAAAACCTGATTTTCCATTTAAAAACACTTTGGATGAAAATTTTTCAACCACTATTAACAACACTGCTTCCTTTCTCCAACCCTTTGTCTATCTTGTCTACAATGGAGAGACTTTTATTATGTATATACGCATTAACAGACTCTAGGCCCTGCTGTAAAAATATTAATAAAAGGATAAATGTCTCATTAAATTAGGTGTACTGAGAGACGAAATTGTCTCAGTGAGCCGTGATTTTAGATCTTTCCCCTCTCTGTGTGAATTTTGTTGTTGTTGTTCATATCACAGGTGCTGAAGAGGGAATGGTTGTGGAGGGTGAAGAAACAAAAGGAACAAGTCAGGCAACTGCTGTTACCTTGTGTATGTCTACTATACCGGCCTCTTGTCGTACAAAGCTCATTGAATTGCTGGCAGTAATGATGGTGTGGATTCAAGTACAATGTCCCAAAATGGGGAGAAAGGAGGTTAATGTCATTTCAAGTCAGAGAGATTCCCAGAGCAACACATTACTTTACTTTGATATCTGATTCAGAAGTAATACCTCTAAGCATTCTTAATAAGCTGTAGCTCAACTAGAAGTTATGGGCTGGATCCAGGTATCATTCTGTGGCCTGTTTTATGCAGGAAGTCAGAGTAGATGGTTTCTGGCCTTAAAAGTCTATTAATCTTTAATGTGACTGTTTAATCTAAATTTAGCTCATAATAAGAATATAGCGAGAGGAGCAGTACCCTGCTTTAAGTAGTCACTGTGGTTTGAAGGAAGAGGACTATATTAAGGAGAACAGATGGGTAAGCAACTCAGGCATACTTGCCCTGGCACCGAGCTCTGCCAAGCCAAACTCAAACTCTATGAACTTTAGTTTTTTAAGCAAGGTCATGACACAATGTCTTGGGATCTGCTCTCCTGTACAGAGGTGGACTGACCAAGAATGCATGGGATAATAAAAAACTGCAGGTCTAGCTCATGAATGGCCTATATTTTTGCCTGAAAGAATCTGAACTGAGGTCACAGGTGGTTAGGAAATCTGAGGGCAGGACATGTGCATGTCTACTGTGGCCTATGCTTGTAACATAGCATCCTGTCCTCTGACCTAGCCAGCCGATGCCTGCTTAAGTTTATGGATAACAGTAGTTCAAGATATCAGAACTCTGACATGCCAAACCCAATTACTCTGGGTTTATCACCCCTCCTATTGCCTTAATTATCATCCGTTTCCTCCCCACCCCTCAAAGAAAAAGACATCTTAGAATGGCTGCAAAACCATTGCCGTTATTTTCTTATATATTTGTACAGAATCATTTGCTTGTATTTATGTTTTATGTATGTACTGTTTTGTTTGAGACTATTAACATAATTAAAATTCATTCAAAGGTAGAAGTGCTCACACAGGATTTGATACAAATCTTTTTGAAATCAGTGAAAGGCTCGATGCTTTATATGAGCTCTTTGAGAAGAAGTCAGGGAAATAATAGCGAGGAATTAATTAAATGATACAAAATGTTTCATCCAGACTGATTCCAAAGAATTTTACAAACTGCACACAGATCATTTACCTAATCAAAGAAATGCAGCCACCTTCAAGGTGGAATGCTGCATTTGTTTAATAGCATTTATGAGACTACACAGGACAGGGAGTGAAGCATAAATCCATAGGAAACCATATGCTGAATTTAGGTCAGGAGAATGTATTTCCTCAAGTGGGAATATGGGCCAGGACATGCTCTTCCAAAAAGTGCCATGGAATCTTTAATGCTCTTGTGTGGTCAAAACTGTGGTTTTATGTCTCATCCCAGAGAGAAGTAAAAATCACTGTATTACAAACATAAACTAAATACATATACCAAAGTCAGAAAAAAACAGGAGGAAAGGCTACAATTTGTTTTGGGAAGTGCATGAGTAAAGACACCTCTAAGTAGGTAATTCCATACATTTAGATTAAAAGTTATAACCAATTTTAGACATGGTTAGGAAAATTTACAGCATAATTTTCAAATTGGGTCACTGATTTTTGTGGCCCACTGCAGACAATTGTGCCTGAGTTTCAGAGGTGCTGGTGACCAACAACTCTCATTTACTTCAACTGTAGTGGCAGGTTGCCAGCCTTCAGAATCACAGATGCATTAATCAATACTTTTGAGCTTCTGATGGACTTTTATAAATGTACTAGAATTTTAGACAATAAGCAAGTTGGCATGATAATAATTATACATGGGTTTACATGAATGGATAGCCAGTATATTTTAAAGGCCAATGAGATGACTGGGTACTATACATATACCATGTGTCACTTCTGGGTCATAGGGAATGCACTGTAAACATTTTAGTTATGTTACTGCTAATAGTCAGTGATTGCCTCTAGTTTTCCAATTTAACTTTTCCACTTTTTCAGTACATCTCCAAACTAATTTCACTCCAACCTGTGTATCTTTCTACCCATTACTCCATGTGTCTACATGTTGACGATAACATCAGCCAACGGACTTCATTGCACCAATACCAGTGTTAAACATATAATGGTGAAAGTTAAATATTTCATTTAATGGGGAACTTCACAGCACCCTTACCCATGGATGATATTTCACCATCCACTAAGAAGGATCGCAAACAATTTGGACAATAATTAATTTTCCATTAATTATTTTTTATTTCTGTACAGTGTGTTCTTTTTATTCTAGCTCCCTAACAAATTTGGCGTTGAGACCCCTTCGCCCTTGCCATCTCTTCAAGTATAAGGTTCCATTCTTCATTAGGCTATTTTAAAATCTGCAAAGAACTGGTTTCCAGATGTGGATATGTACAGACAGTAATTGCACTTTGTGATCACTTCCAGCTGCCCCAAATGCTTGCCAACAAATTCCCATAAGGAGTGCATGTTTTGTGCTGCAAATCAGGGGAACATTGTAAAATGATAATGTGTTGCACACTGCAGAACCTACAAGAATTATAGACTTTATAACTGAAGTAATTGGAATTAGGCTTTACCTTAAAGGTCAAGAAAGTGACAAAGAAACTGAATCTTTGCAAATTAATCCATTGGATTGATTTTTAGAATGGTTGTGTACCTGTTCCATGGATGCTAGTCACTTTTGTACTTTATAGATTTTAATACATTGTGTACATATTACTTTCTCTCCTGTGCATGACAATCTTACATATTGAATTTGGTTGCACAATTAGACACTGCATATTCTTTTGTTATCATTAATGTGTAATTCTCCTGACTTTCAGATCCGGTAGGACAGATCAGGATTTAAAATTATAGGTCAAATGTCTTGCTGATGTTAATGAGCACTTCTTAATTGTTTTCTGTAGAGATAGATCTACAGTGCCAGTAGTGAATTTGGTTCTATATTTTTATGTAAAATGTAATTCTTAAAGGTAAATTTTACACACACACACACACACACACTGCTGTTTTCTTCTATATTACATACAAATCCTTACAGTTCTGTGGCGAAATTCATCTCTATGCAGAAGGCCAGCAAAAGTCGCCACTTAAATCCCCCAAATGGCCACAAGCCTCTAGCCAGTGTTCTGGGCACTTCAATAGTTTTAAAGACCCATAGTATCAAAACATAATTTAAAAATCTATAATTGAACAGACTGCCTATGGACCCAATGACAAACCACCTTAACTATCCATATGTCCCTCAGCCCCACTTCTGCCTCACATGCCTGGAGTTTAAAAATTACAGGCCATGTTTTCAGACATGTTCCCGTTCTGGTTTCTAAGTGAAGTGGACCCATTTACAGAAGTGTTGTTCCTCCACACCCAGCCATCTCCACTGACAACAGCCCCAAGAAAAGTGGGAAAAGCTAGGCCCTGAGTTCTCTGGAAAATCTGACCACAAGAGTCAGATTGTGACTTTTAATCCATTCCCTATGCTGGAGGAGGGTTTGAACAGTAGAACTGCCATGTGACCCCCCTGAGAATTCTGGCTGAAGAGCATACAATGGTGCAGCAGGGTTTAAGCATACACAGAGGACAAGAATCTTGGATTTCACCAGCAAGCAGGGTGGCTCCAGGCCCCACCACGCCAAGCGCGCGCTTGGGGCAGCAAGCCGCGGGGGGCAATCTGCCGGCGCCGCGAGGGCAGCAGGCAGGCTGCCCTCGGCGGCTTGCCTACAGAGGGTCCACTGGTCCCGCGGCTTCGGTGGACCTCCTGCAGGTCCCGCGGCTTCAGAGGACCTCCCGCATGTGTCGAGAGGTCCGCCGAAGCCACGGGACCAGTGGACCCTTGGCAGACAAACCGCCGCAGGCAGCCTGCCTGCTGTGCTTGGGGCGGCAAAATCCCTAGAGCCGCCCTGCCAGCAAGGCAGCTGTAGGGATGGAAAACTTAGAACTGATGCAATTTCAAATGCTACAAACCTTTCTCAGCTGCCGTGCCTTTCCATTTCAGTTTGGATTGCAGAAGAGACCATTCTTGCTGAAGGCTCAGAGATTAGATTAATAGATTATAAAGCCAGAAGGGACCATTGTGATCATGTAGTCTGACCTCCTGCATAACAGAAAACTCTGCTCTGCCTGATTCAGAGCCAGGATTTGTACCTGGCTCTCCCGCACGCCAGGCCAGTGCTCGAATCATTAGGCAACACTCAATGTGGCAGACTTGTTGAAACCTTACTCACTAAATAATACAACACTTAAAGGCTGGGGCCATGATTTCTAGAAATGAAGGCCTGCAATTAGGCACTTAAATCCACATTCAGGCACCTGAATAAGTATAGCCTGATTTTCAAAACTGCTCAGCGTCTCGTGGCTCCCTTACAAACCTGCATGAACGGCTGGATGCTGAATGCTTTGGAAAGCCAGCAGCCAAGAGTCTCTCTTTGGGCACCCGCATTTGAAAATCTTGGTTTGTTGTCTCCATTGCTTTCTCTTGTGCCAAGAAACTGTTCTTGCATAAATGGAGCAGTGATCCAGCTCCTATAATCAAGGCCCAACATTCAGAAAAGGATGACATGGCCCTTTAACAACATGGAGCTCAATGAGTCCTCTTAGGAAACTGAGATGCAGTCAGCAAAAGGAGAAGGTGCTGTGTCTACTCATGGTGCCTCCTAGGCACTGGAGGTGGGCGCAGGGGCGGCTCCAGGCACCAGCACACCAAGCGCATGCTTGGAGAGGCAAGCCACGGGGGGTGTTCTGCCGGTCGCTGCGAGGGCGGCAGGCAGGCTGCCTTTGGTGGCATGCCTGCGGAGGGTTCGCTGGTCCCGCGGCTTTGGCGGACCTCCCGCAGGCTGCCGCTGGATTCGCGGGACCAAGGACCTCCCGCAGGCAAGCCACCGAAGGCAGCCTGCCTGCTGTGCTTGGGGGAGCAAAATAACTAGAGCCACCCCTGGGTGGGCGGATGGGGTTGGAGACAGGATCAGGGAGGAGAATGACCAGGTGGAGAGAGGAAAGGACTATGATCCAAGTTCCTGCTATGTTAGGATGAGGCACTGCTTCCCCCTGCCCCCGAGATGTAGCAAGGGGAACCTATTATTTAGGAACCTAATTCTCCAATCTTCACTCACAGGAATATTCCTTACTCAAATGAGTAAATGACAATGGGATTACACACATGACAAGGGCAGCAAGATAGGACCCAAATCAAGAATGTTTCATTAATATGTCTTGGCTAAATTTCTCTATCTTAGGTACTTATATGGCCCTCATTACCATAGTAGCTGACCATATTCTCTCTCTCTCTCTCTCTTTCTTCCCTTGCAACCCAGTTTGGACCAGAAATTCCATCTTGGATCTGAGAAATCATCCCAATGCAAGTTTAGTAAAAAATGTCCCTTTCCTGTGAAACGTTTAATTTTTTGACAAATTGACATTTTCCAAGAAAAATCGTTTTGTTGGAACATTCGTAACTAGCTTCATAATTATCATTCCAAGGACAAAAATCTACAATCCTTATTCGTGCTGAGTAGCACTTCCTCAAAAGTATTGTCCCACTGAGTGCAATGGAACTACTCACTGGAGTAAGTGCTACTCAACATATAAGGGTTGAAGAGTCTGATGCTGGTAAATATTCATAGATTCATAGACTTAAGGTCAGAAGGGACCATTATGGTCATCGAGTCTGACCTCCTGCACAACGCAGGCCATAGAATCTCACCAACCCACTCCTGTAACAAAGCCCTAACCTATGTCTGAGTTATTGAAGTCCTCAAATCGTGGTTTAAAGACCTCAAGGTACAGAGAATCCTCCAGCAAGTGACCCATGCCCCATGCTGCAGAGGAAGGCAAAAAAATATTAATATCATGCTATAAAGATAACCCCTCTTGTTTGGTTTTGTGACTTGAAAGGAAGAAATCTGCAAACTGGCCTTTAGCTCTGGTTTCTTGCCCTCTTTCCTGACTGGTTCTATAGACCAGCACACTCCCACCCCCCATGAGGAAAGGGACCTAGCAAGAGGCAGCTGCAGGCAGGTCCCAGCAGGGAGACAGACAGCAAAATGCCAGGCATCCAGTTTCAGCTAAATACTGAATTCTGCAACAAGGATGCTAAATTTTGGGTTACCTTGTGAAAATGCCAAATATCATGGCCACCCAATCATGGAGTTCATTAGGCCCCGGGAATATGACTTGGCAGTTCAAGAGGAACTCAAATGCCAGCTTGCATTCTGCCTAAGAGATTGAAAGTAGACCACTGAGGGCAGACAAATATTCTACTCAAAGACAGGAGAAATATATGAATAACTTATTCTAAACACCAGGCATAATACTGAAAATAAATGACGACTAATGAAAGTTCTATGGCTGGGGGTCTGAACTGCCCCTTTCCCCTGAAAACGCTAAGGATTTTTTATTTGTTCAAACTTTCTTCCCTTTTTCTTTCTGATTTGAGAGGATTTTTTACTCTACCATTTGCTGTATCTGTTCATTGCTTTTCCACTCCTCCTTTCCTTTTAATGGTTCTATTTCTCACAGCTAGAGCTGATTGAATTTTTTTGTGAGCAAAGCTTTTCTGCACAAACAAACCAACCAAACAACCCCCCATCTGAACACAAACAGTTTAATAAAAACCTTAATTTTGGCAGGAAAATGTCATTTTTAACACCAAATCAGAAAAAAAAGATGGTTTTCCCAAAGGAAATTTCAAAAGGAAACTTTGTTTTAAGTCAGCATTTCAAAATGAAAGGAAATGTTTTGTTTCTTTGCAACTTACAATGTCATTTCATTTTTTTTAAACACCAAAACCAACTGACATATTAAGTCAAAAAGTTTGTTCTTTCATTTTGAGATGTTGATACTGGATGAGTTTTTAAAAATTGTTTGGAAAGTTCCCACAGGAAAACAAATATTTTGTCTCAAAAATTTCAAATGAAAAAATTTTGTTCAATTTCTTTGCTGGAAAAATGTCAGTTTTCCTACTAGTTCTAATGTAACTTCAACATATTGCTGTTCAAAGGGAATTATTAATATCTTTATTTTACAGCTACAAAAACAGAATGGTAAGTAGGAGAGGTTAAGTGATTTGCCCAAGATCACCCAGGAAACCTGAGGCAGAGTTAGGAATAGACCCCAGAGCTGTGGATTCACACATCCCTCCTCTCCCTGCCCCATATATTGTCCCAGAGGCGGATCGTACAAATGCTTACTCACTCAAGTAGTCCACACTTACGCAAACTAGCCCACTGACTTCAATAGGCCGACTCATGTAAGCAAGCATTTGCATGACTGGTCCTTAGGAAACTGATGTTCCAAGTGCAAAACAGCCACTCAGTGTCTCCTATGTTGCTTTTCTACCTCTGTTGTTTGTGCCTACTACTGCCAACTGTGACCATTACACTAGGCTTCCCAATTAGTGGCTCTCCGGCACTTTCAGAGTCTCTGTACATTTCAATATATAAACTGCTTTAAAAAAACAACTGTTACTCTTTGCAATCAGCCTCACAGCCCTGTGTGGCTGTTGGTTTTAAAGAGGAATTTAGATGATAGCAATGCAGTCTTTTGTGATCAACCAAACCTTTGGTCATAAGTAGAAAAACAGCCAGGCTCTTGCATTCTCCTGACCTTTCTCCCAAAACAATCAATATCTACAGGCTGTCAGGCCATATGCCAGTGGAGATACAATTTCATATACTCAGCCTACTTTTCCTGGCTCTGGAGCCAAAAAATTAGAGATCTTGGAAACTTCTCAGTAAGTTTCTGTGAGACATACTGTAGCACTGAATCTTCCACAACTGTATATGAGGCCAATGTCCAAAATAACAGTTCTGTAAACATGATCAGAATCATAAAGAAACCACTTATCACTCTTAAGCCAAAATCAATAGTAAGTTTTTCTTAGCTCAAAGGGGAGAACTATTTGTTTCGCCAGAGCAACAGCAGGCCTTTCCCTAAAATGGGCTGCCTCCATCAAATAGAGCAGCGCCTGCAGAAGCCGAATTAGCTTAACTTCACTAGCCTCTAATCATAGCAGGATTAAGTAGCTCTACGTGTTCAAAGTGAATAAATAGCTTCTGTTGCCTACCATGTGGTAAGCGGGGTCTGTTTTAAATTTAGAAACTCCTAACAGCCTGCGTTAGTCTTTCATGTGACCTTGAGAGCAGCAAAGTCAGGCTCCAAATCTTGCCAGGTTTGATTCTTTCTCATGGGATGGATACTGCTAGTCAGTGAAGCTGTGCACTTTTCCCCCATGGGTGCTGTCCCCTTCAATTTAAAAAGAGATTTTTAAATCACCTAACCCTCACATATCTGTAAGTCTGCCTGGCTCCACCTCTGTATCATTGCTCAGACACGCTGTTGCTTGGACTCCAGTGCCAATCAAATCCTTCCCATGACTTCATCCCTCTCCTCACTGCAACTACTGCCAGTTCCTTCTTCACAGCTTCTGCAAGACCAGGAGTCCAGGTTGTAGCAGGTGCAGAGTGCTGCTTCCACTTTCTTACAAGGACAGAGGAGCACAACCACACTGGCATCTTCTCAGGCAGTTCCCCTGGTTGTTCCATCCATTTCAGGATCCAGTTTGAAATGTCCCTCCTTGCTATTAGAACCCTCTGTGGAGTCGCAATACCCACCACGCAGAACCTCCCTCTCTTTTCTTCTTTCTGCTCCTTCATCTCACCTAGCACTGGCTTCATCTCTGTCCCTTCACAAAAAGCTTGTTACAGTTTTAACAAGAGTGTTCATCTTATCTCCTGCCACATGAAACTTTGTTCATGTCTCATCAGCTTCCTCGCTCTTTTCAAATCTCATTTGAAGTAATATTTAATCATTCTGTATTATTATTTACATTACAGTGGCAACCAAGGTCGGGACTCCACTGTCCAGGGTGCCATGCAAACACATAATAAGATAGCCTTCGCTGAAGACTTCACGATCTAAACAGACCAGATAAAGGAAGTATTATCATCCCTATTATATGGATGTGGAACTGTGACCCTAGAATATAAATGCTTTCCTGAATAAGGAAGCACATAAGCACATACCTAAGCCCCATTGATGCCACTAAGATGTAAACTGATGTTTAAAAGTTAAACACATATTCCCTGAATCAAAGCCAAGTGACTTGCTTAATTTTATACAGGACATCTATGGCAGAGACTTGAATAGAACCCAGAGCTCAAGTTCCAATCAAACGCGTGAACCATAAAATGATCCTTGCTCTTTTAATTTCTCTTCTTTCAGCTTGTATTTTATTATTTAGCTTTCATGTTGTCTGAAGATGCTTATACAAATCACAGTTGTATTCTCTCTGTTTTAATTGTGCCCATGAAAACATGACACTCTTAAGTAAAAAGGAATCCTAGGTGAACAATAGTGGCTAGAATCGTAGAACCTGCTCAGAGTTACACAGTTTAAAAATTTACAACCCAGACAATGGGTTTCAGTTTAAAAATATAAATTATAACCCCACCAGGGAACTTTTTTACAGTGCAAAAGCTACTCTATGTCTTTGCCATGGGTTTTTGTTAAGAGATTTATAAAGGGAAATCTTAAATAAATACAGCTGGTGCAAGCCACAAATAGGACTGGATTATAGATGACAAAATTAGCCAGATAGATAGTCCCTAAGGTCTTTTCCAGACAGCAGTTGTAATCATTGTAATAAGGGTATGGCACACTGGAGTACTGGAAAGAAAGAAACTGGCCTTTTCTTTTCCTTCTTAGCCCTAGTCTTAGGACAAAGATGAAGGTTTTAAAAGGTTAATACCCCTGTTACTTGGCAGGGGGTCAGTATCAGCTGACTTCACTGGATACTGTTTACCAAAAAATAAAACATAGATAAAACATAATATCATCTAGTGCTGTTCAAAAATTCTGAACAGATTCTTTTGCCACACAAAACTGGGTTTTGATGTCAATTTTCTGCAGAAAGTTTTGATTTTTCATACAAAAATCCTGTGCCCAAAAAACAAAATATTTTGATTTGGATATCCTGCTATAGTGCTTCATGCTAGTTTTCTATTTCCTCATATCCCCTTTGTCAGCTGGGCTCCCCAGCCAGACTACATCTCACATGATGCACCATGGCAAAGAAATCACATGATGCCGCCGGCTACCCTCACCATGAGTGCAGCATGGGACATGTCCAACCGGGAAGCCTGGCCAATACAGGAGAATAGGAACTTGAGGCACCTAAACTACAATTATTGAGAGGCACTAGGGCACATTTCTGAATACAAACAGGTTGGATTTTGTCTGGGAAAAAAAATATTTTTGGGGGGAGTGAAAAGTCCACGTTTTCCAGAGCCAAAAGGCCCATTTTCTGACCAGCAATAACATCAAACAAGAAACACCACAAACTAACTGCCAGTTAGTAAAAACCTCAGACTGGGACATCTAGGACAGGTATCCATGTAGACAAGAACTCCTGAATGAGAAGGTGATTATTCTGCCTCTTACTGGACACAGCAGTAACTATTAACCCTGAACCTCAATGCCTGCCTGCTCACATGGCCACTTCTTGTTCCCAAAGCAGTTTCTTCTGCGGTTGCCTGGTCAGTAGCTGAGGTGGATCCCCCACCTGGCAGCTGAGCTTGCTGCTCCCCTGTGCTTTTCATTGTTTGTGACTGGTGACTTGTTCATGGGCCTATCACTTCTGTCTGCACATGATGACCGGCAGTAGCATTGTGGTTCTCTTCAAGGAACCAATATTGTCCTGGCTTTGTTTAGCTGCCTTGTGTTCCTCCTGTAGACTGACCCTCGCAGATAGTTACGATATATGAACGTGGTGTGGGAATGATATAGCTATTCACTTGCCAGGCACCTGCCGCTTTTAGTTTGAAATGTAACATTCCCTCTCACTCTCGGTGGACGTATGTATGTGTATCTTGTTTGTGTTCCATGAACATGCTAGTAAACAAGTTTAATAGATTTTTTTTACGCAAACAGCGAATGGTACATGAATATTAGGGAACATGGCAATTAAATGCTGAACTCATAGACATGAATATTCACACCTGATTCTAAGAGGCATATCCATCTAGTCAGGGTACAGAAACAATATCATGTGACCTGTGTGTCAACTCAAAACCAACCGCTCCCATTCAAAGTCCAGATTTTAGAAAATGAATTCTGGCAGTGAACTCCTTAAGAGCAACTTACAGACTTTTTTTTTTTTTTTTTTTTGCAGAAATATGGGGAATAATATCAAACAATGAATACACGTTGGAAAAAAAAATCAAACTGCTCACAGTTCACCCACAAACAGAAAAAGGTGAAATTCATACAGTTATTTGCTATGAATTATTTGTTTAGTTCTATTTCTAATATTAATACTTTGCACTTCCGTAGTGTCTTTTATTCAGGAATCTCAAAGCACGTTCCAAAAATTAAATTCGTTTTACATCCTTGCACTCCTGTATGTGTGTAATTATACCCTTTTACTGAGATGCATAGGGCTTGATTCTTCTCTCACTGGCAGCTGTGTAAATGAGGAGTAACTCACTGAAATCAATGTGGCTACTCACATGCTTAAAATAAAGCCCATGCTTAAATACTTTTCAGGATCAGGATGAGAATATCTAGCACTTTACAGGACTGAGCCTTAAGTAACTGCTGCAAGTCCATTGAGCAACACAGCTGCAGAGCCAGGAAAAGAACCCAGGAGTCCTGGCTGCCAGTTCACTAGTCTCTCCATTAGACTGCACAAACCCTCTACAAGTCACCCATTGTCCTGGCCAATATTCTATTAGCATTGTACCCGTACATTTGAAATAGGCAGTTCCCATCAAAAAATCATACGACATAATACATACCAGTGGCATTGATTTGCTAAAGAACATACAAGGAATAAACAGGTGTTAGTAATTGTATCAACCTCACAATGCTGTAAGTCCCCCAGTAAAACAATGGAAAATCTTTGCAGGAAGGTTCAAAATTCTCACCCTGTAGATAAAAATTTTATTACCACTCTTCTGTCCGCTACCCCACAATTTTTACTTTGTATTGTATTTCATATCACACTGGACACAAACCTTATGAGGGTTCATGTGTGTGTGTCTCTTTCTCTCTCTCTGAATTTTCTAATACTAAAGGGCCATTTCATGTTATTTATTGCCTCACTAGAGTAGAAGCTGAGATCTATAAATTGTAAACACAGGTTCCCTAATTCTAACAACAGCTAGTTTTAGCCACATGTAATTAAAACATCCCAAAGTCTTTCCGCTATAATGTATTTCGAAATGACACCACTGAGGCACAGGGAAAGAGGGGAGATGGAGAAAATCAGCAGTATGTCAAAGCCATGGCCATTGTTAGCATCTTTCAGGCTCTGTACAGCTCCACTGCAGCGTTGCCAAGTCTGCAGGTTTCCTGAGATTATTATTTTGTATTTGATATATATTATTTTAAGGGTAGTTGCACTGGTTTTCAGGAACAGTAGGGAAGTTCTATTTGAGATGGCTTTACCTGGAACTTTAGGAGATGCTGCTGTGACCCAGGCTTTAAAAAAGGACAGGATCAATGGTGGCATCTCAGATATGGATAAGTAAACCAGACAGGCAGGATAAAATAACCGACCTGAACCTTTGCCCCCCGTGTGAGCCAAACTGGGACAAAAGTCTTTTATGAGGTTTGAAAAAAAAGCTGGGTTAACTTTTTGTTTTAGGTTAGATTTCATTTAAGTGCATCAGGCTGCTTACCCTTTCTCATAAAACAAGAATATGGGGCAAGGCTATGAAATTGAAAGACAGCACAAATAAGATGGATGAAAGGAATTTGTATTGGTTTATGCTGTACATTACCATAGGCGCTGAGTTTCTAATCTGCTGGGTGGTGCTCCCCCCGGGCCCTGCCCTCACTCCACCCTTTCCCCCAATACTCCACACCAACCTTGCTTCTTCTCACCCCCCCGCCCTGCCTCCCCCCCCGCCTCTTCCCCTCCCAGTTCCACCCCCTTCCCTGAGTGCACTGGACCCTCGCTTCTACCTCCTCCTCCGCCAGCACATCTGATGGGAGGGAGGCTCTGGGGAAGAGGGGGAAGCGAATCGGTGGGGTCCACTGTGGGACCAGAGATGCTGGTGGGGAGGGAGAGTCATTGATAGGGGCCTGCCAGTGGGTGCCTAGCACCCACCATTTTTTTCCCCATGGGTGCTCCCGCCCTGGAGCCCCCACGAAGTCGGCGCCTATGAACACTACACATCACTAACCTGTGGAATTCACTGTCACAAGATATCACGGAGACTGAGAGTTTAGTAAGATGAACAAAGGTCTACAGATTTACACGGACAAATGAGACCATCCAGAGTTATAGTAGACAGAATGGGCCAGATTCTTAGCTGGTGTAAATTGACATGCTGCCACTGATTTCAGTGTGTCTATGTCAATTCACTGCACTTGGCTTCCTCCGGGGCCACAGAAGGCAGCAGCATAGATGAAGAACTCTGGCGAGGGCTCCCCTATCCAGCAAAAAATAAAAGCTGCAATCGCTATTGCTGAGATAGGTGGTAGAACTGCGGGGCAGCCAGCCAGCAGCTCCATTAGGGGCTGGAGATACATTGGCCGAACTCTGGACTCCACAAACTCTGGACAACAAACAGCAGAAGAAGAAAGCGCCTATAGTGAGCATTGCTTTATTGAACATGGACCTTGAATTTAAGACTTTGCCAAGACACTCCGAGGGAGTGGGAGTCTTACTTAACAGGTCTGTTTAGATATTTTTGATTGAATATTGCAGGCTTTCCCAGGTGTGTGTCCCCTTTTCCCCCAAATAAAGTTATCCTTGTTTTGAACCTCTGGACTCAGTGCTTGTGATTGGGTAAGGATTGTGTGTCAAGGGCACCCAGGGAAGTATTTAGTTTTCCCGTGTTTCTGGGTGGGGGCTCTGGCTGGTGTTATTTGTTACATTTCCATAAGGAACCCCTAGATATTTGAACAGGATCCTTTTTGCTCCAACAGCCACTAGCAGAAAGGTTACATAGCAATAGGATTTTCTGTGAGATGCAAGGTCCATAACATGAGCCTCATCAGAGTCAGAGAAATGAGTCAGAGTCAGAGAAATGATGTTTCTTCCTATGTATTGCGTCTTCAAGTATATTATCTGTCACAAATTTATCTGGAAATTTTGGTGTCATCCAGTCCTATATCATTAAGGTCAAGGGATACAAATCACAGCTTCCTTTTGCTTGTAAATTTCCTCTGTTGGCTATAGGCATGTTAATGTCTCGTTGAATGAGGAGAAGACCTTGGCAATGTTTCTGTAGTTGGCATTTTGTACTTTTGTGTAGATGACGAAGTGCTGTGGGTATTAAAAGTGTGAAACAGAGGAAGGATGGTGAAAGAATGAGCTATATTTACACCCAAAGTCTCCAGACACAGGTCAGGGTTAGAAAAGGATAAGAACCTGTCCCATGACAGGGGCCATTATTCACTGATTACTGTTACATTTTTCAAAATCAGATCAAATATAAATAAAAGTATGAATACCAACAAACAATGAATTATTTCAGATTTTAAATTTGGAGGGGCAGGGAGTGCCTCTTACTGTTTGTATAACACCCAGCACAGTAAAGCCCCAACTGGGTTATCTCTAGGTGCTACAACAATATGTTAATGATAAACTGCACAGATTGCAACCAACTTCAGTAATCAAGACTTATTTTTCATCCCCCTTTAATGTTGGCTTGGAAAAATCAGTTGGGTCTGAAAATTGCCAGATTTGTTCTGAATGCAAAGGAGAATTTCTCTGCAAAGCTTGACGAAAATCGTGTCAAGTGTTTTTTTTTTTGAGTTACAGCTTATTAAAAATTACCCTGATTTCAATTTCTCTCTTTTGCCTAGCATTTCTCTGATTCCATCTCACACAAAAATGGCTTGTTAATTACCTTCCAAACGTCCCACAATGTTAAATCTTGAAAAGTCATGTGCTGACTGTGTTTGAAGAATATTGGTTGTAAGTTTTTTAAAAAACCAACAACTCTTCATTTAGCCACATAAAGATATTAAAAACCCAAATGTAGAAAATACTTTGTAGACTAGTCTAATTTTTATGAGTTAACGGTTGTTACACTATGATGAAATATGAATTATTTTTCTTTGATAAGAATAATTTGCTTGTGTGAGCAGTATGAATTATGATGTCTTTACATATTGATTTTGTTGCTTTTGAGTTCTTGGGCTACCTCAGTGGTGAGATTAGTCTCTGGGCAATAGGGCGGGTCAGAAAAGAACAGGTCCATTTTGTGAAAATAAAATTTATTTTCATTCTGCATTGGAACAAAACAGACCATTGTAAAAGATTTTGCAAATCAGTGTGACAAAGAGAGCACCAGACACTCCAGAATAGCCAGGTCCCTGCTCTAAAATCACACAGCTGAAGGACTCAAATCTTGATCTACCACATCCTAGCAACTGCCCAACCACCAGGCTATTGGCTAGTCTGGAGGGAGGATGGAGCTCTCAACCTGAAAAACTTTTCTGATAAAAGTTTTGTGAAAAACAAATCAACATTTTCCACTGGAAAAAAAAAAGTTTCATTCACAAATTCCCGATCAAACCTGCTTGGCAACCTCCACTGGTTTTAGAAATGATGTTTTTTGGATTGAGAATTTAAAATGATTTTTCTTGGTGCAGTAGAGATGAACAGAACCAAATCCCCAGAGCTGTTTACCCACAGGCTTTGGGGAATTTCAGACAGAAAGCTCAACTTTGCTGCCTGGACCCCAGCATGTATTATCTATTTAATATTGTATGCAGTGTAGTTGTAGCTGTGAGTGTCCCAGAATATCAGAGAGACGAGGTGGGTGAGGTAATATGTTTTATTGAACCAGTGTCTGTTCGTGAGAAAGAAAAGGCCACTCTATCTTGAATGGTCCCTTGCAATATGTGCTAACTACTTATGCTAAACAATCTGTTCCACTTTGCATTTTGCTGTGATGCTGGGAATACTTTCTCCAGATCTGAAGAACAGTCCGGTGTGGCTCAAAAGCTTGTCTCTCTCACCAACAGAAGTGGGTCCAATAAAATATATTACCTCACTCACCTTGTCTCTATTTAATAGTCTGTAGTATTAGATGTAACTACCTCTCATCTGTATGCACAGTTATTGTCTGTGCTCATAACCCCCCTCCCCACATAGCCATACTCGGCCACTGATTGCAAGCTTTCACTTGCTTTTCTTCTTCTATAGCAAATAGATACTACACCGCAGGACTTCAGAGCACCTGTGAGAGCATGCTCACAGCTGGGTCTCAACATTCCATTTCTTACTGCCATTGCTGTCAGGCCCTGACACTCTGGGTGCTCGATGTCTGCTGCTGAGTGGTTGGCTTTTTTGTGCTTCATCACTTGGTATTTTTAGTTACTAAATGTTGCAGAGGCAGCCTTTTCAATTAGAAAAGTGACAAACTCTGTAAAATGAATTCCAGCACTTGGAGAACATCAGCATCAATCTCCAGTACTTGTTCACTGACCTTGCAAGATGAGTTTTTGTTTTTCCTAAACTGAACGCTCTGACCTATTTATCTTAGAAAGAAAAAAAATTATAAATATATATTATATTCCCATCTCAATAAGTTTTTCTGGTAACAACACTCACGACAAGACACGCCCCAATCCAGACCCCAGAACCAAACACCCTTGAACCAATGGAAAGTGAAGGCCTGGCTTTACATTTCTCCACTTGGACCCATTGCTAATGTTAACTTAATTACAAGCTGGATAAGTATTATTCTTATTTTGGGAGAAAAGGAGACATAAGTGCCTAAAGACTGAGTTAAATGAGAACAGAAAGCGCTCAGCACCCCTGAAAATCAGACTACTAATTTAGGATACTAAATACATATCCATCTGCCTAATTTTAGTTACCCAATTTTGGAAATACTTAACCTATGTGATTTCTCAAGAGCATGCCGCAACACAGTGTCACAACCAGGATAGTAATGCAGGAGCTATTATCTATTATTTGAATAGAGATAGGCTTAAGAAGCTAAATCTATTTAGTTTATCCACAAGAAGGTTAAGAGGTGACCGGATCACAATCTACGAGTACCTTCATGGGGAAGAGATTTCTGACAGTTTAATCTTGTAGGCTCTTTAATCTAGCAGAAAAAAAGAGCAACAAGATCCACTGGCTGGAAGCTGAAACTAGACAAACGACACTAGAAATTAGTCACCAATTTTTAACAGTGAGGGTAATTAACCACTGGATCCACTTAGCTAGGAATGTAGTGGATTCTCCATCATTTGAAGTCTTCATTGAAAGGTAGGATACCTTGCTATAATGTGTGCTATAACTCAAACAGAAGTTATAAGCCTGATGCAGCATTTACTGGGTGAAATTCTATGGTCTGTGGCATTCAAAACGTCAGAAAAGATTACCATAATGGCCCCGTCTGGCTTTAATTTATGAATCAATGAATCTCTTCTAGTAATGAGCGTAATGCACCTAGGCATTGTCTACACACACACCATCCTAACTGAAAAAGCTTACAATATAAGCAACCCTTCTTGGTTCCCAATCTCTGCTAAATGCACTCGGCCATACTCCTCCTGTGATAAGTGTTAATCTACTATATAAATATTTTTAAATGTTCATAAGGAAACTAATGGGCTGAATTCAGGTTTCATTATGTAATAAGCTCCACTGTGAGCCATCAGCTGTGACAGAACTGCTGACTCTCAGTATCAAAAGCAAAGATGGCTACTGCTTGAGCGAACAGTAGCAACAATATCAGTTTGTAGGCTCTCTGCTTACCACATACTACAGGGGGCACATCATACTTCGCCAGAGTGATACAATATACAGATCAAAGGTCAGGGCAGGCATATCCAAGTTCTGTGCATCTCTCAGCAAGCCTGGTTTGAGTCCGAGAGAATCTGGCCCAAGTTTCAAGTGAATCTTGGAGAACATAAGGGTGTGGTTGAAGTCAAGCAAAGATACAGTAGTTTCAGTTGAGTTTCACTTGTGTTCTGGGGTTTGTTCATACCATTGTAGTGGACTGTGTCCTTAGGAGACCTAGTAGTAGCATACCCTAGGAATTTCAGCCAGCTGGATTCATTTGTGGTCATGGAGTCTGTTGAATCATCTTAGGTTGTCTTTGTGCATTAGCTGTTTGTATGTCTGATAAAGTGCTGGGTACTAAACGGGAGGCATCACAACTAGAAACTCAAGGAACTCCAAGACGAGAAAAGAAAAAAAAGAATCAGACATAAAGCTTCACACAACCCCTTGTGAAACAAAACTGCTGAGCTCCACACATCCTTAGCTGGGAAACACTGATGTTGGTAAAAGATGCTGATGTGGTTGTAGGAGCTGGAAGCCAGTGCTTTGAAATATAAGTAGATGAGAGTGGTTTCAGCAAATGAGCAGATGACATACAAGGGGCTCATACTCCTAGTGAACTATCAGAATGTGGGAAGCAGTTCAAAACTACTCTACTTGGGTTGACTCTAGCCATTTCTTGGCTGGGACTGAGCAGCAAAGCAATGGCAGGGATTACACCACAAGATTCTTCTTGTATGGCTGTGTCTTTAATGAAGCAATGCTCATCTTACTCTTTGCACTCTCTGCTGTTATGCTGAGAGGGACTCCTTGGATCACAAACCTCTTTGAGATTGAGTGTGAACACATCCTTCATTAAAGGTAGCTATACGAAACATTTAAGGAGCCACACCTAAAAGAAGGCCTAATAGAGTCTGGCCAGAAACTAGCACTAGGTGGGGTGGATGGGGGTTTCCACTGGGTATCGTGACTGGGGTTGTGTGTATGTGTATGTATATGTGTGTGTAACCACAATGTAGGGTGACCAGATGTCCCAGTTTTATAGGGACAGTCCCAATTTTTGGGTCTTTTTCTTATATAGGCTCCTATTACCTCCCTACCTTGGTCCCAATGTTTCACATTTGCTGTCTGGTCGCCCTACTTGGCGTAAGTGTAAGAAGAGAGAGATAGCACTTTTGAGTCTGTTGGCTAAAAATGCTTTGGGTTGTAAACTAAGAAACTGCTCTTTTTGTTCTCGGTCCCCCTCTGCATTCGAAGAAGCAGGACTTTGGACATTTCTTGAAAATAAATAAAACCAAACCCAGACTCCATCCATTTCCACTTCCAACTGGAACATCCCCTAGGATCCTGAATTTTGACTAGCCGCTCATGTCGAAAGGGGCAACGCTACCATCAACCCCAGGCAGACACACAAAATATCCTTTTCAAGTGATTAGCTGGCTTAACCCCCCACCCCCAAACCAATGACAAGTGGGTAGCATGGATCTACCTACTCATAAGTGAAGTTTTGTCCATAATCCAGATTTGGGACATCAATGACTCACTGGACTGAGGATCTCAACTGGGTTTTTATCCTTCTCTCTCTCTTTGGGCCAGCAAGGGAGGGCAGCACTGCAGTGGAAACCTAATCAGCTCATGCAGAGGAAGGAATACCTTGAAGAACAGCTTTCAGGGCAGCCCAAGATTGGCAGTAGAAGCTGCATCTAGCCCTCTTTATCTGGAAGGGCAAGTCAGCCCCTTGGGCTTTTTGATGGGGAGGGGAAGAAAGCACCTTGTCACGATGTAATTGTAGTCGAGCATTCTTTAATATATATAAAGTAAAATCATTTCCTCTCTGAAGCTCTGCATTGCTTTATCGGTCTTGCACCTCTCAGATGCTCTCCAGAATCTGTATGACAGAGACTAACATAACAAATTATCCTTACTACTATTGCTGCCTGCCACTAGTTTTTACAGTCTCTCACATTTCTCTGAAGAGCACAGACATTCAGCCTCAACCCTTGCTCTGAAGGAGTCGAGTCAAGCCCTTATTAAGCCTGGTGGGGGTTTTGTGTGTAATTACATTGGACCTGCTTTGCTGAGGAGTAGCATGAGGATGGTGAGTGGACTGCAGCTCTGCTCTGTACACCAGGTGGCCTCAGCAGTATGCGCTTCAGTGGAGAACAGCTGACGATCTCACGGTACTAAGCTTGCAGGGTTATATACCATTTCTGTTTCCAGGATCCCAGCACTTTTGTGGCATTGCTGGAAATGCAGCCAAAACATCATGCAGATGTGGCAACAGAAAAAAAAAATATGCATGAATGTAATCTAGATTGCAAGGCATCTATTAAACAAACAATTAATTACTCATTAATGTGCACAAAATGTCTTATGCACTGCAGGCAATAAAGGCAGCTTTATTTTAACTATTCAGAGAAACACAAAGGTTGTTGCTCTCTAGTCTTAGAATATAACACATTAAAGAGAAACAAAGAAAGAAAACAGGTAAATATTCAAGAAACTTGTGCCAAGAATTCATAGATTTTAAGGCCAGAATAGACAACTATGTTCATATAGTCTGATTTCCTGCCAATTTCACCCAGTAATTCCTGCATCAGACCTAGTAACTTGTGGCTGTGGCAGATCAGATCTTTTAGAATGACATCTAATCTTGATTTATAGATTTCGAATGATGGACAATCCACCAGTCAAATTACATTGCAATCTAAGATTTTACAGCAAATTAAAATGGCTTATACTTCTGTCATCATCATAACTTCTGAGGCAACAGCAATTTCATAGTTCCATCTTGTTATTGTAGCACAGATGTTGCCATATTGACATTGACCGGAGCATTGGCTCCCATTACCAAGCCTCAGGAAGTGAGTCGATTTGGATGATATACAATGCTGCACAAAGCAGATTGGAAATTCCAACCGGGCAACACGTGGTGTGAGGACTGGTGTTAAACACCCCGTGTGCAAAAAGGAGAACATGGAGGAGGCTAGTGGTCTGCAAAGAGATGCAATTACAGAAGTTTGGAGATGAGCTTTTTTTCTCAGGCAGGTGGCTGTGCACTATTGCCCACTAGCTGCCTGAAGCGCTGGTTATCTCAAGCCTGGGACCCAAATGGACTAGTTGATATAGTAAAAATGGAGCACTGCTTGGTAATGTTGCCTAGTACTGTGCAAACTTGGGTGTGCCTGTACCAGCCCCTCCCTATGGGCAGAGGCTGCACACCAGTTATTCGCTGATGGGCTCTAGGATGATCTGACTACCACAGAAATAATGGGGAAAGGAAGCCAGAGATGTAGCAGGTCTTAAAATAGACGCATACGTTTTCATTTCACCTACATGTACATTCAATTGCTTTCTGTGCAGTTCTCCCCACAAGTTCCCCATGTTCATTGTCTCTCAATGTGGGGAAAGTCTTTTTTTCCTTTTTCTGGTGAGTCTGAAGTCTCCACAGGAGATAGGCCTGTGTGCCAAAATGCAGTGCTGCCTTTCCTAGGGTGCTGATTCTCCTATCTCTTTAGGTGTTGTTCAACCTGGGGCTGATTTCAGGTTTGCATAATGCATAAGTAACCAGAGGAACTCACAGCTACAAGACAACATTGAGGCCAAGAGTTTAGAAGATTAAATAAAAAAAAAAGCATTTGACTTTTTTATATAGTTGAAAACATCCCTAGTCACATTAGATAGGATGCAATGTAATTAATCCAAGCTCCTGTGCTTCAGGACTAAGCCAACCATTAACTGATGGAGGTTAGTAAGAAACCTATGGCAAGGCTATTCCATGGAGACTATAAATTGCAACGTGCAATGCAGCATCATAATCTGAGTGGAACCTCTAGACCCAGATCTGTAAAGGTATTTAGGCATTGCTGTGCTCAACTTTGCAGTGCCTAACTGATTTAGGAACCTAAATCTCATTTTCAAAAGGGATTTCAGTACTTAAGAGACTAAATCCCATCAACCGTCAACGGGATTTAGGTTGAGTGCAGCAATGCCTAAATACCTTTACAAATCTGGGCTTTAGTGCCTCATATCGTCAGCCAAGTTGATTAGCATTTGACGCCCAGTTTGGCTTCCCATGCCTAAAGGCCCATGAAAAATAAATTGATCCAAGGGACCTTGAATGGGATCCTCTGTTCAAATGTCCTGAGAGGAGCTAGAAAGAGGAAGTGTTATTCGAGCGTGTAGGAACACACTACAGAACTTCCAGTTCTCTCATCAGATCCATGTGAAAATGACCAAATTGAATTATTTTTGGCTCTTAAGCAGCTAATTTGGAAAAAAGTCCTCTCCTACCCCATTCCTTTTGTTGCCTTCTCCAGCATTATGTTCATTTATACATGGATCTGTTTGCTTGTTAATACAGTCAGTGGTCTCCCTCTAAGGATATAACTCTGCAGATGCATGACATTTTGTATTTTATTTTCTTAATATAATTTTTGGGTTTTTGGAGAGAGTTTTTGTTTGTTTGTTTTGCTTTAATGATTATTCTTCTTGGTATTATTTTAGTTTCCAGTTGTAATGTGTGCATATGCTCTAGCACACTGTTATTTTGTAAATGGATGTATACACTTAATAGTCAGAGATTTCCCAAAAGACTCAAATATTTGCATTTAGAGATTGTGCATTATATTTCCTGCATCCTGCTGAGCTGAATTCCTGCATGTTTGGTATCTCTTGTTGGCCTAGCAGTGATGGATCATCTTTCTCTCCTTTCCATTTCATTTGGAAGGTACAGAGGCACTAACTTTCTTTTATCTGCAGAGTCAGATTTTTCAGAGGCCCCTGGCCAAGATTTTTAAAAATGTGCGCCTAAACTTGGGCTCTTATGTCTGTGTTAGGAATCTAAGTAAGTGACCAATTTTCAAGTGGGCTGAGTTCCCAGCAGCTCCCATAAACTTCAAGCAGAGCTCTTGGATGGTCATTCCTTTTGAAAGTCAGCCTCTTTAGCAGGATTTCAGTGTTGGCAGTTTGATCGTTGTCCTCAATGAGAACAGAGTCAGGCCAATGCTGGGTTCTGTCTTCCTCCATGAGTGGCTGTGTGACCCTGGCCCAGCCGCTTATCCTGTTTGATAACTCAGTTTCTGAATCTGAATCCTGCCTGTGTTACCTTACAGAATGAACAAAGTTCTAAGATCATGGTCTATCCTGGGCTGTTCTTTGCATGTCCATTTGTAAAATGGTGACAATATTTCCCATCTAACAAGCGTGTTGTGAGTCTTCATGAATTAATCTTTTCCCAGAGGTTGACTATTTGCTTTGACATTAAAAGTATTATACAAATTTCTATTTAGATAGCAAGATGCTTTTGTTCCGGGGTTTATACTTTGAATTAGTCACTGCCGGTGTTGGTGTAGGAACAAAAAGAATTATTTAAACTCTCCTAATTAAAGTGTGACATAACTATTGAGATGTTTGTTTAGGTATTTATATTGCACTCATCACCTACATATCTGAGCACCTTCCCCACTGATGTTGGCAGGTAACACTTCTTCTGGCTGTCTCCAAGCAATCCAGCAAAGGAGGTTAACCAAATAATTACCATAAACAACGTCACCATACCCAACTTAAATTGTTTCATATTCTTAAAGAACTAGTGTGCAAGGTTAGCCTACACTAAGAAAGTGTGGGTCTTTGTTCCCCTCTACTGGTTGGTCCATAGAAGAGGCCTATGAGTCCCTTGGTGTCTTGGGCTGATGAAGGTTAGTCCTTTAACTCAAGAAGTATCGGCATATGCTTTTACCTCCGAGTCTTGGGCTCAAACCCAGTTGAGTGTCCAATCAAGATTTGTTAGGCGAGCTACAACAGGTGTGAAGAGTCTCAACAGCCCAAAAAAGGAATGGGGTAGGTGAGGACTTTTTTTGCAAATTAGCTGCTTAAGAGCCAAAAATAATTCAATTTGGTCATTTTCACATGGATCTGATGAGAGAACTGGAAGTTCTGTAGTGTGTTCCTACACGCTCGAATAACACTTCCTCTTTCTAGCTCCTCTCAGGACATTTGAACAGAGGATCCCATTCAAGGTCCCTTGGATCAATTTATTTTTCATGGGCCTTTAGGCATGGGAAGCCAAACTGGGCGTCAAATGCTAATCAACTTGGCTGACGATATGAGGCACTAAAGCCCAGATTTGTAAAGGTATTTAGGCATTGCTGCACTCAACCTAAATCCCGTTGACGGTTGATGGGATTTAGTCTCTTAAGTACCGAAATCCCTTTTGAAAATGAGATTTAGGTTCCTAAATCAGTTAGGCACTGCAAAGTTGAGCACAGCAATGCCTAAATACCTTTACAGATCTGGGTCTAGAGGTTCCACTCAGATTATGATGCTGCATTGCACGTTGCAATTTATAGTCTCCATGGAATAGCCTTGCCATAGGTTTCTTACTAACCTCCATCAGTTAATGGTTGGCTTAGTCCTGAAGCACAGGAGCTTGGATTAATTACATTGCATCCTATCTAATGTGACTAGGGATGTTTTCAACTATATAAAAAAGTCAAATGCTTTTTTTTTTATTTAATCTTCTAAACTCTTGGCCTCAATGTTGTCTTGTAGCTGTGAGTTCCTCTGGTTACTTATGCATTATGCAAACCTAAAATCAGCCCCAGGTTGAACAACACCTAAAGAGATAGGAGAATCAGCACCCTAGGAAAGGCAGCACTGCATTTTGGCACACAGGCCTATCTCCTGTGGAGACTTCAGACTCACCAGAAAAAGGAAAAAAAGACTTTCCCCACATTGAGAGACAATGAACATGGGGAACTTGTGGGGAGAACTGCACAGAAAGCAATTGAATGTACATGTAGGTGAAATGAAAACGTATGCGTCTATTTTAAGACCTGCTACATCTCTGGCTTCCTTTCCCCATTATTTCTGTGGTAGTCAGATCATCCTAGAGCCCATCAGCGAATAACTGGTGTGCAGCCTCTGCCCATAGGGAGAGGCTGGTACAGGCACACCCAAGTTTGCACAGTACTAGGCAACATTACCAAGCAGTGCTCCATTTTTACTATATCAACTAGTCCATTTGGGTCCCAGGCTTGAGATAACTAGCCCTCCAGGCAGCTAGTGGGCAATAGTGCACAGCCACCTGCCTGAGGAAAAAAGCTCATCTCCAAACTTCTGTAATTGCATCTCTTTGCAGACCACTAGCCTCCTCCATGTTCTCCTTTTTGCACACAGGGTGTTTAACACCAGTCCTCACACCACGTGTTGCCCGGTTGGAATTTCCAATCTGCTTTGTGCAGCATTGTATATCATCCAAATCGACTCACTTCCTGAGGCTTGGTAATGGGAGCCAATGCTCCGGTCAATGTCAATATGGCAACATCTGTGCTACAATAACAAGATGGAACTATGAAATTGCTGTTGCCTCAGAAGTTATGATGATGACAGAAGTATAAGCCATTTTAATTTGCTTTAAAATCTTAGATTGCAATGTAATTTGACTGGTGGATTGTCCATCATTTGAAATCTATAAATCAAGATTAGATGTCATTCTAAAAGATCTGATCTGCCACAGCCACAAGTTACTAGGTCTGATGCAGGAATTACTGGGTGAAATTGGCAGGAAATCAGACTATATGAACATAGTTGTCTATTCTGGCCTTAAAATCTATGAATTCTTGGCACAAGTTTCTTGAATATTTACCTGTTTTCTTTCTTTGTTTCTCTTTAATGTGTTATATTCTAAGACTAGAGAGCAACAACCTTTGTGTTTCTCTGAATAGTTAAAATAAAGCTGCCTTTATTGCCTGCAGTGCATAAGACATTTTGTGCACATTAATGAGTAATTAACTGTTTGTTTAATAGATGCCTTGCAATCTAGATTACATTCATGCATATTTTTTTTTCTGTTGCCACATCTGCATGATGTTTTGGCTGCATTTCCAGCAATGCCACAAAAGTGCTGGGATCCTGGAAACAGAAATGGTATATAACCCTGCAAGCTTAGTACCGTGAGATCGTCAGCTGTTCTCCACTGAAGCGCATACTGCTGAGGCCACCTGGTGTACAGAGCAGAGCTGCAGTCCACTCACCATCCTCATGCTACTCCTCAGCAAAGCAGGTCCAATGTAATTACACACAAAACCCCCACCAGGCTTAATAAGGGCTTGACTCGACTCCTTCAGAGCAAGGGTTGAGGCTGAATGTCTGTGCTCTTCAGAGAAATGTGAGAGACTGTAAAAACTAGTGGCAGGCAGCAATAGTAGTAAGGATAATTTGTTATGTTAGTCTCTGTCATACAGATTCTGGAGAGCATCTGAGAGGTGCAAGACTGATAAAGCAATGCAGAGCTTCAGAGAGGAAATGATTTTACTTTACATATATTAAAGAATGCTCGACTACAATTACATCGTGACAAGGTGCTTTCTTCCCCTCCCCATCAAAAAGCCCAAGGGGCTGACTTGCCCTTCCAGATAAAGAGGGCTAGATGCAGCTTCTACTGCCAATCTTGGGCTGCCCTGAAAGCTGTTCTTCAAGGTATTCCTTCCTCTGCATGAGCTGATTAGGTTTCCACTGCAGTGCTGCCCTCCCTTGCTGGCCCAAAGATCAATCGGGGAATCCTGAGTGGAAGATGACATGTTTTCATCTTTCAGCCCATTGACCTACATATGCCACCAATTTTCTCAGAGCAATAAAATTATCTAGTAAGGAGAAGCGTCAAAAAAGCTGCGATAAGTGGTTCTTGAATAGACTGGATCTCTCAGATGACTAGTAAGGGGCTATAGGCTATTTACTTCCTAGATCTCCCATTTAAATATAGACCATTAACAGTCACATATTATTATTAGTCATTGTATTGCAGCAGAGCGTGGAAGCCCCAGCTGTGATTGGGGCCCCACTGTGTTAGGAACTCTACAGAGAAATGGTAAAAGGTATTCTGGCCACGAAGAGAGTTCACTCTAAATAGATAAGACAAAGGGAGAGAGGTGACATGACTTGTCTTTAAGTGATACAGCAGGTCAGTAACGAAGTTGAGAACAGAACCAAGGTCTCCTGACTCTTAGTCCTATTCCATTGCTTTATCTGCTAGTCCTTATGTTTCTCCAAACCTAACTGGCTGTTCAGTGTTGTATATTAAATGAGGGCATGCATTCAGCCTGCAGATTCAAAGCATAAAGGCCAGCCTCATAACTGGGACTCCAAATACCAATCACTTGAGAGGTCAAAGTTGTGGTAAGAAGCTTAGCAGTGGTTCATATGGTTAAGATCAGCAAAGAAAGTGTTTTGGCAGAGATTGCTTCATTTGGTGCTTCAACCTTAGTGCCTGTACTACTGGAAACAGTGATGGCGATTATATTTTGCGCTATGCTAGAGATACACAACTTGTGTTTCAAAAAGATTTGTCATTTCAGCTAGCTGGACTTTGGCAACACTTTTGGGAGTACAATAAAATCTCCTTCTAAGCAGCTGAGAAGAGTTTTTGGGACCACTTAGGAGCAGACAGTTCTTTAGATCAAAGTGGAAAGTAACATCCAAGGGTTATCAAAACTTTATTTGTTTTGGAAACAAATAGCACATATTACATAAGCTTCTATTATCTGATTGGGCACTGCCAAAGCTGAAGTCATCTGCTCAGCAAAGGTTTGGATCTATGACTGAGTCTCAGCATGTCTTAGAATGATAGCCAAGTAAACAATGAAAGGCTTAAATGAGATACTGAATCTTATGAGAAGTTAATGAAGGAGGCCATTTCTCTTATCTCAGCACTGACTCACTTGGCTGGCATTTGGCTAACAAATGCTGTACAGAATTTCAAAATGTTATGGCACTACTCATTGTAACCAAGATACCTGACGTGATCATTCAGAGCAGGAACTTGCCCTTTTCAAGAGTATCTATGTTTCTATAGGTCCGGACCCCAGTGCAGGAGCTGACATGCCAGATAAACCTGGAAGTCCATCTGGGGTAGCCTCGTGCCTTTGACAGTAGCTAGTAACAGATGCTACAGAGGAAGACACAAGAAACCTTGAAGCAGGCAGCTAGGGGATTAACTCACAGTGAATCTCTCTGCCTAGCCTCCGTATAGATTTATAGTTATATAGATTGTATTTGACAGACTGATAATTGCAATTGCATAAACTGTAAGCATTTTGGTGCATGAACTGCCTTTGTCTTTTATGTGTGCCTAGCACAATGGAGCCCTGAACTATGAACAAGGCCTCCAGGTATTATTGTAATACAAATATTACTACTAGTCTAAACCACTGTTAGTTAGTGGCTGGCTCATGGCCTGAAATATAAGGCAAATTCATATGTGTAAATCTATTCAATTCTTTTTAAAAATCCTTACTAATGTAATCCTTAGAGTGTGAGTGCTCATGTGAGTTCAGATGGTTATACTGATTGTTTTGTGAATATTTAGATTTTATAATAATTTTGTGAGTTTCTAAGATCTTTTTGTTAATTACTATTATCGTTATTATTATTAGGGACCTAAGAGTGCTTGCAGGATTTACTACATTCCCAACCATGATGTATGAGGTAGGAAAAAACTGTGTGTATGAACAGAGACTCAGATTTTTGCTCAATTAACTATTCTTCAGACACAAATTCCCATTTCCCTGTGTAAATACAGGTTTTAGGGTGTGCATGTGCATTTTTGTAGACACCCCTCCACACACACACACATTCCTTCTGAATACCAGCAATGGTCACCCTGGTCTTGACTATGTTGATTTTCTTTTTGAATTTATAAAAATAATAATAGATGTCCTTCTAACATTCTGGGCACCTCTATAATAAATTAAAATTCACAATGTTAACTACATTCAATAAATACATTCTAATAGGCTTCCCTCCAAATCATAACTGCAAGACCTCTAGTTATCCCCTTACTCCTTCTACTCACCTTTCCCTTCAAAGCCCATGAAACACACACGGCCCTGCTCCGACAGAAAGCCAGTTGGGGAAAAAAATGATTCATGATCAATTTTATTCTCCAAGGAAGAGTTTCCTAAATTAAATCTACATGACAAATTTTAGAAGCAAAGAGAGACAGACGCATACAAGTTTTATGTTACCGCTCGGTGCTCTGAGAGAGAGACACCGCACCTAAGGAATCTTATCTCTCTAATCAATTATTAAGTTTCAAAATGGAACTTGTTCTCCTTTCTCACTGATTTCCCATTACATCCATGTTTTATCTCCAAGATCTCTCTCTCTCTCTCTCTCTCACACATACACACTCCCCTGTAATCAGGTGGAAAAAATGGGGAGTTTCTGGTTTAGAAATCTCAGTGGATGGGAACGGTAATATCAAGGGAAAAAAAGTATAGTGCAACTAGAGATACCATCTAAAGGTGTTTGTTGTACTGTCATTTAGCTCACAGTCCCAACAGTAAAGAAAAAAAATGACCTGAATAGCATGACAAGATAAAAATGAAAAAGATCCACTTGTAAGGTCAGGGACAGATTATCACTGAATCACAGATATTAAAAATAGAAAAGGTGGAATCCCATCTTCCCCTACAAGCATAGAATTGTCCCTTCAGGTATGTTTTCCAGTGCTCCATACAGTCAAGCATTAAATGTCTCAGAATAGTGAGGTTTCCAGCACTTCCCTTGGGAGACTATTCCACCACTTCATGGATCTCAATGTTAGAAACAGAGATCAGCCTAAATTTTACATTTTTGCATTGTCACTCCTTTACTCTTCCTGCACTCATGCTTCCTTGAACGGACAGTCCCGTGGCTTACCAGGTTACTGGTAGTCCCCTGAATCTAAGCACTGATAATTGATATTAAATTATGGGATCATCTTTACTGAACTTACTGTCATTTCATGGGTATGTTCTGAGCAATGCCTAGTTTTCCAAAGTGCAAGACTTTCTTTCTGCCACAAAGCCTACAAAAAAATTAGTCAACAAACAATGTCATAGAAGAGGGGACAATAGAGATATTATATCTATACCTCTCTTTTTCTCCAAGGTATACAATGTATATATTGAATATATTTCAAATGTCTGTTTTAATTCCTGCCTTTCTCTTTTCTTACATTGCATGTCTTCTGAAGGCCTGATCCAAAGTACACTCAAATGAATGGAAAGCTTCTGCTGACTTCAGCAGACTGTAGATCGATCTTTGATCCTCAATTTTTTTAGGTAGGGATTGTGCCTTCCTACACAGTATGGTTGTGAGGGGGTATACAAATCCCATGCTGGACAACAAGGGGTTAAAGAGTTGTTCTGGGCTCTGGCAGCTCCACTCCCACACCTGCAAGACATGCGCAGGCTGAAGGAAGAGTTAAAAGAGGAGTAGAGCAGCTCACTTGTTGGCAGACCAGAAAAGAGACCAGACCTTTCGCTCCTGAAGTTTCAGCCACACACTGATTGTTCCTCATTATACAATAGTACTTATGTTGATTTTTACATTATAACTAGCAAAAATGATTAGAAATCCAGTTCTGGATTGGAATTCCGCTGTGAAGTACGTGGGACAGAGCCACACAGTCAAATTATGTCTGTGATAGATGACTGTTCCCAATAATGATATATGAGATTGTACTAACTTGGACAGTGCTGCATAAACTGTGGGGGACTGACAGGGTGTCATACATTTTTTCTATTTACTTAAAGTCTAAGAGAAGATGGGCCAAAACAGAGAAGTGTAGCCTGTTTCAAAGCTATTATTACAGTGGAGTTCTATTCCTTAAAGGAATAATCTTCCTCTAATAACCACTCTCTAAATGTAGGCATTGAAAATAGTCTCTCAAAGAAACAAAGAAATCATGCTTGGTGAGAGGAAGACGACAATCACTAAGGAAGTGCTTTTAGCAGCGTGTATGCACTTCGGAAGGTCTTTGCAAGAAGAGAAGAAACCGTAAGTCATGTGAGCTGGACTCATTCAGATTCTACTTTTGGCAGGATCGGTCAATACTCACAAATGCCATCTGCAAATTGGACTTGGGGGGATGTGTGAACAAAATATCCATGCAGAGAATCTTATTTTAATAACTTTCTGGAACATTCATTTGGAAGGGACACTGGCACGGCAAGTAATTGTTGGTTAAAAACAGGATCTGCAGTGGTTTGACTTTGTGGAACACAGAATATATGTATAGTACAAGATTAGCAGGAACTGTTAAATTTAAGAGTGATTCTACCTCATCATGTGGTATGTAGGGTATTTATGCATCGCATGTTTTTTATGGTCCAGATCCTTAGCTAGCGTAAATTGACTGAGCTCCCTGGAAGTCAAGGGAGTTGTGCTGATTTACAGCTGCTGCAGATCAGCCTTTATATTTGTCATAAATTTGTAGAGAAAGAAGAAATCTATTCTCATATCTCATAAATGTTTTGGATTGGAGCCCATTACCAAAATGTGATACCTTGAATGGGATCCTCTGTTCAAATGTCCTGAGAGGAGCTAGAAAGAGGAAGTGTTATTCGAGCGTGTAGGAACACACTACAGAACTTCCAGTTCTCTCATCAGATCCATGTGAAAATGACCAAATTGAATTATTTTTGGCTCTTAAGCAGCTAATTTGCAAAAAAAGTCCTCACCTACCCCATTCCTTTTTTGGGCTGTTGAGACTCTTCACACCTGTTGTAGCTCGCCTAACAAATCTTGATTGGACACTCAACTGGGTTTGAGCCCAAGACTCGGAGGTAAAAGCATATGCCGATACTTCTTGAGTTAAAGGACTAACCTTCATCAGCCCAAGACACCAAGGGACTCATAAGCCTCTTCTATGGACCAACCAGTAGAGGGGAACAAAGACCCACACTTTCTTAGTGTAGGCTAACCTTGCACACTAGTTCTTTAAGAATATGAAACAATTTAAGTTGGGTATGGTGACGTTGTTTATGGTAATTATTTGGTTAACCTCCTTTGCTGGATTGCTTGGAGACAGCCAGAAGAAGTGTTACCTGCCAACATCAGTGGGGAAGGTGCTCAGATATGTAGGTGATGAGTGCAATATAAATACCTAAACAAACATCTCAATAGTTATGTCACACTTTAATTAGGAGAGTTTAAATAATTCTTTTTGTTCCTACACCAACACCGGCAGTGACTAATTCAAAGTATAAACCCCGGAACAAAAGCATCTTGCTATCTAAATAGAAATTTGTATAATACTTTTAATGTCAAAGCAAATAGTCAACCTCTGGGAAAAGATTAATTCATGAAGACTCACAACACGCTTGTTAGATGGGAAATATTGTCACCATTTTACAAATGGACATGCAAAGAACAGCCCAGGATAGACCATGATCTTAGAACTTTGTTCATTCTGTAAGGTAACACAGGCAGGATTCAGATTCAGAAACTGAGTTATCAAACAGGATAAGCGGCTGGGCCAGGGTCACACAGCCACTCATGGAGGAAGACAGAACCCAGCATTGGCCTGACTCTGTTCTCATTGAGGACAACGATCAAACTGCCAACACTGAAATCCTGCTAAAGAGGCTGACTTTCAAAAGGAATGACCATCCAAGAGCTCTGCTTGAAGTTTATGGGAGCTGCTGGGAACTCAGCCCACTTGAAAATTGGTCACTTACTTAGATTCCTAACACAGACATAAGAGCCCAAGTTTAGGCGCACATTTTTAAAAATCTTGGCCAGGGGCCTCTGAAAAATCTGACTCTGCAGATAAAAGAAAGTTAGTGCCTCTGTATCTTCCAAATGAAATGGAAAGGAGAGAAAGATGATCCATCACTGCTAGGCCAACAAGAGATACCAAACATGCAGGAATTCAGCTCAGCAGGATGCAGGAAATATAATGCACAATCTCTAAATGCAAATATTTGAGTCTTTTGGGAAATCTCTGACTATTAAGTGTATACATCCATTTACAAAATAACAGTGTGCTAGAGCATATGCACACATTACAACTGGAAACTAAAATAATACCAAGAAGAATAATCATTAAAGCAAAACAAACAAACAAAAACTCTCTCCAAAAACCCAAAAATTATATTAAGAAAATAAAATACAAAATGTCATGCATCTGCAGAGTTATATCCTTAGAGGGAGACCACTGACTGTATTAACAAGCAAACAGATCCATGTATAAATGAACATAATGCTGGAGAAGGCAACAAAAGGAATGGGGTAGGAGAGGACTTTTTTTGCAAATTAGCTGCTTAAGAGCCAAAAATAATTCAATTTGGTCATTTTCACATGGATCTGATGAGAGAACTGGAAGTTCTGTAGTGTGTTCCTACACGCTCGAATAACACTTCCTCTTTCTAGCTCCTCTCAGGACATTTGAACAGAGGATCCCATTCAAGGTCCCTTGGATCAATTTATTTTTCATGGGCCTTTAGGCATGGGAAGCCAAACTGGGCGTCAAATGCTAATCAACTTGGCTGACGATATGAGGCACTAAAGCCCAGATTTGTAAAGGTATTTAGGCATTGCTGCACTCAACCTAAATCCCGTTGACGGTTGATGGGATTTAGTCTCTTCAGTACCGAAATCCCTTTTGAAAATGAGATTTAGGTTCCTAAATCAGTTAGGCACTGCAAAGTTGAGCACAGCAATGCCTAAATACCTTTACAGATCTGGGTCTAGAGGTTCCACTCAGATTATGATGCTGCATTGCACGTTGCAATTTATAGTCTCCATGGAATAGCCTTGCCATAGGTTTCTTACTAACCTCCATCAGTTAATGGTTGGCTTAGTCCTGAAGCACCGGAGCTTGGATTAATTACATTGCATCCTATCTAATGTGACTAGGGATGTTTTCAACTATATAAAAAAGTCAAATGCTTTTTTTTTATTTAATCTTCTAAACTCTTGGCCTCAATGTTGTCTTGTAGCTGTGAGTTCCTCTGGTTACTTATGCATTATGCAAACCTAAAATCAGCCCCAGGTTGAACAACACCTAAAGAGATAGGAGAATCAGCACCCTAGGAAAGGCAGCACTGCATTTTGGCACACAGGCCTATCTCCTGTGGAGACTTCAGACTCACCAGAAAAAGGAAAAAAAGACTTTCCCCCACATTGAGAGACAATGAACATGGGGAACTTGTGGGGAGAACTGCACAGAAAGCAATTGAATGTACATGTAGGTGAAATGAAAACGTATGCGTCTATTTTAAGACCTGCTACATCTCTGGCTTCCTTTCCCCATTATTTCTGTGGTAGTCAGATCATCCTAGAGCCCATCAGCGAATAACTGGTGTGCAGCCTCTGCCCATAGGGAGAGGCTGGTACAGGCACACCCAAGTTTGCACAGTACTAGGCAACATTACCAAGCAGTGCTCCATTTTTACTATATCAACTAGTCCATTTGGGTCCCAGGCTTGAGATAACTAGCCCTCCAGGCAGCTAGTGGGCAATAGTGCACAGCCACCTGCCTGAGGAAAAAAGCTCATCTCCAAACTTCTGTAATTGCATCTCTTTGCAGACCACTAGCCTCCTCCATGTTCTCCTTTTTGCACACAGGGTGTTTAACACCAGTCCTCACACCACGTGTTGCCCGGTTGGAATTTCCAATCTGCTTTGTGCAGCATTGTATATCATCCAAATCGACTCACTTCCTGAGGCTTGGTAATGGGAGCCAATGCTCCGGTCAATGTCAATATGGCAACATCTGTGCTACAATAACAAGATGGAACTATGAAATTGCTGTTGCCTCAGAAGTTATGATGATGACAGAAGTATAAGCCATTTTAATTTGCTTTAAAATCTTAGATTGCAATGTAATTTGACTGGTGGATTGTCCATCATTTGAAATCTATAAATCAAGATTAGATGTCATTCTAAAAGATCTGATCTGCCACAGCCACAAGTTACTAGGTCTGATGCAGGAATTACTGGGTGAAATTGGCAGGAAATCAGACTATATGAACATAGTTGTCTATTCTGGCCTTAAAATCTATGAATTCTTGGCACAAGTTTCTTGAATATTTACCTGTTTTCTTTCTTTGTTTCTCTTTAATGTGTTATATTCTAAGACTAGAGAGCAACAACCTTTGTGTTTCTCTGAATAGTTAAAATAAAGCTGCCTTTATTGCCTGCAGTGCATAAGACATTTTGTGCACATTAATGAGTAATTAACTGTTTGTTTAATAGATGCCTTGCAATCTAGATTACATTCATGCATATTTTTTTTTCTGTTGCCACATCTGCATGATGTTTTGGCTGCATTTCCAGCAATGCCACAAAAGTGCTGGGATCCTGGAAACAGAAATGGTATATAACCCTGCAAGCTTAGTACCGTGAGATCGTCAGCTGTTCTCCACTGAAGCGCATACTGCTGAGGCCACCTGGTGTACAGAGCAGAGCTGCAGTCCACTCACCATCCTCATGCTACTCCTCAGCAAAGCAGGTCCAATGTAATTACACACAAAACCCCCACCAGGCTTAATAAGGGCTTGACTCGACTCCTTCAGAGCAAGGGTTGAGGCTGAATGTCTGTGCTCTTCAGAGAAATGTGAGAGACTGTAAAAACTAGTGGCAGGCAGCAATAGTAGTAAGGATAATTTGTTATGTTAGTCTCTGTCATACAGATTCTGGAGAGCATCTGAGAGGTGCAAGACTGATAAAGCAATGCAGAGCTTCAGAGAGGAAATGATTTTACTTTACATATATTAAAGAATGCTCGACTACAATTACATCGTGACAAGGTGCTTTCTTCCCCTCCCCATCAAAAAGCCCAAGGGGCTGACTTGCCCTTCCAGATAAAGAGGGCTAGATGCAGCTTCTACTGCCAATCTTGGGCTGCCCTGAAAGCTGTTCTTCAAGGTATTCCTTCCTCTGCATGAGCTGATTAGGTTTCCACTGCAGTGCTGCCCTCCCTTGCTGGCCCAAAGATCAATCGGGGAATCCTGAGTGGAAGATGACATGTTTTCATCTTTCAGCCCATTGACCTACATATGCCACCAATTTTCTCAGAGCAATAAAATTATCTAGTAAGGAGAAGCGTCAAAAAAGCTGCGATAAGTGGTTCTTGAATAGACTGGATCTCTCAGATGACTAGTAAGGGGCTATAGGCTATTTACTTCCTAGATCTCCCATTTAAATATAGACCATTAACAGTCACATATTATTATTAGTCATTGTATTGCAGCAGAGCGTGGAAGCCCCAGCTGTGATTGGGGCCCCACTGTGTTAGGAACTCTACAGAGAAATGGTAAAAGGTATTCTGGCCACGAAGAGAGTTCACTCTAAATAGATAAGACAAAGGGAGAGAGGTGACATGACTTGTCTTTAAGTGATACAGCAGGTCAGTAACGAAGTTGAGAACAGAACCAAGGTCTCCTGACTCTTAGTCCTATTCCATTGCTTTATCTGCTAGTCCTTATGTTTCTCCAAACCTAACTGGCTGTTCAGTGTTGTATATTAAATGAGGGCATGCATTCAGCCTGCAGATTCAAAGCATAAAGGCCAGCCTCATAACTGGGACTCCAAATACCAATCACTTGAGAGGTCAAAGTTGTGGTAAGAAGCTTAGCAGTGGTTCATATGGTTAAGATCAGCAAAGAAAGTGTTTTGGCAGAGATTGCTTCATTTGGTGCTTCAACCTTAGTGCCTGTACTACTGGAAACAGTGATGGCGATTATATTTTGCGCTATGCTAGAGATACACAACTTGTGTTTCAAAAAGATTTGTCATTTCAGCTAGCTGGACTTTGGCAACACTTTTGGGAGTACAATAAAATCTCCTTCTAAGCAGCTGAGAAGAGTTTTTGGGACCACTTAGGAGCAGACAGTTCTTTAGATCAAAGTGGAAAGTAACATCCAAGGGTTATCAAAACTTTATTTGTTTTGGAAACAAATAGCACATATTACATAAGCTTCTATTATCTGATTGGGCACTGCCAAAGCTGAAGTCATCTGCTCAGCAAAGGTTTGGATCTATGACTGAGTCTCAGCATGTCTTAGAATGATAGCCAAGTAAACAATGAAAGGCTTAAATGAGATACTGAATCTTATGAGAAGTTAATGAAGGAGGCCATTTCTCTTATCTCAGCACTGACTCACTTGGCTGGCATTTGGCTAACAAATGCTGTACAGAATTTCAAAATGTTATGGCACTACTCATTGTAACCAAGATACCTGACGTGATCATTCAGAGCAGGAACTTGCCCTTTTCAAGAGTATCTATGTTTCTATAGGTCCGGACCCCAGTGCAGGAGCTGACATGCCAGATAAACCTGGAAGTCCATCTGGGGTAGCCTCGTGCCTTTGACAGTAGCTAGTAACAGATGCTACAGAGGAAGACACAAGAAACCTTGAAGCAGGCAGCTAGGGGATTAACTCACAGTGAATCTCTCTGCCTAGCCTCCGTATAGATTTATAGTTATATAGATTGTATTTGACAGACTGATAATTGCAATTGCATAAACTGTAAGCATTTTGGTGCATGAACTGCCTTTGTCTTTTATGTGTGCCTAGCACAATGGAGCCCTGAACTATGAACAAGGCCTCCAGGTATTATTGTAATACAAATATTACTACTAGTCTAAACCACTGTTAGTTAGTGGCTGGCTCATGGCCTGAAATATAAGGCAAATTCATATGTGTAAATCTATTCAATTCTTTTTAAAAATCCTTACTAATGTAATCCTTAGAGTGTGAGTGCTCATGTGAGTTCAGATGGTTATACTGATTGTTTTGTGAATATTTAGATTTTATAATAATTTTGTGAGTTTCTAAGATCTTTTTGTTAATTACTATTATCGTTATTATTATTAGGGACCTAAGAGTGCTTGCAGGATTTACTACATTCCCAACCATGATGTATGAGGTAGGAAAAAACTGTGTGTATGAACAGAGACTCAGATTTTTGCTCAATTAACTATTCTTCAGACACAAATTCCCATTTCCCTGTGTAAATACAGGTTTTAGGGTGTGCATGTGCATTTTTGTAGACACCCCTCCACACACACACACATTCCTTCTGAATACCAGCAATGGTCACCCTGGTCTTGACTATGTTGATTTTCTTTTTGAATTTATAAAAATAATAATAGATGTCCTTCTAACATTCTGGGCACCTCTATAATAAATTAAAATTCACAATGTTAACTACATTCAATAAATACATTCTAATAGGCTTCCCTCCAAATCATAACTGCAAGACCTCTAGTTATCCCCTTACTCCTTCTACTCACCTTTCCCTTCAAAGCCCATGAAACACACACGGCCCTGCTCCGACAGAAAGCCAGTTGGGGAAAAAAATGATTCATGATCAATTTTATTCTCCAAGGAAGAGTTTCCTAAATTAAATCTACATGACAAATTTTAGAAGCAAAGAGAGACAGACGCATACAAGTTTTATGTTACCGCTCGGTGCTCTGAGAGAGAGACACCGCACCTAAGGAATCTTATCTCTCTAATCAATTATTAAGTTTCAAAATGGAACTTGTTCTCCTTTCTCACTGATTTCCCATTACATCCATGTTTTATCTCCAAGATCTCTCTCTCTCTCTCTCTCTCACACATACACACTCCCCTGTAATCAGGTGGAAAAAATGGGGAGTTTCTGGTTTAGAAATCTCAGTGGATGGGAACGGTAATATCAAGGGAAAAAAAGTATAGTGCAACTAGAGATACCATCTAAAGGTGTTTGTTGTACTGTCATTTAGCTCACAGTCCCAACAGTAAAGAAAAAAAATGACCTGAATAGCATGACAAGATAAAAATGAAAAAGATCCACTTGTAAGGTCAGGGACAGATTATCACTGAATCACAGATATTAAAAATAGAAAAGGTGGAATCCCATCTTCCCCTACAAGCATAGAATTGTCCCTTCAGGTATGTTTTCCAGTGCTCCATACAGTCAAGCATTAAATGTCTCAGAATAGTGAGGTTTCCAGCACTTCCCTTGGGAGACTATTCCACCACTTCATGGATCTCAATGTTAGAAACAGAGATCAGCCTAAATTTTACATTTTGCATTGTCACTCCTTTACTCTTCCTGCACTCATGCTTCCTTGAACGGACAGTCCCGTGGCTTACCAGGTTACTGGTAGTCCCCTGAATCTAAGCACTGATAATTGATATTAAATTATGGGATCATCTTTACTGAACTTACTGTCATTTCATGGGTATGTTCTGAGCAATGCCTAGTTTTCCAAAGTGCAAGACTTTCTTTCTGCCACAAAGCCTACAAAAAAATTAGTCAACAAACAATGTCATAGAAGAGGGGACAATAGAGATATTATATCTATACCTCTCTTTTTCTCCAAGGTATACAATGTATATATTGAATATATTTCAAATGTCTGTTTTAATTCCTGCCTTTCTCTTTTCTTACATTGCATGTCTTCTGAAGGCCTGATCCAAAGTACACTCAAATGAATGGAAAGCTTCTGCTGACTTCAGCAGACTGTAGATCGATCTTTGATCCTCAATTTTTTTAGGTAGGGATTGTGCCTTCCTACACAGTATGGTTGTGAGGGGGTATACAAATCCCATGCTGGACAACAAGGGGTTAAAGAGTTGTTCTGGGCTCTGGCAGCTCCACTCCCACACCTGCAAGACATGCGCAGGCTGAAGGAAGAGTTAAAAGAGGAGTAGAGCAGCTCACTTGTTGGCAGACCAGAAAAGAGACCAGACCTTTCGCTCCTGAAGTTTCAGCCACACACTGATTGTTCCTCATTATACAATAGTACTTATGTTGATTTTTACATTATAACTAGCAAAAATGATTAGAAATCCAGTTCTGGATTGGAATTCCGCTGTGAAGTACGTGGGACAGAGCCACACAGTCAAATTATGTCTGTGATAGATGACTGTTCCCAATAATGATATATGAGATTGTACTAACTTGGACAGTGCTGCATAAACTGTGGGGGACTGACAGGGTGTCATACATTTTTTCTATTTACTTAAAGTCTAAGAGAAGATGGGCCAAAACAGAGAAGTGTAGCCTGTTTCAAAGCTATTATTACAGTGGAGTTCTATTCCTTAAAGGAATAATCTTCCTCTAATAACCACTCTCTAAATGTAGGCATTGAAAATAGTCTCTCAAAGAAACAAAGAAATCATGCTTGGTGAGAGGAAGACGACAATCACTAAGGAAGTGCTTTTAGCAGCGTGTATGCACTTCGGAAGGTCTTTGCAAGAAGAGAAGAAACCGTAAGTCATGTGAGCTGGACTCATTCAGATTCTACTTTTGGCAGGATCGGTCAATACTCACAAATGCCATCTGCAAATTGGACTTGGGGGGATGTGTGAACAAAATATCCATGCAGAGAATCTTATTTTAATAACTTTCTGGAACATTCATTTGGAAGGGACACTGGCACGGCAAGTAATTGTTGGTTAAAAACAGGATCTGCAGTGGTTTGACTTTGTGGAACACAGAATATATGTATAGTACAAGATTAGCAGGAACTGTTAAATTTAAGAGTGATTCTACCTCATCATGTGGTATGTAGGGTATTTATGCATCGCATGTTTTTTATGGTCCAGATCCTTAGCTAGCGTAAATTGACTGAGCTCCCTGGAAGTCAAGGGAGTTGTGCTGATTTACAGCTGCTGCAGATCAGCCTTTATATTTGTCATAAATTTGTAGAGAAAGAAGAAATCTATTCTCATATCTCATAAATGTTTTGGATTGGAGCCCATTACCAAAATGTGATCCCTCACTCCTTTTTCTCCCCTTCTCACCCCATATAGCTACACACGCACATTTAATGCTAGTGCAGGGTGAGTGGCATTCATGAGTGTGATTTGAGAGGAGTGGATGTTGGGCCTTCTGGGTTCTTTTTAAGACACTGCCTCTGATATACTTAACCCCTTTGTGACTCAATTTATTCTTCTTTAAAATGGGGATAACACTCACACATCTGCAAGGGGGTTATGAAACTTCATTAAGGAAGGTTTACTTAGCATTTTGTTTTAAAGACACTAACTTCCAAGCACTGGCATCTCACCTGCTGACTAAGAAACATATGAGTGGTAAGTGTCCAAACCTAAATCTTTTATGTACATAAATCTGCTCATTTATTAAAGAACAGAATTTCCTTTCCAATGCAATTTATACAGCTGAGCTTTAGGGGGAAGAGCACTTCCTTAATTTTCTTGCTAATGAGTCTCATCAAGTTGTTACACTAACATTGTGGAGTCCAGCCTCACATTTGATAATATGATGAGATTGATGCAACCTAAAACGACATGCCGTACAAAAAGGACATGTCAGCAGAGCTTGACCTTCTGTCAATACATGCCATGGATGTCTATATTTACTAGCATTAAAGATGGAGGAAGTCTGATTGGTTGACATGGATGAGTGCACAGATCAGGACTCCCTAGCCCCATAACATGCCCACAATCATATCCTTATTTGAGGCGCTAAACTCTGATGACCCTTTCATATACCACTTGGGAATGACTATCTTTTTATCATGACAAGTCCAACTAGACGGACCTTTCTTGCAGGATTTTGGAACTTCTACTTCAACTTCTCCCCAACCTGGAGCAAAAAATCATTCAACATTTCCAAAAGATCTTTTTACTTTTAAATGTGGAAACATTTTTCCGTGTATGAAGAGGTGCTATTTTACCTGAATCTATTTATAATTTCAATCACATTAGGAAAAAAGTTACTACTTGCATTAAAAAATACCCAACAATAAATACACATACAGTTTTCTGAAGAGCAAGGTTAAATCAGTATAAAAAACAATGAGAGATCCGGGAAAGGTTTTGTATAACATTGCAGATTCCAATCTGAACACTAGATGATCACAGAAGGTGTGCTGAATCCAAAGTGTGAAAAATGGCCTTTGTGAAATGTCAGCTGGTAATAATGCAGCCTGGCATATCGGGGAACACAAAGAAGGGTAAAAAGCCACAGAGCTACTGCCTAGTAAAGGCTTTGTAGCTGGAAATATTGCTGCACTAAGAATGTAAAAAACCTGAGCTATGCTTTGCTATAAACTCTTGCAAATACCATAAAGAATCCATAAAACCATTTCTTGTATGAAGTTGTAAGTTAATTTTTACCTAATCTTTAAAAAGGTGCCCAAAATATCACAGAAGCTAGTAATCAAGTGTCATTTTTTAGCCAGGATAGTCACTAAGCATGTAGAATCGTAGCTGTGTTGGTCCCAGGATACTAGAGAGTCAAGGTCAGTAAGGTAATATCTTTTATTGGTCCAACTGGACCAACTTCTGTTGGTGAAGGAAACAAGCTTTTGAACTACACAGAGCTCTTCTTCATATTGGGGAAAGGTACTCAGGCATGTCTACTGGAGCAGCTGTGCCACCATAGCACTTCCGGTGAAAAGGTTCTCAGATGATGGGAGAAAACTCTTCCATCAGCTTAACTCCTTTCTCCACTAGAGGTGGTAGCTATATTGGTGGAAGAAGCTCTCCATTGTCCACACTGGCGCTTGGGTTGGTATAATTTAGGTCACTCAGGGTGTGGATTCAGGTCGTAGGTCCCAGATCTGAAGAAGAGTTCTGTCTATCTCAAAAGCTTGTCTCTCTCACTAACAGAAGTTGGTTCAATAAAAGTATTATCTCACCCACCTTGTCTCACTAAGTAAGCATGGACAACTATGTTTAAGGTTATATTTTGAAGGCTGCACAAACAGATTCCCCAACCCCCGGCCTTCTAACTAATCCCAGTGTTCCTGATCCTCAAAAGGACCATGTTAAAAATTAATTCCTGAGCAAGACTAGATCTTGGGCCAGGGGGTTGGTAATGAACTAGAGATTTAGGGGCATAATTTCAAATGAGTGTGAGTAATAGGTGCCTAAAACATTCACAAATCATATCCTTTGTCTGGCATTGGTTGGTTGCCTGTTCTAATCTAGCTTTTGTTGGTAGCGATGGCATGGTGCTGCCATCTGATAACTGTTCAGTGGTCAAAGAGAAATGTAGGTTTCAGTTTCTAAACATTCACTAACCGCATTATCTCTCGTCACACGCATCATTTTTAAAACTACCACCAAAAGGTATATCCATTATCAACAGCAATATGTATAGATAGATTCAATCTAGAATTAGAATGCAAACTATCTAAACACTCCTTCAGACATACCCCTGAATCAAGAGATGGGATTTTCTCTGTGCAAAGGTGGTTAATATATTTGGGCTCTCATATTAGATCAAACAGGGAAGTGAGGTCTGGGGTAGAGTGATGTCCATAGCCTGATTCCAGTCCTCAGACATCAAATCTCTAAAGCTCATTGACTGACCTTAGGTAGGACTCAGATTAAATAGAGTTTTACAGAACAATAACAACACCTTGAATTGCATTGAGAAAAATCATGAGGCCAGTGCAAGTCTTTGGAACATTGGTATAATGTATTCTCTTTACTGCCAATTTTGCTGTCTCAGATATAGACTTGGAGAGACCTTCTGGGGTAGCCCAACGTCAAGCACATGACAACAAGCCAATCAGAAGGGTCTGATATAGCTTCCATTGAAGTCTGTGTCCAAGCTCCCATGGTGCAAGATTGATAGCAAAAATTACTCCAATTCCCAATGGGAAGGAGTCCCTGTCACAAAACCATCATCACATCTGGTACTAGTTGGAACCCTTCATGGGAGTTTCAGCAGAACAGCCAAGTACCAAATGGGGATGAAACCTGAACCACCAACTCACCACTAGAGATGTCTTCCATAAGTCAGGATGGAGACACATTAGTCAGGTCAGCATAGGGCAAGTTTGAACAGTTGCCTTTTAGTCTGGGACCTCTCACATGAGAAGTCTTAGGTGCCAATCTTAGAACATAAGAATGGCTGTACTGCATCAGACAATGGTCCATCTAGACCAGTATACTGTCTTCTTACAGTGGCCAGTGTCAGGTGCTTCAGAGGGAAAGAACAGAACACGTAATCATCAAGTGAGCCATCCCCTGTTGCCTGTTCACAGCTTCTAGCACACAGAGGCTAGGAACACTTCAGAGCATGGTTTTGCATCCTTGCCCATCCTGGCTAATAGTCATTGATGGACCTATCCAGGGTTTTTTTGAACCCTGTTATAGTCTTGGCCTTCACAATATCTTAGAGCTCACCATTAAGGGCCTGTCTGGTTCATAGAATATCAGGGTTGGAAGGGTCCTCAGGAGATCATCTAGTCCAACCCCCTGCTCAAAGCAGGACAAATCCCCCAACAGTTGTTTTTTTTACCCCAGTTCCCTAAATGGCCCCCTCAAGGATTGAATTTACAATCCTGGGTTTAACAGGCCAATGCTCAAACCACTGAATTATTCCTCCCCCACACTAAGCTAACTCTATGTGGGTGCTGGGTGGGGTTGGTGGCCTGTGATATACAGGCTGTCAGATTAGATGATCTGGCGGTCCCTTCTGGCCCTAAACTTGATGACTATCAAGTTAACAAAAACTTTGAACACCACAAGATATCCTTGGTAGCTAATCTGAAGAACGGGGAGAATGACTCATATCAAAAATATCATTGATAATCATTTAACCAACCAGATAATAATGAATGATGGCAAACAGTAATAACAACCAGAGTGGCAGGGGACCTGTAAGGTAGAGTGGGGTTGGGAGACTGGCCTATGACCCTTCAAGACCTATCAACCCTAGTGCCCTTAAAGATAACTTTTACAAAAACATTCCCTGGTCCTGCAGGAAGGCTAAGGTTTTTATTTAACAGGAACCCGGTGATAGTCAGTGGAATTTACCTTGCAGAGTAGCTCAGGGAGAACTTTAAGACTCCAGGACTATCACTTAGACATCTACAGAAACACAGTTACTGCCCTGCTTTTCTAAAGGGAGTCAGTGATGCAAACAGGGCTCCAGTGAAAGAAGATAGATGAATAAAGAAAAAGAAGGCGCCCAGTTCTTAAGATGGCAGAGCACAGCACTTCAGCCACAGGAATGTGCTGTGTCTTTTATAACTTCATATGGGATAGTTTATTTTCCCCTCATTGTCCCTGCACTGACCTGTAACACAGCCTCTTTGTTATCTCCACTTTCCTATAAATGTGTCTGTCTCTTTGCGTGTAGATCATTATCTTCTACCGCAATGAGCTATCACTGGTTTTATATATAACTGCTAGGAAAATATTTTGTTTATAATAAGGCAGAGAACGGGGGAGGGGATTTCAAAACAGATTTAAGTGAAAAATGATCTGCTTTGTGGAGTCGTGAATTTACTAGGAAGGAACTTTGCATCCCCCACAAACAGTGATGGATCTCTATGCGGGGTAAAATTCACAGAGGCATTTACACCAGTGTAACTTCAGCCTGGTGTTAGACACACTGGGCCCTGTCTACATTTTTGCTCTGCCCTCAAGAACTATCTGTGAGGCATTTTACAAGGCCGCAGGAACTGTTTACTCTATTTCTGCATCGCCTTGAATACATATACACAATACGTATTACAAACATGCCATTAGAGTACATGGCACAAGACAAGGTGCTTGCCTCGAGTAGATTATGATCGAAAGAAGGTAAATAACAATGACAATAGAGTAAGGGGAGCAGGACGTGAGGGTAGAGAAGAGCAAAGTCTGTATTCGCAAGAGGCACTCAAGTGTTTAAAGGGGCAATTAGGTGCCACTGGCATTCACAAAGCTACTGCTTAGCTGCTGCCTAACCCTGTAGGTGCTTTAGTTCCTCCCAGTGGGCATATGCAAAGAAGCCTACATGCTGACATGGCTGAGCTGCTGGTTGCCAAAGCTTTGGTAGGATTCACAAACAAAGCGTTCCTCCATCTCCCTCTCTTGTTGTGCTGACCCAGTAGATGTGCTCAAAGGCAGGCGAAGAGAAGATGGCTATAAACGGACTGCCCTCACTGACATCACCTCCTCCTCAGTTTTTCCATGAGAAAGGGCTGATCTGGCTTCAGTGAGTAACTCTAGGAGAGGGTTCACAGCTGTGAATCCCAAATGGAGATAGGCCCTTCCCTTCAGCTTGGATCCTAAGCCCTGCCCCTTTGCTTGGGTTACTGGGTTTAGCGAATCCCTTTCTTAGATGCCTAACTCTCCTTGTGTGTTGTATTGGGAGCCTGGGTGCCTAACCGGGGCTGTGGATTCTACCAGGGGGCCAGACTCCTAAAAGTTAGTTGCTGCAATGCCCAAGTACCCCTTGTGACCCTAGCCCCAAGAAGGGAAAAGAATTTTGCTCTTAGCATAGCTTTATTCACAAAGAATCTAGATCACGAGTATGGTTATTGTGATGTCGCTTGTGTTTGACAAAATAAGGGCCAGTTCTGCGGCCGGTGTCAATCAGCGTAGCCCCTTTGAAGTCAAGGGAGCTACAAAAATGTACATCAGTTGAATATTTTGCCTAGATTATTTACGGACGGATTCAAAGGAGGAAAGAGAGGACACCTCCCCAGGTGCGAGGCAATATATAAAAGGTACGGGGCTGCAAGTGAGAGAAAACCAGCGAAAAGGCCCCATGTACCTATTTCCCCTCTGCATTAGCATTACAAAAATAAATGGACCCTAGATAAACAGCCAGCTTTCTATACACTTGAGCACTACCTTTTTTCAATCAATCTCATAACTATTACAGTTGCAATGGCAAGCTTGACACTGAAGACAGTGTCTTCATTGATGGATGTTCAGCCTACTGGAAAGAATAGGGCTAACAGGCTTGTTAGGAGCTTGATTAATAATCGGCTTAATGCACGGCCAAGCTGCCATGTAGCATGGTAATCATTCTGCGGTTCTGTACTTTCTGCATGACCCCAATAATAAAAAAACCATTTCTAATTGGTGAGAGCCATTGAGGAAAAGCCTCTCATTATGGCAAGGTAAGATATTGGTATGGGATTAAACCCTTCTGCGAATGTACAATCTAATAGTCAGCAGCATTTAAACTGGTTCATTACAAATTTACTTGAAATACTTACTTCACTAAGTTTTACAACGAGCTTTCCCAGCATTGTAGCCATAAGAACAATTTAAACTACTCATTGACTTCATATCTAGAGCACCATCTCTGTAAGGGCAAGCAAAATATTTTTCTCCTTCCCGATACCTACCTTAGACTTCTTCAGTCTACCGCAAAATTACAGTTCTTCTCCTAGCTTTCAGAGCCTTACAAATTGCAACCTCTTCCTACCTTACTGCCCTCGTCTTTCCCCTCCACTCCAGGAAAGCTGCAGAGCTAATCAACCTTTCATCTCTGGGCCTCCTTCCCTACAACCCCTTTTGACCCAACCTACAATGTTTCCTCCCTCTCCTCAAAATATACTTCTCTTGGAAGGCCTAACAACCCCTGCTCTTAGTGCTAGTGTGCATGAAGGGAGATCAAAGGAAAGAACCAAAGGCAAAGCATGAGAAACCCAATAAGGCATGTTAATTATCAAGATACAACATCCATCAGCCACCTCAGCAACTGCACTGCCATACTGCTGTGGACTTCATCTTCAACCTTTAAGGAGTGTTTTGGTACAATCTGCAGAAAAGGCTGCATGCTGGGATAGTCCAAGGGGAAGGCGGAGCCAAAGGAGCAGTGAGGAGACAGTGGGTCTCTGTGCAGAAGTTCTTGTCCTTGTGAAGAGCTGAACCACCTGCTAGTTGGACGGCCAGGACAATGCTCTTTCCATTCCAATAATAATCTGAATAATCTAAAGGCAACTCTACAAGTCAAAACTCACAGTTTCCACCCCGCCCATGCAGAATTTCATGGCACATGGTAGAACGCAATCGTACAGGTACATGGACTACATCATGCGTTTCGAGGATGGAACACTGCAATTGTTTGACAACACATAGCAGCACTACATGGCAGTTTAGGATAGAAAGTGAACAATACTGTCTTTCATTGAACCTATTCTGTTCTATCTCGAATTTTATACCATGACCAGCACTGTTAGCTTTAACTACAGGAAGAACTTGAAGAAACATATAATTATCTATCTGTACTTTGCTCAGATCCATATTAACACCACCTATCTTGCAAAAACTCTCAGGGAATCTTTACAGACTACAAGTAATCAGCACCCCAGGCTTCTGCTGCATTTGAAAGAAGGCACCACTAGCAGCATATGCTATGGTATTGGTTCAACACTGAGCGAGATGGAAAAGTTCCAACTATTGAATCACTGATACTACTTTCCTATAGCATCAGCCATCTATATTTTGACAAGGTTTATTCATCCTTAACCTGTGAGGTCTGATAAGGTCCCAGGCCACAGCTGCCAAAATGCACTTAGAAAAAAAAATTAGTTCATAGTTCTAAGAACGAAAAAAGGAAACACAGAACTAAAACTGGAATAATGGCTGAAATATTGGGCGTGTTCCCAAACCAGTAATTTCCTCTTCAGTTCTCATGGACTGAGGAGAATAAAACCTTTTTAGCTTTTTGTTTGTTTGTTAAAACACAGGACAAACTATTTTGCTCTTCTTTAGAGACATTGCCTACTCAATGAGAATTAAAGAAAGATACTGTACTGTGAACGAAAATCCCCACCTCTCTCCAGTAAATTCATCAGATCAGTTCCATAAATCCCTCCTAATGATGCGATCAGGGAGCTTGTTAAGTGAGGGCAAGGCTCCAAAGTACCATTGACTTTTATTTCAAAAAGTGCCGCCATGCTCAATATGGTGGCCATACTTGTATGGCTTGGCATGCCTATAAAGTCCCATTTAATTTGAATATATACTGCTTGTAATGGTGCTGTTATAATGTATTGTAGAAAGCTACAGCATGCTTTTAATAAAAGATTAGCTCTCGAAGATGAGCTCCCACTAATATGTGGACCCTAATGAGAGAGGCTAGGGCCGCGGCAACAAGCTAACTCATTTTTAAAGTGTTAAATTGTGTCTACACTGGGTGCAAAGTTAGGTTTAAAATGGTGTTAGCCTACATCTTTTTAAACATGACCTATTTCCCTGGCCTAGACAAAGCCTAAAGATGAATGGATTCCCATGACTTTGTTTTCCCTTTTCAAATGCTATTCATCTTTTAATTTCTATTTCAAGTAGAACTATCAAAAAGCAAAGTTTATGGATGAATAAGGCTTCAGCCATGAGCAATATGGTCAGCAGTCTCTTCCATTAATACAGCTTGAAATGCTTCAGCTTCATCCCTAGGGTCATCATAGAAGCATTTGAAAACTAGCATTAAGTAATGGAGCATTCCCCAAAGTGTGGGGCCTGTGCCCCAGTGAGACATGAAGAACTAGTTGAGGAGCACACAGAGAACTCTGTTCTGCAGTCTCAGCTTTCAGTTCTTATGGTTCAGAAAATAACCTTCAAAACATGACATGAGTTTAATGGAGAAAATGACATCTGCCTAGGTCTGCAGATAGACGGAAACCAATAACTCCAAGGTATGAACTTACCCATTCCTTTCAAAGAACAATTCCTGTAAGGAACTTTGATTTCACCTCCAGAGAGCATACCAGATGGCAAAAACAAGCTTCAGACATAGCCAAAGCCTATCCCATGACATATCTGACGATCCATTCCTTGGTTTTGACTTTCCACGCCATCTTTGGATAAAGCTCACTTCATACCTGACGTGATTGTTCTGATGTGCTGCTAATGTCTATCAGTGGGTCCTTCAGGACTCCCCATTTTGCTGATGTAGCCAGTTAGAAGATGTAGGCCACATACTTGCAGGCTGCACCCATGGGCAAGGGCTACCCTTCCCTCAGCTATTGAATGGTTAAGACACTTAGAACAACATTCTTGACTTGATTGCCTATGTAGATGCAATCACAATATACATGATACCAATGATGATACACAAAATGTCAAGAAGAAGAGGACGCATCACATTATGAAAATCTAAAATAAACTTAATCCTTTAATGCCACATGACAGGTATTAAATGGGTGGACATGCTTGTTTTCATTTTCCAGGAGGAGGAACTCAACTAGCCAAAGTTTAGAAAAACACTGATGTAGTGAACTCAACTAAAGTTTTCAGTGAAAATGTGAACCTAGTTCTTACTCTCAGCTGAGCTGCTTCCAAAAGACGCAAGAGAGAGCAGCAGAGGAGAACTGGTTTTAAAAATATCCCTAATTAAAAAGAAATGATTACTGATTATATTAAAAAAACAACAACAACAACAAAAACCCACAACACTACCACCATTCAAATCTTTGAAAGTTATTTTTTTTTAATTGAAAAATTCCTATCAGTTCTAAAGGTTGTAGGAAATCAGCAATTTTTTTTCAGTCCATAAGCAAAATTTCAACTAAAAAAATCTGTTGAAAAATTTAAATTCTGAAAAATTCAACCAGCTGTTAAGGGATTGCTTCCATCCAAGGCACAAGGCTTCCCCAGAGCTGCCTCCAGCACCAGGAGCTGCACACTACACCCAGGTCTGTATGCAAGTGGTATGATCAGACCTTTAAATAGCACAGGGGTCGGCAACCTCTGGCACACGGCTCGCCAGGGTAAGCACCCAGTTTGTCTACCTGCTGCATTGGCAGGTTCGGCCAATCATGGCTCCCACTGGCTGCAGTTCACTGTACCTGGCCAATGGGGGCTGCGGGAAGCGGCACGGGCTGAGGGATGTGCTAGCTGTCACTTCCCACCACCCCCAATTGGCCTGGGACGACATGGCAGCTAAACAAACTGGCCCCGCCCACCACAGTGCTTTCCCTGGTGAGCCGCATGCCAGAGGTTGCCGACCCCTGAAATAGCATCTTCCCAGATTGGTGAGGAATGTTTTTTCCTATGTGAATTTAATGTTTTAAGCAGTGCCCAGTTGGAGAGATTTTGGCCCTGATCCTGAAAACCACTTTACCTGTTCAGGCTTGTAATTACATACATGATGTATACACCTGTTGAGCCAATTCCTCAGCTGGTGTAAATCTGCAAAGATCCCCTGAAGTTAATGGAGCTATACTGGTTTAAAATGGCTAAGGAACTGTCCCATCATGTGCTTAGATAACATGGCATTGTTTGTTATTTTTTTATTACGTTTTTGGTATTAAACTAGAAGATTAAAAAACTCTCACTGCATTTCCTTCTGTTATTCTCTCTGCACTATCCTGCCTTCACTGAATGGTTTCCTTTATTATATTGTCCGATCTCATGCTGTATCCCCCCCACCCCATGACTCTTTTCACTCAATCTGATTTCCTTTACTAGTTGATTCTCCTCTGTTTTCATCTCTTATTTCTTTCCCATCCATGTCTTCTCCTGCTCCTTCTCCCACTCCTTTCTTTCTCTTCTCATATCTGCTCTTTACCTTTTAAAATCTCTTCTGTCTTCCACTATGCACATTCTCTTTCCTTCCCCATCGTCACTATCTGGTTAGTTGGTCTCAGCCACCCACCATCCACACTCCCTGTTCATTCATATGACTGTCTTCCACACTGCATGCCTCCTTACTCTTCCCCCCATACCCTACTCCATCACATTAACATGAGACCTCACTATACATGTGGCACACCCCCACCTTGTTACAGCATCAACGAATCTTTCCTATTGCCAGTCCCTCCTTACCCAGCTACAAAATCTACTATATATGATAGCTGTTTGGGCTGTGAGATCTTACCTGGCCTTCTTCACAGTTCAGGAGTGGGAGTGGGATCACTGGGCCTGTCAACAGCTGTCCGCGTGGTGGATGCTGTCTGGAAATGTACATACAAGAGTGAGTGGAACAGCTCTGGGGCCTAGAGAACTTAGCCCACTGGGCAAGTGTCCTGTTGCCAGATGTCCCAGTCTATGTTTGTTATACCACCTTAAAAAGTGAACACATCACTTAGATGTAATAGAGTCAGAGGTGTAGTGAGTGCCCTCCGTACCCTCCGACCGGAGGGGGCCCCGCAAGGAAGGGGGCCCCTAAAAGTGGCAAAAAAATGTAAGGTATAACTAGGTAAGTGACATTTATTGACGCTATTGCACAATCCATGTCGGTTTTAGTCACAAAACCATGAAGTCATTATGATACATCATAATGCTATTGGCTACATCAATTGTCTGTCGGTCAGTTTCGAATTTTAGTTGGACCCATTCAAAGAATGTGTATTTGCGTTCATAATGGAGGTCGGTGGATAAATGTTATTAATTTACTTGTTTAGTTTTTTATCGTTTCCAATGAAGAAGCGTGCTTTGTGATGTCTAAGAGAATGTATAAGAGCGGAGCTAGTAAATGAAAGGCAGCAAAAGATGCCGAGAAGGAACTTGAGAAAATTCCAAAGTTGTCAATGTATTTTGCACTGCAATCCAACGTACAGGTACAGGCACATGAAACGGACAGCACTAGCAGCGACGAATCGTATCCATAAGTATCCAGAAGTGCTTCAAGTGACGTCGAAGGTGAAGCCAGTTGTTCTACCAAACAAACTGTGACAGATATTCCAGCTGCTGCCAGGAAAGAAGTATCTGAATCTGAACCATTGACTGATGATCCAGGAGACTGGCCATCTATAATATCGGACAGGCAAGTGTGTGACATTGTTGCACGTGGCCCACCGCAGCAGAATGAAAATTACGAATTTCTATTTAACGAGGAAAGACGGAGGTTCACAAGTACTCATTTCTATCGAACCATGGCAAATGGCGAGAAAATAAGACGTTCATGGTTAATGTACTCAGTTCAGAAAGATGCCATTTTTTGTTTTTGTTGTAAATTATTTGGCACTGGCAACATACCGCTACGTCGTGGAACATCTGCTTGGAAAGCACTGTCAAAAAGACTTCAGCAGCATGAAACAGGCAAAGGTCATCAAGACTGTATAGTGAAATGGTTTGACCTTCGGTCAGGCATAGTAAACCGTACATCTATTGACCAACTTGAATTGCAGGCTTTTCTGAAAGAAAGAGATTTCTGGAGAAATGTTGTCAAACGCATGGTTGATGTCGTTATTTTCTTGTCCGAAAGAAACTTGGCATTTCGAGAAAGTAATGAAAAGCTCGGCAATCCTTCGAATGGCAACTTTTTGGGACTGTTTGAACTGCTTTCAAAGTATAATACTGTCCTCAGCGAACTTTTACAGAGGATTAAGAAGGCAGAGACACATGTTCAGTACCTCAGTCCACAGATCCAAAACGAGCTGATTCAACTTGTTGCCAGTAACATTCAAGAGGCCAACATAGCGCAGCTTAAAAAAGCAAAATATTATTCAGTTATTTTGGACTGTACTCCCGACGTGTCACATGAAGAACAGATGTCTGTGGTGTTACGCTTTGTTGAATGCAACGGTGAAGATGGTGTCAATATTCGTGAAGCGTTTGTTGGTTTTCTTAATGTTTATGATACAACTGACGAGGGCTTATTGGAAGCGTTTCTTGAAAAGGCAAACAACTTAGGAATAGACATTGCTGACGTGAGAGGTCAAGCTTATGATAACAGCGCAAATATGAGAGGAAAGAATTAAGGAGTTCAAGCCTGCATGCTAGAAATAAATGACCGTGCCTTGTATGTACCATGTGGAGCTCACACTTGGAATCTTGTGATCTCAGACGCGGCAAAGCCATCGAAATATGCCGTTGACTTTTTTGGTCTGATTAATGTTATTGATAATATTGATAATATACGTTATTTTTTCTTCTTCACCTTCACGTTGGGATATACTTCAAGAACATATGCCAATATCTGTTAAAGGGTTATCGGACGGAGTTTGAGAATTGATGCTGTGAAGCCATTGCGTTATCACCTTGAAGAATTGTGCAATGCTTTGTCATCTTTGCGAGAATATGCGCTCGAAAAGAAAGATGGCAATACAGCAACAGAAGCCGGTGCGCTTTTAGACCATGTTACTACGTGGCCTTTTGTTCTGACTGTGTACACGTGGTACGATATACTATTTTACGTCAATAAAACCAGCAAATTAATTCAGTCACCAGATGTGTCAATTGACGTACTGCAGGCAGAAGTCGGTGCTGCAATGAAGTTTTTGGAAGACTATCGAAATACAGGATATAACTCTGTGGTCACAAATGCACATGAAATAGCAGAGCATATGGGTATTGAGCAGGTGTTTCCAGAAACCAGGGTGCGACGTAAGAAGAGAATGTTTGATTATGAATGTGCTGATGATTTGAGTCGTCTTTCTGCCGAAGAAAAATTCAAATCGCAGTTCTTTCTTGTTCTCACTGATCAGGCCATATCTTCTGTTTCGTAGCGATTTGACCAACTCGTGGAGTGGTATAAGTTGTTTGGATTTCTGTACAACGCTAACAGCCTGAAGCAGTGTCACAGAGAAAATGAACTGGAGAATCACAGCAAAAATTTTGACACAAAAATGGGAGACATTGATGCCAACGAACTCATAATGGAATTGAATCGTTTTATTTATGTCATCGAGAAAGAGAGAGGACTTGTCACGGCAAACGATTTTTTAACGTACATATACAAGAACAGCCTTCAGGAGATATATCCGAATCTTTGCATTTGCATCAGAATTCTTCTGACCACACCAGTTACTGTCGCTGGTGCTGAAAGGAGTTTCAGCAGAATGAAATAGATCAAGAATATCCTGCGCTCAACCATGACAGAACATAGGCTTTCTGCGCTTGCAGTTATCTCAATCGAAAACAAGATTGCCAGATCTCTGGACTATGAAGCATTGATTAACCAATTTGCAGAGAACAAGGCTCGAAAGAAGCACTTTGCATAAATACGGAATACATGTACACTGTAGGCCTATGTATACATAATATGAACCCTGTATATTGTATAAAATAAATTCCGCATTCCAGTTTCTGCATTGTAAGGGGCCCTGGACATATGTTTGGAGGGGGCCACGTTCTTTGTTGCTACGGCCCTGAATACAGTTACAATGCCATGCTGAGGAATTGGACCAATACTGAATAATCGACTGAATAACCAGCACAGCTCCCAGTGGCACCTTAGTTTTCCTTAAACATAGTCCATCTAAGAACTACCCCAGCCAACCCTGCTTCATCTGTGAGAGAGCTCATAGGAAAAACAGCTCAGAGGAGAAAGACTGAACAGCTGCAGTCAAGCTGCTCCACAGGGATGAAACTCCTTGCACTTCTCGCAAGAGTGCCCTGGCCCAGTCACAGTGTGGATGAACGCATTCTATCTACCTAAATTCTCCTTGCATTTTCTATTGTATGCAGGGTTCTTTGCTCCCATTTCTAAACTGTTGCACGCTAGAACAGCTGATGCATTTCACCCTAGAAAGGGTGGCCACTTCAGCAGCAGATAAAACAATTGCTCCATGTGTCTCTCTCTCTCTAGGGTGTTCTTTCTTTTTTTGTTACACCTCCCACCCCCTAAATGCTACTCGCAAATACACACTTGTGGTTCCCATCGACTCCATAACAAGCTGAAAGCACAGTCAGCTTGTACAATGAAATTGTGAGGTGCTTGGGGATATATTTGGCTGGCAGGTGCTGTATAAAAGTCATTATTGTTAATATTCCAAATGAGATCTCTGCAGCAGGTTCACTCTCCATTTGACTGTGGTTGTTTTTCAGCACTCCACACAGCTATGCATTGCAAGCCGAAGGCTTGATTCTTTAATGTGCTAGGGAGACATGGAGAGAAGTGAGGAGTGGGGCATGCCTGAGGGCTCAAAGCAGCACTCCATGGCTGATTTTTGATTTAGAGTGAAGAGCACCAGAGAGGCTGACCGAGGAAAGGGAGGATTATGGGCTGAGGCTCCAACACAGCATTTATGTTGCTTGTTTTGTACTATGGATAGCCAAGGTTAAACACCTTGGGAGAAAGAGACTGTATACGTCAGAAAATGCCATGCGAGGGCTGAAGACCTGAGCTGCTGCTCGTCCCCTCTTTTTTTTTTTTTTTTTTTGCAAATCCTCCATGTCACTGCCACAGGCTGGATTGAGCTGACTCGTGGATAGTATCCATCTTGGTATGAGGTTGTAGTTTACGTCCCTCCCTTTCACAGTCCACTTGCACTTATTGTTTCTGATTTAAAGCTGGCTTAAAGCCACCCAGCTGCCTGTGAAACTTGGCAACATTTGTCTTTGACGTTTGCCCTGCAGTGCTTCCAAAGTGGCTGAACTTCAATGAGAAGTGTCCCATTCCCGGCCCATCCTGGCCAGAGTGCTCACAGTACTACAGGGCTGGCCTGGCTACTTTAAGGCTAAATGCTGCTGGCACCATCCAATGTGCAGAAGTTTGCTGAATGGTGAAGAATTGCAGAGAGGAGAGAAGCTTTCTTACAGCGTACGTGGAGAGGCCAGACTGGAGTCTTTGTCACACGCTTCAAATGAATGAGAGTCAGGAAGTGACGGACCTGAGAGCTAGAGTATCAAACTGATCAGCCCAGCTTTCATTATCCAAGATGGGCCAGAGGCAAAATGTAAGCGAACCACATAAAGGACGAAAAGGAAACGTGACTCTTCAAATTGGTTTGGTTTTCATACACAGAGGTGCTATTTTTGACAAAGCAAAATGTTCTATTCTTCCACACACATACAGCAAGCACATGCTGTCAGCCTACAATAACTTGTATAGACTCAGGAAAATTATAACATAAAAATAACATCTTCTTGACAGAGGACATTATGCGTCTTCTCTATAACGTGGTTGCTTTCTCTGCATGCAAGAGTGCTTGGAAATATAAAGGTGCAGTACACAAAATAAAGGCCTCACAGATTCATAATTACACATATCACCATATAAGGAGATTACACATACATATTTAAGGCCAGGTTGACCAATACATTTCGGCTACTTTGGGCCATTCCGCTGATTCAAAGCAGCTACAAACGTGAGTTAGCCGGCAAGTGAACCTGGGTTTACAACTTCGTGGTGTCACCTAAGCAGTGCTCCAGTGAATGTGGCCCATTATTTAAAGGGATCCTGTCAGGTTACAAATACTCATAAAAGGCAGCCCAGTCCCCGTTTTGAGTGACAGGAGCAATGGTTTTTTGAACAGGAACTTCACTGGTGGGATAGGCAAAGTATCTTAGGGCCCAAGCAGAACTCAGGGTGTTGGGTAGATGAAAAGAGTGTGAAGGACCAGGCTGACCTGAGGAATGAATTCTCTCAGAAGAGGACCTCTGTAAATCCCCAGCAGCTGAGCTCCTTTCCAGCTTGCGTGGAATGCAGTTCAAGCTGCCTCAGCATTTATTGAGTTTCAAAGTAAGATATTTAAAGGGGGAAGAGCTGTGGTAAAAGCAACTCCTACATTTCAAGCAACTTTGGAATCACTTTTATGGACTGATCTTCCTCCCTATGAAATGGCACAACATAGGACACTACAAAGTGCATAAGAAAAAAAAATATAGAGATGGGAACTTAATGGCTCAGATGATCAATTAAGGGAGACAGAGACTTTCTCTGGTTCAAAGGCACAACTGGTTGGCAGTGACTGAATGTTGTTACCATTGGGTAAGAGGATCAAGGAGCAGTGTTGGGGAAAAGCTTGAGCTGTACCTGCTGCGTGGATGAAGAGAGACTTTCTATCAATCTGACACTTCTCTCGCGTAGTAGTAACTATACTACAACTGCATCACATTAAGTTGTTGGGCTAGATGCAGGAACTGCTGGGTGAAACGTAGCCTGGCCTGTGTCACGCAGGAAGTCAAAGTAGATGATCATAATGGTCCCTTCTGACCTTAAAATCCATGAATCACAGCACAGTGATAAATACTCCCTGCATTAATGCCAGCCTAAAGAGATTTATAGCTATGTAACAGATTGGCAGACTCTAGGAACCTGCATAATTAGGTGAGTCATATCTATCTAGTCACTATGTTGTTAGTGGCTTCATAAAAGTGCAGGGCAGTTACTGCTAACTCATCCATGCAGGTGGGTTCAATTAGCTCCCAACCAGGATAGGAGGAGTAGGAATCTTGGTTAGTGGCAAAGGGAGTTAGGGTTTGGGGTGGAGAGGTCTTGCAGGGAAACCTTTAGGAACAGCTAAGCTTAGGTGGAGAGTTTGTTTGACTAATAACACAATCAACCTAAAGTGAGATACTTAGATGGGCATAAATGGAGATGTTAACTATGTATATTCTCTGTCCACAATGGGAACTCTATCATCTGGTAAGAGTTGTTGTTATTATCATAATTACTTCTAAAGAGTGTGGCCTCATGAATTAATTAAGAGATTACACACAGTAACCGCATTTATGTGCAAGGGAAGGAGTATCCATCAGCCAGTCAATCAGAACAAAGATGGTCTGAACCATTCAAAAGTAAGACGTATTAAAAATTCAACATTTGTTGCTCCAGAGTGGCTGAGATACTGCCATCTCCTCTAATCTAAGCATAGGAAGATGCTCAGATTTCCATAGATACTTTGGGCAGTGCATACTGAATTGTAAAGATACCCACTATCGATCAGTTTTAGAATTCCATCTCTCCCCCCATATTTTTCTGCTAATGCATCATAAAAAGTGCATCAAACATTTCCGTTCTTCAACTGGGATGAGCTGAACCAAAACCCTGGATTCAATCTTCCCTGTATGTTCAAGTTATTAGAAGTCCAAACCTGGATCCTTATTTTCCAAAGGGCTGTCTATCTTTATAATAGGCTAAACCAAAACCTCAACTCTGAACATCCCCAAACTCTGGGGAGTTCAAAATCAGAATCTGAATTCAAATGTTGTTGCTTTAGCCCATCTCTATCTAGAGTTGGGGCTGGGTCCAGCTCCCATTGAAGTTAATGAAAATCTTCCCATTAATTTTAATGGATGCTTGACCAGTCCCTTGAATCCAAAAACCAAACCATGATAAGCCTTAGAGATGCAAAATGAAATATAGCTGGATTTATCTAACAGCAACACACAAATGTAGAGTGATGTGCCATCTGGGGTATTTGGCAGTGATGCACATCTAGAAACTTTTCTAGCATTGCAAGCTTTTACACTTCTTGTTCAGATGCCATCTACCTCCACCTAGCAGCGAATCCAACCCAACTAAAAACAGATAAGCAGCTTATCTCTTTAAGTTGCTTTGTCTTTCCTCTTTGCTTCAGCTCTTTCATCAGTGTGAAATCTCCCGGTAAAGGGCATTCCTAGGAGAAATTTCACAGAATGCAAGAAAGAAAGAACAAAATGCAAGCGTGGCTGATTCTCACTGGATTGAGGCTTCCCATTAATATTGTCATGAATCACACGCACGAGCTTTTAGTGTTGCTTCTTGGGATTCTTCCTCTTTACATATCAGATACTAATTATCTTACTAGTTGAGCTGCAACATTTGATTTGGCATTTAACCTGCCTTTGTCTTGTAAATCAACACGGTAGATGAGATGAAGCAAAATGATTAATGAAAAAGAATCCACAGTTGTCTTTCAGAAGGAGGAGAGAAGAAACTGGTACACATGGAGATTCCACTTTCAACTTCCCCCTTGAACACATTTTGATCTGAATTCCCAGCCATTAGTATTAGCAAGAGGGTAAAACTTGAATTTTGACGGCTACTCTGCCATATAGAATGATATAGCCTCTTTCTTTTCATGCCCCTTCCAGGCTACCCAACTGCCCCTTTTATAATGTGGACTCACATCAGCCTATTAAGACTATAATGGCATGGCTATGCTGGCATATCCCCATTATGTAGATGAAGCCGACACCAATAGAAGGGTTTTTTCAGTCAGTGCAGAAACACCACTTTCCTGAACAATATTAGCTTACCTGATGGAGGCACGCTTCCATTGGCACAACTATATCAGATGGGGTGTGCTTTTCCACGCCCCAGATTGATGCAGCTCTGCCCATATCATCTTCAGTAGTGTGCCCAAGTTTTCATTATTATTAATCCTTTCTAATGGCACCCAACGATGTAATAGGCACCTCCCAAAGCCAAAAGAAGGTGTCCCAAGGAGCTTACAATTGATTAATATTAAACATGACATAACTGGCAACAAAACAGTAGGGAGGAGAAATCATTAATACGATGACACAGGGACTCAGCAAGATTGATGGCAGACAATGACAACAGAAGAAAGAGCTTTCTCCTTTGTGGATACATGAATTACAGTAAATGAATTGTTTTAGCTCACTAGGCATAACATAGTGGTGCACCTGAAAGAGGACCGTGACTCAGAAGAGGGCATTGTGCATGAAGGTCAGCTCAGGGAAGGTGGCTGTGGCAGAAGCAGGTCCACAGTGAGGAAGGAAGGTGATGAGGTTGAGATACTGGGCTGGGAATAACAACATCTGTGTTTGATTTCTAGCTCTAACACATGCTTCTTGTGTGACTTTGGATACACATTTGATCCCAGCACAGGTAGACAGACTCGAGCTAGCATGCTAAAAATAGCATGGGATAGTCAACAGCTATTTTTAGCAGGCTAGGTTGAGCAGAACTAGCGCGTGGCCATTGATCCACGCTGGAAAGCACACTCCTAGTAGCAATATAGATGTAGCCAATGAGGACAATAACTTAGCACCTTTCAGGATTTGAAAACACATCACAAACTATATCATCAAGACACCATACCAAGTATACCATCATCCTCCACTCAGATGCTGCCATCTCTGAGACGGAACAGGGCAGCTGTTTAACAGGCCACAGCAATGCTGCATAAACAGCTTATGACGCTCTTAATCAGTTGAAACTATAGAAAAGAAACAAAATGACCACACTGGAATTTGGCCGGACTTCAGTTTGTTCTTGATATCCTAGCAGAGACTTCCATATAATCACCAAAAAATAGAGGTTTTCAAGAATGGGTGCCTAAAATAACAGGGCAACTTATCTATTAAAGGCTGGTGGGCTTGGGGGCTAGGCAACCCTCATTCCTAAAGAGGCACACCTGGGGGAGATTAGCTGTTTCCATATAAAAAATAGCAGGAAGCTATAGAGAGGGAGATTACTCAGGAAATTGCAGAGAGATTTCAGAGAGTGAGAAAGCTCCTGCAAGGGAGACAATGAGGCCTGGGGAGTTGCCCCAGATAGACAGGGTTGAGAGTGGCTGGCTAAATCAGGAAGCACCCCGCAGAGAGAGTTTTCGGGGGTTTCTGGCAGCAAGTAGGTTCCAGCAGAGAAACCTGAAACTTAAGGAGTGAGACAACGGGCAGGAAAGGCCTGGGGGAAATGGATGGACTTCAACTTAATTTTGAACATTTGTCAATTTGACAAAGCAGAACCCAAGAAAGGATGGGAATGGACAAAAGTTTTTTGAGTTTACTGAACAATCCCAGAGGAAAAACTGAGGCAGGTTGTCTGTCGCATGACGTTAGGCCTTGATGGAGTGCATGGAAAGTGGCTGACTCTTACAGTTAGGCTCCTTAGTCTATACCTAGACACCTAAATAAGTGACCTGGCTTTCAGGTGTCCTGAACACTCAAACATCTCTTGTTCACTTGAAGTATGCATGCATTTGTTATGTGAACCTAGTTTTGCCCCATGTAGTTATTGTAACTGCAGGCAGGTATGGCGATTAAGTTGTTTTGCTTGCACAACTTTAGTAAGTGTGTACATAAATCTAGACATCTGTGGAGCTGCTGGGTCCTCAGCATTTATTTAGCTACCTATATATTACCTTTGGAGCTTAATTTTAGGCACTTGTTTTTGAAAATGATAATGAATCTACCTCCTAGAACTAGAAGGGACTTTGAAAGGTCATTGAGTTCAGACCTCTGTCTTCACTAGCAGGACCAAGTACTGATTTTTGCCCCAGATCTCTAAGTGGCCCCCTCAAGGATTGAGCTCACAAACCTGGGTTTAGCAGGCCAATGCTCAAACCACTGAGCTATCTCTCCCCCCACAAAAGATTGGTGTATTACATAGCACAAGAAAGCAGTTTAGCAAAACTGGTAACTTTTCTTTCGGCCAAATTCAGACATTCTCCTTTTATCCCCACTCTGTATGCTAAGCAAACAGTCATAGGTTAATACCTCATTACTGACGCTCTCATTTCTTCTCTGTCATGCAACAGGCCTGAACAAAAAGGATCCATTAAAATGACCGTCCCCCACCAACAGAAACTTGGTTTTTGACTAACTGAATACTCACCGAGTGGCTGCTTTCCTCAAGAATTTTTTTTATTGACGAACTGAACATTTTTTGCCAGCAACTGGTCCCCCTCCCGCTTTTGGAGGTTTTGGCCCACCCCAAAAATCAGTTTTTGGCTGATATTTCTTGATTTTTGGTGGTTCAATATTGAAACATTTTGGTTTTCCAATTTTTTATGAAAAGTCAAATATTTTTCAAAAACAAAAAGTCAGACTCAAGTATGTACTTTTCAGTGGCATTATAAAAAGAATGAGTTTGATTCTGATCTCATTTACACAAGTCTTGTGCCAGCTAAACTTCACTGACATTGAGTTAGTTCTGATTTTCATCAGTATTAGTGAGATCAAAGGGGGGGTCACAACGGAGCTGCTATTTAAGCCAGAGTAAATAACATACTCATTCTTGGGCGTGCACACGAATGTGGAAAGCTGTGCTCCACTTGCCTTTTTTTGAAACACCACTGCAAATTATCTTGGTGCTAACGACATTTAAATAAAGGAAACAAGGGCTAAAAAATAAAATAAAAAATCTTCCCTGATAACGACAAGACAAGAATACCCATAAGAAAAAGAAGAGAGAGATGACATACTTCTTTGCTTGTGACATACATTTTTTACACTGCTTGGGGGCTTTGCTTCCTGATAGTTTACATCATCAACTGTCAGGGCCTTTCCATGCATGATTTATGTGTTCATAATAAAGACACTGTATTTTAGGAACTTATCTATGATTTCTAGCAGCTCAAACGAACAGAAATAAAAAACAGCTTATGAATAATATAAAGTTTAGTTAAAAAATATTGGGTTTTGAAAAATGGGAGATGCGTTTATTTTCCACTGCTTCATTTATTCTTTTAAAATCAGAATTGAAGGATATCTATTAAAGGCCATTTTACACTGAAATTTGGGTGCCAGAAGGGCAAGTTCTGTGGATGCACATGCAACCTTCTGTTTGTGAAACCCACAAATGGATACGCAAATGGAGACAGGGCACTAAGTCACGGAGGATGGAGCATTTACACTGGTTTAACTGGGGCAAAATGAGACTCTCAAGAGTGCAGATTATGGACCTCTTATTCATAGCTATTCATGAGCAGTCTGTCAGTTCCAAGGAGATGACTCACTGGAGTCAAGTGTTCTCCAGTTGAAGTAAAGGGTTCCTACCTTGGCTGAGTATTTTCAAGAGCAAGTCAGGTGATAGCATTAGATGCCAGTTGTCAGTATTACTGCTTGCGTTATAGTAGCACCTAGAGATCCCAACAAAGACAGTTGGTTGAACTGAAATGAACCCCATTGTCTTAGACACAGTACAAACACATAATAAGAGAGAGTCCCTGCCCTGGAGAATATACAGTCTAAGACAGACACATAAAGAATAGAGAAAAGGAAATATCTCCATTTTACAGATAAGAGACACAGAAGTCAAATCATTCGGCCAATGTCACATGGGAAGATTGTGACCGCATCGGGAATTGAACCCACATTTCCCAGGTCCCTGCCCAGTCTCATAAAATAAACTGGTGCAACTTCAGCACCACATATCATAGTTTGCCCCATACAATATAATAAAATGAAACAGAGAAAATTAATTCTTACTTAATGACAACAAAAACATAAGGGTGTAAAAACCTTAAGAAGTTCTCTGAAAATGTGAATATAAGTTCTCATTCAGCTCCAAAAATGGCATTGGGGGGGGGAGAATGGGACAGAGGTCCCTCATAGCCTCCAAACCTGTTTTAATTATCCCCTCCCAAGACAATTATTAATGGGAGAGGAAAAATATTCTGCTACTGTAGCTGGTAATGTATTCCCTTGAGGATGAGAATCCAGAACATCACAGAGCACAAGACCCACTCTGGGGCCGTTGAGCACATTGTTATTGGCTCAGAGGCCAGAGTGCTACATTCGAGCTGCTGATGACACTCTTAAATGACTTGAAGGCTGAAATGAACCTAGTTATGAAAGCAAAGCTGCGCACGCACTGAAATAGTCAAATGGAAAGGAAACCCTTGTATCAAAGACTGCTCTGGGTATAGAATCCATGTCAAAGGGAGAAACAGATCAAGTATAAAGATGTGGGTTTATAACGGAGTCTTCCAGAGACAAGGACGGGATCCTTGAAAGGGCTGAGTCGTTTTCATCACTGATGACAGCATTTTTTTCTTCCTCAGTTCTTATCAGATGGCCTCAAAATGCTTTCCAAATGTGAACTAAGCCTCACAGCAAACTGAGGGGAACTAACATGCAAGGACATTAAGTATGTGCAGAAAGTGTGCAACTGGGTGTGTAAAGTGCATGTTTTGTGAGGGCAGATGTGTAGCCATCTTGTGAAAATAGGCCCCGTAGGATTAGCTCACCCCTAACATCAAATAATTTGCCACAACCAGTAGCTAAGCATATAAAATCACTGGCACCATTGTAAGGTAGTACAGATGTCAGACCAAATCACTTCTGAATGTGTCTAATGTGTCTAGCTCTAGTGTGTTAGACAACAGGGATCCATTGCCAGACCTTTGTGATGGACCCTCGACAGGTCTGCTGTGTGCTAGGGACCTAGCAAATATATATTCTGGTGAAGGGCTTAGAGTCAACGGAAAATGGTTCTTGCATTTTAGCATGCATTATCCCTGACCTGGGTGCCCACCTGGAGCAGGAAGAGGCCTATGAAAAGGTCTTTGCATGGAGGCTGCGATGGCTGAGTCAGAATAAAAGGAGCAAACTGCTTTGGTAACCATGCAGTGCTGCTCAGCACTGAAAGACTAAAAACAGAGTGTGATTTTGTGTGTATCATCTCTGATTTCTGTATCCAACACGCTCAGTTTACAAGTAAAAGAGCCTCTTTTCAATGAACTTGCAGACTTGCCTTGGATCGGAGAGAAATCTGGGGTCTTTCTAGCTCATGCATCATTATCTGGACTAGAAGTTCTGTGGGACAAATTCTGTCCTCAATGCCAGATGTGCAACATGTTTTTCTTCAAAGTACATCCTCAGTAGCACCTGTGAAACCCCATTCTCTGCAAATTAGGACCACAGAAACACCCCCATTGGTATCAGTGAGGCTTCACGGGCACAACTGACTAGCCTACATATTAATCCATTCTAATGGTGTTACACGGCAAGAAATAGAATCCAGCTCACTCCCTCTTTGCTGCCTTGGCTCTGCAAGGTCAACAGGAGCAAAAGAACAGTTGCATTTATTTTGCTAGTTATGTAGTTTAAAAAAAAAATCCCCCCAAAAGACATAGTCTGAACTTGGCTCTCTAATCTTTGCAGGATCTTCTGCACCATCATTATCTATAACAAACACATAATTAGACTTGGAAGGATTCGATTTTTGTAGGTAAAGGTGAGTAAATGTTGATTTCACTGCACACAGACAAATGGACAAAAAAAAAATATTTCCACCCATAGTAAATGAAATTTACAGATGGGCGAAGTAAGAAAAATGCTGCTTGAGAACTTAGGAGAGTTTGATTTAAGGATATTTGCCTTTTATATTTTGATGTGTGATTTTGTCAATTTGTTTGTTAATGTTTATAAAGTTTACCTTTTGGAATGCCAGTGTCTCATGATATTAAATAATTAGTCTGACCTCCCTCAATATCTGACCCCCAATAATTTCCTGAAACTGTGAATCTGAAATAAGCATTGATATGTCAAAATTCTTTTAAAAAAAAATCTTTCTGCCAAGTCTAGAAAGAATGGTACAGCTCCCCTCTTTCTCTCCCCTTCCCTGCCCATGTCTTCTGCAGCTGTCATCAACTTATGCCCATATTCAAACATTACAAGTGGTTTTTAGTGTTAGAAAGGCCAGTTCTGATGATCATGGGTACCTCAGCTCAAAGGCTTCAAAGTCCAGTTTAGGCAAAACATCTGCAATACCCACTGCAAGTCCAATCATCTCATTTATAGCCATCTAGCCTAGGAGACCAGAGCATACAAATATAAATATGAGACCCTATAAATATGAATGTGATCAGAGTCCAAATACTACAGTGCCCGGGCAATTAGAGATAGATGGACAATTATTGGGAGTGCTGTATCACGCATCTTGGACACGCAAAATGCCAGTAGCTTTTAATGGATGTTCTGGGAGCACAGGAAGAGCTATATAAAGCCTTTCTGCACAACGCACGTGTTCATAAGCCTCATTGTATAAGCTGATCCTTCTCCTGATCTCTCCTTTGCACGCCTGAGCTCTGGGCAAGGGCCGTGGTCCTGGTGAAGTGGAATTATTTGTAAGTAAGGCAGTGTGCTGAGGTTGAGCAAGTTGCTGCAGGCACTTTGGGAACTGCCTTTCCACTCAGCTTTTGTCACTGGTGAACTGTACTTTAGGAACTGGAGAGAATATTTTTACCCTATCTTCTATCAGACCAAGTTTTATTGCAAATATTGATGTCTTACTATAATATGATATAGGTGTTTTATTGATGAATTCCCACTTGGACTCTTACTCAACTTCAGTAATGAATTCTGGTCCCACTATTTATTTATTTTTAAAAGCACTAACAAATTTCACCAGAATTATATATCACAGATCATGCATCTTAGCTGGGTACTGCAAATTCAAAGAGTCAAAGTCTAGTAAATCTCAGCATGTGAATTATATTCAGCTTACAGACAAATATGAGCAGCAATACTTTACTACTACTATTACAGTACAGGTCCCGACTGATATTTGGGCACTGTTGTGCCAGGAACTATATATACACACGTACAAAAAGAGGAAGACCCTGCCCCAAAGAGCGTACAATAGGTAAGATATAAAGACCTGATCTAAACAGACAGGATAGGCAATGGCAAGGTTAAAAAAGAAAAGGTACATTATTCCCATTTTACAGATGAAGAAGTGAGGCACAGAATCATAGAGTTGGAAGACACCTCTGGAGGTCATCTAGTCCCAACCCCTGCTCAAAGCAGGACCAATCCCCAAACAGATTTTTCACCACAGTGCCCTGAATGGCCTCCCTCAAGGATTGAACTCATAACCCTATGTTTAGCAGGCCAATGCTCAAACCACTAAGGTATCCCCTCCCACTAAAATGACTTGCCCAACGTCACAAAAGAAATGAATCAAGATCTCTTGAGCTCTAGTCTGGTTCTAATTTATAGTGCATATTATGTAAATTCAGCCAGCTTCCTACAAAATTCATCTGTTGACCTCTATAAATGGCAATTCAAATGGCAAACTAGCCTGACAGCAGAAGAGCAAATGATTGCCTTCTCCTAACTCTGGATTCCCTTTCGCACAGCACTATCACCTGTCGACTGAGTGACAACAGACGTCTTGGGCCTTGCTGTGGCATTGGGGACTGTCCCTTTAACGGTAAGCTGCCAGACAGAGTCTGCATGTCAAACTCTGCAGCTCTTGCTGTGCACAGCCAATTGGCAACCAGACTCACAATAAGACAGACCACTTGCAAACACCGAGTGATCCCTGATAACCACAGCAGAGGAGAAATCGGTTATCTTGGTTTATTCTAAGTTTAACTTGCTTTGTTTACACATATACACCAGTCCTGAACCGAGATGGTCAGACAGTACGCAGGGCAATCCCTTCTTCCAGACATCTCAGCCCAGCACCAAGAAAGTCTTATTCTCAGAGAGCAACTCTGCCTCCAGAATTGACTCCAATCAGAGCCCAAAGCAGAAAGCAAACTCTCCTGGTGCTCATAGAGTTCCCTCTCTCCTGATGCTGTCTTGTACATTACTTTGCATAACCTAAAATACCACCACCCCACCGCATATCTTCCTCAGAGGCTAAACTTCCCCAAGTGCTGAGAAAATCAACTTGGAAGACTGTGTGTAACTATGCGACTATCCTCGCTTACAGACAGGTCCCCAACCTGAAGCAAATACTCAGCAGCAGCCACACACCACACAACAAAAACACAAACCCAGGAACCTATCCTTGCAACAAAGCCTGATGCCAACGCAGTGACGCCATCATAGGACCTAATCACATCAGCCACGCCATCAGGGGCTCGTTCACCTGCACATTTACCAACATGATATATGCCATCATGTGCCAGCAATGCCCCTATGCCATGTACATTGGCCAATCCGGACAGTCTCTATGCAAAAGAATAAACGGACACAAATCTGACATCAGGAATCATAACATTCAAAAACCAGTGGGAGAACACTTCAACCTCTCTGGTCACTCAGTAACAGACTTAAAGGTGGCAATTTTGCAACAAAAAAGCTTCAAAAACAGACTCCAACGAGAAACTGCTGAACTTGAATTAATGTGCAAACTAGATACCATTAACTTGGGCTGGAAGAGAGACTGGGAATGGCTGAGTCATTACACAGATTGAATCTATTTCCACATGTTAAGTATCCTGACACCTCTTGTCAACTGTCTGAAATGGGCCATCTTGATTATCACTACAAAAGTTTTTTTTCTCCTGCTAATAATAGCTCATCTTAATTAATTAGCCTCTTAGAGTTGATATGGCTATTTCCACCTTTTCATGTTCTGTATATATCTCCTTATTATATTTTCCATTCTATGCATCTGATGAAGTGGGCTGTAGCCCACGAAAGCTTACGCTCAAATGAATGTGTTAGTCTCTAAGGTGCCACAAGTACTCCTGTTCTTTACGTGTAACAGTGCCACCTAGCGACGCCTGCCATAGCAATGTTTCTCAAACAAGCAATTACCTCGGCCTCCTCACACTTACGCCTAGGCATTGTCACAACAGAAGACATCTACTAATATCACGCTTCTGACAGTGATCAATGCTAGATATTCTAGAGAGGACAAAAATCATAGAAAGTCAGGAAATTATGCAATAATATATCAACTGACTCCAGGTGTTAATTTGATAAGATTTGTAATCTGTATCTTAGCTAATGCACAGTAGCTGCAGATGCTGTTGTTACACAGTTCATACAGGTGTGTAATCTGTTTCCCTCTGAATCATGTATGTTCCTCAATAATATTTTACAGCCATGATTTCTGCAAATTAGTGAAACATGGCTTTAAAAATATTTCCTTTGGTCCTTTAGTGTGTGTGCACACAAGCACACATGCACACACACACACACGATGGAGAATAGCAATTTTACTTAGCAGGAAAGTACCGTATATATTAGTGAGAGGTTGCTTATTTTATCTGATTTAACTGTATAAATAATAGTCCCTGTGACTTGTTTTCTTTGGAAGTGGTATAATATATGCAAATCAAACATGTAGCTCATCCATCTTTAATAGCTTTCTTTGTGCCATATAGCTGCATAGCAGCTGGTTTGTCCAATGACCAAGAAATTAAAGTTTGGCAAAACACTAGTTTTCATCAGCATATGACCTTAAGATAATATTTACATTTCAGGAGATGCTGCTCCAGTCAGAACAGAACTGCAGGGCAAACTTACATCTCTGCATACTCCTGCTGGCATCAGAGAGAAAAACTAATAAACTGGATTAGTACATTTTTATTTTTCATAATCCTGCAAACATGCTCAGCCATGTCAAACTTACTCCTGTGTCTTAGGTGAATAAATAAAGAAAACCAAGCAAGGTGGAAGTTATTTAACTTTTCACTGTTTAAGTGATAGATGGAAAGGAGAGAGACTGTTTTTGGAAAACAATGTGCTTCATGCCATTTTGCATGCTAAAATACTGTATAACGCATAGGCCAGGGCTCCAAGATTTGCGTGATTGGATTCAGATATATCCAAGGAAATTAATTTCTCCAGAAGTCCTCTTTGGTTACTAGCAGGTATAGCAATCACATTTTAAGCGTTACTTTGCTCACAGACAGGCTTCTGTAGCTCCAATCACATAAGATTTGCCGGTAGCTTTCTCCTTGGGTAGCTGTGAATTCAGATGAGTGTTTTCAGAGGACAAAACCACCAAGACTGGTTTAAACCTCTCCTCCCCCTGCATTTAGAGAAGAAACATTTTGCTTTTGCTTTTTTAGTAATGTGGTTTCCACCTTTGTCTCTGGTCGTTATTCCAAAATCCCAACCTTTAATGGAATTTGGACTTTTTTAGGGGGTTGGGGGTTGGTTGATGGTTAAGATCATGGAAGCAATATGGTCAGGACTTCATATATAGCTTCAGGATGGATAGAAAAATGTGTCACTAGCTCATAATCTGATTCAATTCAGAATTAGACGTGAATCATGAGGCGATTGTGTGTGTGTGTGTGTGTGTGTAATAAAACAAACACATTTGGTTGTATTTGTCTTCCTGCCTGACTACAACATAATCAGTTTCTCATAACACAACCGTGTGAAATTTACATTACAAAACCACACAGCGCTCATTTAATTTCTGGCTTCATTACAAACTCAAAACTTAGTCTAAACTAGTCAAAAAAGTCTCATACGCTTCCAGAGGCTCATCACCAGTTCCAAGTGAACACATGCTGACTTGTAAAGGTTTAGAGTTGGGACAAAAAAACATGGAAAACTTTCAGTTTCAAACCATGTTTACTAAAAACCATATAAATGTGCAAAATTCAGATCCACATTTCACTAGGGTTGCCAATTCTGGTTGGATGTATTCCTTGAGGTTTCATCACACAACCTAATATTTAACTGACTATTAATCTTTAGTTCCTGGAGACTCCAGGACTATCCTGGGGGGCTGGCAACTCTATGTTTCACACACTCGCAAAATTAGGATGTTCAGATATTAAGGAGCAAAGAATCCTGTGGCACCTTATAGACTAACAGACGTTTTGGAGCATGAGCTTTCGTGGGTGAATACCCACTTCTTCAGATGCATGTGGTGGAAATATCCAGGGGCAGGTATATATATGCTAGCAAGCAAGCTAGAGATAATGAGGTCAGTTCAATCAGGGAGGATGAGGCCCTGTTCTAGTAGTTGAGGTGTGAAAACCAAGAGAGGAGAAACTGGTTCTGTAGTTGGCAAGCCATTCACAGTCTTTGTTCAATCCTGAGCTGATGGTGTCAAATTTGCAGATATTAAGGATAGGTGTAGGGCCGCCTCTAGTTTTGACTAAGTTTTGCTTTAAACACATGGGATCTTCTTCACCTGAAACTCAATGTGGAAGTGAAAGGGTTCATATTCCAGATGGATTGAAACTAGATTCGCCAAGCTGGGAGAAGCTTCAGTATAACTGGGAGGGCAATTCAGAACAAGTAAGGACTGAAACCTTGCAAACCTACGGCCTGATCTTTCAAATTCTTATGCCTTTCAAATAGCTTTACCCATGTGACTAGCCCCATTGAACTCAGTAGGACTTCATAAAGTGGCACATATGATGCAGTATTTGCAAGTCGGAGCCCCAGATTTCTTGAGTTTCAGGGAGCTCTACCTTAAAACGTTCTGGGCCCTTTCCCCTCTGTAACCCTGAGCAGGTCAAATAATCAACAAGCACATAACAGGATATTGAAATGGTAAAGAGGGCCATTCCTTGTAGATAGTTATCAAAGCCATGGAAAGCAGACTCGAATCTTTAACGTTTGCCTGAATTACCAGAGAATTAAGAGTAGATGCTAAGTGTATGTGCCTGTGTTTACATGTATCTTGTTAGAATTTAACAATGTGATTTAATTAGTTTGAAATGCTAAAATCCAGTTCCCGTTTCACAATGCTTCATTATTATATCCTATTGATTCAGAGATCAAAAGGGGATATTATCATTTAGCCGGGATTTGTGGTGTAAGAATAATATTGTCCTCGTTTCTCTTTGAAACTTGTAATTCCACATAGTAAACTACCTGTGAACTGTTTCAGTAATTTGAATGGCTATTGCTTAATGTATTGTTTGAGAAAAGACCCACTGAATGGAGATCACACCATCAGCTGGCTTTAATCAAAGCCCACGTGGTGGATTTACCTATCAACGCCCCCCCCACCCCGCCTTGCTTCAGCTATAAAGGAAGCTTCAGACCTGACCCTTTTTACTTCAGGTCTGCTTAAACTTTGACAGGGATAGTCTAAGCCACAATACTAAGGTCTCCAGGTTTACTCTGCATTTACCCTGGAATTCTCATGGAAGAATTTGAACAAACTCTACATCTGAACTGCCTATTGGACTAGAACCTTTTAAACTGACTCCAGAAAGACTTTTGCAAATCAGCAGCCTCCCCATCTCTTCTATGAAACTGACCTAAAGGCTTTACACACATTTGTATGTATATTGATCTCTTAAACATTTATAACCTCTTCATTTTCCTTTTATTAATAAGTCTTAGATTTAGTTAATAAGGATTGGCTGTAAGCGTGTATTTGAGTAAGATCTGAAATATTCATTGCACTGGTGGGCAATGTGTCCGGTCCTTTGGGATTGGTAGAACTTTAAATATGGTGAATAAGATTTTCAATAACCTCTCACTATATTAGACTTGGATGTCCAGATGGGAGCCAAAGGCTGGATTGCAGTGGTCAGGGACTGTATTTAACTGCTGGTTAACCAGTGTGGTACTACAGAAACTGTTTGGTCACTGGCTCGGTGAATCTAATTATAGAATAAACGACCAATTTTGGAGATTGTCTGCCCCATTCCTTGCAGGTTGCCCTGAGCTGGCGTTCTCAGTGTGGCTCTTGGATTTGAAAGTTACAGAACACCAACCTGATGAGGCATACTAAGAAATGTCTTCTCAAGAACAGTGCCCCACAAGGGGGCATTGGCTGAGTTAGCCCCTTATCTCCACTTCCCAGGAAACAGTCTTTGCCAAGGGGGTTCCCCAAGACACAAAGGAACCACCTGCTTGAGACACAGACACTCTGGGGCTTGGTGCAGAGATGCTCACTGTGGCGAACGGCACTAATGCAGCCAGTTTTCTTAAACAATATCCTGTAACTGAGAGTGGTAATATCTAGCTCTTATATAGGACTTTCCTTCAGCAGATCAGTGTCATCATCCCTGTTTGACTGACAGGGAAACTGAGGCACAGGGAGGGGAAATGACTTTTACTCAGCAGGCCAGTGGTACAGCTGGGAATAGAAGCTAGGTCTCCTGTGTCCCAGTCAGTCTCCTCTCCATTAGGCTATACTGCCTGCTCTGAGTCATCCTGACATTGACCTTAATAAAAAAAAAATGATATATATTCACACAGCAATTGTTTGGGGTTATTATACATGACAGAAAAACCACAGAATGCAGCTTGGTTTTCTGATTCCAGAGTGAGTTTGCACGGACAGGAGGTGGAGAAAAGGCCTTGTAAAGTGATCAGATTGGATCTGGAAATTGCCAAGATCTAACAAACACAGTGCCCCGCAAAGCCATTTTTAGAACCACAGTTTAAATATAGACCTCGTTAGCAGCACCTGCTGTGCTCAGGAAGTGTCATCTGTGAAGCATCACTCAGATTCAGTGTCACATACAAAAGTAGGACACACATTTGTCACAATGAACATGCTCTCTGGAGTAAAGAATACTGCTTATGGCTTGCCACCTGGACGGCGCTCATGGCTGCTGTATATATGTATATTTTTAGTGAAGCTTATTGGGGAAAGGACCAGATCTTCATATCTGTTTGGCCAGTGCCTAGCACAATCAAGCCCCGTCCTGGTTGCAGCCTGTGGGTGCTACCATAAAACAATTAACAAATTGTTGATGCAGGCTGTTTTTGTGGGGGCTGGGCTGGACTGCCAGGGAGAGAAAAACTGGTGATTGACTTTGGGTGTGTGTGACTGTCATTCCAGAGTGCCCCCTTCTGTCACTGTGTGGTGCAGCAGCCACTAAGCCTTCATGTCTCAGCTGCTTTTCCACTGCTTTTCCCAGCCTCCAACACCTTCTGGATTGCAGAGACTTAGTCCTTGAAGCTAGGCCACTTACAGTTCTTCCCCTTCCAGGGCACTCCAAGTCCAGCTCAAGTACAAAGAAACGTAAACCAAATCTTCCGTTTCCTCCAGGAGGATCTGCTGGGCATCTGTCATCCCTGGCCAGCCTTATCTCCTGCACTTAGAGCCTCACATCTGCCCTTTTTCTGCCTCCCCCTCCAACTGAGCAGGACTCTTCCTGTTAAGCATCTCCCAAGCAAACTGGTTCCTTCTCCAGGCGACTGGGCTTTTGTTGGCCCATTAACTCTTTCCTAGCTTGCAGGGAGGCATGCACACCCCATTACACACCCTCCCACCTATTAGTGTCCCCGTCATGGTACATAGGTTCTCTTTCCTCAGGGTTTCAAGGTCTCCAGCTCTCCTTCTTGCTCACTACCCAGTGATCTCTCTCTTTCTGAGTTGCCCAAGAAGTCCTCAGTCAGCTGCCCTCTTTCTAAAAGGGTAATTTGCTGTCTGTGCTTTGTGGCTACTCGTTGCAGCCCTTATCCCGTCATGACAGGACCCACACACCAGGTGTCTTCTGACTCCCCTTCCTCAAAGGAAAAGCCCTTTCTTCCTTGGCCTCTTACCCAGGCCCTGGCATGCTGACGAGGGGCTGTAGTCATTCACAGAGCTCCTGTTTCTGTGTCAGGAGCTGCCTGAGTCTCTCCTGTACACCATTCCAGCCTGTCATAAGCTTTCAGTTCCTGGCAACCTTTGCCTGGAGCATAGTCAACTCCTGCTCCAGCATCAAGCACTGCTGCTTCCCACACTCCCTCCACTACCCTACGTGGTGCTATCTTTTGCTCCAATTTTGTCATCTGCTCAGTAATCTTCTGCTGGGAGATGCTTCTGTTTTCCAGCTCTTCTCAGTCTTTCAGCTGTTCTCATAAGCTCTGAAGATGATCAGGAGCTTCCTTTCAGCTTTCTCACTTGCACACCAAGCTTCCTCCACTTCTTTTCTGATGAACGGTTGGTCTTCCCTCATAGGCTGTCAGGCTAGATTCATGACACCTTTCCTCTCCACCATTTTTTGTGCTACTTTCCTCCACATTTGGGCTGAAAAATCTCACCAGTCTCTTCTTAAGAACACTGGCCACAGAAGACCCTTTACTACCCCAACACATACCCAACCTCTCTGGCTCTGTACTCCCAGCTCTACCTCTCTGATGGGGCAGACCTCACATCTCTTCATGCACACAAGACATGCACAGGGAGATGCTAGTCCATCTTCTTTGCCAAAACCTCATTTTCCCCCAAAAGAGTGTCCTTATGACTGGAGTCCATGAGGCCTTCCACTGGCATGCTTCCCAGCTTGTCTGGTACCATGTATGGTTGAGTCCTGGTACCATTCCTAGCTATAACAGCAGCCTAGGTGATCATTCTCCATTGGCTGGCAGGGAAAAAAGGGAGGAGATTTTGCTTATATATCGAAGTTGTGGTGAAGTTGAGATAGAAGTGAGAGGCAGACCTGTTGAAAGGCTCTGAGTCATGATAAAAGGGGTAAAACACAAGGATGTCACGGGAGGGGCCTACTGTAGACCACCCACCCAGGAAGAAGAGGTAGATAAGGCTTTTTTTTTAAACTACTAACAAAATTACCCAAAGCACAGGACTTCGTGGTGCTGCGGGATTTCAACCCAGACATCTACTGCAAAAATAACACAGCAGGGCAAAAAATATTCAGTAAGTTCTTGGAGTGCATTAGAGACAACTTTTTATTGCAGAAGGTCTAGAAAGTAATTAGGGGATAAATTGTTTTAGATTGGATTATGACAAATAAGGAAGAACTGTTTGAGAATTTGAAGGTGGAGGCAGCTTAGGATGAAAGTGATCATGAAATGACAAATTCATTATTCTCAGGCATGGTAGCAAGGAAAACAACAGACCACAGGCAGTGGACTTCAATAAGGCAGATTTTTGGCAAACTCAGAGAATTGGTAGGCAAGATCCTGTGGCCAGCAAAACTAAGAGGGAAAAAGAGTTCAGGAGAGGGGGAAGTTTTTTTAAAGAGACTTTTTATTAAGAGCACAAGAACAAACTATCCCAATGCATAGAAGAGATAGGAAATTTGGTAAGAGAACACCCTGGTTTAACCAGGAGATCTTCAATGACCTGAAATTAAAAACAGAAAGTCACACAGAAGGGAAAATTAAGTCAAATTATGAATGAAAGTCCAAGGCACAAAATGAGATTAAACTAACTAGGGGCATAAAGGGTAACAAGAAAACTTTTTAAAAATACCTTAGAAGACAAAGGAAGATGAAGGACAACTCAAAAGAGGAGGGAAAGACAGTAACAGAAAACACAAAATTACACAAGTGTTTGTCATAAACAGATAGCTAAGGGTTAATGTTCTTTTACCTGTAAAGGGTTAACACAGGGAACCTGAAACACCTGACCAGAGGACCAATCAGGAAACAAGACTTTTTTCAAATCTGGGTGGAGGGAAGTTTTTTGGGTGTGAGTTCTTTGTCTTGTGTCTGTGCCCTCTGGCTCTGAGAGTGATTTTTCTATCTCCTGGCTTTCTAATCTTCTGTTTCCAAGTTGTAAGTACAAGGATAGTAAGACAATAGGTTTATATTGTTTGGTTTTTTTTTGTATTTACATGTGTGTAGTTGCTGGAAGGTGTTAAATGTATTCTTTTTGAATAAGGCTGTTTGTTCATTTTTTCCCTTTAAGCAATTGACCCTGTATATTGTCACCGTAATACAGAGACTATATTTAATGTCTTTTTCTTTCTTTTTATATAAAGCTTTCTTTTTAAGACCTGTTGGAGTTTTTCTTTAGTGGGGACTCCAGGGAATTGAGTCTGCAGCTCACCAGGGAATTGGTGGGAGGAAGAAGTCGGGGGGAAAATCTCTTTGTGTTAGATTTACTAAGCCTGACTTTGCATACCCTCTGAGTAAGGGGGAAGAGAGATTAGCTCTCTCGGTACTTGTGTTTCCAGGACTGGAAGCAGGGAATCTCCTAGGGTCGTCCAGGGAGGGGAGCCTGGGAGTAAGTAACAAGGGGAAGGGGTTATTTCCCTTTGTTGTACGACTCAAGGCATCTGAGTCTGGGGGTCCCCCAGGGAAGGTTTTGGGGAGACCACTGTGAGCTAGGCACTGTATAATTCTTAGCTGGTGGCAGCGATACAAGGTCCAAGCTGGTAAGCTTGGAGATTTTCATGCTAACACCCATATTTTGGACGCTAAGGTCCAGATCTGGGAAAAAATGTTATGACATGGTGTGCAGTGGTGTGGAAAGATAGAATCCAGAAGCCAGTAGGAATATTATATTTTCCTTTTCTCTGCTAGGGGCTTTTAAGCAGAGAGGGTTTGGTTTTAAAAGGAGCCAGAGAGAAATTTTTTTTCTGTTCTCTCCTGGCAGTAGCTTGCATATTAAGCAAGGAACCATTAAGGAACTATTAAGGGTCTTTTGTGAGACAATAGCACTCCGATTGAGAGTCAAGTACCCAGCACAATACGCATGCAAATAAAGTGGTTTTTCTGGTTTACTTTACATTTAAAAGATTAGCTAGAGGAAGAAAGGGAAAAAGGCACTGTTGCTAGGCAGACCCCAGGAGGCAACAGAGAACCTGCAGTTCAGACAATAAACACCGGAGGGCACCCCAACATAAGAAAACAGGAACCAGAATGTCACGAAAACCAGAAGCAGTACAGCTGGAAGCAATGGAAAAACAGATAGAACTACTAAGAACACAAATGGCCAGAATGAGGCAACTCACAAACAAGAGATGGAAAGGCTACAAAAACAAGAAGACGCCAAAAATGCAGCCCACCACAGAAAACTACAAGAAGAAGAGGTGGCCCACAAAATGAAACAAGCAGAAGAAGAGGCAGCCTACCGCCGAGAAATGGAAAAACAAGAAGAAGAAAGGGAAGAGAGGGAAAAACAGAGAAAACATGAACTGGAGTTAGCGCAGGCTGGGCAGCATGCTCCAGCCAATCCTAACAACCCTTCGCCAATTATGGTTCCACATCCCAAGAAATTTCCCACCTACAAGGCAGGTGATGACACTGAGGCCTTCTTAGAAAATTTTGAAAGGGCCTGTCTTGGATACAGCATCCCTGAAGACCAGTACATGGTAGAATTGAGGCCACAGCTCTGTGGACCTTTAGCAGAGGTAACAGCTGAAATGCCTAAGGAGAAAATGAACGACTATAAAGTTTTTCAAACCAAGGCCAGATACAGAATGGGGATAACCCTGGATCATGCCCGTCGGCGTTTCAGAACCCAAAAGTGGAAACCAGATGTGTCATTTCCCAAACACACCTACTACATTGCAAAGAATTGTGCGGCCTGGATATCAGGAACCAACGTTAAATCCATAGACGAACTGCACCTCCTCATACAAATGGAACAGTTCTTGGATGGTGTTCCTGAGGACATAACACGGTACATACAAGATGGAAAACCCAAAAATCTCACCGAGGCGGGGGAGATTGGAGCCAGATGGAAGTGGCAGATGGAAGTGGCAGAAAGCAAGAAAGCTACTGTCAAGGGGAACGAATACCCCAGAGGGCACACCGACAATAAACCCTACAACCGAGGGCAGCCGAAGACCCCACCTACAACCCAAGGAAAGCCACAGACACCCTATTCTCCCACCTCACCAGTCTCCAGTAACCCACCTCGACCCAGTGACCAGTCAGCTGGAAGATGCTTTAAGTGTAATGAACTGGGACATATCAAGGCCAGCTGCCCAAAGAACGCCAACTGAGTGCAGTTCATTACACCACTATCACACCAAAGATCCCCAGGCCCAGATGCCTCTCAAATACCCTTAGAGTGAAGAAATTTTGAGAGTGGGCGGAAAGAAGGTTACTGCGTGGAGAGACACGGGGGCACAAGTGTCAGCTATCCACCAATCCTTCGTCAACCCCATATTCATCAACCCAAAGGCCCAAGTGACAATTTACACCTTCATGTCACAAGCTGTAGACTTGCCTACAGCTGAACTGCCTGTCCAGTACAAAGGCCGATCAGGAATGTGGACTTTTGCAGTCTATGACAATTATTCCATCCCCATGCTATTGGGGGAAGCCTTGGCCAATCAGGTGAAGCGGGCCAAGAGAGTGGGAATGGTTACACGTAGCCAAACCCGGCAAGCTTCCAGACCCATTCCTGTTCCTGAGCCGTCCACAGACGCCCCGTCTGTGTTACCAGAGACCCAGACAGAGGTAGTGGACCCGGATTCCATGCCAACCACTGAAACAGCCACAGCACCTCCAGTCCCAGGCCCGGAACTGGAACAGCAACCAGCACCAGCAATTGCAAACACATCTTCAAACTCAACGCCAGAGGGCGCCAGCAAGCCAGAACAGGCAGAAGCAACAGACAGCCATACCCAAAAGGCTCAGCCAGAGTCTGAAATACCCTCAGGTGCACCAGTGGAGAGCGGTTCACCAGCAATGGAAACAACCCCATCACCTACATCGCTTCCAGAGGGACCAAGCCCAAGTCCACAGTCTGAGGAAGAACTGGTGACCCCAGCCTCAAGGGAACAGTTCCAGACTGAACAGGAAGCAGATGACAGCCTTCAGAAAGCTTGGGCGGCAGCACGGAGCACCCTACCGCCTCTCAGCTCTTCTCACCGATCCCAGTTTGTTATAGACCAAGGACTTTTATACAAGGTGATTCTTTCTGGTGGACACCAGGAAGACTGACATCGGCAAAAACAGTTGGTGGTTCCAACTAAGTACCGGGGGAAGCTCTTAAGCTTAGCCCATGATCATCCCAGTGGCCATGCTGGGGTGAACAGAACCAAAGACAGATTGGGGAAGTCCTTCCACTGGGAGGGGATGGACAAGGACATTGCCAAGTATGTCCGGCCTTGTGAGGTGTGCCAAAGGGTGGGAAAGCCCCAAGACCAGGTCAAGGCCCCTCTCCAGCCACTCCCCATAATTGAGGTCCCATTTCAGCGAGTAGCTGTGGATATTCTGGGTCCTTTCCCAAAAAAGACGCCCAGAGGAAAGCAGTATGTATTGACTTTCGTGGACTTTGCTACCCGATGGCCGGAAGCAGTAGCTCTAGGTAACACCAGAGCTAATGCTGTGTGTCAGGTCCTAACAGACATTTTTGCCAGGGTAGGTTGGCCCTCCGACATCCTTACAGATTCAGGATCTAATTTCCTGGCAGGGACCATGAAAAAACTGTGGGAAACTCATGTGGTGAATCACTTGGTTGCCACCCCATACCACCATCAAACCAATGGCCTGGTCGAAAGGTTTAATGGAACTTTGGGGGCCATGATACGTAAATTCGTCAACGAACACTCCAATAATTGGGACCTAGTGTTGCAGCAGTTGCTTTTTGCCTACAGGGTTGTACCACATCCCAGTTTAGGGTTTTCACCATTTGAACTTGTGTATGGCCACGAGGTTAAGGGGCCATTACAGTTGGTGAAGCAGCAATGGGAGGGGTTTATCCCTTCTCCAGGGACTAACATTCTGGACTTTGTAAGCAACCTACAAAGCACCTCCAACACTCTTTAGCCCTTGCTAAAGAAAACCTAAAGGATGCTCAGGAAGAGCAAAAGGCCTGGTATGACAAACATACCAGAGAACGTTCCTTCAAGGTAGGAGACCAGGTTATGGTCTTGAAGGCGCAACAGGCCCATAAGATGGAAGCATCATAGGAAGGGCCATTCATGGTCCAAGAGCGCCTGGGAACTGTGAACTACCTCATAGCATTTCCCAATTCCTCACTAAAGCCCGGAGTGTACCATGTTAATTCTCTCAAGCCTTTCTATTCCAGAGACTTACAGGTTTGTCAGTTTACAGTCCAGGGAGATGATGCTAGTGGCCTGAAGGTGTCTACTACGACGGGAAAAAAGACGGTGGTGTGGAAGAGGTGAACCTCTCCACAACCCTGGAACGTTTGCAGCGGCAACAAATCAAGGAGCTGTGCACTAGCTTCGCCCCATTGTTCTCAGCCACCCCAGGACGGACTGAATGGGCATACCACTCCAATGACACAGGTAATGCTTACCCCATTAGAACCCCACCCTACCGGGTGTCTCCTCATGCCCGAGCTGCTATAGAACGGGAGATCCAGAACATGCTACAGATGGGTATAATCTGCTCATCTACCAGTGCATGGGCATCTCCAGTGGTTCTGGTACCCAAACCAGATGGGGAAATATGCTTTTGCGTGGACTACCGTAAGCTAAATGCGGTAACTCGTCCAGACAACTATCCAATGCCACGCACCAATGAGCTATTGGAGAAGTTGGGACGTGCCCAGTTCATCTCTACAATAGACTTAACCAAGGGGTACTGGCAAGTACCGCTAGATGAACCTGCCAAGGAAAGGTCAGCATTCGTCACCCATGCGGGGGTGTATGAAATTAATGTCCTTCCTTTCGGGCTTTGAAATGCACCCGCCACCTTCCAGAGGCTGGTAGATAGTCTACTAGCAGGACTGGGCAAATATGCAGTTGCCTACCTCGATGATGTGGCCATTTTTTCTGACTCCTGGCCCGAACACCTAGAACACCTGGAAAAGGTCTTTGAGTGCATCAGGCAGGCCGGACTAACTGTTAAGGCCAAAAGTGTCAAATAGGCCAAAACAGAGTGACTTACCTGGGACACCAGGTGGGTCGAGGAACCATAAACCCCCTTACAGGCCAAGGTGGATGCTATCCAAAAGTGGCCTGTCCCAAAGTCAAAGAAACAGGTTCAATCCTTCTTAGGCTTGGCCGGGTACTACAGGCGATTTGTACCACACTACAGCCAAATCGCTGCCCCACTGACCGACCTAACCAAAAAGACCCAGCCAACTACAGTTAAGTGAACTGATGAGTGTCAGAAGGCCTTTACCCAACTTAAGGCGATGCTCATGTCTGACCCAGTGCTAAGGGCCCTGGACTTTGACAAGCCATTCCTAGTAACCACGGATGCATCTGAGCGTGGTATAGGAGCAGTTCTCATGCAGGAAGCAACGGATCACAACTTCCATCCTGTTGTGTTTCTCAGCAAGAAACTGTCCGAGAGGGAAAGTCACTGGTCAGTCAGTGAAAAGGAATGCTACGCCATTGTGTACGCCCTGGAAAAGCTACACCCATATGTTTGGGGACGGCGGTTCCAGCTACAAACTGACCATGCTGCGGTAAAGTGGCTTCATACTGCCAAGGGGAACAACAAGAAACTTCTTCGTTGGAGTTTAGCTCTCCAAGATTTTGATTTTGAAATTCAGCACATCTCAGGAGCTTCTAACAAAGTAGCTGATGCTCTCTCCCATGAGAGTTTCCCAGAATCCAGTAGCTAAAAAGTGTTCTTAAAATGTAAAAGTCTGTTAGTTATATACTTAGTAGTATATGTAAAGGTGTATGTGTTGTATTAATCTGTTTATTTTAAAGTTCTAGGAAGAAATCGCCGCCAGTGAGGTTCCCCACTGTCTGTCTGCAATTTGGGGGGCGTGTCATAGACAAATAGCTAAGGGTTAATGTTCTTTTACCTGTAAAGGGTTAACACAGGGAACCTGAAACACCTGACTAGAGGACCAATCAGGAAACAAGACTTTTTCAAATCTGGGTGGAGGGAAGTTTTTTGGGTGTGAGTTCTTTGTTCTTTGTCTTGTGTCTGTGCCCTCTCGGCTCTGAGAGTGATTTTTCTATCTCCTGGCTTTCTAATCTTCCGTTTCCAAGTTGTAAGTACAAGGATAGTAAGACAATAGGTTTATATTGTTTTTTTTTTGTATTTACATGTGTGTAGTTGCTGGAAGGTGTTAAATGTATTCTTTTTGAATAAGGCTGTTTATTCATTTTTTTTCCTTTAAGCAATTGACCCTGTATATTGTCACCGTAATACAGAGACTATATTTAATGTCTTTTTCTTTCTTTTTATATAAAGCTTTCTTTTTAAGACCTGTTGGAGTTTTTCTTTAGTGGGGACTCCAGGGAATTGAGTCTGCAGCTCACCAGGGAATTGGTGGGAGGAAGAAGTCGGGGGGAAAATCTCTTTGTGTTAGATTTACTAAGCCTGACTTTGCATACCCTCTGGGTAAGGGGGAAGAGAGATTAGCTCTCTCGGTACTTGTGTTTCCAGGACTGGAAGCAGGGAATCTCCTAGGGTCGTCCAGGGAGGGGAGCCTGGGAGTAAGTAACAAGGGGAAGGGGTTATTTCCCTTTGTTGTAAGACTCAAGTCATCTGAGTCTGGAGGTCCCCCAGGGAAGGCTTTGGGGAGACCACAGTGAGCTAGGCACTGTATAATTCTTAGCTGGTGGCAGCGATACAAGGTCCAAGCTGGTAACTAAGCTTGGAGATTTTCATGCTAACACCCATATTTTGGATGCTAAGGTCCAGATCTGGGGAAAAATGTTATGACAGTCTTAAATGCTTTTTTTGTTTCAGTTTTCACCAGAAAGTCATCCAATCACTGCTAACCTAACTGTCATGGTATAATTCCTCACTCTGAACCTTAGAGTCCAAAAGATGGGGTACCAGCATGAATTCCTCTAAGCTCAATTACCAGGTTAGTACTTGTAGCACTGCCACCAACCAGGAATTCCATGCCTGGTACACTCTGGTCCCCCCAAGACCTTGCCCGGGGACCCCCAAGACCCAGACCATCTGGATCTTAACAGAAGGAAAGTAAACCCTTTCCCTCACCGTTGCTTCTCCCAGGCTTCCCCTCCCTGGGTTACCCTGGAAGATCACTGTGATTCAAACTCTTTGAATCTGAAAACAGAGAGAAAAATCCACCTTCCCTCCTCTTTCTCTCTCCCCCTCCCAGACTCTCCCTGAGAGAGAAAGTAATCCTAACACAGAGAGAAAATTAACCCCTCTCTCTCCCTTCCCTCCTTTCTCCCCACCAATTCCCTGGTGGATCCAGACCCAGTCCCCTGGGGTCTCACCAGAATAAAAAAAAATCAGGTTTTAAACAAGAAAAGCTTTTAATTAAAGAAAGAAAAAACAGTAAAATTTTTCTTTGTAAATTTAAGATGGAATATGTTACAGGGTCTTTCAGCTATAGACACTGGGAATACCCTCCCAGCCTAAGTATACAAGTACAAATTAATATCCTTTCAGCAAAATACAAATTTGAACTCCTTCCAGCCAAATACACATTTGCAAATAAAGAAAACAAACATAAGCCTAACTTGCCTTTTCTACCTAGTACTCACTATTCTGGACATATAAGAGACTGTATCAGAGAGATTGGAGAGAAACCCGGTTGCATATCTGGTCACTCTCAGAAGAACCCAGAGAGAACAACCACCAAAAACTAACAGCACGCACACAAACGTCCCTCCCTCAAGATTTGAAAATATTCTGTCCCCTGATTAGTCCTCTGGTCAGGTGACAGCCAGGCTCATTGATTTTGTTAACCCTTTACAGGCAAAAGAGACATGAAGTACTTCTGTTCTATTAACCCTTAACTATCTGTTTATGACACTAACATAGTGAACATCAGTGTAAATGGGGTAGTATGTGAGGCTAAAATAGGAAAATAAGTTAAGAATTACTTAGACAAGTTAAGAGTCATGTGGCACCTCATAGACTAACAGACGTATTGGAGCATGAGCTTTCGTGGGTGAATACCCACTTCGTCGGATGCATGTAGTAGAAATTTCCAGAGGCAAGGGTTTATATGCAAGCAATAATCAGGCTGGCAATAACGAGGTTAGTTCAATCAGGGAGGATGCAGATGAGGCCCTCTTCTAGCAGTTGACACCTCATCCTCCCTGACTGAACTAACCTCGTTATCTCTAGCTTGATTCTTGCTTGCATATATATACCTGCCTCTGGAAATTTCTACTACATGCATCCGACAAAGTGGATATTCACCCATGAAAGCTCATGCTCCAATACGTCTGTTAGTCTATAAGGTGCCACAAGACTCTTTGCTGCTTTTACAGATCCAGACGAACATGGCTACCCCTGTGATAATAGACAAGTTAGATGTCTTCAAGTTGGCAGGGCCTGATTAAATACATTGTAGAATACTTTCAGGAACTGGCTGCAGAGATCTCTGAGCCATTAGCAATAATCTTTGAGAACTCATGGAGGGTAGGAGAATACCAGAGAAATGGAAAAGTACCTAATTATACAGTACCTAATTATAAAAAGGGGAAGAAGGACAACCCAGGGAATTATAAATAAGTCAGCTTAATTTTTGTACACAGAAAGATAATAGTCCAAATAATCAAACAATGAATTTGTACGTATCTAGAAGACATAAGATGACAAGTAATGGCCAACATGGATTTGTCAAGAATAAAGTATGTCAAACCAACCTAATATCCTCCTTTTGACAAGTCAACAAGCCTTGTGGATAGGGGGAAGCAGTCAATGTGGTATATCTCAACTTTAGTAAGTCTTTTGATACTGTCTCACATGACCTTCTCATGAACAAACTAGGAAAATATACTTGAGATGAACCCTACTATAGGGTGAGGCACAACTGATTGGAAAAATCATATTGAGTATAGTTATCAATGGTTCACAATCAAGTTGGAAGGGCATATTGAGTGGGGTCCCACAGGATCTGTCCTGGGTCTGGTTCTATTCAATATCTTCAAAAATGATTTGGATAATGGCACAGAGAGTGCACGTATAAAGTTTGTGGTTGCAAGTGTTTTAGAGAATAGGGTCATTATTCAAAATGATCTTGACAAACTAGAGAAATGGTCCAAAATATATAGGATGAAATTCAATAAGGAACAATGCAAAGTACTACACTTAGGAAGGAATAATCAGTTGGACACATACAAAATGAGAAATGACTGCTGTCATAAACATACAGCTAAGGGTAGCATAAAATCCCTCCTTTACCTTTAAGGGGCTAAGAAGCTCAAATAATCTGGTTGGCACCTGATCAAAAGGACCAATAAGGGAAGAAAATACTTTCAAATCTGTGAGGGGTGATTTTTGTTGTGCTCTCTTTGTTGTTCTCTCCAGGACAGAGAGGGACCAGGACAGGAAAAACCATCTCCTAAAACCCTACCTGAAATAAGCATCCAAGTTTACAAAAATTGTAAGTAATAGCAAGGAAAGGAGTTAGCTTATCTTCTGTTTTAGCTTGTGAATTTTCCCTGTGCTAAGAGGGAGGTTTATTCCTGTTTTTTGTCACTTTGAAGTTGAGCCTAGAGGGAAACCTCTGGTGTTTAAAATCTTATTACCCCATAAAATTACCTTCCATCCTGATTTTACAGAGGTGCTTCATTTACTTTATTCTTTATTATAAAGTTCTGCTTTTAAGTGTCCTAAAAACCCAAGGGTCTGGTCTGTGCTCACTTTGTTAACCTATCTGGTTAGTATTTTATTCTCAAGCCTCCCCAGGAAAGGAGGTGAAGGAGCTTGGGGGGATATCTTGGGAAATTAGGAGCTCCAAGTGGCCCTTTTCCTGAATTGCTGTATAACTCACTTGGTGGTGGCAGCAATACCGTCCAAGGACAAGGAATAATTTGTGCCTTCGGGAAGTTTTTAACCTAAACTGGTAGAAATAAGCTTAGGGGTCTTTCATGTGGGTCCCCTCATCTGTACCCCAGAGTTCAGAGTGGGGAGGGAACCCTGACAACTGCCTAGGAGGAGGAGTACTGAAGAAAGAGATCTGAGTGTCAAAAGCTAAATGAGAGTCAATATAATACTGTTGCAAAAAAAGCAAACATCATTCTGGGATGTATTAGCAGGAGAGTTGTAAGCAAGACTCAAGTAGTAATTCTTCCACTCTACTCAGCCCTGAAGAAGCCTCAGCTGGAGTATTGTGTCCAGTTTTAGGCACCTTATTTCAGGAAAGATAAGGACTAATTGAAGAAAGTCCGGAGGAGAGCAACAAAAATGGTTAACGGTCTAGAAAATATGACCTATGAGGAAAAATTGAGGAAAAAATGGGTTTGTTTAGTCTGGTGAAGAAAGGCTCAGGAGGGATATGATAACAATCTTCAAGTACATAAAAGGTTGTTATAAAGGAGAGGGCGATAAATTGTTCTTCCTAATCTCTGAGGACAAGATAAGAAGTAATGGGCTTAAATTGCAGCAAGGGAGAATTAGGTGAGATAGTAGGAAAAACGTCAGGGTAGCTAAGCACTGGAAAAAGTTACCTAGGGAGGTTGTGGAATCTCTGTCATTTTCTAACGTGTTCTTAAAAACCTCCAAACCATGGTCAGGGATGGTCTAGATAATAATTAGTCCTGGGTCCAGGCAGGAGCGACGCCAGGGTTTTTGGTGCCCTAGGCGCAGGGCCTGCTCGCCGGTCCTGTGGCTCCGGTGGACCTGCCACAGGCGTGCCTGCGGGAGGTCCACCGGAGCCGCGGGACCAGCGGACCGTCCGCAGGAACGCCTGCGGGAGGTCCAATGGAGCAGTCTGCCATCCTCTCAAATCCTGGTGCCCTAGGCGACCGCCTAGGTCGCCTAAATGGAAGCACCAGCCCTGGGTCCAGGAGACTGGACTACATGACTTACCAAGGTCCCTTCCAGTCCTGCATTTCTATGATTCTTAGCTGATATTCCCAGGCTTGGCACATCTGAAGCACAACACTGGATTTCCTCCTGGTTTCAGGACTGACCAGGGCCCTGGTAGCTCCCAAGCATTTCTTGGTTTGGAGTCCTTGGGACCCTCTCCCTTTAAGAGCTTCCCTGTGACTCTCCAGATTGGGGTATACCCTTTTCTGGTCTGGTCTGCTCCCTCTCTCTCTCTCTCTCTGACTGTTCCCCCTCTGACAGAGCAGGGCTCTTTGTACCTTCTTCCTTGCACTCTGGCTCCTGCTCCAGGTGTCTCAGTTTGGACTAAATGGGCCTTCCGTAGCCCATTAACTCTTTCCTGCCTTGCCTGCAGGCTTGTGTGCTCCATTACAGTGACCTTTTCCTGAGTGTTACTTTAGCTTTACATAGTTATCAAACAACTTAGCATTGAAAGGGATTCCTTCCCAGAGGGAGCACCAGGAACAGTATCTCTCAGAGCTTCCTGGGTTCACCCACTTTTGCACCCATTTGGGGTGTGTGTGTGTTGCAGCCGACTTCTTCCCCTGTGGGAACTGAACTCCAGTGGGTGGTGGGTAAACAGAGCTGTGTGCTCTCAGGGGTGATCAAAGCACAGACACTGCACTTCCACCTGACCTGGGACACTCAGGTGTGGTGGAAGGAAGACTCTTTGTCTCTCCCACTGGGTAGATTTGGATCTGGATTTTGGTTGCCATCTCCTTTCAAAGTTTGGGGCTGTCTGGTTCCATGGCTTAAAATCCAGATCTAGGTTTAGGCTGCTACCAGAACCAGGTGTGTTGAAACATGGCAAGACAGTCCAGAGTCATCAAAACAGTCTGCGACCCACAGCTCTGGCGTGGGAAATTCCTTAGAAAAGCTTATGCTTGTGAGCAAAGCTGAGCGAATATAACTGCATTTTCCACAGGGGCACTAAGTAAAAAAATCCAAATAAATTTTTGATTTGTTTCAAACTAAAACTGATTTTTTTTAATTTGTCTTGCTGAAACAAAAGAAACAGAAACATTTTGGTTCAGATCAAGAGACACATTAAATGAAGAGAAAACCTGAAAGCAAAATAATTTGTTTCCAGGTTTGTGTTTAATTTAGTTTTGGGGTGTTTTCACCTCTCTCTCATTTTTTTTCCCCAAAACAAAAATGTCATTTCAAAATGAAGTGTTCTGTTTTAGAATGGTAGAAATAAACTGTTTGGACTTCTTCAAATTTTCCTCCCCAAATGTTTCATTTAGTCTGAAATGATTAGTTGAATTTGCCCCGAGTTTGGAAACCATTTCAGTGCCCTCTCCACCCAAAATGCACTTTTGGTAACTTTCCACAAGCTCTACTTATGAAGTTTCCAGGTTAGGGCCCTGATCCTGCAAAGAGAGCTGCACCATTGTAACCCTCTGTCACACAGGGTATGTCCACACTGCCAAAAAAAAAACAGGGCTGAGTCTTAGAGTCAATTGGGCTGGGACTTGCAGGGCTAAACATAGCAGTGTAGATGTTCCCTTTATAGTGTCCCATTGACTGGAGGCTCAAGCAAGAGATTGAGACAAGCCTCAGGTTGCTTCTCCAAATCTCTTGACGTTTGCTCCAGATTTCCCTTCATAGAATTCGAAAGCATGATCAGATCCCTTAGAGGGCATGCAAGGTTTTATAGCAGATACCTTATGTCCTTTGCAGCACATTAGCCCTATTTTTAGGGCAGAAAGACCCAGGAGATACCAAGGGACCAAAGATAGCCTGTGCGCCTTAAAATCTGCATAGGGAGGAGGCAGGGAGAAGGAGATTATTGTGGATTAAAAATCTGTTCCATATTCTCTTGCCTGGCCCCACCCCAGTCCACCACTGCTCTGTTAAGCAGCCTTTGTTGGATGGAAATAAGGGAAAGCCACATGAAAAATAAGGGACTATGCTTTATTTTAAGGGTCAGTTTATGGAAACATCATTTCCTTTAGCATACCATGTATTTTTCTCTCAAGTGTATATTCCTACTTCCCTCAAGCATCCAATGCAATTTTCATAAGTTTCAATTTAAATGTAAAAATGGTACTTATTATTGGTTTTAATACATCTTTAAATAGGTGTGTGTGGGGGGAAATCAATGAAGTAAGGGATGGTCCCTTAAAATAAGGGACAAGTGCTCACCCTATCCCTTAGTTTTGCACATTCTGCTCCCCTATAAGATCAGGAGTGGGGCTCTCTCTGATCCTTAAATTTCTCCCTCTATTGCCCTCAGACCTCCTGCCACATGACCCCTCCCCATTCTCCCAACCCAGCACCTGACATCTCTCTCCGTATATATGTGAAGATTTTATTTAATCCATCTGTCGGGAAATAACAGGTACTTAAAATTCCCCTCTCTTTGGCTTGGGTTTTATAGAAATTCATTATTACAGAGCTAAACATTAACTCTTCATTCTCAGGTTTGTCTGTCTTAACACAGGCAATGCTAAAATTATCAGTGAGGCTGAAGCGGTACGTATAACCTCCCAGTCACCCTTGTTTGGAGCAGATGTAGCTTTCCTGCCATAATCATTGTTTTCTTCCCTTCTCTCTCCCGCTCTGTCTCTCTTTTTGGAGATGTGTTTCTCTCTGACTGTGATTCCACAGTGGCAGAAAGGGGTCAATCTGTAAAAGATGGACTCAGCCAAGCTTTTCTAGCTCTTTCCTGCTGATGGCAATTATCTGGAGGTTGGCAGCGATCCCAGAAACCTGCTGTTCCTGCAGCCCTGCTGCTCAGGGCCTGCTCCACAAAGCTAGCATCCTAAGAGGATCACTTGGTGTGGTGCCCAGGAAATGACAAACAGAAAAGGTCACACGTACTCCAAAAAGATATACTGCTCGGCAAATTTAATTGACATTGTGCAGCTTTTCCAAACATCCCTGCAGACATTCCAGCATTTAACAGATGCAAGCAAAGAACAGCAAAATAACAAAGCTTTAAAAATAAAAATATACATCCTCCGCAAAAGGACTCATTTCATATTCTGATAACACTGAGTGTATTTGATCAAGATAGTTTATCGTTACTCCCAGCCCTGGTGTGTAATTTGTCAGTCCCCACCCACGCTTTTTAAATCATCAAGCTTTCTTTGAACGCAGTAACAGTCTGTTGTTCTCCTTGCGTGTTTGTCTGTTACAATATTGTGTGAAGAATTCCTGTCAAGCATACTGCACTCTGGAGCTTTCAACGGTGCCTCCTATGTTATTTGGCCATGGGGAAGATGCTGTCTGTATCAATGGGTGTCTCGTTTTTTAAAGGCGTCTGACAACTAGCTCTATTAGCAAGAGGTGATTGGAAAGCAAGAGGGGGCCAAGAGGAATCCAGAGTGAAGGCAGGAAGCCCTGATTCATCATAGAATGTGCTCAAGAAGGATTCCACTCTTCAGATTATGTTTATTTCAACCTTATTTTGTTAGGAGCATATAAAACCCAAGGTTGTTTTGTGTGTGTGTGTGTGTGTTAAACTCTGATTTTTTTGACATACTGGGAGAAAAACCAACTGGGTGTGATTAATGGCAATGGAACAGACATCTTGTGACAAACCTCATGAATTTCCAAAACCTCATCAATACAATTTGAAATTAAAGGAACCAATGGAGAGAACTTGCCTTTATGGTTGGGGTTGTGTGAATGCCAGAATTTGGACGGCAGGGACTGGAAGTGAATCAAGGTTTGAGTTTAATTCATTCATCTTTCCTCTGTTCTAATGAATAGATTTACACCTTCTGGCTGCAGTATACAATATATGTGGTAAAGGAGCAGTGGCACAGTAATAGCTACAAACCTCCACTTGGATAGATGGCCAACACCCACTGATGCACTGTTAGATTGTAAATTCCTCAGGGCTCTTTGACTCTGTCTGTACGGCACAGAGCTCAAGAATCTACTGAGGACTATATTTATTGTTTAAGACTCAGTTTGAGAGCAGCCTGGGCAAAGTTTTCAAACCTGGGTGCCTAAAGTGAGACATTTATATCCCTATCTGAGCACCTCAGTACAGGGTGTTGTGGGTGCACAGGACCTTTGAAAGTTGGCCACTTGTTTAGGTGCCTAAATACGGATTGAAAGGTCTCACTTTAGGCACTCAAGTTTGAAAAAGTTGACGTATACTGGCAGAGGTGGTCACTATTATTTTTCCTGGGGGCGTTACAATCCCCACTCCACCCAAGGCCCTGCGCCCACTCCCTCCCTTTCCCCCAAGACCCTGCCCTTGCTCCACCTCCTCCCCAAGGCTCCCACCTGCCCCCACTCGCTGCTCTCCACCCTCTCCGAGCCACCAAACAGCATGGCCGAAAGCTGTGGCTGGTGGGTGCTGAGCACCCACTATCTTTTGCTCTTGTCCTGGAGCACCCACGGAGTTGGTGCCTATATAGACTGGTATGTCTCTAAAGTCTTAATCCTATCATACAAAGTTATGACAGAGCACTGCAACTTGGCTGGACCATACTGACCACAGCTGAGGAAAAAAGTCTCAGTGTGTGTAAAAAATCACTAGGAAAACATGTTTTCAGGAGTTTTTGAAGATGATTTGCTTTAAGATGTTTGTATTTTCTGGTATACACAGTACTTTGGTGATAAAACATGGATTGGAGGCTTTCAAGGTTCTCTCTAACCATCATGATAGGTAGGTAAATGTCACTATTCTCCAAACGGCCAACTGTCCTACCTACAATGCCACAACATGAGTGAGAGAGTTTGGAATAGAATCCAGTACTCCCAGAAACAAAGGGGACAAAATATATTACTGTAAATTCTACAAGAGAGACAAGGTGGGTGAGGTAATATTGGACCAACTTCGGTTGTTGAGAGAGACGAACTTTTGAGGTGCTCTTCCACCACCAGAAGTGGATCCCACAAAAGATACTACTTCACCCACCTTATCTTTCTAATAGCCTGGGACCAACATGGGCTATAACTACACTGCAAACAGTGATGTAAATACTCTGACAATCCTGGGGATTTATGCGAAGTGTCACAGGAAGACAGTAAATGTGGCTTGGTGAAACTCTTTAAACACTTTTCATTGCTAATATTCTGCAAAGTAATTCTTAGTCAGTTTGTACAACATGTAATTTGCTTTTCTCCCATTTCCCACCACATTTAATTGATTAGGGCATGAAGACCTCAACATGTTAAAACTTCAGGCTACATAGGTTTAGAAAAGCTGACTCCCTGACTTCAACACCATCTCGTTAAACTAGTGAAACATTCAGAATCTGAATATCCAGGTATGTCTGAGAATATATCACTTTGGCAAGACTTAATCCACTATGAACTATTACCAGAGAGAACTCAGTGACAAAGAGAGTAAGCTCAGAGAAACGAAAGTACACAATTGAATTAAAATGCTCCCCTTTTAATTCCAAATTATTGTCATGTTCTAGTTCACTCTTTGGGTGGAAAGCATATAATTGAATTATTGCCTGTTATGATGGATGCACTCTAACACTACACAATTGTTTAAGAAAGAAAGTGCTGAATAATACTGTATACAAATGAAACTGTGGGAAAATCAAGGTAGGTGAATATAATTACTTGACATCCCTTTTATCTATATTTCAGGGTTTTCTATTGCTGCCCATGACTGTGGTACTGGAGTGCCTCTCACGTAAAGTCATTAGCAACAGTGAAGTCCCCAGGGTGCTTCATGGAGTCTCTGCCTCTTGGGTAAAAACTCTACTTGGACTAGGGACTAATTCTTTAGGTTTTATTAGCTCTCTCTTTTTTGGGGCAGTATGGTTGGAATTTAGGGGTAGACCGCTTTGTCCTCAGCTTTCACATGCTTAATCCTGGACCTAATGTTGCTTATAATATTGTTATGGGGTCATTCCTCACCCAAGTTATTCTTTGCAATGTTCCCCCTCCAAGTTTTGTACTGGCCTGACCCCGCTACATTTGTGAGAACTGACGGGAACCACAGAACAAGGTCACCTGACTGTAGACCACCAAGAGGCAGCTCTGTGAGAAGAATTTTGCCCATGAACGAGAATACATTTGTTTTCAGCAGACCAAAGCCCGTGGAAGATTTGCCAGTGACCTCAGAGGAGCAGGAGTTGGTCCAGACAAAGAAGTTGCATTCAGCTGAGCTAGAAGAATAAAGTGTTCATGGATTTTACAAACTAGTGAGTAGGTCAGAGACTGTGACTCCTTGATTTTGTTTTAAGTAGAGTATCATTTCTCTATTGTCAGTATTGGGACAAAGGCTTCATCTATGCCAAATCGCCAGTTTTGAATCTGAGCTGGAGTAGATGGACTCTAATCAGAGGAATTACAGAATTCCTGTGGGCAAGTCATTTAGTCTCCTTGTGCCCATCTACAGCACCTTTCGCCTTCACAGGGTTGTTGAGAGGATAAATGTTCAGATGTTTGTCATAGAATATCAGGGTTGGAAGGGACCTCAGGGATCGGATGCTATAATAATGGGAGTGCCATCCAGAGAGGGTTCCAAACATAACCCATTTCTCTGAGTGTCCCTGTAGCTGTACGCTTTGGGGTCACAACACAAAAGGGATAAGGCAGTTACTCAGCCCACATGCTGAGGCAGTGGAACTGCTGCCCTGCATCTTGGGTAGGGAAACGTAGATTTCACCTGCCTAGAGCCTGATTACTTTGCGTTGGCTCATTCCATAAGTCACGTGGAATTGTTTCTGTTCCCTGACTGGATGGACTTTTGCACTGAATTAATTCAATTCCACATTTCAAAGAATATTATCAAAGACTCATTTTGCAATTTGCGGCAAGAACATGCAATCATTTGATCTTAACATTTACAAGTGTTCATTGTAGCAAAGTTCAGGTGTCAGAGTGTGGACATGAAAAGGTTGGGCGTGCGTTTGAATTAAAATTTGCTTTCAAAGTTGGGGAAAATATTTGCAGACCTTCCTCCTCTGCCCTATTATCATTACAGCACAGGGGTGAGGTGGGGGGAATGGATGAGTGTTCATGTTGCATGCCCCGTCAGTACCTAGCCTGGGCTGGGGAAGCTAATGATTCAACCAGCAGACCAAATTCGGTGATGAATCCTGGTCACTTGCCACTTGCAACATGTTGTGCATAGGCTAAGAAGATTACAATACAACTACAGCTAGTGCAGTCTGGATACCAGTATAGTCAAGGCTTCAGATAACAGCCTACATTTTCTGCCAGTTTAACTCTACCAGTGGTGTTGGGCCAGAAGAGAATTTAGACCACCATGTTTTCAGAGCTCTTCATATCAAGAGCATGGTTAAATAATGGTTTATAAAATGTGAAACTGAAGCTGTTTAATACAGCATCACATTGCTTAACAGAGTTTAAAGATTTCTGCAGCCAACACTACATATGATTTGGAATCAAAATAGCCACACGATTACTTGCATTCATGACTCCCTACCATAAGTAATCACAGACAATGGGTCAAGTTTGTGATACAATTCACAAAAGTACCTCTCTTTCACTTCAATATATAGGTATCAGCACAAGGGAATAGGATGTAATCTAAAACCTACTGACTTGAAAAGGAGTTTGAAGTCAATGGAGAATGTGCTTTGGTTAAGGCCCATAGTTCCTTCTGCTGAGAAAATACTGCACCAATCAAAAAACTCTTCAGACACTAAAGCATAATATTCCAGTGTTCTACCTTTGGAGATCTTTTGGATCACACTCCACTGCGCAACTTTCCTTCCCACGTGAGAGGATAAGAATAAATACCATATGACAGATGTTAGTCCTGTTACTTAATGCGCTACTGGAAGATGCTCAGATACTACAGTGATGAGCATGGTATAAAAACCTATCTAGAACAGAATGATGAAAAATATTGTAATATTGTCCCCTCCGCATTAGTCCAGAGAAGAGCAACAAAAATGAGTAGAGGTCTAGAAAACATGACCTATATGGGAAGATTGAAAAAATTGTGTTTGTTTCGTCTGGAAAAGAGAAGACTGAGAGGGGACATGATAACAGTTTTCAAATATGTAAAAGGTTATTATAAGGAGGAGGGAGAAGAATTGTTGTTCTTAACCTCTGAGGATAGGACAAGAAGCAATGGGTTTAAATTGCAGCACGGGACATGAGGTTGGACATTAGGAAAAACTTCCTAACTGTCAGAGTGGTTAAGCACTGGAATAAATTGCCTAGGGAGCTTGTGGAATCTCCCTCACTGGGGATTTTTAAGAGCACGTTGGACAAACATCTGTCAGGGATGGTCTAGCTAATACTTAGTCCTGCTAAGAGTGCAGGGGACTGGCCTAGATGACCTCTCAAGGTCCTTTCCAGTTTTATGATTAGCGGGGTTGTAGGTGGGTGTGGTTTGAGAGAGACTAAGGGACTAGGGCACACTGCCTTGAAGTTCATACTACGAGGGTACGAATAACAATGCACAAAAAAGCGTTGTGCTGTAATTCCCCTGTGTGAATGCTGCAGTTGTGAACTTAAAGGTTCCTATCTGACATTAATGCAGTCCTGTTTGAAGAGGACTAAAGTGACACAAACTAATAAACTTTTCATTTCTGCTCAAGGGTTCACACAGGGGAGTTAGTGTTGCAATTTGGTGTGCTCGGCTATTCACATCCCCGTAGTATGAACTGCGGGGAAGTGTAGACAAGCCCAAATTGTCCTTTCGATGGGTGGCGCTTCCTGTTGCCAGTCCTAGTGGAGGCAGGTGCTGCGGCGTGTGAGGGCTTTGGCTGCATTAAAAGATAACGTGGCCTTGCCTCACTCCTTCAGATACCTCTGATGTTACACTATCAAGGTGACTTCACCAATAGGCAGGTGTACCTCAGGTTAGAATCTGCATTATTCAGTGTGCAAGAGGATCCACTTTCTCAAACTTGGTTCATCCAGGTCTCATTAGCTACTTGTCAGATGCCCGATTCAAACATACTACTACTAAGTGCTCTTTTCCTGTGTTGTTCACCATCCCCTTTAAGTCAAGGGGAGTGTTGTAGGTAAGAAGAGCATGGGACCAAGCCCATAGGCGGTACCCTTACATTAAAAGGAAAGATGTCAACTTTTGACTTCAGGGTTGCACCTGGAAAAGCTATTAATTGATTGTCCTGAGCACTTACATAGATTTTACAGGCCAGAATGTAACAAGGTTGGGGAAATAGCCCTATTCTCCATCCCCTTCAAATAGTCCTACTGGGAGAGTATAGTTGGTGCAGAGGGGAAGTAGAAATTGAATCTCCGAAAAGGAGATATCAGTGCTATTTTCCAGCATTCTCTGCCAGTGTCATGAGATGTGTTCTGCTTTGATCTGTGCTCTTCAGCCAAAGTGCCTGAGTGATGCACACCACAATACAGCCGTAACTCAAAGAATCATGGTTGGGCTCTTAATAAAGTGCATTAATTCTTGCTAATTTGCCTTCTCCCACTGCAGTAAAAGGAGACAGAACTGAAAGGGCCAGTCTCTCAGATGGACATGAAGGGAGTCCAGGATGTTTAGAAGGATGTGAAAGGATTCAGGGGTTGGTACTGACCAGCAATAGAAGTGGCTTCCTCTGATTCTCACTAAACCGAGGATAGTCATTGTAACAATCAACGAGACATACTGAGCACAGGAATGAAGTGTTATGGCTGTTGGCACTGGACATTGAAGATCAATTAAGTCACCAAAAATGTATGCTGCAGATCCCCACATTTTATGCCCCAAAATAGAGACTTCTTCCAAACCATCGCCATGTGAACATGCATCTCTTGAATATTTTATATTTTGGTTCAGTATCTAAAGTGAAACATCATTAAACTAGCTGCTCAGTCAGACATTAAGAATAACACACTGATAAGGCACCAAAATAAAGCCAGATGGATTTAAAGGTCATTCTGTCGGTCTCTCATCTAACAAGGATTTTATAGCAAGCTCATTAACATGGTATCTGATCCCCTACTACGCTGTTCCACATTTTCCATATTTGGTAGTGATCTCAGTACTAATCTGAAATATATATTCATGTGGGACATACACACTAACATTTTTCTCCATCAGAGCATGTCGGTTTGTTGAAAGCACAATGGTTTGCAAGGAGCTGTCATTTTCAGTGTATTTTCTGATGGAAACCAAACAGGTTTCCTGCCAGTTCAACTTCTGGAGGCAATTTGTGAAGGAACAGTCCCCTTGCAAACTCTGAAATATACTCCAAGTACCATTCCCACAGCATGTAGTTTTGGACAAGAATATTAGATAGTAAAAGAAAAGCAGGGCCCAAGGACTAGGGTCCAGATCCTCAAAGGAATGTAGGCACCTAATTCCTACGGAAATCAAATTAGGCACCTAAATGTCTTTGAGGATCAGGGCCTAGGTCCTCATAAAGAGCTTGATTGTGCTCCCATTGACTTCTATAGTGCAGGATCAGGAACTGTATTTAGTACAAACTCACAGCACTTCTGGTTTTAGTCCTCTTCTCATACAATGCATTTCTATCTGCTCCTTTCAAGTACACCTTTCAGAAGACCTGACCCTTAAGCCCCAGCTTCCTAGAAACACCTGGCCTGTTTTGCTGTTTCCTAGCTATCCTGTATGCATGTATATAGGGATTTCAGGCAACGTACCTGAGGGCTGGATTGGGGCCTCTTCTTCTTTCAAGCCCAATAGGAAAACCATGGTAATTCAAATTTTGGCAGTGGCCAAACTCCGAAAGGCAGTTTGACTCAATGTGCTTATGAGCTGGTGCCTGCAATGGTTCTAACCATTCGCTGGTGGCAATTAGTTGTATGTTATTGTGATATATTTGCTAATTTTGCCTCACTATTTTTACAGTCAGCACTTTACAGCTCCAGGGGGTGGGTTTCCACAAGGAAGAGAACCCAGCACAATGGCTCCTATCTTTTTTGAAAAGTAGAACAAAATCCAGCATATTTCATTAAAAAGAAACCTTAGACTTTATGTATTCAGCACATTGTGTGGAACAATTTCAGAGCTTTGGGTCATGAATGACTTATTTCCATTAAAAATAACAGTGTTATTCCTGGCAAAGTGAGCACCTGCGATTGCTCTTGCAAGCAAAAGATCTGCCTATACATATAAAACAGCCTCCCCAATTTCAAGAGAACAGACGATGAGGAAGAGACACGGCTGATCTCTAACTTCTAAGCAATGCCGGCAATTTGCTTTTGCACTTTACACCACTGAGATTTCTATTGTTGTTTTAGTTCTATTGAGTTCAGGATTAAATTGAAGGAAGCAATTTTGAAACTTGGCCTTGGGGGCCTCCAAGGCGAGGTTGTGGTGAGAACAGCTCATGAATAGACTGCAGGCTGGGGTCTGCCGGGAAATGCACACCTGCCACAGAAAAGCCTGATGAGCCTTACTTCAGCAAGGCTCATTTACGACAGGCCTATGAGCCCTTCCTCACCCATTTCTGATTAGTACTTAACTTGCTAGAAGGTGGAAGCTGTCACTGCTCGGTGCACTGTGTCTGGGTATTGACTATTTTTTTTAAATAAACCTGAGTTTTAAATCCTCCAGGAGTGTAAGACTGACAAAATCAGTGGAGTTATACCGGTGATGACTCTAACTCACTGTCTTTAGCAAGGTCCAAATCAGCCCACAGCTGAGATGGAAGTGTAGCGTTTGGCTTTTTGCCCAGTAAATAAGACACACTAAAAGGTCACACCCCTCCCCTAAAAATTCCTTGCTCAGGGCAAAAGGAGAAAAAAAAACCTTTTTTGCAAGGTTAACTGAATACAAGGTGACATGTAGCAAAGGATTGTACCTGAATTCTTCTCTGTCCTCACACATAGGATTGAGAACTCTAGGAGTCTGAATCACAACTGAAATGCTGCTGTGGCTTTGTTGAACTGGCACACACTCGTTGTAGCATGCTATTCACAAACCTAGTGTAGTCAACAATACTAGAATAAGGATGTGATAGCTCGGAATACGGAGAGATGACTGTTTTTTATTTCCTAGCTCCAACATATGACAAGGACTAGTATCCATATTTGGGAACCTTAATAAGCGGCTTGGCATTTAAAAGTGCTGAGCACTCACCCGCTCTTGGACATCAGAGTGTGATGCCGAGTGTTCAACACTTTTGAAAAATCAGATCATGTATGGTGCCCAAACATGGACTCAGGGGCCTAATTTCAGGTTCCCCTCTTCACCCCATTTTTACTGAGACAAAAAACCTGATCAGCTGTCTCAAACCATTACATCAGACCTTGACCACACGACAACAGTAGGGAATGTTTGATGAGGGCAGTTCACTTCTAGCTTTAAATTCTAAAGAAGCATAAGTTAAATCATCTGGAACTCACACAAACCACAGTTTCTATTTAGCTCTAGAACTTAATGACCACTTATTATAAATAGCACATCAGCACTGAGAGGCTTCAGTCAGGACCATTGTGCAAGATGCTGTACACACACACACACACACACACACACACCCCTTCATGCCTCATCCTGCAGGAAACTGCTCCCAGCCCCATTCTTACCAGCCATACATCAATGTTCACAGACTTCAAGTATTATCCTGTCTGCAGAATGATTAACAAGTGTCAAGGTTTAGTTCTATAACCTAGCAAAGCCTCCTGTCCTATGAAGGGAGAAAGAGGAAAAAGAGAAATGGAAAGTACATCATATCGAGATACCCCCTCTCAGGATCATGTTAAAATTTATAGATAAAAAGTCAGGATTAAATGAGGCCAAATCAGCAGTTTTGGACTCTCTGCTCTAAGGAGAAAAAGACTGAGCTGTCTGACTTCTACTTGGCTGGCTTTCCAGGCCTGCAATTCACAGCTGCAGTGAAGCAAAGCAGGCCCAATAACAGCATTTGTTTTCAACTAAAAAAGATGATGTATAAATGGATCATAGAAGAAGGGGCCATTAGCAGACATTTAGTCTGACCATAGCGAGAAGTGCAGATGGTTCAGGGGAACAGAGCCAACTTGGCGTTTATAGAAGGTATTTTGCATCTTCTTCCCCACCCCCTCCATCCCGGGCCAGCACTCAGATTGATTAAGAGGTCAAATAAAGGCTGCCTCACTGCAAGTGTGTGCATGATATATAGCAAAAACGTTCATCTCACAGTAAAGGCTTTCTAAACAGTATAAAAGATAAATCGATTTCTAAACTAATTCTGGGTCTGGTTTAGGCTTTTTTTCCTGGAAACTCTACATGACAAATATTTAGAGAAATGATTGAAGAAATCCAGACTCAGGAGTGGAAGGAGTGTGGGAGAAAGGGAAGGGTGTTAGTTAAAGCAGGTGAAAAATATTATATACGTATTTTAGTTATTTGATGGACAAAGCAAACAGCCTTCTGCCAACTAGTGGAAGAGTGTCAAATTTGAGAGGTATGCTGGGGACTAGGCTTAATGCCTGTCATATCAAAACCATAACAAATGGCTTTTTCACAATATGAGAAAAAACGAAGGCCATTTTTAGAACATCCTTTAACTCAATATCTGTCCATATGTCTGACTATTTCCCACTCTATCCCTTTATCTCGTGTGACTAGTACTGTAGGGTGAGATCCTGACTCTAGTGAAGTCAATCACAAAACTTTTGTGACCTTTGGTATATAAGCCTCATTATGACTGCAGTAATGCAGGCTGACTGAAGTCCTCCCTATGATGCATGGCTGAGCTAGTTATAAAGCTCAGTTATCCCAGGTACCCTAGGGATGAATGCCTTTAAGACCGATATTACTGGAGCATGTAAAGCTGAATGGCTCATATAAGGCCTGATCCTGCAGACCTTATCAGATGAGCAATCTTATTGTGGTGCTGGCAAACCAGGTGCTAACTCATGCCAAGGCCTCCATGACTCAATGGAATAATGACAAAAACAGAGCTGCAACCAGTCTGGCTCACCTATGTGTTGGTATTGTTAAAATAGGGACTGGGAGTATAAGAATGTTTCATGTTTACACTTTATTGAATGCTTGTGAGTTGCTGCCAGCATTGATCTCACTTATAAAATCTGTGTCCCATATTGTAAGGTCATTGAGCAATTACACTGTAAGCCTCTGTGACTCTGTAATTCATCAGGCAATAGAGACATTAACTAATGCAAAGTGTTGGTCTCCAGCAGAAGGTGCTTTGTCCTGCCCAACAGGGAAGAAGCATCGGAACCAGATGAACTGTTGTGGGACATTATAGAAGACAAAAGGTGTTTGTTGTTTTTCCCTCCCCTCCATGAAGATGAGTCATGCAAGTGGATTCCTCACGTCAGCCGAGTTCTCAGCACATGGAAAGAGGGAAAATAAAAACTTCTAACAAGAAGGAACTAGAACTCTGTGCTGCTTGGACTCTGGTGGTCAAGGCTTTCTAGGCGTAAGACTGGGTTAGACCCAAAGGGCAGTTAGAGCTTGCTTATTATAGAAGTTTCTATTACAATCTTGAGTTTCAAAAGGTCATTCATTTGTGTTTCTATGTTCACCTTGTAAACAACTCACTTCCTTTTCCAATTTAATAAATCATTATGTAGTTTATTATAGGATTGGCTATAAGTGTTGTCTGTGGTGTAAAATCTAAGGGGCAACTGATTGGGAATAAGTGACTGATCCTTCGGGACTGGATCACAGAATATTGCTGTGATTGTTGGTTTAAGGAACCAACACAAAAGTATGTTTTCTTGGGTGTTGAGATCGTCCCCTGGGGTACTCCAATAGGTTTATGACTCCACATTAAGGCTGTTGCAGTGCCTGATGAGTTCACACTTGATAACTGGTGGGTGAAATCTAAGTAGAGAACTCACAACCAATTTGGGGTTTGTGCCCTGCTTCCTAACAGTCTGCCCTGAGGTTGGTACTCACACTCTTGAGTCACTGCAGGCAACTCAGCTTACGCTTTGCACCTTGAACAACACCAATAGCATGCTCGGTGGTTCGAGACATAGTACGTCAAAGTGGGATTTGTAAGGGGATTGTGTTTTATGGGTGTATGGTGCTCAGGAGGCGAGCCAACTATATGAATCAAGCTTATTTTTCTATGTTAACATTGGGTAGTCACTAATCATCGGTTTACGGGATACTTGTGATTAAATTGCACTCAACTCTGTTACCATTTGACACTGCCTCCATGTTTTGATTATTTATTTTCAGAGTCACAACCAACCTCTTTTAGAGTTTTACTTTGTAAGGCTATTAAGAGACCCATGGATGTATTCTGATTTGGGTAATAATTTTAAAACGCCACTGACACTGCAATTGACATAATTTTGCAAGACATGTGCTTTTTAGCATACATGACATCATTCTCCTTCCATGTTGGACACCTTTGATGCAACTTAATCACACTGAGCATGCACAAAAGGACTGACTGCCAAATGTTAAAACGGAAAATCAAACTTGTTTAGTATAGCAGGCACAGATTTAGCCCATGTGGCAAAACCACACTGATGTATCTGTACAAGGAGTAATAGGATTGTCCCATGTATGATTAGGAGGAAGAGCAGTCTTCAAATGCAGATGATCAAAGAGCAGTCTACTGAACTACAGGAAGCAAAAAGTATTATTAAAAAGATCATAGTTTATATTAAGGGTACATTTATAAATATGTAATAAAGGATTGATTAATAGATGTTAAAAGCATGTTGAAGGCATGTGTAACATGATAAAGATGGTTACAAATACATCAGTGAAATGTCATAGATGTTTATAAGCAACCTACTGACTAGCAAGCAATTGACTAATAATATACTGTTTATTAAAATTATTATTTATTAACTCTGCGTAAGCTATTTATGAATGTACCCTTAGTATAAAGTATGACTGTGACCATACTATTCAGGGTCTAAGATGAACTATCAGACAGACTCAAGTAGGATGCAAAAAGTTTATTGAGGCAGTTCTCTGCACAGCTCCTGGGCGGAGGGTCCCTGAAGCAATCTTATTAGGCCCTGCAGGCCTGTCCCAGATGGCACAGACAGCAGTATTTAGGTAGTACAACAGAAACAGTCCCCAAAACAAATTCAACAGTCCTGTGTCAGGCTTACCTTCCTCCAGAGGGCTCTGGCAATCAACAGCCTCTACAAAGATTCTAGGCTAGTCTTTTCCATAAGGAGCAAAGATAGGATGTCTGTTCTCTTCCCTCTGTAGCTGCCCCTTCATTACCAGACAGGGTGGGCAGGTGTCAGAGGGAGGGTTTGAGTGGGCCATAGCAGCTCATTATTCCTCGTTGGCTCATTGTGTGGCTGGTAAACTCCATTACAATGAATATTAAATATGTTGATCATGTGTTTAACAGAAAGGGATGCATTAAGGATGCAATATCACATTGATACAGATACACATGTGCTGCCAAAAGATAGACACACTTAAGAAGGCCCATTAGTACAGACAGAAAGTAAAAAGCTGAAGTTGACCAGATGGTAAAATAAGCTGTGACTAAGCGAATGCAAACATCTGACTGGTTTAATGGTATGGGCACCATACAGGAAAAAAGGAGGGTTTCCTATGAGACATCTTCCTTGCAAGAACAAATGAGGAAGTCATGTCTAGATTTCAAAAGGCAGGAGTATTTTCAGTTTTCCATCTAAAGCCAAGAGTTTTGGCAGGTTCATCTTGATACAGAAAGTTCAATGTTCTGCACCATCAGCTCCTAGGCAATTGTTTCTGGTAATGAGTTGTCTCACAAAATGTTTGTGGTGGAAAAATGGTCAAGATAATAACAGAATAGGAAACTGTGAAAGCCATATTAAACAAAACAACATGAAAAAGCAACAGCAGGACTTCAGCAAGGGACTGTGAAATTGTGAAAGAATCAATTAAATGTGAAAGGAGTTTCTTATACAGAAATATTTTTAAGAGCAGTTATAAAACAGTAAGAGTAAGGAGGTGCAGGAAGAGAAGTTTGAAGTAAAGTACCACCTATTTCCAAAAACAAAATTTGACCAGTCAATTCAAAGAAGAAATTCAAAATGATTCAACCTTACTAAATCTGGAGAGAGTAACCTCAGATGCGTGGCCAAAAGATATCTAAGAATAAATATGCAGATGAAACTACTACATAATAGTGGGACATTGTGTCAAAATATCATACAGTATGAGCTCAGAAATGCTCTAGAGTTCCCACCTGATTATTTGACAAATTTAAGAGTACAGCCAGGCATAGCCTATTCTGCCCAGGCTTCAATGAACACCAACAAAATGGTAATCTATTTTGGGAAATAGAATCCAAAAGAATCACTGAAATGTCCTTAGATTCCTGATAGCCCACGATCTAAGGCTAGCAAAGATCTATTTGAATTAAATGGGAAAGATTACTTCTTAGCAGGACTGTTACACACAGGGCCGGCTCCAGACACCAGCCTACCAAGCATGTGCTTGGGGCAGCACCTTGGGACGGGGCTGGTGCTCGGGGTTTGTTTTTGGTTTTTTCGGTTCGGCTGGGCGGCACTGGGGGGGGTGGGGCTTGGGCGGCATGGTGCTTGGCAGGGGTGGGCTTCAGCGGCACAGTGCTAGGAGGGTGGAGACTTGGGCAGCGCGAAGCTCGGGGTGGGGTTTGGCGGTGCGGTGCGGTGCTTGCAGCACTTTTTTTTTTTGCTTGGGGAGGCAAAAAAATGTTAGAGCCGGCCCTGGTTACACAACACATTAAGCGACTCTGGAATAAAACAATGCAAATTGCAGTTTGGTTGGCTTGGGATAATCCAATCAATTTTGCACAATCAAATGGGTTAGCAGAATACTCAGTTCAAATAGCAAAGAATTTGATATTTAAAAGACCTGGTAAATTCAAAGGATTCATATTTAATATTGAGACTTTCTCAGCACAAAACAATGCTTTTCGAGGACCACCAGTTTAGAGACTTATAGACTGAAGGACAAAAACCTTAGTGCCAACATCTAATAGCTTCTTGAGATGACAGTTAAAGAAACCTTAACCAATTAAAGACAATTAATGCTGAAGCAGTTACATAGCTACAGAAGAACTACATATGAGGAAACTAGAACAGAAGAAATACTATGACAAGGATATCAAATAGCAAGTAGTTGGCAACCACCTAAGGCAACACCCTACATCTTCCTGACTGAGCTCATATGCTATAGCCATCCCTGCAGGTTAATTATACTGGAGAAACAGAAGACATCTAAACAAAATCAAGGAGGCTGGTGCTGTCACATTCTGGGGTGCAATCCAGACCATTGAGGGCTTGTGTCACTATCTGCTCTGTAACCTTGGATGCCTTAAATGCTCTGCTGCTGTGACTCTCGCTCTGTACACCCACAGCCGGCAGACAAGCGTGCATGAGCGTCTGTGCGTTTCAGCAGCTCTGGCTCAGCACTCTGATTCCAGCAATCTGCTTGGTACATCCCAGCCATATTCTGGTATCCACCACTTTGGTTACACCTGATAAGATGACCCCATCACCTCCCAGTCCTGAATTTTCCCCAAACCATTTGCTCTGCAAAGTTCAGCCCTTTCCTGGATCATCTGGGGAATAAGAAGACTCATTTGCCCCTCTGAAGAGAGAGACTGCACAGCTTATCACTTTAACTGGAGTTAACAGTGATGTCCATTCAAACAGCACTGGGTTGATTTAGATTAAAAGTAAAACCAGATTATTAACAAAAGGAGATAGGATTTTAAATGAAGCCAAGTAAAAGAAATAAATGAAAGATGGTTACATGCAAATAAAAGTGAAAAACATGCATCGGAAAGTCTAAAATTTAAGCTAGAAATGTACAGCTTTGGTTTAAGAGGTTTTTTCTCATTTATCACTCTTTGTCTCTCAATCAGGACCCACCACAGAAGTACAGGGTGCTGGTTCTCCTTGTTTTCGTAGGTGAAAGATAACACAGGGTTCTTTGTTTCTCTCTTTTATAGTCCAATGAAACTTTTGAAGATGCATCCCCCCAAATAAAGTTCATTCAAGCTGTGAGGAAAACGACATGGAGTCTGGTGGCGAAGGTCATTCTATGCTGATATATTCCCCTCCTGGAGTTTGCTATTATGCAAAAAATAGATTTGTTCCTGCCCTCTTCAATCTAAATGAATGGCCACTTGACATGTGGTTGCTAGTAGACTCTGATGATGCCTGTCTGGAAGCACTGGCTTGTCCTTTGTTTGTGAGAAAACGGTTTATCCACTTCCCAGAGTTGTTGGGTAAACAAATTTTAGTTTGACATTTCCTCCATATTTGCATTGTCCCTTATATGTTCACCGTACATGCAGCACGCAAGAATATTCATGGTCAGTAGGGTGTTAGTTTTCTATTGATACTTTGCATGAGGCATAACAGATACAATTTGACATTAATGAATTGGGGTACACTGAACTGGTCAAGCCAGCTGACACTCACAACTAGATACCAGTGAGCTCCTTGCTCACTTGCATAGAGGCAGTTTGGGTCACAGGTGCCTATCTGAGGCCATCCCGAATGCTGAAGTCCCTTGCTGATCCTATGCTCTTTCCTCATCCTCCACCATGAAATGAAGGGGGAAACCTTCTTCACATTTTCTATGCAGCTCGAAAGCTTGTCTCTTTTACAACAGAAATTGGTCCAATAAAAGATATTACCTCACCCACCTTGTCTCTCTAATATCCTGGAAGCAACATGGCTGCAACACCATTGCAAACCCCTCGACATAGCAAGCTCTGTTCCTTAACCCACTATAATTTTTAGGGCTGGTCAACATTTTTCCATTTAAAACTGTTTTTTCATGAAAATTTGAGTTTGACTAATGAAAAGTATCTGTTTTCCCAAGAAAAGTTTTAATATTTTGTTGCAAAACTGAAATGTTTTGCTGAGAAAAAAAAATCACAAGTTTTCCACGGAAAATGTTGACAAAAATGAAAAATCATTGTTAAAATGTTCTAGTCAGCTTTAATAATTTTCAATCCCTCTTCATGCTTGATTCTAGGCTGTCATACACAGGGGGGAAATTACATTTGTACAGTAGACTTCATATTAATGGACCTACTTGAGAAGAAAAAGTACTACTCAACACACACAAGGATAACTGTTTTATGCTCACAATTCTTAAGTGGCTGAATCAGGAAAAGAACCCAGAAGTCTTGGCTCCCCATTCCTTGGTCTAACCATGAGCCTACTATCTTTAAACAGTTTAACCATTGATAACATGATGGACTGTTCCAGGAATATAAAAAAAAGGCAGGTTGCTTTGCTCTTTGTGGCTGTCCCCCACCTCTCCTTTTTCTCCTTTCTATAAAATCTAACTCTTTTGACAAGACACTTAAGCTGCAGCTTGAGAAACATTGGTTGGTTGCTCAATGGAAACTACTGTCACTGCTGCCAATGAGAGTGAATGCCATTCTCATTGGAAACACCCTAAGGTTTGATTTACGTGCAGTCAGTACTCTGGGCATATGGGCAGGTTGAGGCTGTCAGTGGTGGATAGAGTCATGTGAAACCTTAATTCATGTTCCATCAGGAAAAGCAAATTATCACTGATAAATAGAAGCTGAGACCACTGGCTTGATGAAGCCTCCAGTTATTGTACTCCCAATTCTTCCTCCCCCACCCAGTTAAAATCATTGACACATGCAAGCAATTACATCCCTCATCCTGCAGATAATGAATCTGTTATAACAATAGAGGAGGGCTACTGTCACTGCTTGTAAACATTGGCCAAAGTTATTTTATAAAACAGTAAAGCCACCCTGTTGCTGTTGTTCATCATTTATTACTTGCCTAACAAATACTTTAATTACATTTAATAAATAATATATCCAGGCTCACTGAAGTGGTAATTTTTTAAATTAATAATTAACTTCATGCAAAAGGTTTTATTGCAAGTACTACTAAAGGAAATTTCTGCCTTTAATCTGAAGTGATTATTCATTATGTGTAGTAAAGGCTTCATTTGCATATTATTAGTGAAGTAACCTTTAGCCTTCCCGGCAACAATAAAGATACGTTTTAATGTTGCTATGCATTAGCACTCTTGGTCAGCCTTCCAAAACTAAAGTGATGATCTAAACAATATATAATAAAGTCTTTGTTTATGGCCTTCTACCAGCTGTTTTTTTTGATATCCCAAATATACTACAATGACAAAATGTCCAGCAAATGTATTCCAGCAAGTTGTTAAAAAGGTGTTGCCTACAGATGGTTAGTTGATGGGAAACAGTAAATGTGGAACCGGTTAATTCCCTTGAGATCTGAGTAGTAAAATAATATCAATAAGATTTAAAAAAAGCCTCCACTTGATGATTTGTGATGTCCTGTACTGCTCTGAATATGGTTGTCATCCTGGTCAGTTGCACAAAACCACCATTGAGCATTACCTACGTTCCTCAACATAGAGTTCTTACATCACATTAAAGATTATAAAGTCCCTAAGAAAAGTGCTTCAATGTATTTACCCTAGGAGGTTGGGCTGTGCTATTTGCCCCATTTCATACCTGGGGAACTGAGGCAGAGAGAAACTACAGGTAACATTTTCAAAAGCACGTAAGTGACTTCCAAGCTTAATGTCAGCCTGCTCACCACTTAGGTATGGTACTGATTTAACTATTCTGGTTAGGAGTGTGATTTCTTTTAGTTAAAATAGGTAAGTCAGTACAATTCCTAGTGGGGGGTTCTCTGTAAGAGAAGGGGAATAAACTATGTTGGTATAAGACACTGTTACACCAGTATAATTGCATCCTGGCCAAGGGATTTGTACTGGTTTCACTATACCAAGATAGTTAAAGTGGTACAATTTGGCATGTATAGAGAAGCCCTCAGACTCTGCATGCCTAAATCACTTTTGAAAATGTTACGCTAAGTGATTTGTTTGTCCTTCAGTTTACCTTGATCTGCTGATGTGTCTGAGAACAACTGCCTTAGCCATTAACTTGTGTTACTTAGCTTACAAATGGTAAGAAAGTGGAGACAAGGTCAGTGTTTTGTCCCAGATTTTGAGATTCCCAGAGAATGAACCAAATACTGTTACTTTGTATTACTCCTACACCATGTAATACATGCACCCCTGCCCGCCACAATTTAGACCTATTCTCACTTTTAGTGGCAACTCACCATGTGCTGCGGTGATGCAACAAATATCAGACACATCAAATTCTCTCTCTGCCATGCTTTGTTGCTAGAATGAACCCAACCTTTTATAGAGCCAGTCTCCTTTCCCTCATGCCACTGTTCTACATGCGTTCACATATCAAACAGAGACCTTTGGTTCACCTCTGAATCACTCCTGTTCTCTTCACTGTCGCAATCAGTTCAGTCCTACATAAAGTGTAAAGTGCCGACATTTTCAAGCAGCCCAGTGTTTCTTGCAGTCATTGAAGGATCCTTTCAAACACTTAGAATCCTAGATGCCCTTATTTTTCTTAATCAGCTAGCAGCAGTGAGAAAAAAAATGAATTAAAAAAATAATCACCACAAAATTTGCTGTTGCAAACTAATCCCCCTCTCCCATTATACTGATGCGGTGAGATCTCCAAATGCAAATAATGTAAACCTGAACACAACTCCACTGACTCGCTCTAAGGCAAATAAATTTAATTCACTCAGCTTCTCATCATCATACAGGCCCTTCAGGGCTAATCATCTGTGTTAACTTTCTCTGGGGTCCTTCTAATGTCTAAGTGTTGCTGACTATTTTGTAGCCAATATACGTGTGGCGAGAGAACAAATTGCCCCACAGTGGGTTTCCTTTCTACAACAGTGGTTTCTCTATTAAAGTGAAAAGAATCAGGTTTATAGTGGCACTGGTTTAAGACTTGGATGGGAGGTTATGCAGCTGACTCTAATGACTTCATTCAGCAGTTTGCAGACAGGGTTTTTTCCCCTTGGAAAAACTGTACAGTATTTATGCACCCAAATAAACTTTTATGCCCATTTAAAAGCCACGGTGAGCCCTATGGTTTTAAATAGAGGACAATTTTTTCAGGTTACTAACTTTTAATAGGTAACCAGCTTGCTCTTGCAAATGTCTTGTATATATAATTTTAATAGCAGGGCATGGATACTGGTAAGCTAAAAGGCACATTCCAGTTGGGTATTTTTAGGTCTATTTAAAGAGGATGGCTGTTCTTGTGGCTCAGAACCTGAATGGGCACTCAGGAGATCTGAATTCAAATCCTGGCTCTGCCTCAGATTCCCTGTGTAAAATGGTGACACTAATACTTTTTCTGTGCTGCCTACATAGATTGTCATCTCTTTGGGGCACAGATAGGGTGATCAGATAGCAAGGATGAAAAATCGAGATGGGATTTGGGGGGGGTAATAGGAGCCCATATTAAAAAAGCCCCAAATATCAGGACTGTCCCTATAAAATTGGGACATCTGGTCACCCTAGGCATGGACTGTGACTTTGTGTATGTACAGCACCCAGCATCATCAGGCCCTTATCTATGGCCCCTAGAAACTCTCAGAGTTCCAACTACACTTTCCCCACTGTGTCCTGTCCCCACTGGATTCCATCTTTGCTTTTCTCTTCTACCCATATTATTCCTTCAGTGACCTTATCCTCTTTTTTGGCTCAGCTACCATGTCAAGACAGAGATTTCCAAAACCTACCCCTCTTCCTCTGGACATTCCAACTTCATTCAATCCCATATTGACAATTGCCACTTAGACAGCTGTTCCTGGAAAAATCCAGCCATCCGTTTAACTCAGCAGGGCAAAAACAGAACTTCCCACATTCCCACCCAACTCTCCTCTCACTTCAACAAAATGGCAAATAACTCCACTACTCCCCCAGTCCCCAGGCCTGTAGTTGGGCCTGGCCCTTAGTTACCCCTCACCAGGCATGCTGTATTCTTATGTTGCCACAACCGCCAGTACTTTCTGTGAAGGCAGTGGATTCTACTAAGCACCATTAAGGGCCTCACTGTACATTCTCTTCTCTGGTGAATGAATTGCAAAAACAGACCAAGTGGTTTTTTTTGGTTTTTCTGTTTTTCTGAAGACCACAAGCTTTGAAGAACTTGTGGCTACTGGCATCAAACGTGCCCCACTAATTACAGCCCAAACCACCTCCTCCCTAGAGTTACTGGTTATTTAAAAGGATTAAAAAAAAAAAGATGATGATGTACACAGGGTGAAAGGGTGGGTGAGCAAGATGGGGAGCAATGGTTTGGCTCAAACCCAGATGAAGCACTGACCCTCTGGTGAAGGACAATGGTTAGAACTAGCAAAATTCTCCCTCTTGTTGTCTAATCCATCTGCACGTCTTTTATCTCTTTTCCCGTTCCCTCCTCCAGATGATGCAACTGCTGTTACAGATGCTACTCTAAGCTTTTTATAGCTTCAGGCACAGAGAGTGCCAGCTTTGGTTATAATTTATTGCAGAGCTTGTAAAATGGAAAAAAAAATATTTAATAGATGTATTTTCCACCTATTAGGTTCAGCTTATTTTAGTACAAGGGAATGGCAAGGATGACTGGATAAGGGCATAATGGCAAGGAAAGCTGCATGGCACCATCCAAGACGCTTAGGGTGGAGGAATATATTTCGCTAGTCCTTCCAGGAAACTTAAACAGGAATGCTTTGGAAATAAAGGCATCAGGCTCTTTTGAGAGCAAGTCATTGATAGTTTCATCTCACTTTAGTTCCCTTAATGACACTCTCCATCCTTGGATGGTTGCATCAGTTATATCCTGTCTTGATCCTTTCTGGCTCCTTCCTGATTGATTTTACCGAAATGATTCACTTATTCATTAGTATTTCTTGTTTCCCTTGACTTTTTATTTCTTTACTTAAAATTCTCTCTTGCCTTTGAAATGGGTTCCCCACGGCTGTTTAAAAAGAAGAGAGGTGAAAACTGAAGCGCTTGGATGCTACTACACTGAGACACCCACTGAGGACAAGAAAGAGACTTAGATAGGTTAGAAGCATTATTTTGCATGAGCAAATAGCCTAATTACATGCACAAATGGGTATTATGTGTATTGTATTTTCTGCATTCAAATAACCACCATATACTTGCAGCCAGAATGACCTTTACAATAAAAAAAGAAACAAACAATTATGAACAAAAGCATGGCCTCCATAAGAGAGTACGGTATGTGCATCCTCCCTCTTTCACTCTGCACTCAAACAGATACAAAATGGCTGCTCTTGGTACATAAGTAGGATTAGATGGCCTTTGAAGGTGCAGTACACAGAAAACAAGGCATAACAATCCCATAGCTAAATACATGGCAACATGCAGATGTGGGGTTTCAGTGTACACCCATTCTTTGTGAGTGCAGCTTAATCAGGTGTATATAAAAATTGAGCCCTTTGAGTCTCTGAAAATACAAGAGTTCTGTTTAGCATCAATAGCACATGCACTCTCTGGGGTAAAATGTGGCAAATCACTGCTCTGTACCGTTTTCCACCTGCAATCTGACTGGAAATACACATTGAGTCTACGTATTTGCTGTCAGACCAGAAGGGAATTTCCATTAGGTAGCATTTTCTCCCCTTAACATGTTCTTCCATATCTCTTGAATAATTAACGTATCCCACTGCCGAAAGGGCAGACTTCAGTATATGGGCCATGGGTGCAGAAGTCACTTGTTTAACCACTTTGATACATGGGTCGGGGTATGTTGGCGATTACAACATTAAACTATCACCTCTGGGACCTCAGGTCCTCATTGGTATGAATTATGTTCACTCCAGAAGAGTAAAGAGCGTAAATCTTCCAATCACATGCAGCTATTTTGCTAGCCTGAGTGTGGAAGACCACAAAAAGGGAGAGTGAACCAGTTTGTGTCCCCTATGAAAGAGGATCAAGGCTGAGAAAAGGGAAAGATGGGCTTAAGGGAATAGAATATTAATATCTAATACAACAAATACTGACAGGAATCCTACCTTGGACTCTGCTGCTGATTCATTTTACCCACTCAGGTCAGCGCCCTACGTCATGCTCTGGTGGCCGCCTGGCCCTTCCATCACCTTCTCTTGTATGCACTGATTCTCATGTTTCTTAGCAATTAAGTTGTCCAGACAAATTATGAAGTCTATCCCCACTTCCAGGAGGTAAACAAAATGTCCAACAAAAACACATATCCAGCAGCCTCACAGTGGATCCTCACACAATCTTTTCACCGTGTTAGGCTTTAGCTCTTTGTCCACCCCTCTCCTGGGCTCAGCAGCAGTTCTTTTGCCTTGCTGTTTCAGTGCAATAGAAAGGGACTTCTTTCCCCCCTGGACCCATAAGCAAGTGCAAGCATCAACTCCCTTCCATGCTTTCCAATCCAGATTACTTCCTTCTATAAACACCCTTCCTCATGGCCTCTCAGTACACTTTGCAGCAAGATATCTTCATCCACCATTGTAGCAGGGTTGAAGATCCTGTGTCTCTCACCTCTCCAGTTTCCTATGAACAGGAGAGCTCAGCCAGTCCTGCTCCAGAGCTTGGGACTCTCTGGAGAGACCTTCTTCAGGTTCTCTTTAGCTCAGCATTACCTGCAGTTCTGTCAATCTGTCTCACTGAGCAGGTTGCCTTTCATAGGAAGTGTCACCCCTAACTTATCATGTGAGACCTGGGCACATGACCCATCCACCTGCCCAAGCCCAAACCCAGTACCTACTGATCTGGCTTGGGTTTGAACTGAGTGTTTAGAGATGAATGTGTCTATAGGGCTCCTCGATTAAATTATTCTTATAGTCTAGGATTTTCAAAGGAGCCTAAGTGAGTAAAGCACCCAAATCCAACTGAACGTCAATGAGAGTTGAATGCCTAAAACTCACCGGGGCCTCTCTGAAAATCCCGCAGGCTGGACTGAAAGCCCTGACTGTGACTAGAGCTAGCTGGGAATTTTTTGATGAAAGTTTTTCCATTGAAAAATGCAGATTCATTAAAACCTGATACTTTTCACAGGAAAGCATTGGTTTGGATGAACTTCCTGTTTTGAGAAAAAACTGAAAAAAATATTTTGAAATTGTCAATTTTTTTCCAAAAGTAATAGTTTTTTTAGGAGGGTGGGGTATGAAATTACTTTTTGTTTTGAAATTTACGTTAAATAATAGTAAAAAATAAAAATTGAAAAGATCGACATAGAATGAAACATTTAAAATTATCTAACTGAAACATTATGAATGACCCAAACTGATTTTTGTTTTTTAAATAGAATTTTGGTCTGTGAAAATCTGAGATTTCAATTTTACATCCCAATTTGGGATAGAAAAAAACAAAACAAAAAACATTTCCTGCCCAGCTATATCTGTGTTAAGTTTGACAATGTAATATAAATTGAAATCATGATCCAAGTATATCACTGGGATCTGATTTCCTGCATCAAGAGACAAGGGCTGGATGGAGGGACAAACAAGCAGTTCTTTAGTGACCTACTAAAGCTATATTTTTAAAACAGCATAACATACAGGCAGAAGAACACAATTCAGAGCCAATAGCTCAAGCATTCTAATTCCAGTCATAATACTGACACTCTGCATGTCCCTGTGTAAATAACCTGTACACCTCCACCTCGATATAACACTGTCTTCGGGAGCCAAAAAAATCATACTGCATTATAGGTGAAACTGCGTTATATCAAATTTGCTTTGATCCACCAGAGTGCGCCAGCCTCGCCTCCCCAGAGCGCTGCTTTACCACATTATATCTGAATTTGTGTTGTAACAGGTGGCGTTATAATGGGGTAGAGGTGTATTATTAACCCCATGCATTCAAAAAAAGTCATGAGTCCTATGTGCTACAATCGTGAAATTGGCTTAAAAAATGTGGGTGTTTTTAAAACACATTTTGGCTTCTTTTAATTTGCTTTCTGGTTTCTGAGCCTTTAGGGTGCACTCAGGTAACATTTTTAAGCTTTTGTCCACATGTTTCCAACCCTCACAGTTACTTTTACTTTTTTGTAATGAAAGCTGAGATTTTACATATTCACGTGACTCCAGAAGCTGGAGCTTTACAAAAACATCAAGTACCATGAGACTCACAAAAAAATCATGAGACTGGCAACATGAAATCACATAACTATCTAAAATTGAACACCACAGAAATGGAATCATGCTATATTAGAAGGCAGTTCTGATAATCTGACCCTCAGTTTCCCCCCTGGGTTCCTGAGGCTTGCTTGAGAACTATACATAATTTTAGTAAAAGCACTATGAAGATCTTGTGTAAGTGTTTAAGGATGGGGCTTACCTCCATGGACTGAAAGGCAGGGTTGTATTCTTGTCTGCCTAAGACACTGTGACCATGGTCCGGGGAATCTGCCAGAAAGCTAGTACAGCTGGGTGAAAAATTTCATCTGAAATAGTTTTTCAGAAAAAAAAGATGCAGATTCCGTGACCCTGAAAGAGATTTTAAATGTGTGTTGGTTTTGCTGATTGTTTCAAAAATCAACCAAAAAACCCCCAAACCCAAAATATAGACTTTTCATTGCCACATTTTTTAAATGGAACATTTTGATCTTCCTGTTCAAAAGGTCTTTTCATTTCACATTTTTCTTCAACTACATTTAAAAAAAAACACACAAAACAAAACAACACACCACAAAAACTAACACTCAAAATCAAAACAGAACATTTTGTTTCAGGCCAGACAAAATGTTTAGTTTGATCTACAACTATTTTTAGTTTCCAATTTACTGAAAATCCTGAAAAATTTCAGTTTCATTTTGACCCAAAACGATTATTTTTACTTTTTTGGAATTGCTAGAGAACCAAAAAAATCCATTATTCATCCAGCTCTGCTTGGGCCAGTGCAGGCTGTCATTGGCACTTAATAGAGGCTATGTCTGCACTACCAACTAGGGAGTGACAGTCCTGCTCCTGTACACATACTCATGCGAGTATCGATAGCAGTGTAACTGTGGTTGCATGCACAGCAGCGACAGAGGCATGGCTTAGCCATGCCAGGTATGTACCCACCAATTGCAGGCAGTTTCAAACTTGTAGTGTAGACATAGCCATCGATGCCCCATAATCCACCGAATGGAGGACATGATTCCCTGTGGATCCTCAGACTTCATGGGATTGCGAATTCATGATCCTAGCCGTGTGTGTGCGCGCATATGGTGGGTTTCCACATGTGCAGAAGGGGGAGAGAACATGGGAATCCACTTCAAAGATACCATTGCCTCCTTTAGAGTTAGACAATTCAGAAGAACAGAACCTGAAGTACTTACAAATCAATGTTCTAATCAAAGTTGCGAGATAGGGTATGGGTTGGGGAATCTGTTCTAAATATGAATCAGATGAGAGAAGAGGATAAGCAGCTCATTCCACATTCTTTGTGTATAAAGAAATTTTTTTTATCATGATGGATTTTTATCATGGGGGAAATCATCATCCACAAAGATCTGTTATTGGCCCAGTGCTATTCAAGTATCTTGATATTTTCTTCTAGATCATTGGTAAAGTCACTGCTAGTAAAATTTTCAGATGACAAAAATTCATGGAGTGGTAAATAATGATGGGAACAAATCAATACAGACCCATCTGGATCATTTGGTAAGGGGGGGGACTCACTTGAACACCATAAAAGTTTTAAATCCAGCAAAATGAAAGGTCAGACATCTAGGAACAACGAATGCATGCCACGCTTACAGGATGGGAGTACTGTATTCTGGAATATAATGAGACTGAAAAGGACTTAGGAATAATGGTAGATAACCAGCTGAACATGTGCTCTCAAAGCAATGCTGTATATATAGAGATATATCAGGTTGGAGTAAAGAATGGTATTGCTTCTGTACATGCCAGCAGCGAGACCATTACCGGAATACTATGTCCTATTCTGGTGCTAACAACTTCAAAAATAATGTTGACATATTGGAAAGGATTCAGAAAAGGGAGTTACAAGAATGATTTGAGCTCTGGAAAACGTGTATTCTAATGAGAGACTTAAGAATTTCAATCTATTTAATTTACCCAAGAGATGGTTAAGAGGTGACTTCATCATTATCTACTAATGCCTAGGTTGGGAAATTATCTCTGATACTAGATAAGTCATAACATTATCCAGTGGTTGGAGGCTGAAGCTAAACATATACAAAGTAGAAAAAAAAGGTGCAATGTTTTTGTTTTTGTTAACAGTGAGAATAATTCACCATTGGAACATGATGGGTTCTCCATTACTTGCAGTCTTTAAACCAAGACTAGACATCTTTGTAAAATATATGCTATAGTTCAAACAGAATTTATGGGCTCAGTGCAGAAATTACTAGGTAAGGTTCTAGGTCCTGTGTTTTATAGGAGGGAAGACTAGATAATCATAATCAGGACCGGTGCAAGGATGTTTCGTGCCCTAGGCAAAACTTCCACCTTGCGCCCCCCGCGCACCCACCCTGAGGCGGCCCCCCCACGGGAGCTCCCCCCTCCTCCCTGAGGCACCCACCCCACTCCAGCTCACCCCTGCTCCTCCCCAACACACCATGGCAGTTTCCCTTCTCCCGCCTCCCAGGCTTGCAGTGCCTAAGCTGATTGGCGTCGCAAACCTGGGAGGGGACAAGTGAAGCGGCCATGGCGTGCTCGGGGAGAAGGTGGAACAGGGGTGAGCTGGGGCGGGGAGTTCCCCTGCTGCTGCCGCCCACCCCTCCTTACTTGCTGCAGGCGGCCCTCCCCGCGCTCCCCTGCCCCAGCTCCCTCCGCCTAAATGCCAGCAGCGACTGGGGCGGCCACAGATCCGGCCGCCGCGGTTGCTGCCGAAGAAAATGGTGCCCTACAAATGCCAGCGCCCTAGGCGACCACCTAGGTCACCTAAATGGTTGCACCGGCTCTGAGCATAATGGTCTCTTCAGGCCTCAAAAACCTATGCTGAAATGTACACAATTTCTTCATGAATTCTTTCCCTCTTAGTAAGGATCCTTCCCAAAAAGGCTAGGCTCTGAAAGTGCTATTTAAGAACACTACACTGCTAGATATTCTGCACTATCAGAACATACAATATCAGAGGCTTCAGTGTCTGGCATTGCTTCTCCTGCTAGTCAACATGCAAACATTTGTTCCATCAGTCTTTAGCCATTCAACTTCACCAGACCTTTATCTTTAGAAGCAATAATATGGAAGACACTCCTCCTCCTGCTCCGCTAAGCTCTATGATAAAAAAACCCTATCCCCGCTCACCTGAGAGAACAAAATGAGCATCAGAAGTGAGGCAAGATAATTAAGACATGCTCTGATGTTCAAGAAAGCCTGTAAAAAGACCCTCAATTCTGATACAGAGCAACAACACCACCATCTTCATCTATGCTGACTCATCTCTAAAGAAGCTATTCATACTGCTTTATAAAATTGCATTGACAAAAGCCACACATGACCTTAAGCGAGATCATCGCTGTATCCAAATCATTAGTGATATGAATGCCATGGTGAGACAAGTGATTGCTTGTGAGCATCAGGTTGCTGTCATTGTGTACAGCTGGAAAAAGATATAAAACAAATAGTAATAATAAAATAAAGGCCCCAATCTCACAGGTGGATTTGCCATTGTGTACTCCTGAGTCCCTGCAATGAACTGTGGTAAGAATGTTGAAGTACCTGGAGTTTCACAGCTGTAAATCTGATGTAACTAAAAGCAGTATGTGACCCATAGACAGTTTGAGTTGTCGTCTATTTTCACATGAGTTAAATGAGCATGAAACCCTAATATCAGAAAGGGAATGCCTTTGTATTGCTTCTTACCCAAGTCAATACACTATGCGATCTCACATGAATCCAGTATGTAAAACATATGCTACCTTTAGAGAATTCACATATGCATTTTCTTTTTCCACATAAGATATGGAACTCACGGAATACTGGCTTTTGAGGGTGTTTATCTGATGGCAGAATTTGCGCGGATGAAAGTTGGCTCTGCAGTTCCTGGGACAGGAAAGCAAAGCTGAGCTGGAAAGATAAAGAGTGCTATCTATAACTTATCCTCATTTTACAGACTAGGAAAACAGAGGCAGCACGGTTTGGGGTCTAGCTTAACATGACACAGCAAATCATTAGCACAGCCAGGCTAAGAACTCAGGACTCATGGCTCCTAGTCCCAGGCTCAGGTCATGAGAGCTCATTGTCACTCATGAGCTGGATCAAGCTGTTTCCCCAACGTGTTGCTATCCACTTAAGAGCAATCACTCATGCTAGTTTAGGGTTTCCACAATCACTTAGGCCTGCCACTTTCCCAGGAACTTCTATTCCAATCAGTGTGAGGGGAATGTGGTCAGGTGACTTGCTAAGGAAGAATGCTTGGGGAGCAAGGGAAGAATTGAGATAAGCCATAGCCCAGAGAGGACTCTCTTTGGAGAAAAGTTCTATGGTTGATTTAGGAAGACAGGAGGAAAGAAAGGTGAAGCCTAAAAATAACCTTCCCCACACAAGAGAAAAAAAATAGTCACTTCCCAAAGCAAGAGAGACTAAGGTTGGGAACGAGCTCCTCTTCTCTTAATATCACCTTAGTTACTATACTAGGGCTGGTCTACACTACAGGGGAAAATCAATCTCAGATACACAACTTCAGCTACGTGAATAGCGTAGCTGAAGTCAAAGTATCTAAGATCGAATTACTCACAATCCTCACGGTGCGGGATCGATGTCCGCGGCTCCCTATGTCGACTCCGCAACTCCGTTCAGGTTGGTGGAGTTACGGAATCGATATAAGCGCATTTGGGGATCGATATATCGCGTCTAGATGAGACGAGATATATTGATCCACGAGCAATCGATTGCTACCCGCCGATACGGCGGGTAGTGAAGACGTACCCCTAGAGGAGTGGGAGGTAGCAAATGTTATACCTATCTTTAGATAAGGGACTAGGAATGATTCTGGGAGTTACAGACCAGGTGAGCCTTACTGCAGTACTGGGAAAATTGGTTGAAATTATCATTAAAAAAAGAACAGCAAAATACCCACATGACCATGATATGATAGAGACAAACTGCTTATAGCTTCTGCAAAGGATAATCCTGCCCCTCTAATGTGCTAGAAGTTTCTGAATATGTCCATAAAATAATGGATAACGGAAACTGCAGGGGTTACATGTAAAATATTGAGAGCATTTTGAAAGATTCTGCTGATTTGAAAGAGATTCTCTACACTTAAAAAGAGGAAAAATCACTGGGAACAGCAATATTTCTAGAAACAGAATTCACTTTTTCACGGTGGCCAGTGAAAAGTTATAGGCTGAGAAGTAAAGTAACATAATGGATTAGAAATTGGCTAAAAGTAGAAAAAATGGATAGTTTTCAAATATGGCGAAAGATTAATAGTGGGATGGCCCAAATTTCCATGCAAGGGCCAGTGTGGTTTAATATGTTTATTAGTTGGAAAAGTAAAGTGGCAATATTTGCAAATGAGAACATTATTTAGGTTACTTAAGACTAGACTAGACCGTTAGGAGCTTCAGAAGGACTTACCTTAGCCGGGCCAATGGATCACATGATGGAAAGATTAAATTGGGTGTTGACAAATGTAAGGTAATGCACCAAGGAAGCAAATCATTTGAACTACCTCTCTACTTTGCTGAGTTGTAAATTAGCTATAACCAGTCATGAAGGAGACCTGGATATTACTGCATTAAAGCTCAGTGAAAACATCTGCTCAACATGCATCAGCATTGTGTGGGGGGGGGGGTGAGGGGAAAACAACCAATATGTTAGCAGGTATAAATAGAGGAATAGAAAAAAAACCCCAAAATATTATACCATTATGCACATTGTCGGTACACTCTCATGTGGAACTCCAGGTTCAGTTTGGATCAGTCTGTCTCAGAAAGCAGATACATGAGCTCTCTTTTCCCCAGGCAGATCTACACCCCTCGTTCTGAAACTTTTTGCTTTTGTTGCGGTTTTGACTTCCTGTGGTGGGCTGAACTTTTGCATTGCTAGAGAAGGTCCACACCACAAGACTAGCATAAAGAGCCTTTGGGGGCTTGCATGCCTTGGATGACTCTGTACCCAAAGGATGTTTTTCATTGCACTTTAGACACAGTCAGCCTTTCCCCCCCACGACTAAGATTGTGCAAATAGATTCTCCATCAGTGCTTGCAGAAAGCTGTGGTGCAAGGCTATTTCCTATTTTGCAGCCACCAGAAAATGAGCTACGGAACTGAGTTAAGTAATTAGGATTATTTAAGTGGCTCATACTCATAAAACTACAGGTGAATGTGTTCAGTACTGCTCAATACAAGAGTTGTATTCCAATCCTGATACAAGGTGTTTCCCACACACAGCTCTTCACAAGGTTAATAGGAGAGAGGAACATAAATCTAAATTCTGTACAGATGAGAAAAAACCTTTTCATCTGGGAACAAAATACACCACTGCCCTGATGCTTTATGATGATGTTAGTGCATTCTGTCCTCCTTAATTCCAGTATTTTACCTTCTTTTGGTACAGTTCTTCGCAGAGGAGCTTTCATTTAGAGTTACACGCGGTAGTCCCTGTTTTATAGCTTCTTAAACATTCCTAATTTATATTCAACAGTCCAAAAAATGACACACTCCCTTATAAAGAATTTGTTTTATTTTGGTTGGGTATTATCCTGGTAAAATATGCTATTTCCATAGGGAGCACAACGTACTACGGTAGTGAACTTTGTCTATACAACACTAGCCTTTTAAAGTCTGTTTTGCAGATGGCCGTGTTCACAGCTAACATTGTGCAAGAAAGTGCGTCATGGGGTGCTACATATTGGTGCGTTACTTTATGAATTCAGAATTTGGGACTGGGGATCACTCAACCTGAAGAGACATGCATTAAGCTGCAGTATTATAGTCCAAAGCCAGAACTAGCTTTCATGGAGTCTTATATTAAGGATTGCATGGGGCAACCCAGCTGACCTGTAACCCCAAACCCTTCCCCAAGTGCCTTTTTTCACTGCCTCTGTTCCTCCTTCAGCATACATCTTCCCTGCAAAATTAACCAAAGTGATTGGCACCAGGGGCTGAGCACCAGAGTTGGCCCAACCCAGGTGTGAGTGGGTCAATCAAAATGTTCCATTTAGATTTCAAACCTTATTTTCCTTTTTTTTTTTACATTTTATATTTTTACTATACTTTAACTTACATTTTGAAGCAAAAACTCATTTCAACCTGAAAACCTTTACTTCTTCCATTTAAAAAATGTTGAAACAGGAAGTTTTGACTGGGGGCGGGGAGGAGAACAGGAAATTCACAGTAACTGATCCTTTCCCAAAAACACTTTTCGTTTTGACAACTCAACATTTTCTGACCAATAAAAAGTTTAATTGCAAAATCCCCCAGCTTTATTTAACTTCTTTCCTAATGGCAAAAATTGGTGGGAGCATCTAGCACAAAAAATATTCCCCTCTCTCTTTGAGGCACCTCTGAAGTCACATTAGCTCCATGAGATTCCTCAGCCTACATCTAATTGTGCAGACTTGGTTTTGCCCTGTACAAAGTCAGATGCAAGGGAGATCATCAATGTCCAACACTCCACTTATCTGGGGAGGCTGGGAAAGCTCTCTCATGGGCCTGTGAGAATATTTTGACTGGTGAGGAGCTCGAGATTTTCTGGCCAGCCCCTAGATTTTCTCTTCATTCTGTGCTCTGTAGGCAGGAACCTGGAGATGAAGTCCCCAAAGTGCACTATACACATTGTAACCTACTACTAACAATGGGAACCAATCGTCTGTTAAGCGGCACACATGCAGCATCAGTAACAGAGCCTAGAACATTTGGCTCTGAAAATAGAGTACCATACATCTGGAACAAAAGGAAGATCTCATTTAGCTACCCTAGTATAAGGGCTGATAATGCGCACTGAGCAGACCTCGTTCTGTCCAGCAGAAGGCAGTGGTGAGGGATAGGCTATATATCATAAGGCACTTAGATTCAGGGCTGAATATCAATAGATACCACAGAGCCCTGCTGGAGAATGGAGTCAGCCCACAGCAGTTTATGTAGCAGTTTTCCAAAGTGGATTTTTAATATAGTTAGTTTATAACCTTTGGGACAGAAAACAGTGCAGGAATAGAAACACTACAATACTGCACTATGTAACCAAACTGTTGCTTCCTTAAGTTCCTATGAGACAGCTCCAGCAGATCTCATCCAGCATCTGTGAAATTACCACCTGCTGAGGCTGGAGCCCAGCAGTGGAGTGGGAACAGGGCTTTGTGATTTAAGGGGAACTGAAATCAAGACCGGAAATGTTCACTTCAATGAGTTATGGGCTGGATGTCCTGCCGCTATTTAGTGCATTTGGCATAGAAAAATATCCAACTTAAAAAAAATATATTCATAGATGACTTGAAACGCATTCTACTCCATATGCCTTCACTAATCCTTCAAGCCAACCAGCCCCCCCGAAAGAGAGGACTTTGCTCGAATGTTGGGTAGTGAATACTATTAAGGGTGGTACTAAAATAAAAGCTGAATAACTAATGGTTTGATTAAAAGTTTATCTGCACTCATTATATTGGAACATATTATGCCACCCTGGCTAAAATTATTTGTATTACAGGAGTGCCTAGAGGCCTCCAGTGAAATCAGAGCCCCATTGTGCTAGGCACTGTACATAGACGTAGGAGAAGACATTCCCTGCCCCAAAGACCCAAACACATAAGGCAAACAAAGGGGTGCTACAAATGTTATGGCAGATTTGCAAAGGAACAAAGAGCAGTTAGGCACCAAAATCCCATTGAAAGAAAAAAATCAATGGAAATTGGGCTCCTAACTCTTTGTGCCTCTCAGAAGTTCACCATTGTCTTTGAGCTGTATTGTATGGGTCTTATCCTCCTCTCTCTTACTCCAGTGGAAATCAGGAGTTGCTTCCATGAAGTCAAGGAGGTGAAAAATGGATTGAGTGCAGAATTAGGTCAATTTATATCCAATGTAAGATATAGATTGCAATGGATAGACGTGCACATATGCACTATATATTGTGATGGGGGAAGTCACCGATTGCATATAGTCCTATAGGTTCTTTTTCTAACAGGTGAGTGCTGTTTAGCCTCAAAAAATGCTGCACTGTTAGTTTTGTGATGTTGGTTCTGTTTGGGGAAGCTGTGGTAAACAGCAAGGCAGTTTGTTCTCTGCTTTAATTTCTCTAACTACAGTCAATTTTTATGCAGATTTTTTTCCATAGGAACCATGCATTGGTGCTTGGCTTGAGGTTCCTGAATGAAGGGATTGCATGTTTGCCATTTTTGTCCTGGTGTATATAGAGTTAAAAAAAATTCCACCAAGTTACGCTAAGAATATACCTAAACTCTGCGTTATTCCTGATTTCTGCTGCCACTCACCAGACAATATATTAGCAATCCTCCCATCAGCACTGATTTGACCTTGTTGGTAGCTTCCCAAAGAGATATTATATCCTTGCAGTTTCTGGATGTTAACTTTGCCATAGGCTCCCCCAGACCCATATAGCAAATACCATGTACTTTCACATAAGGAAAGTTGCAGTATTTTACACAGATTTTTGAGTGTAGGCATAAGATCTCTTGGCTCCTTTTTATGCTGAAATTGAGAATGTGTACACTATGACCACTAAATCAGATTATCATCAAGCAAGTGAAATATGAAGATGAAGCTACCAAGCTCAGCTAGTTAGCATCCCTCTCCATTCATTTCTCTCTAGTCCCATATGTTTTTCATCAGCCATTCCTGCATACTCTTCTCAGGACGCTCTGTCCTCCTGCAGTATCTCTCACCTTTCCCCAGACACAAAGGGGTCAAATTCTTCTCTAAGTTACACTGGTGCAACTCTACTGAAGTTAATGGAATTACTCCAGATTTACACCCATATTACTGAAATCACAACTTGGCACCAATGCTCTTTCCCAAATCCTTAATGTGCTTGTTTTAGAACGTATTGACAATCTCACGTGTTCTCCTAGTGTCTGGTTTCCTAACTAAAGCTCTTTTTAAAAATCCTAGCAGCCTATCAATAAACCAGAAAGCAGTTGTGTTTGCCAGGGATTTGGGAGCCTTTGGGGAAAACATTTGCAGTTTTGGGCAATTTTTCAGGTCCAGCCACTGTCTCATGTTGCTAAGTAAAAGTTAAAAAACAAAACCAAAAAAAAAAATAAAGCCTCTCTTTCTATCCTTTTTATAAATCTAACTGTAGATGATTAACACTAAAAAGGAAAGTCTAAAATGAAGCACTTGAGTACAAAGACAGGGAATTAGATAAATTCTCCTCACTCCTACTTGGATTTATTTTCTCAATATAAAACATCTACTTAGAATTAGGTCATTGTCTGTGCATTTTAGTTCATGATAGTTCTTCTTCTGATGTATTCTGCATATTAACCTTTCATGCTTTCACTGTCTTCTGTACAATTTTAAACATATGAACTTTTTAGTTTTCCTTCCAGACATGCCATCTATACATGCCCACTATTTTAAAGAGCAGCTCCCACTAACTGCAACAGAGCTATCTTTCAAATAGTTTATCCAGACTTTCAATTGCTAGTGCATACAACCAGGTCTCAGGAAGGACATGACAACACAACACAAGGACTGTAAAACTGCTCATAAAATATTAGGGCATTGAAAGAATCTAGTAATTTTTAAGTATGGTACAGAATTCTAGCACAAGTCTGCTTGGAAAATAGCAGCACAAGCCTTAATTATTCAGACTATATACAGTGACGTGAGAAAACAGGTATCACTATATTGCCATTTATTTCCTTCAGAGTAAAATTGTGAACCCTTTCCAGTTATGGTTGGAAGAGGTTTGAATAGCTCTGGGAATTGGAAATGTAATGGGGAACTTTTCAGCTCCTGACTACTGTATGACTGTGACACCTGCCATCTGCTTATCCAACATACCAGGGCTTGACACAGGGACCTACGGTGCTAAAAGTCTGGGCAACTTCAGCTTGAGCTAAAGAGCGAACACTCTCTAGAAGGGACTGTAACAAACTCATATTCTTTGCAAGTCAGGCACAGGGTGGGACTTGTAACACACACTTACCAGGTGGTCATAAATCCAATCTAGATTGGTACCTAGTACATGTGTAACCCTTCTGCCCCTCTGAGTTGGCAGCAACAAGGGCCAGGTTCAGTATCCAGGGGTTCCGTTTCAGTAACACAATGCATAACCGGCTCGAGCCCCCACCCAGTGACCTGGGACACTTACATACCACACCCCCCCTAGGCACCTCTAGGAGGCAATACTTCCCCTCTCACAAGCACGGAGTCTGAGTGTAGCAAAATCTTTTTAATAAAGGAAGGAATCAATGCGGCATCCCATTGGAGAAACACCACAAATGGGGTTATAACACAAACCATAAACAAAAACCCACCTCCAAGTACGTTTGGCAATGTCCTTTTTCCCCTTAGGGTTTTAAGTCCAATCACCCCAAAGTCCAACAACCCAAAAGTCTCTGGTCAATGCCACCCCAGAGTTCCAGAGTTTATCTGTAGAGGTCCCTCCCCACAGCCTGGGTAGAAAGGGGCACCTTACGTGGTCCGGGGCCAACTGCCCTGCCTCTCTGTGGGTTTTGCTTCCGCCTTCTCCACGAACTGCTCCACTTTACCAGCCCCTCCACTCTGCTCCTCCAGCTGTCCTCACAAACTGCTCCGCTCCACCAGCTGCTCTGCTCCATGAGCTGCTCCAGTTCTCCCTGCAAACTGCTTGGCTCCACTCGCTCTGTGGGCCGCTCCACCCGTCCCACAGCTACTCCGCTCTGCCAGCCACTCTGCTCCACCAGCTGTCCCGTGATCCGCTTCAGCCATCCTCACAAACTGCTCCACTCTGCCAGCTGCTCTGTTCCACAGTATAGCTTCAGGCTCCCCCACTAGTTAGCACAGTACTCAGTGCTCTCAGCTCAGTAATTTCAGCTCTTTAGAGATTTCAGCTCTTAGTGATCTCAGCTCTTAGTAGGGGAGCCCCAGTGCTAGTGCCCCATTAGCCCAAAGTGAGTTCAGCTCAGTAACCTGTATCTAGATTCTTGAGGGAATAAAAAAATTAACTCTGACATTCCACGGTGGAGAGAGAAGCGGGTGGAACTGGTGCTTCTGGCTCCACAAGGAGACTGCACCACCAGGCACAGATACCTGTCCCCAGCCTCTCTCAATTCACTGGGTTTGGAACCCATGTCCCTTGTCTAGCAAGTACCACCCAACTGAGGTTGAGTCATTTCTGTCACAAAGCAGTCCCACAGCTCGGCAGCCTGGGATGGGGTAGGCGTGCCTATACAAATACACTCTCTGACATTCTTTCCACCAGATGTCAGGGTAGAGCTCATCCTGACTCTGCTTACACATGAAAGTTACCATCTGATCAACTCCTCGGTAATCTGTGTGAATTGACTTTGGTCCTCTTAGTACAGGTCTCAGAAAATCTGTGCCATTTGAATTAGAATGGAGTGATTGGTGTTTAGGCTAAGGTTTGGACTTGACCGAACCAAAATTTCATATGCTGATTTTATAAGCTTTCAACTCAAGATGGAAAAAAACCATGAGATCACCTGACCTCGTTACATTCCTGCTATCTTGGGCAAAATACACCATCAACACTGGAAATGGAAAATAGGCCCCTCCCCTTTCTGGATGCAGCCTAGAACCAGTCCCTTTCCACCAAAAAGGACAACCATACTTGGCACTAATTGACACCTTTGCTGATAGTCCCAGTGGAAAGGCCAGACTTGAATGAAGACTGGATTTGTCACTAACTCCTAGAGGTGGCCGCTCTTGGTCTAGGTTGCAGTTAATTTTCGGGGAGAAAATTACACTCCTGTCTGTGCTTCCCTTACTTCAGGGAGAAATAGATGACTTTAGTTCCCAGACTCAGCAATACATTTAAGAAATATAGATTAAAAGAAAATTCATTATGAATGTAACTTACTGATGGTTTGCAGTAATTAGTGCACATGCTTGACTGGGCAAACAGACAGAAAGAAGTGTTTTCTGCCACCACCACTGCACAAGCTATCCTGGACTTTCATGTAATGTCAAGGTACGTAACATTCTGTAGCTGAATGGGAACTGCATTCTGTTCGCTGCCTTTCAGGAAGTGGAATACATCTTGTAGTAAAATCCACTCTCTTGCAGGTAGGATCCATTGTCTTTCACCTCCGAGGCCCTGGTTAAAACCTAACTCAGAGCTCTGATTTTCACCTGCATCTGGCTGAAGCCCTGTTGATGTTAATGGGCCTATATTTGGTGCAGGGCTCTGGGCTAGAATCCCCTGCACCTCTTTGGAGCTCTACTGAGTTTAACAGGGCTAGCAACTCTGATTGTAGGGACTGGTCAGTAAAGCTCTTGTGAAATGATCCTACAGAACCAAAATATTGAAGAATTACTGCAGATATTTAAAATTTGATTACCAAAAAAATAACCAGTCATTTCATTTCTTTAATTCTGTAATGAATCCTGTGGCAAACAGGAGCAGCAAAAGGAAGAGTTTTGTGAGGGACTTCTCCAGGTGAAGGAGAAGTGACTATATGACCCTTGGGGTGAATTTGTCGTCTGCTGGTTAGTTTGTTGTGTGTTTGCTTGTTTGAAGTTAATAGTGTGGTCTGTTTTGGGGCCAGTGGGCTGAGCCAAGAAACCTTCTAGGCTAGACTGAGAATTTATTAATAAGGCTTTAGCCTACCATTCTTTAATCTCTAATCCTTTAAAGATTCCTTTGGGGATGGGACTAACTCAAGGAGAACTGGGGTTTAAAAAGTCAGCTCTTAAATTCCCAGAGACATTAGCGAACAGAGGGGTTTTGCTAAGGAACTTAGAGAGGAAGTGTGAGAGCCAGATAGTTTAGAGTATATTTGTTGGATGTAACGCCACACGAAACAAACAGTAAGCCCCACTGAGAGATTAAAAATAATGCAGGCAGTAGACCAGTAGCAGAGTGGGCTATCCTGTTTATAGCATTAAATGCAGCAGGTACAATTACCTGCCTTGTGTGCAGGTGGCATATGTGTGCATTCAGTGCAAGCCACTCATGGCCCTCAGAAACCGCAGTTCTTGAGACCAGACAGGCTGACCTGGAGGAGCTAAGAAAGACAGAGTGGTACATAGATCAGACATTCAGGGACGCAGTAGACCAGTCCCGCCCTCAGTTTGACAATCTCTGTGCTGTTGAGGAGAATGAAAGTCTCAAGTAAGGAGAACATCAAGTTAGAGCAAAGGGAAACTAATCCCATTTTGGGACCCCCTTCCAGATTATGTCAGGATATCCTCTTATGCTGAGAAAAGCCTGCCTGGGAGGGGACCCCAGTTATCAGGAAGAGACAGGTTATAGTAATGGGGAATTCAATTGTTAGAAATATAGATAGTTGGGTTTGTGATGACCAGAATAACCAAATGATGAATTGCTTACTGAGTGTGAAGGTTGCAGACCTCCTGAGACATCTAGATAGACTCCTGAGCAATACTGGGGAGAAGCTGATTATCATGGTCCATGTAGGTACCAAGTGACATAGGGAAAGGTAGGCGAGAAAAGTCTTGGAGGCCAATTTTAGGCTGCTAGATAAGAGATTAAAATCCAGAACCTCCATGGTAGCATTCTCTGAAATGCTTCCAGCTGCATATGAGGAGCCATTTAGGGAGGACTGGAGGGACTCAGTGCAAAGATGAGACAAAGGTGTAGGGTGGAAAGGTTTAGATGTATTAGAAACTGGGGAACCTTTTGGGAAAGGAGGAGCATAGAGGAAGGGTGGACTTCACCTAAACCAAAATAGAACTAGATTGCAGGCACGTAATATTAAAAAGGTCATTAGAGAAGTTTTTAAAACTAAGAACTGTAGGGGAAAGCTGACAGGTGCAGAGAAGCACACTATTCAGACAGTCATTCCTTAGGGGAGGATTTATTAAAGAGCATACTCTATATGCTAGTAAAGAGGAGAGGATAGAAGTTGATAAAAGCACAGGTAGGAGGAGAAAGGAAACAGTCAAATGAAAGAGTCCTAGTTAATTACATCACATGAAGGCCGACTTCTAAATATTGAGAAATTCATATACAAATGCTAGAAGTCTAAACACTAAAATGGGTGAATTTGAATGCCTGGTATTAAATGAGGATATTGACAACAACTTCCATATGAGGAGAGATTAAAAAGACTGGTACTGTTCATCTTAGAAAAGAGATGACTAAGGGGAGGGGGATATGATAGAGGTCTATAAAATTATGAATGGTGTGGGGGAAATGAATAGGGAAGTATTATTTATCCCTTCGCTTAACACCAGAACCAGGGGCACTCAATGAAATTAATTGGCGACAGGGTTTAAAATAAACAAAGGCAAGTATTTCTTCACACAACACAGTCAACCTGTGGAACTCATTGCCAGGGGTTGTTGTGAAGGCAAAAGTACAACTGTGTTCAAAAAATTAGATGAGTTCATGGAGGATAGGACCATTAATGGCTATTAGCCAAGATGGCCTGGCTGTCCCTAGACATCTGACTCTCAGAAGCTGGGAGTGGACGACAGGGGATGGAACACTTGATAATTGCCCCGTTTTGTTCATTCCCTCTGAAGCATCTGGCACCGGCCACTGTTGGAAGACAGGATATTGGGCTGGATGGGCCATTGGCCTCACCCAGTATGGCCATTCTTATCTCCTTAATAATGAATGAATGGGGAGTCTTAGGCGACTTTAATAACCAGGGTTGTTACTAGCCCCCTATAATGTATGTATGTGCAGTAACTGAAGCACAGCTGGATTAGTCTTTAGCTACTGAGTGGCTGCATTCTGTAACATTTTTCAAAGTTGCATCTGGCAGAACTCCCAGAGATTTGATTACACATATAATTGTCTTAACTTGAAAATACAAAATCTGGATGCCTGTATTATGGGAGACATAACGTATTCATGGAATCATAGAGTTTAAGGCCAAAAAGGGACCATTAGATCATCTAGCCTGATTTCTTGTATGACACAGGCCAGAAAATTTCACCAGTTACTCCACTATTAAGCCCAACAACTTGTGCTTGTCTAAAGCCCCTCTTCCAAAAAGACATCCATTCTTGATCTGAAAACTTCAGCAGGTAGAAAAATCTACCACTTGCTTGGTAGTTTATTCCAGTGGTTAATCATCCTCACTCTTAAGAATTTGTACCTATTCATAACTTGCAATTGTCCAATTTTAACTTCCAGCCAGGATTTCTTCTGTCTTTCTCCGCTAAATTAAAGAGCCCGTTAGTATATGGGCTAAGTACCTTCCTGGGGAGAAAATACACCATAATCAAGTCACCTCTCAATCTTTTTTATGATAAAAAGTTTCTCCTGGTAAGACATTTTTTCCAGCCTTCAAATTTTTTTTGGCTCTTCTCTGCATCCTCTCCTATTTTTCAATATCCCATATGAATGGGCACTAATCCAAAGCCCTACCAACGTGTCACTATGCCCCAATGCATCCTAGCCATCATAAAGGTACTGTACCAAATGGGCCTCTTCCAAAGCCAACTGAAATCAATGGAAGTCTTTCCACTGACTTCAGTGAACTTTGAGGTAGGCCCTGTGTCTCTGGGACTCTTGTATTTGTTAGACTACCATTTAAGACATTCAATTAATAACAATAGAGGAACAAAAATAAGTCCAAGGCCTTTAAGCAAAAACTCCCAGCTTATGTCTGTGTGCCTGGAGTTTGCTCATGATATAATTGTTGCATAAAAATTACTGGAGGGACATACACAGATCCCTCACACATCACTAAGCTTTCCCACTAAACTGGAAACTAGAAACATATTTTAAGTCTGGGACTGGTTTTAAACTGTAGGTATACAAGAAGGAGTTAAAAGTAATACAAAGCCATTCCACTGGTTCACTTGAGGGCCAGGAGCATGGGCTCTCCTTAAAAAAAAAAAAAAGTGAGTGTGTAGAATTAGTATGTTGGATCTGGGTTTAGGAGGTTCTATTAAAATATTCTTTATATCTCACCAAAGATTTGAAAAATCATGTTTCATTCTCAGTGCAACAACATGTTACACACATGCAGACATGGTCTGCCATTTTGTACCCAGGCTTTCCAAGTTAAGGTTGGGAATTAAAAAAAAAAAGCCATAGTTTTGTTTTATAAAGAACTACGGTTACTGAAAAGTTTCCTCAAACAAAGCATCAAAATTCTGAATAGCTGCACTCAGATTAACTACAGATCTGACACAATTTCAGATCTGGAGGCTGATTAACTTTGACTCATAGTATAAAAGATCCATGACCAATTATTATTCAGAAAAATCCTGCTGTTTAGCCAAAGAGCATACAGTGCAATCCGGTACTTGATGTGCTTGTGATAAACGTTCACATGACAAGGTTATTTGGTGTACAGCGGCTAGAGTGGTTGTCATAGCAACCTGTTCACAATGCCCATAAATCTGATGTGTAGTTATCCTTGCTGTGTATGCAAAAAATACAAAGCCAACTCAAGCAGTTTAATTTCCAGTATTGACTGTCACAAAAAAAAAAAAAATTCTAAGGTAATAGACTTCCCCGTATTATATTCTTTCACAAGAAAGGCACTCAAAAAGCTGAAACACTCTCTTGAAAGCCAGAGACTTTAAAGACAATCATTATCAGAGAGAGTGCAGGTCACCATTAATATCAAGCATGACAAAAAAGAGAAATCTGTTGAAAATCTGAGCCTCACTTTATTGATTGTTTGCTGTTACCCAGGCAAACAGCTGAGTGTAAGTTAAAAATAACCTCTCTTTCTTTGTGTGTTCCAGAAATGATTAGCTGAAACACTCTGGAGTCAGATGTCAAGAAGGCTGTGATAAAAGGCCCTTCCCCATAGCAAATTATAAGCTTAGGCTATTTTATTGTCAAGCACATGATAATCTTCAAGAGAAAGATAAAGAGATTGCTTACTTCTGAAGGGGAAGAGGCTGGTTTGGAGATAAAGGCATGGGACTGGGAGGAAGGAGACCTGTGATTCCATTCCAGCTACCATCCTCTCCTGCGTGACTAAGTTACTTAAATTATGTGCCTCAGTTTCCCCATCTGTAAAAGGGGGAGGTTTTCCTACTTCACAGGGGTAAGATGACAGTGATAGTCCTTTGCCCCCCATCAGAAGAAATAGGAACCAGGAGTAAAAGCGCCTACCTCCACCTTGAGTAAGGGGAAGCACCAGACCACTCCCACAAGCTCAATGCCTTCCTAAGCTCGCCTTGGGCCATTGCATCTCTACCCAATGCAGGGCTCTGTCTATATGGTACAGTTTGGCCCCAAGGGGGCTACAGAGGAGATGACCCTACAAATATGACTTTCTAAATCTTGTATTTGGCACCTACAATAGATTGTACAATGAGTGATGCACTAGAAATACATGAATAGATATTTATTATGAGGCTAAAGTCATTAGTTTCTATAAAGCCATTTGAGATCCTCATATGGAAAATACAAAGTATTATTGTTATGTGGAATTGCTTATATAGAGATACTGCTCTAGGATCTTGCATACAACCAATGTGGGAAATCTCCAGACTCAAAACTCAAAGTTGTTTGTTCCACCAGAGGGCATCTTTTGCCATCCTTTGTGTTGAGTAGAATTTAGGTTCTCTCTAATGCTCCAAAGACCCGTTACTTCCACAAGAAGATACAAAAGACTATTTAAAATATTGAGAGAATGCTCCCAAAGTTACAGAACCTTCTGCTACGTGAGGAGGCTAGTAGATGGTTGGTGATCAGCAAGGATACAATTTTGTCACAGAGGTCACGGATTCTGTGACTTTAAGAGACCTCCATGACTTTTTGGCTTCAGCAGCGCATCGCGGCTGCGGCAGGGGCCCCGGAGCTGTCAGCCACCCCAGATGGGGCTCCGGCTTCAGCCCTGTCACAGTGCTCAGCCCCGTCCCCTTGTTATTAAGTTAAAGTCACAGACAGGTAACAGACTTCCATGACATTGCCTGCGACCTGTCCATGACTCTTACTAAAAATAACCATGACAAAATCTTACCCTTATTGATCACTAATTGTGGAGACTAAAAAGTTCCAGGTATCCTTCTAAACTCAAAAATACTATATAACAATAAAGAATGAGAAACAGATGAAGAACACTATCCTTTAGTGTATGCAGCGAGGGGGAAAAAAAGACCTGCAGTAATGTTTGGAGGCTTTTAAAATATGTACAACTTCTCAACATACGCAATAGGAAGTAAATGATAAGTAAAATTAATAGGGGCAGAAAGAAAATTTTGGACAGCCCTGGCAAGGAAGTAGCTCCGTAACTCAGTACACCAGATATTGACTACTGTCTAGAGGTCAGATCCAAGTAACAGTGCTTAACAAATATGGGTAGAGAACTCTCTTTGACTTCCTTTCAAACTTCCTGGCTGGAAGCAAGTGGGATCTTCAGCAGACATCTGTTGGATTGAATGGGCCAGGACATGGCTTTAAGTTAAGGTTTGCTACTGCATATCAATGAGAGATGCAATCCAAGAGCACTTTGTGAATTCCCATGATACCCAGGGCCAGATTAACTCTCCTGTGGGCCCAGGGCTATTTGATTTTGTGGGGCCCCTGTCCGAGGGGATGTGGGGTCTGGGAGGGAGTTTAGGTCTGGGAGTGGGTGCGGGCTCTTGGCTGGGGGTCTAGGGGGTTGGCCCTTCCCTCAGGTGGCTCCTGAAAGCAACTGGCACACTCCTTTGGCAGCGGCTTCTAGGAGGGAGGGTAAGGGGGTCTCCACAGCGCACTGCTGCCCACAGGCACTGCCCCCACAGCTCCCATTGGCTGTAGTTCCTGGTCAATGGGAGCTGCAGAGTCGGTTTTTGGGGTGAGGACAGCGTGCGGAGACAGTCCACCTCACCCTCCAGGGGCCACAGTGATGTGCGGGCCGCTTCTGGGAGCAGCGTGGAGCAAGGCTTGGCAGGAAGCCACCTTAGCCCCACTGCACTGCCACTGGTAGCCGGGGCCCCTGGGCCCTTTTAAATTGCCTGAGCCCCTGGGCAATTGTCTCCTTTGCCTTCTTTGTCAGTGGGCCTGTTGCAGGGCCCCCCTTAGCCCAAGGCCCTGGGCTGCAGCCCTTGTGTTAATCCAGCCCTGACGATACCAATGCTTATGTCCCTGACCCTCCTGTGGCTCCCCTCAAAAAGCATCCTCAGAAATGTTACTGCTATTAAGGATACGTATTTCTATATCCATGTACATGTCCACAAGGTCCAGAGCACCTGGTTGGGCATTTTTCTATGGTTATTTCCATAGACACCATTATGAATGCTTCTTTCTCTAGAAAAAAAGTGAGGTCTCCAAGACTCAGGATGGGCCATTCTTTTGGGGTCTCAGGCTGTAACTAAAACAGCACTTTTCTTCTCTCTCACCCAACACTCAAACCACACTCAACCTCAAGGACCTTTTTACCACCCGACATGGAGATATTCTTTTCTAGATACAGTTAAATTTGAGCACATTCTCAAGACAATAGAAAGGAAGCTCTAAAGCAAATTCTGCAGCCGCAGTGAATATTCTTGATCACTGTTTCCATCTGTCTCTTCAGATCAAGAATCTGGTCTACTGGCACTTAGAGCTAGGGTAGCTAGTTGCCTATACCAGAAGTTGAAGGCAGTTGAGATTTTGTTGACCATCTTTAATTAAGACTTGTATGAAATGTCAGAGGAGACCAGGATAGCTCTGAGGTTCCCTGTGTAGGCCTTGATTGCTTATAGATTCATAGATTCTAGGGTCAGAAGGGACCAATGTGATCATCTAGTCCGACCCCCTGCACAAAGCAGGCCACAGAACCCTACCCATCCACTTCAATAACAAACCCCTAACCTATGCCTGAGTTATTGAAGTCTTCAAATAGTGACCTTTTGCAGTAAATCTCACAGCACAGCCCATCATGATCTATTGTGAGGCACAGGCCATTGCAGTTTGGCTTGTGTGAAATCAGAAGAATAGCACCAGGGAAATTTGGAAGGAGTGTATGAGAGGGGAAACTATGCCCTCTGAAACCAGAAACCACAAGAGTCAAAGCCCAGATGTGTCCATCAAGGTTTGTGGTGCTCTGTCGCAACAGCAAAAAACTTCTAGCAGAAAGCATCAAGCATCTGAAGAACTGGATGGATATGAAGGATGCACTGTGACAGTTGACTGGAAACAAAATGAGTCAACACGGGCTCAGCACAAGCGGGGTCGCAATGCTGCTGAGAGCTAGACACAGTGACCCAGGGTGAGTTCATTCATCTATTGAGGTCAGCAATATCACTAGTTAGACCTACATTTCATTGCAGAGGCTGGTGGCAGATGGTCATGGCTGGATCCCATGGTCTAGAAACATTAGCCCACGAGTTCTAACCTTACCTGTATGCAGTTTGAATCCATGAGTGGGCATCCCAACCCTATCTGATAGTCCAGTGATGATCAGAACTTGTCTCATACATGGAAATCTCTCCCAAATCCTCCTTTGACCACTCATACCCACCACAGTGTGTGAGCACCTGGGGTGTAATTTCAGTGGTCCTCAACACTCACTTTGTAACTCATTGTGTCCAAATCCCTTTGGCATTGGAGTTAATTATGTGATGTAATGTACATGTTCCCACTGGAGCTAAAAAGACTGGCTCTCTGGGCCTACCAGCTGTGCAGGAATTATAACATATTGTATGCAGAATGTTCATTTTATACCACCAGCTCTTATGATGCCAAGTTGCCACAGTGCCATGTTTTTAGTGAAATGGAGCATTCCCAAAGGGATTATCACCTTACACTGAGAAAACATGTTACTTTACCACCACCGATAATTTCTGGACAGTCACAAAAACCTTGATGTGTGGTCTACGGGACGCAGTCAAATGTGTCATAAGGAGGCATTGGTTACCATGTGCACTATGTCACAGCAGTGCAAACAAAGCTGTCTCGTGGTGGAAGGCAAATGTTGCACTCCCAGGCTTATCTCATAGCAGGAAATTAGGAGACTGCCAGTTTCTAAAGAGAATTTAAAACACCTCTAAAAGCCCACAGTACTAAAAGCAGGCGGACTTGTTTCCCTAACAAGCTAAAAAGACATTGTACAAACCTGGCGAAAGAGCCTGTCTTTGCCACATGGAACCCTTAGGGGTTTCACAGCTGCATGTGCTAAACACATCCTGGGGAGCTCCATAATGCTTATATTGCTGTCAGCCCTTTGTCCCGTTCCAGAGGAAAAGCATGTGACTTTGCCACATGTGCTGGAGGGCCTTTGGGGAGTCAGAGTATGCTCAATGCCTCCTCAATGTGCTTCTCCACAGCTGGGGAGAGAATTAAGACCTGAAGACTCTCTCTTGGCAGATACTGTTGATTGGGGAGCTGAAATGTGGCTGCATCAGGCCAAAGATCCCAGTCTGATGTCACTTGGAGCAGAGACAACAAACTCACTAGCAAATCTTCCTCTCTGGGCAGAGTGACCAAATATTTTGTTTTAAAACAAAAAGATCCAGGGCTTTGGTGAGTCTCACTTTTCCCCCCTCCTTGCTGGATCTCCGTAGGTGTAAACTGAACTCAAAGAGTAGCTCAGGGGGTGCAAACGCCAGAGAGCTGAAACCAGAAGGGAAAAGTTAACAAGAAACCCCCATTTTCACCTCTACTGCTAAAAGGTCAGCAGGGTGATGCTGATCTGCATTTCAGCACCAGAGGGCAGCTCACAAGAGGATACCAGAGACCAAGAAGACAGACACCTGTTAAAACAATAAAATTCAGGATGCCACTGGAAACCTCCAAGTTCCTGTTTAGTTTTCTGAAGATAGCGATGATTTATAAGGTTTGCTTTTAAAAAAAAATACTATTAGGTGGTGGCCAATCCAATTTTTTAAAGAGCTGTTGAAAATACAGATACATGCAGCAGAGAATGAAAAGCCACTAGTCAGTCAATGGGACTGTAATGTAAACATGGGACTGATATAAAACTGAGAGTGAACTCAAATAGAAGTGCTGGAATTGATCCCTTTTTGATGGCAAATTAACATTTCTTCGTGTTTAAAAAAAATTCCATTTGTAATAATAAAATGATAATCTCTTGTGTGAAATCCTGGCTCCACTGAAGTTAATGAGACTCTTATAATTGACCAAGGCTAGAATTTCACCCTTTACATTTATGTATATTCGCTTTAAACTCAGAAGACCCGTTTACAAATTACACTCAGGGATCACTTTACCTGCCACTGAACTGCAGTCATTTCTGGGTGAGGGGACGCAGCTGCACAACCCCCCCTACAGTATAGAATTGAAATGGAAAGTGGGATGTTTGGCCAGCAGCTGACGGAGTTGTAATGGAATGGATCCCCATGCAAATATCTGCTACAGGTAGCCTTTGCAAAAAAGGACCATGGGATCTTTAATGACATCAAGTAGAAAGGTCATCAGTTACTTTTCTTCTGGAAGATAGCATCTATAACCACCATCATGCATGATTGGTGGAGGGGCGGAGAGGGTAAAAAGCCACCTATAATCACCAGAAGAGTCCAGAGAAGCACCAACAACCCAACCCCAAGAAATAAACAATCCCATAATTAACACTATCCGACAAATGAAACCAAAGGACTTGTGCTGCAAGGTGATGAAGATTTGCTATGAGGAATAGTTAGGTGAAGAGCATTCTAGAGTCAAGGGCCATCATCCATCCAAGGGCCTTCCATCCTTTCTAGATTGGGCCTACAGAAGATCTGCAGCTCCAGCCCTGCAGATTTCTATTCTTTACTGAAGAGAAAGTGCCCTTTCCCACTGGAAAAACTAATTCCCCTTGTGGCTTGAAAGGAGCAGAAATCAGTATAGCAGATTCCATTAACCAAAGGAGAAAAGACATCTTTGGCATTTGGAGCATATTCCCATGAAAACCCAGAAGAGCAAGACCAAGATGCTTGTGGTGGATCCCGCAAAAAAACTCCACAATAGTAAACAACAATACTTTGCACTTCCTGACACTGTTCATCCAAGGCGTTCCAAGCACTTAAATAGTATTTAATGAAGACCCAATGTCTCTGAAGATTGCAAGGTACTGTCCTTTCCACTGCATGTTTGAACAGAGCTTAGCACAAAGAGGCTCCAGTCCTGATTTGTAACAGAGGTTTCAAACAACAAAAACAACTCATAAAATTGTTGCCCTAGATAAGTACATTCACATCCCATTGACCTCAGTGGGAATTCAATGGGAGGGCACACAGGGATCATCAAGGTCACCCAGGAAGGATGTGGCAACAGTGGATACAATCCAAATCTTCTGGTCCCTTTAACCATGAGAATCTTTTTGTTTCTCATCATCAGGGGCAAAATTTGACCCCATTTTAAAAGTTAGCTTGTATTTAGTATCCAAAGGAATATTACCACCATAAATGACTTTTTTAAGGCCAAATTAGGGGTTTAAAACTCTTAAAAAAATAAAATCTTTTCAAAATGCACATTGAACCAAAGGGCCTTGTAAAGGTTACACAACACCCCACCTCCATTTTTGTATGTTAAAGAAATGGTCTATATGCCAAGAACTACATACATGTCTGCACACAGTTCTTCCTTAGTTCCATTACCAGATAGAATAAAAGATGCTTTTATTCAGCAGAAACATGAGCAGTCTAAAGAAAAAACTCTTTCCATTGAAGTATTAGAGGGCCTGGGATTATCATGAGGCCTCTCACTTGGGCCGCTAAGTGGATTCTCCCTGGGAAACAGGAAGTTACAAAAGCAGATGTCTGCAAGACACAATTGCCCATTTCCCCCCAAGTGGCAAGGTGGCTTCATATTGCTGAGTGAAGAAACCGCTGCAGCACAATATAATATCTTGAGGCACTAGTTTCAGGACACAGCATTCTTTCATTTTCCAATCACAGCCTTCAGAATTTCTTCACACACACCTTATTAAACCACAACTAATTATCGAATAGTCAAAGACTTTACAGTACAGTGTAGCCTGAGCCCACAGCATGTGGAGCATAGTATACACTCAACAGCAGGAATGTTTTGAAATTGCAAAACACAAGTCCGAGTTGAGGCGGCGAAGTTCTCTAGTTTGACCCATGAAACTCAGGGTTTGATTTCTGAGTACTTACATTTCAGCTTTAAAGACCTGTGATTGAATCTTATTCAGGGTATGTCTGTACTGCAGTCACAGATCTGACCATAGCTCATGTAGACATACAGTAACTCCTCACTTAATATCCTCCTGCTTAACATTGTTTCAATAAGGGAACATGCTGGTTAAAAGTTGTGCAATGCTCCCTTATAAGGTCCTTTGGCTGCCTGCTCTGTCCACTGCTTGTAAGATTCTGTGGAAGAGCAGCGACTTTACAAGGGAGCATTGCACAAGTTCCTCTTCTCCACCTCCTCCCCCATCGCCAAACAGCTGTTTGATGGTGCTTAGAACTTTCTGGGAGGGAGAGGGCGGATCAGGGAAGTGCTGCATCTCCACTCCTTCCCCTCCCTCCCAGAAAAAGTCCTAAGCATCACCAAACAGCTGGACTTTCTCGGGGGGAGGGGGAAGAGCGTGGATGTGGAGTGCTCCAGAGAGGAGATGGGCCTGGAGTGGAGCAGGGATGGGAAGAGGCGGGCCTGGAGAATCCCCTGGCAAAGTCAGTGCCTGTTCTTCTCTGGGGAAGCTGCCGCTGCGAAGGTGCTTCCTAGTGTCCTTGCTTGCAGCGGGTTGTGCCTGTGTGAGGTAAGCCAGGAGCACCTCCCAACCACAGTACAGTACAGTACTGTACAGTATATAATGTCTTGTCTGCCCAAAAAAATTCCTTGGAACCTAACCTCACCGCACACATTTACATTAAATCTTATGGGAAAATTGGATTTGTTTAACATCGTTTCACTCAAAGGTCCATTTTTCAGGAACATAACTACAACGTTAAGTGAGGAGTTACTGTATCTGATCTAGCTAGCTCAGGTGCTGGAGCAGTGACACCCTTGAAGCCCGAGTAATTACTTAGGCAGCCTAGCCTGTGTTGAAACTCAGAATGGGGCAGCTTCACAACTCTGGTGCAGAAGCTAGCTAGATTTAAGCCAGCTGTGGTGCGTCTACAATCTCACCCTGTGATCACAGCACAGACATATCCTTAGTTGACAGGTAGAATAAATTTAGGAGCTTCAGCTTAATCTCTTAACAGATATTTGTCCATATCGATTAATAACTTTTAAGGCTATCCATTGTGGTAATCTAATCTGGACTCCTGCATGACACAGGTCATGAAATTTCACACAGTGATGCCTGCACTGAGCCCAGTAATTTGTGGCTGAACTGAAGTCACCGCAGGGTTTAGTGCGACTTTCAGAATCTGCTGAGGACTGAAGGATCAGTATGAAAAATACAGGTTGGAAGAACGGAGATGCACTGGCAGATAGGGGTGTCTGTTGACACTGAGTAAGGACTTAATCAAAATTAGATGATGCAGTGTCTTCCAAAAATACGTCTAATGAAGAAATTCCTACATCTTCACTACATTTTCTCGGTGGCATCCACTAATTTTCTGTTCTGTTTAATGACTTATTTCTTATGGTTAGATGCCAAACACAGCTCTGGCTGCTAACACTAGTAGCATTATTGAGCTGGACTGTAACCCTAGAGGTGCTGGTAGCAATTCAAGCATTGCAGGCTGGTGGTGATTCTAGCATTAAATAAAATGGAGCAGATCCTCAATTGCTGTGAAAAGGTCATACTTCCATGGATTGCAATGGAGCTATGATGATTTAACCAATAACTGTAGCTATCATATCCCTGCCACTCGTGCTGGCTACTGTTCAGTGTTCTGATATCTCTGTTTGAGAGCATGCAGGAGGAAAGAATCATGGAATAATAGAAATGTAAGGCTGGAAGAGAATACAATGCTCACACTCTTCTCTTTCCCAAAACCTAGCAAACAGTCTCTCTCTTCACCCTACCACATGTTGCAGGGCAGAAAGATCTATTGGGAGACTTCAGCATACGGAGAATGGGGAAGAAGGAAAGAGAGAAGAGGAGATAGTCACTCAGTCTGAAGGGACTGCTTATTTCGCCCCCCATGCTATTTTCCTCCAGATTGGGATATAATTACCTGGGGATGTTTTTAATCCTTCTTTAGACATACACATGTTTAAATAGATGGCAATGATGGACGCTTTACATTTTCAAAGCTGTTTAACTGACATTAACTAATTAGTCCAGACAACTTCACTTCAGTGAAATACTGCAGGTGAAATATCATGAGCCACAGTCTGCAGATATGGAAGCTGAGACAAAGATAAGTTGAAAGATTTGTCCAACATCACCTGGCAAGTGAATGGCAGAGCTGGGATTAGAACTCTGGATTTCAGAGCCTCTAGTTGGGCGTTAGTCAAAATGGATATGACAAATGAGCCAACAGTGTGCCCTTGTTGCCAAGAAGGCTAGGAGCATCACCAGCAGATCGAGGGATGGGATCGTTCCCCTCTATTCAGCATAAGTGAGGCCTCATCTGGAGTACTGTGTCCAGTTTTGGGCCTCACACTACAAGAAGGATGTGGAAAAATTGGAAAGAGTCCAGCGGAGGGCAACAAAAATGATTAGGGGGCTGGAGCACATGACTTATGAAGAGAGGCTGAGAGAAGTGGGATTGTTTAGTCTGCAGAAGAGAAGAATGAGGCGGGATTTGATAGCTGCTGTCAGCTACCTGAAAGGGGGTTCCAAAGAGGATGGATCTAGACTGGTCTCAGTGGTAGCAGATGACAGAACAAGGACTATTGCTCTCAAGTTGCAGTGGGGGAGGTTTAGGTTGAATATTAGGAAAAACTTTTTCACTAGGAGGGTGGTGAAGCACTGGAATGGGTTACCTAAGGATGTGGTGGAATTTCCTCCCTTAGAGGTTTTTAAGGTCAGGCTTGACAAAACCCTGGTTGGGATGATGTAGTTGGGGATTGGTCCTGCTTTGAGTAGGGGGTTGGACTAGATGATGTCCTGAGATCCCTTCCAACCTCTTTCCCTTTAGCTCATTTGCTCTGAATGTAATTGGGAAGACAAACTAAAAAGCTGGAAGAATTTTTATTTTAAAAAAGGTTGAGAATGGAATGAATGAAAATTGCTGGGGCTGTGTAAGTCACCATGCATGCTTCATTTCCCCCAATGAAGCAGAGCCAAGAAAGAGGAGGGCTGCTTGACTCAAATTTTGTCTGAAATGATATTTGAGAAATGGATTTTTTAAACAAAGAATTCCCATCTTATTGCTGCTGGGCCGACTGCTGCAAGGAATTGGAATAACTTCTGCAAACACTCGCCGCCTGGTTTGGTTTGGGCTAGTCACACCTATAACAAGTGTTCTGGGGCTTGTAGGTAACCTGCTGGCTCTTGTTAAACTCCGTTGCAGCCTTTGATGTACGTGAAACAATATTGCAAATCCCCTTACCACACAAATCATAGGACTGACTAATAAAAAATACAACATTACGTATAATAATGAGCTCCCAACGGGTAGAGAGAAGGTTCTTACGCATGGAGGTGCACACAGGCCTGCATTAGTGCAGTTTGATTGGATAACTGGAAAATTATGTCCTGTAATTACTAAACAAACATGAGATGGAACGACAGGGAAATGCAATGAAATGAGGTTTGAGCATGAAGGATGAATTTTCAGAGAGTGCAATTTGGAAGGAACATATATGAATCTCACACTTACAGCTTTGAAATACAAGTGACCCATTGATTTAAAATTGAATGTTGTGTTCATTTAGTACCCTAAGACCTGCATGGGGCAGTGTAGACTAATGACTAGAGTGGAAAAACTGGAATTTGAGCTGCTGGGTTCTGTTCCCAAATCTGCTACTCTCTCACTCTGACTACCTAGAAGATACTTAGGAACAAATTTATAAAAGTGTCCACTAATCTGGGTGCCCAAAGTTGGGCACTCAAAAGTATACACTCCCAAATTACAGAACACTTTTCAAAATGTGGGCCTTAGCCTATATATACACACACCAGTTTTACTCGCCTGTAAACAGGGCAATAAAAATATCTACAAGTAACTACCCCACAAGATGTTGTGACAGTTTATTAGCTAATGTTGCAAAGTGCTTTTGGATCTTGGAAGGAAAGGTGCTATTTATTACAAAGGACAAATATTATTGCTAGAGACTTACAGATGGCTATTGCCTGGCATTGAAATGAAACATTCAGTGTAAAGCCTCCTTTTCCAGTTGATCATAACTTTAGCAAAGATATTATTTTTGGGTTAAAATTTGTCATGGTTGGTCTCAGCCCAGAGCCAGTTTTATTAGGAAAGCATCATAAATTCTGCTCAGACATTTTTTGGGTTCTGGAGTTGTTAAAAAATAAAGCTTTCCCACATGGTTTTGTCCAAACTTGACTTTTTTACAGAGCTCACTGCTACCTAAAAAATTTGAGCCAGTCTGGAAGAATGTATGTAAGGTAAATTACTGAATGGAAAGTTGTATAAGAAGGACCAATAGGTATTGTAGTATTTCTCTTACTCATTGACAAAAAGTAAGACCAAAAGTCTGAAGGCACAGCATGGGAGGGTGGTATTTAAGCTTTCAACTGTTTCATTTTCTGATTACAGTGCTTATGAATATAATAAAATAATAATAAATAATACCACCACCTAGCTCTTAAAGTACATTTCATCCATAGATCTCAAAGCACTTTACAAAAGAGGTCAGTCCATTTTACAGAGGGGGGAACTGAGGTAGAGATAGATGAAATGACTTCCCCAAGGTCACTCAGCAGGCCAGTGGCAGGAGCTGAGGCTAGAACCAAGGTCTCCTGAGCTACACTCCAGTTTCTCAGTATGGCAATAATGCCAGTTATGTGTATGGAATTATTAGTAATACAGAGCTTACCAAAGGACAGGGGATTGGCAAGTTTCATACTGAAGTTCAGCGAGTTTAAAGGTTGTTCACCTTACCCATCTGCCTTCCACTCTAAAGGCCAAATCCCCCACACCCAGAAACACATTCTCATAGTTACAATTAATATGGGGAGGGCTGAACTGGGCAAAGTGATGCTAATTGAGTATTGTATTGTGTGAGCTTGTCCACACACATCTTCTTTTAATTGGCAGTAATTGCTTGTGTTCAGAGTGTGAGAATAGTAACCTGGTAAACACCATGAAAGTCTCTAGAAGTGGCTGAGTTGTAATACAACTTTGAGGAAAAAGAAGCAGACCATTAATTTTAAGAAAACAATAAAAATATGAGAACAAATAGAGATGTAAGGGACCTACTAATGATGTGGAGGGGGAGGTTTGGCTGGGTCTTTTATTATCTCTTTTGTGTTCTGGTCTGAAATATGTATCATCACTGAACTAGCTGATTATTCTTTAAAATTACTTCATATGGAAAAATTAACTAAAATGAAGACAATAATCTTTTATAGATGATTAGGAAGAGGAACATTTTCCTGGGGGATTGGATACAGATTCCTCGACCTTTAACTCCCTGGCCTGCAGGAATCTAATGCATTCAGGACTACAATATATGAAAAAGCTTTTGAATAGCCTGAATTATTTATTTTTTAATAGTTGCCCATCATTTAAAAGCTTCACCTTGGTGCCCTGTGCTTGAAGATCAAGTCTTGTTCAGTGTGACATTTTATTCTGATGCTACTTTTCCTGTCAGCTTCATGTGTGTTGCAGCATAGGCTAAAATACCACAAGTTACATGTAGGTATATCTCCAATCTGTCCTTTTATAAATATCTCCTAGGACTGGAAGGGACCTTGAAAGGTCATCAAGTCTAGCACCCTGTCTTCACTAGCAGGACCAAGTACTGATTTTTGCCCTAGATCCCTAAGTGGCCCCCTCAAGGATTGAACTCACCACCCTGGGTTTAGCAGGCCAGTGCTCTAACCACTGTCCCTCCCCCTAGTTAACATTCATCCATCACAGAGATTCCCTTTTCCTGTGTGTGGTAGGCACCTAAGCTTTCCCCCCACTCCTTTGTCCTTGCGAAGCTGGTTCCATGGAGTCAGGGATTTATGGATGGAGGGCTATAGGGAACAGAGGTGGAGTGTGCTGCACATTGGGTCTGGCCCCAGTAGAGAGTTAATGAAGTCTAGGGCTCTTCCATGGTCCCTTCCATGCTGAATACAGCTCCACTTTAATAGTAGCCAGAATGGGGAGTGGGGAATCTGAGATCCTAATATTTTGGGAAATCTACTTAAAAAAAAAAATAAAGACTCGGTGAGGAGACTAAAGTTCTTTCTATAGGAACTATATAGAGAGGCAGAATGAGCTTCCCATGCAGCACCCATCCAATTCCTGATGGGACCACCTCCAGGAAAAAACAAAGTTCAACCTCTGTGCTCCCAGTGTGTCAGCCAGGACACAATTTAACATAATAATTGGGACTGATTTTGACACAGTCTGGCAAAGTTGTCCACATGGGGGGAGGGATAGCTCAGTTTAGGGGGAGGGATAGCTCAGTGGTTTGAGCATTAGCCAGCTAAACCTAGGGTTGTGAGCTCAATCCTTGAGAGGCCATTTAGGGAACTGGGGTAAAAATGTGTCTGGGGATTGGTCCTGCTTTGAGCAGGCATTTGGACTAAATGACCTCCTGAGGTCCCTTCCAACCCTGATATTCTACAAAATAAATAGAATTGTGTGACTGAGACCATTAAGATCATTTTACATACTGTATGTCACCATACAGCCACCAAATGGTGACAACATTTGCTAACAGCTCTAACATTAAAACAAGGGCTCTATATCCAAACTGTAATTCCCTGGACCATTCTAGTTTCCCCAGTGGCTGTTTTGGCAGTAGACCCTTGTCCATGGGGAGCTGGATTGAAACCACCAGCAGGGGATGTCTATACAAACCCTCCTTTCCTGGCAAATTGAGGTCTGTGTGGACCTTGCTGCTGTGCACTAAAAATTTCCTAGTGCACTTTGAAATAGGATTAGATTATAGGATATTAGGGTTTTGGCCTCTAATAACCAGGTTGACTTAGTTGTCCAATTTGAGTTCCTGGTCAACCATTCATTAACAACAGTCCTCTTCCGTTTTACACTGCTTAGCTAGAGAGCACTGCTATGAATCTTTTTCTGAATATTGTCCATGTGCTCAGCAGCAGTCAAACCCCATGGTAAAAATGGATATGGAAGAAAAGGGAAAAGCAAAAAGTGAATATATAAAGTTCAATATGGTTTGTGTTGCAATTCAAAAATCAATTATAGAATAGGAGTTTTTGGAGATAAAAGATGGTTTTGTGGTTAAACCACTGGACTTGGACTCATTCCTATGAAGCAAGTAAATATTAGAGCTGGTCAACTAATAATGTATTTGTTAGAATTTTCTCCATCAATTATTTAGTTATTGGAAAAAAATACTTTGTCCCCATTGTTAGACTAGTATATATAAAAGTATCCATTTTACAGATGAACTGTCTAATGCAGGGATGAGCAACCTTTGGCACGTGGCCCTTCAGGGAAATCTGCCGGTGGGCCGGGATGGTTTGTTTACCTGCAGCATTCACAGGGTCGGCCGATCGCAACTCCCACTGGCCGTGGTTTGCCATTCCAAGCCAATGCAGGCTGCAGGAAGCCAAAGGTTGACAATCCCTGGTCTAATGCATTAGCTTGAATTAAAAAACAAAACAAACAAACAAACAAACACACACACACACACACACAGAGAGATTTTGGGTGTCTAATTTGAAACAATGGCACTCAAAAATCAGTGGCCATTTTGGAAAATATTAGCCAAAGCTCAAACAGAAAATACATCCAGCTGTCCTCTTTCCCAGGTCCCTGCCTTAACTCCAGAGAAACAGTGTTTTCTTGTGGTCTGAGTTTTGAATGACTTGATCTAGTTGAACAGAAACCCAGCTAAGAAATGGTGCTTCTCAAAGGGCTTCCAACTTCATAACCTATTACAGGAAAACACCATCATTTTGACTCTGCTTTATAGATGTCAAATCCTTCACAGGACTCAGTTTAAGCTTTAGGCTCAATGTCAAAAATAATACAAAAAGCTGGCTGTAATTACCTCTGCTACGTTAACGTGCAATAAATTTTAAAAAATACCCCACATTTTAAAGGAATCTTGACTTGCTGCCCAGATATATATTTTTTCACCATTTGCTTGGAAACTTAAAGAAGGGAACAATTAATGAAAACCAATCGCTAGACAAGACGTGATTTTCAGTTCATGTTTGTTTTCATATCTTAAAGTAGCCCACCATTTCTTAACATACATTTTATTCATAACAAAACCATGAGACATACTAGAAACACGGATCAGATGCTGGAAAGATACAAGGTCTGTCTGATTTTGGTCTGGTCTTGATGAACGACCTTCCCCATTCCCCCTTTTTTCCCTCTTGTTGACTGCCCTAAGAGTTCAGCATTTTTACCGTATGTGGCTTGTTCTAATTAGGGACAGAGGATGTTGAATTGATAAAGTGCTCTCCATCACCACCACTACCAGAGATGGAAAATTAAACCCAATTTTCTGAAAAGTAAAACACATTTGGTTAATTTCCCTACCGGTCACACTTAAACCCTCCCACCCCAAAGCAATGCTCCCCCCATGAAACCCCCCCCCACGAACACAAAAAACTTTCCCCTGTTTTCAGCAGAGACTGAAATGCCATGAAAAACATTGTTTTTGTCAAATTTGTTGCCTGAACAGAAACAGGAAGTACCAGCCACCTAATGAGAACAGTCTTGTAAGACTTCTAGCCCAGTTCTGCAGACTCGAGGGGTCTAGTTATATAGGAAAAGTACCAAGACTTTCAGGTGCTTAAGCTTATCCAACACAAATCTGATCTGCCTCCCGTAAGCAGGTACAACCCTCACCCTGATCCAAAACATTCATGTGCTGGACATGGTCCAAAGTTACCCATTCCTGGGGTTTGGCTTTATAGTTCACTTACCCAACAAGATACAAGTTAAACTTTAGCCTAAGCTATCTGCTGAGCTTGGCTGTTGTTGGGGTTTTTCCCTGCAAAACCCTCTTTCTTTGTCCCTAGTTTACTGTTCACCAGGGACATCTATACACTTTTATTGGATTGGAACTGGTAGGACTCAGACTCATTGATTTTATGGCCAGAAGGGACCATCATGATCATCTAGTCGTTGCAAGTCAGCAAAAATAACTCTTGCATCTTTGTGTAGGATTTTGGCACCTGATGGCACTCCTATGGAGGTTCCCAGAAACTTCCACTCATGTAGAAGCTGTTGATGTTTGCCCATTGCTAATAAGCATTCCAGGACAACCACATAAAATAGGAGGAAGATTCTGCTCTCAGTTACACAGACGCAAGTCCACCAACACTGGTAATTACTCTGAAATTACTTTGGATTCAAAGGCCCAAACTTTCTCCATTACCCCAGTGCAAGTCCACTGAAACCTTTTGCATGAACCCTCCTTCAAAGGCAATGAAGTTGCAGTGTTAAAAAATGTGAGCTCAACATTTAGCCCTTAAGTCGCTGAGAGTTTAGGACCCTGTCCCACAATTACCATTTGGAAATGTAGACACACGGGTCTTCAGAGTCAATAGAAACTCGAGGAGAAAATCTATCTTTATTCCCAGAAGCAGTGATTGTTAAGACTCCTTAAGTGAGTTCAGGGACTTAGATTCCGTGTTACTGCTACTTGCGTTCGTAGAGATAGATATGGAACACAGTCCATAGAATAAATTCAGTTGTGGCAAATGTTCTTACTTGTCAGTGTGAGAAAGTAAGTCTCTGTGTTAGACCTAATTGCTGCCAGAAACCAGCTTTATGGAAGTGATCAAAATGAGTAATTCTTTGAGTCTCAGGGATTTGCTTCAAGAGGGAAACAAAAATGTGCCAACGAAGGAGCACACAGAGCTCTTTCCAAGGATTTAAAGACAAAGGTACCATGATCCAAAAATCTAATGAATGACACAAAGAGGAGAACCTCTGGAGAGTGGAATAAATTCACACCTGTGCAGTACAACATCGGTGATTTAGAACACACAGCAGTTATGGCTGACCAGTTTTCTCATTGCTTTTCAAAATGCACACAGCCTAAGTTCATTCTGTATAGGTAGGGACTAGTATTCTGATAGAGAGACATGAATTCCAAATTAGCACAATTATTTATTGTAAGAAACTATGTGATTTCACAGTAGTAACTTGGTGTCACACCTTTCTTCCCAAATTGATCTAAGTTCTTTGTCAGCTAGGAGCCAAATGATTATCTGTTATGAGAACCCATCTGGATGGCTGATGGATTATTCATATACAAAAATCCTGTAGGCAGGCTCCTAGCCTCAGGGGTCAGTGATTCTATTCCTTGTTCTGCCATGGACTTGCTGAGTCATCTTGGGCAAATCACCTCACCTCTGCACTTCTGTTTCCCCTCAAACTCTTTGATCTGTTGTCTATTTAGATTACAAACTCTTTAGGGTAGGAACTGTCTCTGACAATGTGTATGTACAGCACCTTACACGATGTAGTTCCAATCTTGGGTAGGGCCTCCAGGCAGCAGATTAATAAATAATTATTTTGTATAGTTATAATCATGATAAACTGACAATTATGGCATGACATGAAATTTAAAAAATAAAAAATAAATAAATTAAAATAAAAAAAAAAAACACAAACCCACAGGCTTCCACATTTCTAGCACTTAACATATTTTGATGTTGCCATGAGACATTCCAGCAAGTTTCAGGCTGAGAGGAATGGCCAATTGAATTAAAAAGAATGATCCTCTCTGTACAAACTACATATTGTTCCAAAGAGGAGGGAGTGTGGCGGAACAGCCCAATGGATGAAATAAGTGTTGTAAGGGCTCTAGGATCACAAGTATGGTTTCTTTGACAAGAGTACGAGTGGAAAGCAGCCATAGAAAATACAATGAGGTAATCATCACAAGAAAAGGCAAATGGAAGCAAATCAGGCAGAGCTTTAGGAGAATATGTGCTTTAAATAATGCCCAGTTTTTAAATTTTTTTAAAGGTACTTTATATATTTTGTTTGCCATCTCCGCATACAAAACGTGTAGGGCTTCATTTGCTTCTGGGTTATTCTTGTTTTATGCTTGCTTAGTCTCCTGGAAGACTAATGCTTTAGTCTAGTAGTCTCAAAATCCTGGCCCGCAGGCCATCTGCAGCCTGTTAGCCTCCCTAATGTGGCTTGCGGGGTCCAGCAGTTTTAGAGCTGGATCTCTCCCTTGGCCCCACTTGCCACCCCCAGGTGTTCCCCCCTCAGGGGCCCCGGCAGCGCAGCAGAGCTGAGTGGCATCTGCCTGCTCACTCCAGTGGCTGCCGGCCCCTCCCTGTGGCCCAGGGGCAGGGCGGGACTGTGCCTCTGTGCGCTTCCCCCACCCCAATTGCCCCTGTGGCCAATGGGATGCTGCAGGGGTGGTGCCTGGGGCAGAAGCACCCAGAGGCCCCCCCAGCCCGTCCCGCCTTGGAGCCCCAGGTAAGCACCACACCCTTGACCCCCTCCCAGAGCCTGCACCCCAATCCTCTACCCCAGACCTCCTCCTCCACCCAAACTCCATCCCAGAGCCTTAGGCAGGTGGGGGGCAGAGGGGGTGGGTTCTGGGTGGAATGAGTGACATTGGCCCACTGGGAGGATTTGAGGACTGGCACTGGCCCTTAGGTAAATTGAGTTTGAGACCCTTGCTTTAGTCTAACCCAAGTTATCTGGTTCAGCACAGGAATAACTGGGTGAAATCTGATTGCCTGTAATGTGCAGGAGGTCAGACTAGATGATCTACTACTCCCTTCTGACCTTTATTTCTTTCATTGAGTTTAAGATAAATGTTCATGTTCACAAGTGGAAAAACCCTGCTGTTTCACCCCCAAAATACTCTTTTAGTCTGTAAAATAATGACTGTTTTTGTGACTGGTAGCACTAATCCAACTTTTGTGGTGAACTGATTTGAATTAGAATGTAGCTTAAAGATAAATGTCTTCTTTGAGGATGCATCCCCATGATTAGAACAGTAAATTATCCCAACTCTCCCTGCGTGCCACAAGTTTATCATGCTTGTTTAACATGTCTGAATAGATTTCACACTGCACATATTTTGCAGCTTCTTTCTTCACCTCAGAGGAAAACAATTACTATGTCCTGATGTTCTCTCCATCCAATTACTTCTATTTTGCCTCAGCACTGTGATTCACAGATAATATAGGCTGGAGAAACTTGGACGGCAAAACACAGTGCTGATTTTTCCTTTGTGTAGTTACCAAGCACTTTAACATATGGTAGCAATGATGAGACATTACGGCGAGCTAACAGGGAGCTCAGTCATGAAGCTCACTATGGTGAGGAACGCAGGACGCAAAACACCTGATTAGACCATTGGTTCATCTAGACTTGCACCCCATGCCAAACAATGGCTGATGCAACAAAGGAAATCAAAACATCCCACTCTCAGCTGTCTATTTGTGCTACGCTGAACATGGGGAGACAGTTCCTCCTTAAGTGCCTGCAGCCACTTTTGCCTAAAGACTAGTTGTGATTACTCCTGTGTTAGGGCAAATGTTGCCTTGTATTGAACCCGGGCAAAATAGGAAAAAATGGAATGTAGGGAGACTTTTCTCTCACACTTCCATGTCCCTTCAGAACAAAGGGACAGGATTCCAAGCCAACCCTCCATTGAACACCCAAGAGCAGAGGATCTGGTTTGGAGGCATGGCTGGGAGGCTGGTGTGTCTGCTGCCATTGCTAGCTGGTGGAAGGAAACATGCAGCTTCTTCACTGAGCAGCAGGGGTGCTATGGAGCAGCATGTTGGCCTTCAAGTCGCAACCTCTTAAGCGCTGGCAGTATGGTTGCCAGATCCTCCTTGAGTCAAACGGCTTAGGGACTTCAAGGCAGCATGCATAACAGCAAACGTTTAAGTCTCCAGGCCATTTTTAAATCCACTGACTCTCTCCAGCAGTGAATTCTGCAGGTAGCCTGCCTACTAGAAGATGGTAAATTTAAAACAAAGGTAAATACTCCTAGCATTTATTTTAACACATGACCCCTTGTTCTCATATTATGACACAGTGTAAGGAGGAAGGGTGATCGGCTTTTCTTATACTAGTCATCATCTTAAATAGGTCAATTAAGCCCTCTATAATTATCCTCCTTTCCAAGCTAAACAATCCTAGCCTTTGTATTTTCTCATCATACGTGAAGTCCATCATACCTAGCTGCCCTGAATAAAAACCAATGTGAACCCCATGGGTATGTTTGAGGGCAGTTAGCATGCGCCATCGCTCACTGTGGTCCATGCTACCATGGACACACTTCTATTTTCTACGCACTAGATCGGTGACAGCTGGCGGGAATATGTCTATGCGGGCTGGGAATCTCATCTCTCATTCTACGTGTAGATATCCAAAGAGTGGGAAGGAAAACAGAGGTGGTATTTTATGACCAAGGTCTTATGGCTGCCCTGTGGCAGAGCCAGAAATAGAACCCAGGTCTGCATTGCCTCACAGTGCCTCTTTCTACACAAGGATCAAGTGGTGGGTGGCATTTTAAGCACCATGTCTCCTAACCCTGCTGAAAGCTGGTCTGCACACCACTGTGGTTAAAATGCCCATGGCTATCTGGCACTTGGTGTACCCTACTGCTCCTTCTATTGTTAATCCTGGTGAATCTCATATAGCATCAAAACTGGATATGGGATTAAACTAAAAGCCCAGGAAATTTAGATTTGGGGAACCAGATTTCAACCCTTCTCAATTCAGAAACATTCAGATTCTGTGTTTTGAATCAGTCCTAATGATGGGGGGGGGTCTCACAGTCCTTATGAAATGTTGTATAATAGATAAGTGACAACAGAGCCTCAGGGAACTCTTCAGGAGGGAAGCTCTCACCTTCCAGGCCTTCCACAATTTAGCTCCCTCCTATCTATTTGATCCTGATAGGCTCGTCTCTCTATTAAGATCTGATGAAAAAATCTGAGAACTTGATCACTGACCCCATTTAGTATCCATGTAATGCTCCATTTTCTCCAGGCTGAGGTGACCAGGTAACTGGTTAACAGAAGTAGAATTCGGGACCACATTCCACCCTCCTCCTTCTCAGCACAGCTAAATCTCACTACGATTCCCAGTTTATCAATGAATTGGCTGGGCATCCAACTACATAAAATTCCACGTGCTTTCCCCAGTCCCCCATCTGGCTCCCCAAAACATCTCCGAAGTCTAGTGTGTAAATGCACTACTTCCCTCTACTAGACGGAATCAGATCTGCCCAGTGGTGGGTCAGAGGCTTTCTATTAGCTGCTAGCAGCACAGATTCCCCTTAGCTCAAATGATGTGCACTTTTGCTTTTGGATCAGGAGGATCCAATCACTATCCTCACTGACTGTGTGAGTTCCAAGTCACCATATTTTGCAGTATTGTAACAGCCATGAAGTCCTTGTTGCCCACAGATTTGTTACATTAGAAATAAATGGACCAGTATGGCAGCCACTCCAGTCACTTACTCCAAAGCAATAGCTGTTTCTTTGTGCCCTTATGAACTCCAACCCGAGTGCATGTGAACTGATCTTAGCAATGCCCAGAGTTCTCCTGGGTCAATGTGGCCCTGCTGGGTCAACGCTAGTTCATGTAAGACATCAGCATTTGAATTTCTAGGGAGCAGCTTGCTCCAAGTCTATTCCTTGCCAGAACAAAGCTAACACTTCACAGAACAAGATACTTTCCTTGGGTTAATCATTTAAAGATCTAATTGACAGCTTATAAACATAGTTCACACCTTCACAGAGTGTATTTTCAGGATTTACACTTTTCCTCTTTTTAAAGTGATTTTCAATTCACTGTTACTCAATGTCACTTCTGGTTTTCATGGAAAACAGCCAAGTGAAACCAGGACCCAGTGCACTATCAATTTACACTATAGTACCTTTATTAGCTATGTACTATATTGGCATTCCAGTCATTCCAGCATGTGGCTAGCCTCCTATATATTTATTTTAAATGAGGATCTCTCTGATGAAAGATTCCAGAGTGACAGCCCTGAAGAAGTCTCAATTTAGCCAGAGAATGGGAAAAGAACAGCCAACTTGCTGCACCACCAACGTACCTCAATCCCATGTTTTGGGCATAGCAGTCATAGAACCATCTAAATTCCTTTTCTCTCTCTATGTATTCCACCCTTGGCCTCTTGGATGAAAGTGGCGCCATGGTTGGCAATTTAAGCGCTGATTGGGATGAGCTCTTTTAGCTGAAGAATAGTGAAGGACCACTGACAAAGATATACATGGCTTGATTGCATTCCATTCTTTGGGTCAAGATTTCAAAGATGCCTTTGAGTAGATCTGCACTGCAGTGAGAATGTGACTGCAGCTCCAGCAGACATACCCGAGCTAGCTAGTGCAGCTAAAAATAGCAGTGAATACCCAGTGGCAGTGTGGGCTGTACCACACTGGGTGTGTACTTGAATTCCTAGCCTATGCTGGGGTCCTGCTGCCCTGTCCTCATCTCTACTTTTAGTCATGCTAACTAGATTAAAGCCTACCTCCATCTGCAGTGTAGACAGACCCTTAGAGACATTGGAGCACACATTCCATTTTCAAGAGTGATTTAGGCTCTTAACCCATTTAGGTGCTTCTGATACTTTGGCCAATGTCAATGTTGCACTACACTGGGTGCCACTTAATATTAACAACCTCCAGCTAATAGCAACATTTTTGCTAGGAACCAATCCCATCCTTTAATGTTCATAGGATTCGGATATTCGCAACAGGCATGCCACCTATTGACAATTGGCAAAAGCCCCACAAACCTGCCTGCAGACGAGATGGAAGGCTACAGGAAGGGGAGCAGTGGGGACAGGGCCTGCAGCCCAGATGTTGGGGCTTTCCACAAGAAGCAAGGGTGCTGCAGGTCCATGGGGCTGCACAATATCTTTCTGCTCTTGGCATGTACCAGCACCACCTTCTCTAGCTGAAGCCCTGCAAGCCACCCTTCCTGCAACCTGCCCCCGACAGCCACAGGCAAGTTTGTGGGCTTCAGGGAGAGGTTCTTTTCATGTCCTAGTGCTTCCTGCCTTGGCTGCAGCTCCACAGGTAGGTGCATGGCACTGCAGCCAGAGCTGGCATGTCCCTGTGTTTCCTCCCCCAGCTGCAGGTCTGGAAACCTGCTTTCCGCTTATTGGCAACCTGCAGATAAGAGCAACATTTGCAAGGAACTGAGAGGTTGCTAATAAATGGCTTCTACTGTATTTGCTCTTTTTCTTGTAATCACTATTGTTAGTTATGTGTAACATGGAAGCATCCACAATGCAATGTTGCTATTAATATTTGCATGACGGTAGTGCCTAAGGACCCTACCATAAGTTTGTGCTCGGGCCTATTCAAATCCATAATGAAAAGACAGTCCCTGGACTAAGGAGCTTGCAATCGATGTGTCAAAGACAACAGATAAAGACAGACAAAAGGAGCACAAAGCAATGAGACAAAAAACTGCTCAGCATGAAAAGCAGCAGTCACAGCACACCAGCTGTCTAACCATCATAAATACTTTTGTAGGCACTGCCCAATCACCGTCCCTGCTC